>NC_089688.1:22550000-23222916 GCF_031753505.1 Anomalospiza imberbis
TCAAACAGACCCAAAATGCAGAGAAGGAAGGAAAAAATGAACAACTGTTCCCTGCAACTGCATCTTGCAAACTTTCTGTAACTCTTCGTTTTCTCTCTCTTTCCCTCCCTCTCTCTCTCCTCTCCTCGGTGCTGTTTGGCTTCGGGAACACACAGCCACCCAGGCACGTACGAAATCCTTTTGTTTATTTCCAAATATATTTAAGAAAATAACAGCCCTGGGTTTAATGCTGAGAATATACAGCCTGTATCTGCTGCGTGCTTCTATACATTTAAGCTTCTTGTTTCCTCCCAGATCCTTCCTGTGGAAGCTCCCGAGGTAATATTTCCATTTTAGTACTCTGCAAGATTCTAACTCAAATTGTTATTGCTTCACATTTTTAAAGTTTACTTAGCAAAAGGCCCGGCTAACGTGAGCTGCTTGCAAGCTCGGAGAGAGACGAAAGGGCCTTGCCTTCAGCTACATTCTGCAAATGTGAAGGGATAGGGGCTTTTAGGGATGAGTTATACCGCAATCAGCTTAGTAAATCTGCATGCAGAAAGGATGCTAATTAGTCTTAATAGTCTACCAATATGCCCCAAGACTGGAGACACAACAACGTAAATCTGCTACCGATAAATATTTTTAATTGTTAAATTTACTGGAAAGGAAAGTGTATTTTTCCGTAGCGAACGCGGAGGATGCGGTGGGGCCAGGCTGCGACACGACACGCTCCGCTCCTCGGTGGGGCCAGGGCGGGGACAGAATCGCCCTGGCTGGGGCCCCGGGCCGTCCCGACCCCCGACGTCCCCCTCACCATCCCCCCAGCCTTGCCCCCGAGAAGGAGGGGGAGCGCCTACTTAGATTGTGCTTGGTGAAATTAGTGATGTATCACGTTAATTACCACTGTGATCTTAAAATGGTTGCAGGCTCAAGGAAAATTAATGGAAATCCAAATTCTAATTATGTGGCTGGTGTTAAAGAGTTGAACTAAATACCCGGGAAGGGAAATTGGATGATAATGTGGAAAAATGCTACATTTTCTGGCTGCTTGTGGTTATTGCATCATGAAGCCTAATAAATGCATTATCAGAGGTACTGCTGGAGGATGATCTTTGGGGATACAATGGGGAAGGCGGTATGGTGGTTCCGGGGATAACTGCGAAAAACAATAAAGAAATTCCGAGAACCGCTAATTTTGCTCCATCCTTGTCCGACGTGTGAGGGCCCAGCCCTGTGCGCCGGGAGTTGCAAGGAGGAGAGAACCGGGAGCCCCAGGGAGGAGGCACTCGGGGGCGTCCTCAGAGCGGGGCTGCAGCTGCATCGCCCGGGCCGGCTGCCCCCGTCACGCCCCTCTTGCAGGTGGGGAAACTGAGGCATGGGCACGCATCCCTCCGGGCTGCACCTCTCTGATCCCTCTGCATCCGCCCCGGAGTCACCCAGCAACCACACATGGAGGACTAATTAATTAACACAATTAAGCTTTCGGAACCCGGGGCTGAAACCCGGGGGCTTGCAGAGAAAAGCCGCGGGGACACGACACCGAGTGAGGCAATGTGTGTCACGTCCGACCCACGCGTGTCCGCGGGGAAGGAGGGCAAAGCCACCTTCCCAGAGGCTTAACTCTTCCCTTGCTGGCCGTCTCGGGGTCCCGAGTTTCAGTGTTAAGATCTCAGCCTCATCCATCACGGAGTTAAAAAAAATTCGAGAGGGAAACCAATACAGACAAACACATCAAGACTCAGGAGTGGCGACCCTTGGAAAAGGCAGAGTCCAGCCAGATATGAATCATTTTTCTTTGCATAGTTTAAAGGAATTACTAGTGATATGCACGGCTGTCACTGCAAACTACATTTATGGATTTGCAAGTCATTTCCATAAATCAGCTGCATTGGATCCATCAGAAGAGCAGAGCCTGGCGTCGGTGCGAAGATGATGGAGCTCTCTTTGAGCGTATAATGAAGTGTTCCAAGGGCTGCAGTTATTTTTCTGCTTGTTAAGGATTTTTTTTTTTTGAAGGGGGAGGGGGGCCTTTTCGAATTTGATTTTAAATTAAAACGTCGCCAAGAGATGTTTTATTGGTGATCACCCTTATGATAAATTTATGCTTCAATAATTACTTTTCACGGGATATCGATTTCCTCTGCAAAAGCCTTTCTCCCTCCTTCCCAACCCCTGTCTCCCATTTCCCGAACAAGACAGTGCTCCCCTACTGCCTCTGTCTCCCCCCCGGGGATGGCTCCGCAGGCAGAAACACGAATGGGACAGGGGCAATCGAGTGGTCAGGTCAAGGAAGGGAGCAGGGATTTCACACATGAGCAGTCCAGTGTCTGGAGGAGCCCCTGAAGCCCCCCAGGCCCTTCCCAGGTTTAGCGGGCCCATGGATGGTGGTGGGAACTTTCCCGACTTAGTGGGGTCCCTCAGAGGGATGGAGGAACCTCCGAGGCAGCAGCAAAGCCCCCCATGCTCTGAGTTGTCCTGATTGCTGGGGAGATTGGCTACTGCTCCACGGCACCCCCGCCTCTCCCTCCCCTGAATCCGGAGCAAACCTCGTGGTGAGAGCGTGCAGCTGGTCACAGCAGCCTGCAAAGCAGGGGTCCCTGTGCCCCCGTCCTCTGGCACAGGAGTGGGAGGCTGCCTCGTCCCGCGGTGCCCCCAGGGCTCACACTTGCCCCGGCTGCAGGGGAGTCCCCACGCGCTCTCTGGTGCCTGGCCTGGGGAGGGAGCACAGAGTGGCCCATGGCAGAGGGGAGGGCTCGCTTCACCGGGGCCATAACCCTCAGGAGCAGAAGTGCTGAGAATGGTGCCCCAACCTGCAAACACATCCCCTGCCAAGGAGCCAGCTGCCCCCTCCATGCCACCCCCAGCAGACATGGCCTCACCAACACCAGTCCTGCTTCTCTATCCTCACAGACCCACTACCCCACTGCTGGAAAAACGCTCAGGGCAGTCAAGCATGGACATTCAGGGAGTTCAGGGCATTCAGTCCAGAGGGTCCATAATGGTTTCACAGCCCAAAGCAATGCCAAGGCCACACTGAACTACCACAAGCTTATTGCCTAAATGTTCCTTATCTTCAAAAACATTAATATTATAGCCAAACTGGAGTTTTCCAGGATGCTGAAATTATTCCAATATATCACTTTGGATCTGTCCTTTCCTGACAAGGCCAATATTCCTCTCAATTCTCCCCAGTCCGTTTATTATGGAGATAACCTTTCCCTTGGAAGGGACTCACACCTCGCTCAGAGATCAGAGCAGTGAGAACAGGAGACCACAGAACACAGAAATCTGGAGCCTGTACTTGCTCCCTCAGAGGACAGTTTTCTGCTTTCACAGTTTTCTGCTCTTTACACTAGTAGCTGGCTGCTATTCTCCTTTCACTTAAAAAAAAAAAATGTTCCTTTCCTTGGGAACAGGAACATGGTATTTGGTGGGAAAGTGTTGTGACTGTGATTTCAAGTCTTGCTGGCTGTGGAGAGGCCAGTTATCTGTAAATGCTGGCCCACACACAGGAGTTTATGGGTGTTGGCAGCTCATGTCCTAGCCCCCACAGGAAAAAATTCAGGTATTACCACGTGAATGGATCATCTCACCCCCTACTACAACTGCTACTATTCATTATTATTATTATTATTACTATTATGATTTTAAAGCAGTGGATTAGACTAATGAACAGCATGGTCCCCATTACCAAACCTCAACATCAAACCCAAGTGCTCCAGCACCCAGTCAGGGCAGGGTTAACCATGGCCCATGCACTGAGGGTGAGGGGACGCCTGTGACCATAGCCAGAAAAGCTGTGGTGGGGACCCAGGGCACCCTGCAGACCCCTGCCTTGCCTGGTCTGGCCTTGTAGCAAGGCCAGGGGATGCAGCACGTACCCTTGGCCAGGTGTGGTGTCCCTTCCACTGGGCACAGGAAGGAACACTGCTTTTTTGGTTCCTCTGGTGTGTCTACAGTAATTATTAGTTTTTGTGCAGCTGGGGCCACTCATTGCTTCCCAAAATCCCATGCACTGGCAAAGATGGAGCCACCACGGTATTGACATGGGGAGAAACTGGAGAGCTTCAAATCCATCACAGAGACTAGAGCAAAAACTGGATCCAGTAGCAGTTGGAGAGGAGGGATAGATGGGCTGCCCTGTCCCATTGCCTCTCCCCTCAGTGTTGTCAAACCTGTAGGCCTCTGCCTTCGGCAAGGCTCAAAGTGTCTCTGTCCTGCACCAGGTACTTCCTGGGCAGGGCAGGGCAGGGCGAGTCGAAGGGCCCCCAGTTCTGGCTGCCCACAATTACGGTGCGTTAACCTGGCTGTTAATTGTCCTGCCTTCTCGGGGTCCCACTTCGAGGCCACCGCTTCTCCAACTCAACTCACCACATCTTACGACACACCCATGGTCATCCCAATGCCTCTTTGCCCAGGACAGTGGAAAAGGGAGCCAGGATGAGGGTTGTGAGGGCTGTGAGGGCTGTGAGGCCTGAGGGGTGTGAGGAGTGTGAGGGGTGTGAGGGCTGTGAGGCCTGAGGGGTGTGAGGAGTGTGAGGGGTGTGAGGGGTGTGAGGAGCGTGAGGGGTGTGAGGAGTGTGAGGGGCGTGAGGGCTGTGAGGAGTGTGAGGAGTGTGAGGAGTGTGAGGAGTGTGAGGGCTGTGAGGAGTGTAAGGGCTGTGAGGAGTGTGAGGGGTGTGAGGAGTGTGAGGAGTGTGAGGAGTGTAAGGGCTGTGAGGGGTGTGAGGCTGTGAGGGCTGTGAGGGCTGTGAGGGCTGTGAGGGCTGTGACGGGTGTGAAGGCTGTGAGGGCTGTGAGGGCTGTGACGGGTGTGAGGGCTGTGAGGGCTGTGAGGGCTGTGACGGTGTGAGGGCTGCGAGGAGAGCCGTTTTCCGCCGGAGCCACCGGAGCCGCTTTCCCGGCTCTTTGAGCCCGGCGCTCAAAGCTTAGGCGAGGGGGACCTCTGCAGGCGGCACCGGCACCCGGCCCCCAAAACACGGCCGGCACCCCCCGTGTGGGACTGAACAGGGCGTGCTGCCTCCTGCCAAGCGGTTTTAATAAGGGGAAAAGCCCTTCTAAAAGTTTAAAGGTGAAAAGAGGAAGGGTTGTGTGAGCAAACCCCCCCGTGGCATTCCTTTTCCTGTGAGGTGAGCAGTCACTTCACATCCCACAGAGAAATCAAGTCATGCTTTCCAGGGCTTGTGACATTACCAACGTCACCGTGTGAAGAAGCATATTGTCCCCCCGTATCAGGACCTGAGGAAACAGGATGCTACCACAGTAATGCAGTTTGAAGGGTGAAACCCATCCCCTGGTTCACAGTCATTTTGGAGAGGATTGCCAATTAAAACAAAGTGACACCTGTGCCACAGATCTTGTGGAGAGGATGGAAGGTGAAAACCAGGCACAGGGTTAGACGTGATCTGACGCGTCTCAGAAACAGTGAAGTGACACAAAAGCAAGCAGGTCTTCCTAGTCGATCCAATGAATGCCCCTGAGACCCTGTCCTCCCAAATTTAAATGTCTCACTGAATTTCAGCCAAAACTGGACTAGCGACATGACAAGTAAATTTAGTCCTTGGGTGTTTCAAACCCTGCTGCCATCGGGAACTGATATTTGGAGCACTCCCTGCTGTGTATACAGTTCCTTTATAGCCAGGGTCACCTCTGGCAGAAACTCTCCTGCCTCCTGCTTCACCCCCAGAAGCAAGAGGGTTGCAGAGTCCCCAGGTCACTGCCTGTCAACTGACAGGACTTCACACGTGGAATGAGCCCTCCTTTGTATATGTCCAGTCCCAATTTGCCAGCTGCTTGTGACAGTGTCCCCCCTTCACTGCTCACAGGATGTTCTGTGCCCAGCTCTGAGGCTGGCAGAGCTGGCAGCATAAAGTACTACATATGTACTGGTGGACACTCCCCAGGTTATTTTCTGCTCTCACTTTCATGGGCAGCATTCACAGCCCAGGTATTAGCCCTGCCTCAAGAGGACACAAATGAGTATTACAATCCCATGAGTAATTAATTAGAAAACTAATAATATTTTGAAGGAAAATATAATGCTTAACAGCAGGTTGTTTGTTTGTTTTTATCGCTGTTGTTTGTTTATTTATGCCTGGAGAGTAGGGAGTATCACAAGTCACGTTCCTTTATGCTCATGCTGACAGCTCCCCCCGGTGTCCTGTGCTTGCACATCTTTCACACAGACTTCCTTATCCATGCCAGGAATGCTTCGTTGAGTGTTAGAGTAGAGCCACACTCTTCTTGGGGTATTGGGAAAGACAAAAGGCCAGTAGATACAAGGAGTGACAGACACGTTGCATCAAAGAAAACTGTGATTAATTATAAGAGAAAGAAACTTTCCACATGAAGGATCCCATGATACTGGACCAGAGATCCAACTTTGAAGTCACTAACCATGTCAACATTCAAGGGTTTACTGAACTGAGAAACCTGCCCTAGCAGCAGTGAGCCCTGCTCCTCAGAGAGAGAGCTCAATCAGAGATCACCCCAAAGCGAGAAGAAATAATAATCAACTGATATCTTGGTTCTGCCACCAGGACCTCCTATTTCATTTAACTGATGTGCATGGGTGAGACATTTAGGGCTGGGCTCTGAAGTACCTCACTTTGGAGTGGTGACAAGCCTCCCCCTCAAAACCCTCTTGCAATGGCTTTGGTGGTAAGAAAGTTGAAGGAGTGGTAAGGTCTCTGGGGGAAACTTCCCAGCCTTTCTACCCTCTTTCTACTGTGTTGGAGCCTTGATTTTGGTACCTTCTCTAGGCTCCCCTTTACAGCAGGGAAGATGAGAATTATGTTCCAGACATGGCTGGAAAGAAAGGGTTTGGACAGGAGATTTTCAAGGGAGAAACAGGTCAGGTATTCCACACCTGCAAACATGGCTGGAGCCTGCATGCACTGCACAGGCTGAGCCTTGCTCCTCTCTTAGCTGGTGTCCCCAAAGCAAGGCACAAGAGCTCAGCAATACTTTCTGAAAGGTGTCCTGCTCAGTGCCCTGGCAGAGACTGCATGTGAGGCCCTCTTGGTGTCTTTGGCTGGCCCTGAGAGCCCTCAGGACTGGGCCAGAAGGAGGCCTGCTCAGGCACAGCATGCAACGTGAGCTCTGTGCCAGAGCAGCCCCTCGGGTGCTCACCCTGCCAGGACAGGACCAGGGCTTTCCACGCAGTTTCCTGATGGGTGTGGGTCTGGCACATGCTGGGCACAGGAGTCCATTCACAAGCTCTGGCAAATGCCTACCTAGTTCTTCATTTTTTTTCCAGGCCTTGGCTCTCAACCAAGGCAGGAATCTCCCTTCAAAGGAATAGTGCTCAAGGAAAAAAAAAAAAAAAATCAATTTCTTAGCCAGTTATACAGAAGGCAAATAGCTCATACCAGCCCCGAGATAGTGGAGTTCATCTCATATTCTTCTTCATCTGCAATGCTCAAAAAAAACAAAACCCTGATGTTCTGATTTTGATGAAGTACTCCACCATGACTGCTAATTGTTTTGCCATTAGTCCTTGCTTTTGAAAGTAAAGCTGGATTTTGTTGGAATAGCACTGCAAATCTATCAGGGTCAAGAGATGTGCCTTGCTAGCAGCAAGAAGGTGCAGAGAAATAGATTATGGGTATGTGCTAACTTTTCAGATTATTGGAAAATATCCCAGTGAAGTTATCTTGTCCCTGCTGCAGACACAGGCTCTGAATATTGCTTGTCTTTGCCTGGCAGCAAGAGAGAGCATCAGCAGCATCTGTTGGCAGCAGAGGGGATGCAGCCATGAGAGGTGGGTGCTCACTGTCCCAGGGAATCTTCTCACTCCGTTTTCTTTGCATAAGCCTAAAATTATCCAGTTCTAATTGATGGGAAGAACAGAGAGTTTGAAAAGCTGTGTCTTATTAAGAAAGTTTATTCTCCTTTTTCTTAGAGCTAATAAGCAGCTGCCCTAACCAAGGCAGGTGGAGAAAGGTTTCATGGTGACGTGAGTAAGAGAGACAAAAAGGTGTGTCAGAAGAGGATTAGTTGGAGCAGAGCCTGCCTCCAAGCAAGACAGAGGGCGAGGCGACCTTGCAAAGCCTGTCTGGGCCATTTTCTCGAGCTCTGGGAAGAAGACTGTAAAGGCAGTAGTGACACAGGAGAGCTGCATTCAGAGTGGAAATTAATTTTGCTGCAATGCCTGCTGTTGCAGCAACGGCTGTCTAGCCTTGAAATCCTAAAATCCCCCAGCTGTCCCCAGCCCTAGGGAGCATGAGCAAGTCAAATGGAGGCTTTTTCATACCAGGAGGGCCCTTGCTCTGTGGCCTACTGGGAAGTGTAGTTCAGTGCCTGCATAGCCATTTCAGGGCAGCCTTTGCTCCCTCTGGTTAGCAGAGCCTGAGGTTTGAGAGCAAGGAGTTTTGTGGGGCAAGGCTGAGATGGCTCCTTGGGCTCATTTGCTCCTTGCTTCAGTTGACCATCCTTCTCTGGAGTGTGGGATCATGAGATATTCCCTCTTTGCTAGAATGTCTGAAGGGAAGAGCTGCAGGATGTCCTTTCTAGGATGCTGTTCCGCAACCCCAGCAGAGAAAGGCAATCTTGGTGGTGAGGGGCTTGCCAAATCCTGCCCATAGTAGAAATAAGGGTGGTCACAAGCAAACAGGAGACATAGCTGGAAATAAGGCATGTGGACAAAGGTTGTCCTGAACAGGGAGTGTCCAGGGCTGCTACCCTGAGCTTGTGCTTGCCTGCCCCACAGAGTCATGAAGTTAGTTCAGCCTCACTCAGGGAAAGGCTCACACTGGCACATCATGGGAACAAGAATGAGAACAGTCCTTTAAACACTGCAGACTAGGCTAGTGAGGGGCAGGGCTAGCAGGGGCCATTTGGGGTTCAAATGTTGCAGAAAAGCTCAAAAACTGCAAGAGAAGAGGAGAGAAGGAAAGACCTGGCCAACCACTCACAGACACTGCATGTGACCAGGTAAGTAACCCTGGCAAAGCCAGCAAACTTCCAGCATCTGGCAAAAAAAAAAAAAAAAAAAAAAAAAAAAAAAAAAAAAAAAAAAAAAAAATTTGGGTTTGCACACTCTTGAGTCTGGGGCATATCTTGAAGAACATGAGACTGGATGGGTTTGGGGGTGTTTAATCCAAAATGGAGAATTTGAACTTTCTGCATTTCTTCCTGTGACTTTTTTTATTTCCACCAAAGTTTTCTTTCTTTCAGTAAGGAGATGTGAGTTCCATCCAGTCTGCACCTCCCCATTTTCCTCCTCAAAATAATAAGCCTCATTTGCTAAAGGCACTATAAGGATATTAAGTGAAAATGAATTAAGTTTAATTCAATTGTTATTTTAGGAGCTTTGCCTCGTCAGGGTTTTGCAAAGCTTCATTCTTCCTCTTGCTGGAGACCAGCTTTAACACGCCCCTGCTGAGATGTTGCTGCAAGCCACGAACCCATCACACTGGGAGTTTTACTTAATGCTTAGGGTTGGATTTTATTTTGCTTAAATGTCAGAGTCTGTCTGCCATGCTGCTGGGAGAGAGGGAAGAACCAGAGACTGGTTAGCTCAAGTCCATCATATGCAGCTTAGAAATAAAATTAATTGTCTGGCTGGTGATTTCTCAGGCAAAATCCCAGCACTTCTTTGCCCAGAAAGCACCACGTCACTGCTGCCCTGCTTCAGAGAGGCTTCACCTGCTCATTGCATTAGGTCTCATCTGGATCTTCTCCACCTGCTGCGGTACCCTTTGGATCACCAGCACATGAGGGTGGAAGCTACTGGGTTGGGAAGAGCTGGGGAAGGATTAGTCTGCATCTGCAGAGCACTCATTTCACCTGCTCTTCACTCTTTAGATTGCCTTTAAATGCAATGCAAAAACCCTGAGCTGCATTGGGGCCTGCTCTGGTCAGGAACCACTCCCTCATCCCCAGTGAGCCATCAGCTCCACTCAAGACAGGGAGAAGCTTTGAAAAGGGGGGAAAGAAAGAGAAGAGAAGGCAGTGACAGAGGGACCTGAACTATCCTAGGGCTGATGGCCATGGCTTGGCTATGTGGGCAGGCAGGCTGCTGTGTGCCTGTAACCACCTGGGCATTTAGAGAAAATTCACAGCCTTGCACAGGACTGGGGCATGAGGGAGAACGTGACCCTGAGGGGTGAGAAGAAGAGGGCCTCAGACTCCCCCAAAGCCCAGCAAAATGACATTTCAGAGGAGGTGTCAGCTTCTGTAGCTTGTACAGTGGAGCTGTAAGATCCAGCACACCGCTCCTCCCTCTCATCTCTGGTTTCTATAGCAGAGAAGCAGAAGGGAGGACAAGACCCCAAAGATAACAACCCACACAGAGTGCTGGGGTAGCTCACTGTCAGCAGCAGCAAGCAGAAGGAGGGAGCACTCAGAGCAGGGTTCTCCCATCCCCTAACCTTGCTGAGAGCCAGCACCCAGGATTTATGGAAGAAAAGCTTGGAAGTGACCTCTGATCCACTCCAGCACCAAGCGCGGACTCAGATGGCATTACAGCTTGATGTACAGCCAGCGGGTCTGCCGGGCAGTCTCCTGTGAGCGATGGCTTGCGATATTTCTGGAGTTTATACCTAGCTCTCCAGCTCGATGGGCTTTCTGGGTATGATTTGTGCCATGTGTAGCTCTATAAATATTGAGCTCAGAGAATTATATATGGCGACAGCCCTACAGCACTCCCGGTGATATATCCCTGCGTTTGCAGTTGTAGGCGAATAATTTTAGTTTGAGTGGTGTGGCAATGAGAACAAGGAGGAAGTAAAATAAAAGGGTAATTCGAGTCCAAGTGAATGGCAGGGAGCATGCGTGAGGCTTCAAAGCCTCTCCCACCAATCACTCAGGGAACTGACAGCCAGGATAATTTCCCAAATTAGTTACCTTATCCCTGAGTGCTGCTGTCTGCAAAATTAAGATAACACCACTTTGCTGAAAGGTTGTGTTATAAGAGGGCAAAGAAGGAGCAGGGGACAAGGCTAGTGCTCCAAGGGCAGGGTCAGACCCTCCCTGCTGGGTTATTCCTCAGGTTGGAGCATAAGGAGAACCTTGGAGTTGCTCATCACTCAATTCCCTGGAAAGCTGTAGCAGAACTGTTCTGGGAAATCCTCATGACAAGCAGCTTGCAGGCCACCATGTAATGTGGGTACAGAGGTTTTTTCTGCTGTAAATTTGGGTATTGCTTAACTAATTTGGGATTGCTGCAGTCCAAGAGTTGCTTCCCCACCTATATATCCCAAGCATTCCCTCCCTCTGGCCAAGAGATGGGCAGAGATGTCTCAGATCTGTGCAGTCATTTATCCCATTCAGGCAGGTACCATCAGGGCCTCAGAACAAACTTCTTAATGTGATGTGGAAATGGCCAAATGCCATTTCTCCAGAAAAACCAATTCCAGAAAAAAATTGAGGCCAGGTTTCATGCCATGTCCCATTTATTATGATGCTTCAAGATGATCAGGTGCTTGTGTCCGTGCCAGGCTGGCCATGCAGGTGGGTTCTCTAAACCAGGCTGATAGGTTCAGAAAACCCAGCTTAAACCAGCAAAATTAATATTTTGCACCTTGGTGTCAGAGCTTCCATGGGAAGGGCCCATCCCTCAGCCCTGCACTCCCCCGCTGCAGGTGACAGGGAGTGTCTGGGTGACTGAGCTCTATGTCCCTAAATGGGAAAACTGAGAAATTAATCTTCAATTGTGAAAAACGTAAGTGAACAACCATCTGAGGAATGGGATTATAAGGGAAGGGAAAAGGACTGGATGGACCCAGTCTGCTAACACACTTTCCTACAGCAACCAGTTCGCAGCAATGTGTCTCGGGGTACCCATTCCAGTTCCAACGCCTTAATGGGCCCATTATATTTACATTTTCATCACTGTACTGTTGCAGACCTGGACTACCCATGGTTCCTAGAAATTCAGTTTGCTAGTCCAGTGTCAATTAATAACCCCAGCAAGAGACTAATGCAAAGGAGCTGAGTCTCCTGGGAAATCCACATGTTCAGCTCCCTCATAACCACCTAAGGGCAAAGACATGGTCCTGTCAGAGCATTGGATGAGCAAGCAT
This sequence comes from Anomalospiza imberbis, assembly GCF_031753505.1. Classification (NCBI taxonomy): domain Eukaryota; kingdom Metazoa; phylum Chordata; class Aves; order Passeriformes; family Viduidae; genus Anomalospiza; species Anomalospiza imberbis. Next base: position 22,562,009 of record NC_089688.1, read on the forward strand.
CAGGCCAGGAGTAGGAGAGACCATTTACAAGGAGCTGGAGTGGTTCCCTCTGATTTTGTAGAGATGAAAGGTCAACAGAAGGCAATAACCCTTCTCGGTGGCTTTATAACAAGACATACTGCAGCTGTTTGCAATCACAGCTATTGCAGACACAAAGGATGTGAGAATTGATCTGATTTCTTCCTCCAGAAAAGATTTAAGATACATGATAAGAAAACCTACTTCCACAGAAAGCTGTTGCTTTAACCTTGAAAAGACAAAAAAGGCTCAATGAGTTCAGGATTTGACACAAAACAATTTGGGGTTAAAGTTGCAACTTCTAAACATGCTAGAAGCCTGGAATTTATGGGTAGGTTGTCCATCACAGGGCCCCTTTAGCCAAATATTGATATCCTCATAGGATATTTGCTACAAGTCAAGAAAGAGGAATCTGAAGCACAAACTAAGGGTCAAACATGTTGTGCCTGGGAGATCCAGTAGGTCAGATGAATAGTTAGAATGATCTGCTGTGGCCACAAAACATATTAATCTCTCAACCACATGAGTCACTCGAACATTTCATATCCCTTCCTCCATTTCTGGATGACTTGGCCACCTGGGGAGACCTAGCAAAGCCTGGCTCCAAGCCATGTGGTTCTGGAAGATGAGACCTGCATACCAAAGCCAGTGCCCTAGCATAGACAACACAGACTTTCTTGATTGTAGCCCTGAGCATTTTCTTGCAATGTTGCTGCCTGCTTTGGTGGAGTGACTCGATCCTACTGCAGGAGTAATGTTCCCTGGACTTCTTTTGCAGGCACATGAGGGACCTCCCGTGAGCTGCAGCAAGCAGCAGAGCATCAGAGAGCCACTGGTCTTTGCACTAGTATCCTGTAGAGGAGGTTGTCCTGCTGCTGGGAGCTTCTCAGCTTCATGATGCCACGGCCTGGTGCAGGATGTAGCTAGACAAAGGCACCCTGCAGGCAGCACCTTCTCATCCATTCTCCTGGCTCCCCACTTGGTAGTACCCATCTCTTCCCTTATATCAGCCAGAGGGGCTGATCTCCCCTGATAAAGACCATCTCTTTAACCTGTTTTGTGCCATGAACAGCCTGATTCTTTAACTGCTGAGCCCTCTCTCTTTCACCTCTTGTTGTCTGTACTGGTGATATTTTTCTCCAAGAAAAAAGGCTGGCAGCTGCTGAGCTACCACTGTCTCCCTTTGTCCTCCAACTGCACTGATAATTCATGTGAGACTACATTTTACCCTTACCTGAAGCAGCCAAATACACCTGTGAGGAGAAGTTAGCTGTGAGGAGAAATTAGCTGCTTCAGTGGCACAGCTCAGTTGTTTAGGAGATTCCCAGTGCCTCCAGGAAAAAGAAGTAAATGAGGCAGCTCACTCAGCAAGTGTCCTCCCCAAGGAGCATGGCTCAGTGCTCTGCTCTCCTGCAACCCCACCAGAACTGACGGCTGTGCCAAGCAAGGTTCACCAGCTTTTCTATTTTGTACATCAGTAAGCAGTCTCAGCATCACCCGAAATGTCTGGCCCAGCCATGGCTGGGGTAGGGGGTAAAAGTGGAGCCTGGCTCCCTGCATGCTCACCTAGCCCCCAAAATAGCCCTTTTCTCCTCAGCACTGGCAGGTCTCAGTTGGACAGAGAGAGAAGGGTCACCTGTGATGACCCATCCAGGACATCCATCACTCAAGTGTTGGCCAGTGTGAAACCCACATTCAGATCCCCATACCAGTCTGGCTGGGCCTGCTGTCAGCTCTCCTCTGCCCCAGGGAAATCCCATTTGGGGCCATGAGGAGAACACAGGCATGGAGGACAGAGGTCAGCCTGACCTTGAGGAGGGCCAAGAGAGTGGCCAAGACTGGACCAACGAGGACAAAACCTATTGGGCAAAGAAGAGAAAGTTCACAGTTGGTAGACCGTCCAGAGAATGTTTATCCCAAATTTCAACATATCTTTTTAGATAATTTTGGCCTCTGCCCTCTGGGCACAATTTCACTAGTAAGTGCTCTGTGGAATAAATGCCAAGTGACAGTGAAACACAAATAATCCCTCCTCATAAAGAATTCCTTTTCTGGTGAATACTGGGCTATAAATGCAGCTTTAAAAAGCAATAACTTGTTAAACTGACACACACAGACACACACAAGCAGACCCCATTAAAGTCATTTGATGCAAGCCAGGAAAAAGTGCCTCTAAATCACATAATTATTTTAAGAGACAAAGACATTTGCTCAAACTGGTTCGAATCACCTTTGGGGAGGGAGGAGAGAAGGTTTGTGTCTGCACCATTAAGTGCTTTGAGTTCCTGCAGCTCACTCCAGACTCTTGTTTTAATAGCATTAAACATATGAATATGTGATAATAAAATACAGGTGGTTTCTTGAGCTTTATTGACTTTGTTTGTCACAAAGACAAAAATCATTGTTTCATTATTTATCTGCTTGAGTATTTCACAAGGTTGTTTTTTTTTTTTTTTTCTTTTGATGAATGCAAGCAGCCTCTTGGCTGTCCTAGAGAGCTGTTGCAGGCACCTGTTTTGATCAAAGCTCATCCCTCTGCTTAAAAATCCCAGCTGCTTGTCCTCGGTATTTACTGCACTCCATGAGCCAGGAGGTAGAGGTGTGTAGCTAGGAGAGGGATGGAGCCAGACCCCTTTCTCCATGCCGTGCTGGAGGTCAGAGAGTCGAGGGCCTCTTGGTGTGGCTGCAACCCACCACAGTGGCCCTGCCCACGTCACACTCCCTGTCCTGGCACTGCCCTGTGCACCCAAACATCCCACAATTTACCCAGCACATGAAACATCAGCACATGGGAGATCCTATGGAAAGTCTCGCTTCCTAATCCCAGTGGGGAATACTAAATAGAGGGGAGACCATCTCTTGAATTTCTCAGGGCTGGAATTTTTTTAAGAAAAAAGCGTGTAGGGACATGGGTTAGTGGTGGACCTGGCACTGTTAGGTTAAAAGTTGGACTCCATGATCTGTGAAGTCTTTTCCAACCTACATTTTTCTGACTGTATGTCCATTTCAGGGGCAGGCTGCGTCTCCAAGGATGCGCTCGGGGCTGGGCTTGGCTACCCTTCATCCTCAGCAGCCCAGTGCTCCCAGTCTGAACCATTGGCTGGTTTGCCTGGGGCTCAGCTGCCCGTGGTCACCCCCAGCCTGTGCCCTGGGCGGGGGCACGGGCGTGTGGCCGCGGCCTGCGGGGACGAGCCGAGCGCTCGCCAGGCGCTCCCTGACCCCTAGATGGAGCTCGGTGCCCGCCGATCGCTCCCGGGCGGCCCGGGGGCGGGCAGGGATGTCCCGGGCACCTTCCCCCCTCACGGCACGGGGCGGAGGAGAGGGGCAGGGTGTGCAACCCAGTCGTGCTTGTCTAACTCCCCATGGGTGCTGACCTCTGGCCTGAGAGGCTGTCACCAGGACAGTGTTTCACGTCGTGCTGTTCTGGCCAGCTCTGCGGGTCACCGTTCACCAGGGTCGCCTGTGAAGGAGCAGTGCCATGCATTTTGGGAGAAACACACATAGTTTTGACCCCTATGTGCATCAGAGCACTTGTGATAAGGGTTATCTTGCTCTAGACCCTATCCTATGGGGGAAACCAGAGAGCCAAGCGTCCCTCTCGGTCTGCTGCAGGGAGATTTGAGGTTCTTTGGCTCCCATCCAGGAAACACCCATAGGGCTTTAAAATAATGGCAAATTAAGGGAGGTTTCTGAGACTGAAGGGAGGGACAGGACACAAGGAAGGAAAAAAAGGCCATGGGGTGAGTTCTACGCAAGGCAGCATCTCTAGAAATACCAAGCAATACTCACCCTGTCACCCCTACCCCATCTCTCGTGTGAGGGGATCTCCACTCCTCTTATCCCACCATAGCCAGTTTAGGCCAAGCCATCAGCAACAGTTGGAGTTTTGTCCAGGAAAGGGAGTGAGGCTGGAGTAACCTCCTGCAATCCCACTTGTCTGCAGGGAAGGGAGAGAAAACGGTTCCTGAGACGCAGATGTTCAGCAACAGGACATAGTTCCTCACTCCTCACTTCTTTTGGCAGTGCCTGTGGCCACAAGGTCCCTTAGGAAATCCTTTCCTCTGGATGATATTACAGGTGTGTCTCTGCCTGTCTCTGTGTTTTCCCTGCCACGGCTGTGGTGTGTTTCCCCAGGGACTGGCACACACGTGCACCCTGGGGTCCCAGCAGGGGATCTGCTGCTGTCTCCTGACTGCTACAGGTCTGGCTTCTGCCTGTGGTGTGTGAGATGGCCCTGCTCAGATCCTCAGATCTCCAAAGGACCAGGTCTGGAGGGAAAGTGCATGGGAACAGTGGTGGGTACACCAACAGATGTCTGGTGCCTTGCTCCACAGAGAGCATACTCTGCTTTACATCCCACCTCCTGCCTCTGGATGTGGTGGTATGAGCCACAGCAACTGCAGGTTTCAGACCTGTCATAACAACTGATAAGGTTACAACATTTGTTTTCACTCCATCCCAAAGTGAAAGCCAGACCTTTTCAAGCATTTCTGTGTGAATGGGAGTGAGTGGGAAATGCCCCTGCCACATCTCCCTCACTTGCCCCTGCCAGTGGCTAAGTCAGTGGTCAGGGTGCCTGGGACATGTCCCTCTGTGGCTGCAGGTGTCCCTCCAAAGGCAGTGGAGCACAGCCCAACAGTGCTGTAAATGCATATAAAACTTCCTGGAGCCTAATCCTGGAAGGAAGGAAGTGCTCTGGATACAGCCCAGCAGTTCCCACCATGCTCCACCACTGTGTCACCGTGGGATGCCATAGGACTGCCATTTCAGCAGCAGTCCCATGCTGTGACATCTCCAGGCCCTGCAAGACCCTCCAGTGCATGCCACTAGTGCAGGGCCAGGCAAGTTGGGTATAGCCCCTGCGTGAGAACAGCCCTCCTCTGCCCAAGCCAGGCTCCCACTGGACCAGGACCCCAAGGTGTCCCTCACTGCTCACCCTCAAACCCCACTAGCCTGCAGACTTGGTGCCTTTTCTCTGCAGTTCTCAAAAGAGCAGCCTTGTGATACACCATGGCTCCCCAGGACCTGCTGGCCTTTATTCTCTCCTCCCTCGGCCTGACCTCAGAGGACACCCACACCTCTTCCCCAGGCTCTCCTGTGGAAACAGCCAGATTGGCTGGGAGAGGGAGAGCGCAGAGGCCTGGCCACAACTCAGTGCACTTGTGATCACCTCCTCACCATGAGCCTGAGCAAGCCCCATGCCCACCTGTACCTCTTTCTTCCCCTTTGTCATCTTACAGGGGGAGATCTGGGCTCAAGCCCTGCCTTTCAGCACATTTATGTCCAACACACCTGATAGTCCAGGCTCAGTCTAACCTCCACTGAGCACTGGCATCACAAACTAGACACATCTAGATGGATGCCTAGAGAGGAAGAGTCTGGTGAGCCCTGACATGTGCCTAAAACCTCACAACAGCAGGTAAAAATTGCTAAACATAATGACTTTCCAAAAGTTTCCTCTGGCTGAGACAGGGAAGACCCTGGGAAACAAAGTTTTTCTCCATGTTTTCATCTATCCCCGTCTTAGTACCACTTCCTAACTGTAGTTTTAAAAAGTATATATTGATTGATACTTTTTAATCACTGCTTTGTTATTTTGAGACAGTTGCAGTCTAGGAAAGACAGACAGTTAACCGCAGTGCTCAGACCAGCGGGTTCACATTCTTTACAGGCAAGGAGAGAATGAGTTTTCCCAAGCTTTGCTCCTTCCTGCTCGAAAACCAGAGCATGGGGTCCTCAGTTCTGCCCATTTTATTTTTATCTTGAAAGCAGAAAGGCAAAGAACAGCTGAGCTGAGGGTAAGTACTGAACTTCCAGCCCCAGGGAAGCACAGGGCAGGGGATTCCAGCTCTCTGCAACAGGGGATTGCACACCAGCACACAGAGGTTTGGTGTGTGACCTGGACTTACAGAGCCAAAAGCTGCTGAGGCCAGCCCCATGCTTATCACAGCTAGCTGCAACAACAACAACAACAAAAGAAAAAAAAAAAAAAAAAAAAAAAAAAAAAAAGCAAACCCAAACAAAAACAGAAGGTAGGCAAAAATTATTTTCTACTCTTGGAAAAAATCAAGATTATTCTGGTGCTGTCAGAAAAAAAAAAAAAAAAAAAACCTAGCATAATTCTTTGAATACAGTTTTATGTGTGACTTGAATAAATGTATAGAATTAATTTAAAACTACCAGTAACAAAAAGTTTCTGATTATTGGAATGAATAGGGGGAAACACATCTTTCCTAATCTTGGATAAGTGCTGATCCATCAAACAAATTTCCTACTGTAACAGAGACAATGACAATAATTTAAGGAATATCAAAATCACAGTTAGCTGCACAAACAAAAGATCTGAAAAAAACCAAACTGGTGTGATGTTGTAACTCCAACAGAAGTTTGTCCTGATAATCTATATATTTGTGTGGTTTTTTTCTTCCCTTAATATTTGTTTAAAATAAACCTATCTTTTTCCCTCAAATTTTAGACCTTCTCATTTAGAAAATTTTCAACCAGGATAATTTGATAACTCCAAATGTTATTCCACAAACAGTTTTTAAACAAGTGGCCATCAAAGCTGACCGCTGCACAAAGAAATCAGTGTCACTCAGCCAGTCTGCTTCTGGCAAGGGGAAAAAAAAGATTAATTCAAAAAGTTCCAGCTGTCCCAGAACCCCAGAGAGGAATGGCTTTTTACTGTAACCCAAACAACTTTCAGCAAAGCCGTTTTCAGTTTTGTTGCTAAGTTGGTTGGGGTTTTTTACCCCATGTAGCCCCGAGTGCCTGTGAGTTGGCCTTGGCGGCGAGGAGGGGCTGTCTGCGCGGGGATGGGCTCCTGCTGCTGCCGTGCTGAGGCAGCAGCCCCGTTTTTACTCTTTTTTTTAGTGTGTTTGTTAATCAGGAGCACATTCAAAAACACCAATCAACAGTCTCAGTGAGATAATGAAAATTATCCTGCATATGGATGTTTGTGGGCTCAATGCCTCCTTTCATTATCAATTATAGAAACAATACGTGAGGACACGTACACTCACCTCAGTCTTTCTCCAGCAAATGCCACACACACGTGGCTCTCACTGATGCTGCTGCTGCAGCAGAAATAACTTAAAAGATATAACAAATGCCCCGTAGATGGGGTAATGCAGCCCAAGAAAAGCTGCATGTGGCACTCAAGTAGAAACTGGGGTGTGCACGTACTGCAGGGATCAACTTGGCTGGCCCGTGCCGAGCACAACTGCACGCTCTGCTCAGGGTGAAAGGCAAAGACCCTTCAGCCTTTTCCTGGGCCATCCCTCAGCAGAGAAAAACCAACTGATCCTTGTTTGGATGACTCATGTGCTCAACTAATTGGCTAAATGGGGGCCAGACCTCTGGTTCCCTCCTGCCCTCATTGTTTGCTGAGCTGGGACCAAACCCAGACAACCACAGTCCATCCCATGGGCTTCATCTCCTCCAGCTCCACACAGATGTTTCATACTCCAGTTGCTTATGCAAAGACAGTGTTTCCCCCCCTCCAGATTTCACCTTCAAAAGCTCAGCACATCCAACCCAAATGAATGATAGCTCTGGATCCCTGGCAGCGTTGTGGGTGAGAGAGATGAGCACAACCACAGCACGGTCCCCTGGGACACCCTGAGCCTTCAGCTTCAGGCAGGACACAGACCAAAGTCACTCTGCCTTGGTCTGTATTTCCTAGATACAGGCAAACACTAGAAAAACATTTCTCCCTGACTCCCATTTCATGTTTGGGATTTGCTTTATTTTGAGAGCGAAGGTAGGGGGAAATGACTTTCAAGGCATCTTAATGCAATTTTATTCCTGCTCCCAAATAAGTATAATACAAAAAATTAAATCAGCCTTCAATGTGATATGGATGGCCCCAGGATACAGCTGAGGTGATGTCAGTCTACAAAACATAACATTACGTGTCATTATTTCATGTCATTACTTATTGATTTAATTCCATCATATTTCAGACAACTTTTATTGTCTAGGTACAAATCATCATATTAATAACTGGAAGCACATATGCAGATATCAAAAACACCTTCTGCCACTAAACCAATTTTTAAAATGAATCCAAGAGAAATATTTTTTTAAGGGAAAACTCCTCCAGAAGCAATTTTTCTGGTGACAAGAAAGGCCAGGTAACTGTTTTTCTGGTTCCAATGTAAGATATATTCTTATTTCATATTGAGATTCCTTTTTTTACTTTTGATTTTTTTTTTTTTTTACAGGAAAGATTGTTTGGAAAAGGGGGAAGTCACCAGTTTTGAAAACAAGGTATAGCTAAATATTCTATCTAAACATATTCCCTCGAATGTGCATTATCATATCTTCACTGGGGAACATTTTGAATTATGAACTGAATAAAGTGGATATTATAAAATGGTTGTCTTAGAATTAAATTTTACAATATTGATGTGTCATAATAATAAAATAGAAAACAGTTTTAATATCAACAGTGATTATTATTATTATTATTATTATTATTATTATTATTATTATTATTATTATTATTATTTTGTGGTTGATGTTTTTTCCTATGCAGAAACCCTGAAACAAAAATAACCACTGCAACAAACTGCAAACCATTAAAGGTTCGTACACAGCAATGCCTCCTGAAATAGTTTAACTTAGTAGACAAAGTTGGGTGCATGTTAAATAATAAGCTTAATCAGAATTGAAAAATCTGACTGTAGTATGAAACAGAATTCAAACTAAAGACTTCCCTGAAATTTACATTGGAAAAAATACATATTATTTTATTTTAGTATTTTTCTGGCAGTAATCAACATCTTTTAAAGATATTTCCAAAAATGCATGTTCTCCAAGTTCCATATTTTCCTATGTTTTATCCTTTTTTCCTTTTTCTGGCTTTTTTTCTCTCCATTGCTGCAGATGTTTCTCTGTGGTCTCATACACATTGGACTGCACAACGGGAAAATCCTGCAGCACCATAAATTCCCAGCCCTATAATATTAGATTTTGGATGAAGCAGGCTATTCCTATGCTCCCTTAACAAACTCCCTAGCAACACTGCACCCAGAGGACCCAGCCTCACAGAGCACTGTCACCCACCGGGTGTCAGAGGCTTGGGATATTTTGTTGCAGATGTCCCACAGGCAGCCTGGACCCCAGGGCCATGTCAGGGGGTCCCTGGCACTGCTCGTGGCTGCCTGCCCTTTTCAGCCGTATTCTCCAACATCCTTTACTCAGCAACTCCCAGTGCTGGAAGGAAACACCAGGCTGGAGCCAGCCATGGGGTTGGGATTTTCCCCCAAGGAAGCTGATAAGAGTTTTCCCACCCGTTTGATTTTCCTCTGAGAAGGGCTTGCCAAGCTGGGGACAATGTCCTGCACCAAGGCTGAGTACAAATGGAAAACAGTGCCCCCAAAATAATCCCCTGCAAGATTGTCTCTAAAATGTACTCTTGCACATTTCTTTATACTCAAATTCCTCTTTCCATATCCAGTTTCAGACACAAATATCTGTAGATCTGCCTCAGTCCAGGTGAGACCTCATTCCAAGGTCTTATTCAATAAATTATCCCACATGAGTTTAAGGCTAAGCCCCTGCACAGTCCCTGCCACCTCCAGCAAGCCCCCCAGAAAGGGTTTGATTAAAGCAAGCACTAAATGCACTGCAGGGTTGAAGCCTGAAAATGTTTATAGGACCAGGTATTGAAACATAGCATATTACATCTGGAGCTTCCAAAGCCAAGTGGGCCTGAGCAAAGTCAAATGGAAATGCTAACTCTATTTTTATTTTAAAAAATAGCACAGGCTTCAGCAGTAGTTGTGATATGCTGTCTCTTCTTGGGGAACTAACAGACAGGGAAGAGCAAGGCTTTAAATGATTTATTCAGTACCCTGGAGATTTTTTATTTTCTTTTTCATTTCCACATAAATTACACAAGCACTTTATAAAAGGAATACACATAAAACACCTTGTAAGTGCATAACTTAAAAAAACCCAAAACAACAAAAAAGCAAACAAACAAATGCCTTTAAAAATCTCACTGAAAATAGGTTTTCTGGTTGTTTGTTTGTACTAACTGCTTAAATTGGCAGTGCTGTTTTAGATTATAAGTAACTGAAAAATATATACTGTTTATATATATTTATATATATAGCTATATATTCCTGGCATTTGCTAGAAGTGCTTTTTTAAATTTTGTCTCATTCTCTCGGTACAATTAAAAGAACAACTAAGTCAAAAAGCCGAGAGTGAAATTGATTTTTTGTTGTCAAAAACTGCCTTCTAATGGAAAACTGATCAGATAAAACATTGGACAACATTTTGCAAATTATATGGAAATATTCCATGGAAAGAAACTGCATTACCCCCACAAACTGCCACCCAGGTCTTCTCATTATTAAAATACTCGCTGATGGGCACAAAGTCCGTGGCAGCCAGGGACTGTTTGGGCTCTTCATACAATTGAGATATCATATTTACCGTCCTCAGGAGTCTGTCAGATCCTTCTCTTATTCCCCCCAAGCAAGAAAAAATTAATGAAAAAGGGGAGGAGAGACAGCGAGGTGAGATCTGAAGGGTTCCCATCTGGCACAAGCAGAAATTGCTGCTGTTTCCTCCATTTGTTGCATTCCCGAATGTCTCCGGTGCGGACAACCCAAGAAGGCTCACAGCAGAGACGTGCTTCCCAGGGAGCCTTCTCCTTTTCTTTCAAGCCAACAGTTCAAAACATATATCTATATATATCTACATATAGATATACATATATATATGGGTGTACATAGACTTTGCTGCTGCCAGTAGAATCCTAAAGAAGTTTTCCTCTCCCCCGCAGGATGAACACCAGCGGCTGTGTCTGTCAGGGCTGGGCTTTTGTCTGGCACCACGTCAGCAAGTTCAGGGTCGACACTGGAGACTTTCAAGAGAACAAAGGGGTTGGGGGGAGGTGAGACAGCATTGCTGCTCCAGCAACTCCATGGCTGGGGAGAGTTTTTGGGGTGGCTTTCCTTCTTTTTGTTCCTTGTGGAGGGCTTCCCCAGCTGGATACATGGGATGGATCAGGGAGTTCCAGCCCTCCTTGGGGAGAAACAGAGTTGCTACATGTCCCACCAAGGATGCCTCGTGTTCCCCTGGGGACAGCCCCACCAGTAGAAGGTGTAGGTGCCACCAGTGGGTGCCAGACTTATTCACAAGCAGAGGCGACAGTGGTGACACTGGTGATCTTGGTGGAGTCATCAGACCAAGGCTGGAGATTCTGGAGGGCGAAGAGAGAGGAGTTGTGGACACAGATGGGGTCGGCTTGGATGGGCTGGTTGATGGTTTTTTGGAAGGCTTCCTGCTGCAACTGCATGAGGATGCGGTTTGCTTGCTGCCGCTCGGCCTCCCGCTCCTCTGCTGTCTGCCTCCTAGGAGAGAGGGAGCCATTAGTGGGGCCTGGGGAAGCAAAGGAAGGGTGTCTCCAGAGAGATTAAGTTGTGCTGGGTGGTCATGATGTGGGAGGGCAGGGGTAGGAAATGAGGGTGCCTTGCCATGGTGCGGTCCCACATCCCCTACACAAATGGCCAGTAAATCCCATAAACAGGGGACTGGGTCTGTCTGTCTTACTGGCCTTGGCAAAAACTGCTCTGATCAGAGAGAGCAGCCCACAGCTCTGGATTACTCTCTGCCCACAGGAAAAAAACAAACAAGCAGAGACAAAATGCCCAAAGTGTCACACAACAGCATTGTGATAGTTGCAATCCCCTGAAAATAGTTGCTCTGGTCTGACAGCAAGAGCCAAGCATGCAAAGCCCCAGGACGAAGCATGGAGCAGGGTGGGGTGAGACTGTGACTGGCAGTGCTACACAGCTGGGAGATGGACAGTGTCACTCTGGACGTCCCCTTCTGGTATCCAGGTTTGCCACCTTGTCTGACACGCTGCGGTGATCAGCTGTTGAGAGCTTGGATGAAGGCAAAAACTTTCCTGTGGCAGGCAGCAAAATTTCAGCTAAACACTAGAAATACATTTTTTAGCAGTAACAAAAATCAAAGCACAGAATATATTATCTGGAAAGGGTGAATGACAGTGTTTTTCAGAACAGTTTGGACATGTGTCTGCCAGGTATGACACCAGCAGAGGTCATCCCCAAGGAGAGAGTATTAGGGGGTCAGAAGGGGCTCTTTCCAGTGTTGGTGTGGCCCTGGCTCTGGGCTGCCTAGGAGCAGAGAATGACATAGGTAGAAATAGCCTGAATCCTCTTATATCCACGATGGAAACCCCACTCCTGCTAGCTTGGATGGAAGGTCAGTCAAAAGTCTGCAGCTTGCACTCACCTCTACTTCACCTGGCACCTCTATTGATGCTGCTAGGAAAACCTGGGAGCAACTCACAGTGCTGGTCCCAGGATGATTCCCAAAGCATCCTCTCCCTCCCTCACACCCCCAGGCTCAGCTGACATCCTCTCAGCGTCTTCAGTGGACCCAGTGACACAGGAAATGGCAGCTTTTTAATTTAGCAGCTCAGGGGGATGTGAGATGTCTCATCCCCTTTGGCCATGGGAATTGGAAGTGGCAGCTCTGATCTCCACAGTGGCATCTCAGAGCGCAGGGCAGGGGTCCCTGGTTCCCAGTGGGGAAGCAGGCTGGGACTTGGATGCCAGCAATGGGCCTCTGGGCACCCAAGCCTCCAGACATGTGGCCAATGCTCCCTCCTGGGAGCAGGTAGTTCAGGGCTCAGTCCCCGTTCTAATCACTGTGTCAACATCTCACATCAGACATCCTGGGAAGAGCAGGCTCAGAGCTGCACCTGCCCGAGGAGCAGCTCAGTCTCTGCCTCAATGAATATTTAATGACTCCCTGCACAACAAGGAGGTGGTGCTCCAGGAGGAGGGAGGGAGCCCCAAGTCCAGAGTGATCAGGAGTACCATGGCTGTGAGCACCTTGCTCACAAGTACCTCCCTGCTGCAAGCTGGTCCAACCGTGGATTCACATCAGAATGGGATTTCCAGGTTCATACCTGCCTGGAAAGAGCTGTGTCTAAAACAAGAGCCCAAATCTAAGGAGAGGATCACCTTCCTCCAGCGAAGACAACTAGGCAAGGGGCAGGGGCAAGACTCTTCCGCCCAATTTGCATTCAAGCAGTTAAACAGCTCAGAGCGCTTATAACGGCTCAGTTCTCTTGGATACTTCCCATTACCTCATTCAGGCCGAGCCTACAGAGGCTCCTTCCAGCTCCCAGTGCTCCAGGAACCACTCAGAGCCCACTGCAGGGTCCTGAGGCAGGAAGTTGGGTGTGCAATCAGCCAGGGGCACCCACATGTCCATCACAACACCCGGCAGACACAGATGCATACAAGCAGAACTTACACACCTGTGTCCCTCTGGCTCAGGCCAGAGATTCTCCCATGTCTAATATTACAGCTGAGGTCTGGCTGCAGCCTCTCCCTTAGGCAGAAGCAGGATTTAGTTTCTCTTTACCCAGCTATTTTTTATAAAACACGTGAATAGGTTTGTATCCTCTCCACCTCTGCCAGAAGAGGCTGAATTTAGCCAACAGACGCAAAGAGTATTGACAGATGGATTTGCCTCACTTCCTTAGGAAACCTGGTTAGAAGACACAGCTGACCCCAATTTGCAGGCCACAGCAGGACTGTTCCTCCTCCAGGATTCTTTTTCTGGCCAACAGAGATCACTCCAGCTAGAGACTTCCTAATAGTTGGGGAATTGAGCTACCATGGGCTCTCTGGGGAAGAACTCACTGGGGTTGAGGATTCACATCCTTCCTTGGTTTCAAGTTCCTTGAGCCCCATTTCTTACCCAACCCCAGCATACTCAGGCAATCGCTGTCCTGTTAACCCTTGGGAAGACTCTAGGGAAGTCCTTTCCCCTCATTTTGAAGAAGCTGCCTACCTACCTGCCTGCATGCCTACCCTCAGTACCCAGTACACAGCACCCAGCAGCTCAGCACCCAGCCAAGGGCAGGAGATGTTCTCAGGGCTGGGGTGCCTCCCTCGGGAACATCCCGGGAACGTGCATCTTGGGAGGGGCAGGGTCACTGCGACCGAGCCCTGGAGGCTCCGTGTGGAGCCCAGCCTTCTCTTCCTCTCCGGCTTTACCGGCACGCCCGGCAGCAGAACAAAAAGAAAGCGTTTGGGCAAGGAGGCGCCGCGAACCCCGCGGGGACGAAAATTTCCGCGCTGTGCAAAGCCCGGTACCCCGACAGCCCCAGGCCGGGGGCTCCCACCCAAGCCTCTGCACCCTCTGGTGACACTGATTGCACCCACTGCACACGTGTGTGCTCACACACGTTCATCCCCGTGGCATACCCCCACACGTTTTTGCACGCAGGTCCGGTGTGCTCACACCAGGTAATACATGGCCCGCACCACACCACACTCGCGGGGCTGCGCTTTGCACTCACACCACCGTGCACGCTCACACGCACACACACACACACACACTGTGTGCGGGCACACACGGGCACGCGTGGCCTTCACACTGACCGTGCAGTTACACACGTGTGTCCTGCTCGCACACACGCCCGCAGGGGTGCACACACCACATGCACGCACACACACTGCTGTGCATGCACACGCACATGTACACCCACATTCACACACACACGGGGCTTGCACACCTCTGCGCTGCCATCAATGCTCCTGGCAGAGCTGCTGGCAGCAAGGTCTGTCCCCGTCGGACTGCCCCACCCTGGTCCACCGAGACCCCCGGTCCCTCACCTCCACTTGGTGCGGCGGTTCTGGAACCAGGTCTTCACTTGGGCGTCCGTCATCTTGAGGGCTTTGGCCAGGGCAGCGCGTTCGGCCGAGGCCAAGTATTTCTGCCGATGGAAGCGCTTCTCCAGCTCGCAAATCTGCAGGCGGGTGAAGGAGGTGCGCGGCTTCTTCTTCTTGGGGGGCGTGCGGTTCTGGTAGGGGTGACCTATACGGCGTGTTACAGTGAAGGGTGAGAGGGCCACTGGGGGGGACACGGGAGGAGGGGGGATGAGAGGCAAAGAAGCAAGCAGCGACATATCAGCAGAGGGGCTCCGGCTCCCGGCCGCTGGGCTGGGGACCACCCCCCACCGCTCCAAAGCCGCGGCTTCCCCGCCGACACCCACGCAGGAGCTGCAAAAACTCGGCGGCTGCGGCCCCATATACCGGGAAGGCCCGGCAGCCTTTCCTGGGTGCTGCGGGCACCCGCCGGGCACCGCTCGGCTCCGGCGGAGGGAAAAGTGGCCGCTTGCCCGGCCAAGTGGCCGCCGGGAAACGGGGGGTCAGCAGCGGCAGCCGGTCCTGCCGCCGGGCCGGGGCTCTGCGCCCCGTGCCAGGCGGATTCGGGATAATTTCGTTTAGGCGCAGCGGTAACCCCATCGCCCCCGGCCCCAGTGCCTCGTACAGGGCAAGTACAGTCCCGGACTGGAAACCGGAGTTGAGATTTGTTGTTCTGTTTGTTTGTTCTTTTTTTGTTTTGTTTTAAATATATATGGTTTTATTTGGGTTTTTTGAGTTGCTTTTTTGGGTTTTTTTTTGTTGTTGTTGGGTTTTTGGTTTTTTTGTTTGTTTGGTTGGTTGGTTTGGGTTTTTTTTTTTTTCCCAACGCCACAAAAAAAAAAAAAAAAAAAGAAAAGTCACATTGTGTCTACGCCAAGAACAAACTGAGCAAAATTCGGTCAGGTGCTTGCCAGGGGGAACAGCCCGTTCGTCTACCCGCGGCCGTGCCGGAACCCAGCGCCATCGGGTCGACATTAAATGGGAACTTTCAAAAATCGGGCCTCGGTTTCCGCCCTCGGTAAGCGGCGCTGATTTTTTTCCCGTTGTTATTTCGTTCCTTTTGCTTGTTTGTGTCTTTTTTATTTATTTCTTTTCGTTGTTCGAGTTTTTGCTTTGTTAATGCCGAAAGACGAGCCCAGCTACACCTGGAAACAGTGGCGAGGCCGGGAAGCTGCCCTAGCCCGAGCCCCGCTCTGCTCGGGTCTGCAAAAGATCCCTTTTGGTGGGGAAAAAGGCTGAGCCGAAACCTGCAACCGGGCAAAGCCAGCCCGGTTAAGGGAAGGCAACGGGACGGCCTTCCCGGGCAGGCCGGGGCCGGGGCCGCCTGTCTGCCTTCCCGCCGGCCGGGCCGTGCTTCCCAAACTACTCCCGGTCTTGAGGGAAAGTTTCCCCGGGTGCTGGCTCGGGCGGCAGGGATTGGGCGGCCGTGCCCGGGGCTCACGGGAGGTCGTGTGCGGAGTTTACTATCCCTTTTCCTCCTTGCTCGCCTTTGCCGACCCATAACGCGGGAAAAGAAATGTAAAAAACCTACACCAAACTAATAAATAAATAAATAGAAAGGAACTAAAACCATAACAACATAAAACCCCACATATACAAACACTCAAACCAACCAAAATATCAAAACAAACAAACAAAAGGAAACACAACTCATTTAAGGGAGACTGGATACGCCTCATTTCCCACTCCGTTTTGCTTCTGGCCTCCTCCCGGACCAACTTCCCAGGACCATCCCGGCTGCTTTCTCCACCCGGCCGGAGAGATCCCTGGCTGGATCCTGCGTGCCCCTGTGGGCACCGGTTGTCGTACCGAGGCCGGGCGGCGGGGGAGAAAGGGGGGGCGGCAGGAGCAGAGACAGAAGAGGGGGTCCCGGCGGCACAACTCACCTGTGAACCTGTCTTTTGTGTACCGCCTGTTGCTCTCCATCCAGGGGAAGGTGAGCCCCGTGAGGCTGTTCATGCCGTTCACTGCCGGCACGGCGGCGGAGAGGGGCTGGTGGACGCCACCGGCCACGGGACGATGGGCCGGGACGCGGATCACGCCGCCGGCCGAGCTCAAGGTGTTGCCGTTCATGCTCACCGCCATGTTCACGTTGTAGGAGCCGGGCAGGCCGCCCATGCTGCAGGAGGTGCCGGTGTAGGCGCCGGCCGCGCCGCCGCTCGCTCCGTAGCCACCCGTGACCGTGTTATAGGCGCTGCCCACGATGCAGCCCAGCCCGTAGTCCGCCGAGTCCTGCAGCCGCGGGTGCGACACCATGCAGCTGCCCGGCTCCGACGTGTTGAGGATCTGGTCGATGCCGAAGCTGATGGGCTCGGCTTGCCCTTGGTGCAGGTGGTGAGCCCCGAGGTGCTCCATGCTGCCGCTCGGGCACCGGGGCCGGACCTCCGCCCCAGACAGGGCAGCACAGCCCCGCACCGCCCCGAGACCGGCAACGGGGCCGCACAGAGCCGGGGGACGCCGGCTACGCGCTCAGTCCCATAGCACGACGGCAGAGCACCCCAAGAAACGGCAGCAAAGCCACGCAAGGCCAGGACACGGCAGTCACACGCTCAGAACGAAGACACAGCAGCACAGCCATGCGCAGCCCAGGTACAAGAGTGAAACACCCCCTCAGGCCGGGACGCCACAGCCGTGCCCAGCGCGGCACAGGACACAGACACTGCAGACACAACCGCACCGAGCACACCCGACAGCTTCCACGAGCGGAGACGCGACACCCCAGCCACGCACACTGGCTCCGCTCCGATGAGACCCAGCACCCCCAGGTGCCAAGACACGTCAGGAGCCTCTCACCCAGGACACACAGACGTACGCACGGACACGGACACACACACACACAGGGGTGCCCCGGGGACCCCTCGCCGCGGCGGGCGGTGGGGAGCCGGGAGCCCCGCGGAGCGGAGCGCGGCGGATTGTGAGCGCGATCGCCCGCCGCCCCGCTTGCCCATCAATCACCCTACCCAGGGCCTACTGCTGCAGGCCCTCACTCTCCATTGGTTGGATGCTGAGAGCAGCCCAGTGAATGACAGCAGAGAAGAGCACACAAGAGGAGTTTCTTCTTCCTTCCCCAGCCCCCCACCCCACCAAAAAAAAAAAAAAAAAAAAAAAAAAAAAAAAAAAAAAAAATCACCGCCCTTCTCGGCCTTATAAAGTGAGCCCACTGGGGGTGAAAGATTGGCTGATACTGGGCAGCAGAGCAGGGTCTTTTGGCCTCGGAGTTTGTGGCCGCAGACTGCTGGGAAGGGGGATCTTGGCTGCCAGGCCCCGTAGGAGAATCAAGCCTAGGCTGCGATCTCCAAGGGCTGCTGCTGATCCCGAGCGAGGGCTGAAGCCGGAGGATCCCCTTCTGGTGGGGTCCCAGACCCGTCGTGCCCCTTTGTTCCTGAAGGGTGTTCTCAATTTCAAAAGTCAACACCTTTCAAAAAGCCGCGGAGGAGGCGGCTCTCCCACCACGAGACTCCAGAGCAGGGACACGGGGACGTTGAGAAGGGCACCCCACAAGTGTCCGGACCCATGGAAGGGGTGTGATGGGAGAAGGCGAGGGGCTCCTGAAGCACGCTTTCCCCCGGAGAACCGGGGCGGGGCTCATTTCCCCGGGACGATGGCAGGCCCCAGCTGCGCCCCGCGGGCAGCGGACACCGCTGACGGGGCACCCGCCACTGCTGGCCCCACCGTCTGCTGCCGCCGTCCCCTCCTGCTCCTGTCCTCGGGGAGATGAGTGCTCCCGTTAAAAAAAAAAAATATATATATATACTAAATTATTTTTAAAGTTTAAAACAACATGAAAATGAAACCCGTTATTGCAATTTCTGTAAAACTTGTCGTGGCCCTGGCCCGTCGGTGCCTGCTCCGCACAGCCGGGCCGGGGGCAGAGCCGCCGATGGGACCGGGCACTGCCGGCTCCTTGAATCCGGCCTCCCGCTGCTGCCGGCCGGCACTGCCCAGCGCGACCCAGCGCTCCCGGCCGCAGCGTCAGGGTTTTGCCCGGTAATTTGTGCTCTGCCCGCCTTATTCCTCCCGCTACGGGCTGGGACCGGCCCTCCAGGCCCCCTCCTCCCTGGCTGGGGCAAAGGCTGCCCTTCACGTCTTCAGCGTGCCCGTGGTTTATTGCCCACAAGGGACCGTGGGGACCCCACAGGACAGCCTGCTTTGGGGTATTCCCCATACAAAACAAATGGCGCAGGCATGGAAAATCATGTATCGTGTCTGTGCACTCAGGTACACCTCCTCACTTATCTCCAGCTGTATCATCCCATCCTCATCCTCACACTCCCAGTGTTGGACACAAGCTCACAAACACACTCATGAGTTCACAGGCACCCATGCTCACAGTCCCACACATTCTCTTGCACACACACCTATGTTTGTGCACTTATTCAAATGTCCCACACACTCACAGACAGTTACAATGCCCTGCACACACACAAGTTCTGACACACGTTCTCATTCACACCGTCACAACTGTATGTATTCACACCCACAGTCACTCCCACAACAGGCAGTAACACACCCCAGTTCCCGTGCATTCAGACACCCCCAGACACGCACACACTGACACAACAGTGCTTGTGGGTCCCTGCCACCCTCACCCAAGCCACAGCCTTGCTGTGCTACCCCAAGACCTGTCACTATCACCACACTCGCCACCACAGCCCCACACAGGAAGGCTGTGGAGACAGTGGGCGGCAGCAGCAACTCACAGCCGCCCCTCGGCCCATGCCCGGCCGGTGCCCAGCCAGCCTGCCCCCACCACCCAGCCCTGCCTGCCCGCTGGGGTCGGATTTCCCCCCCCCTCCCAGTACCTGCCTCAGTTCTTGACTTCTGAACTCTTCAGGGAACTCGCTGGCGCCAGCTCCATCAACCAAAGTCCTTGTGGTTAGGAGGAGCTGGGAGAGGAGGGAGGGAGTGAGGGCTGGGGCCAGCCGGGGCCAGGAGGCTGCCCTCGGGCAGGGGGCCTTCTTGTCCCACAGGACTGCAGCTGCCTTTCTCCTTCTTCAGGATATGCCTGAGCTTCTTCTCCTGCCTCTTGTCACACAGGAGATGTGGGGCAGCGCCTGCTCACCTGCCCTGAGCACGTGAGGTTGTCTCCACAGGGAAGCAATAAAAATGCCATGCCAGTCCTGTACAGTGCCACGAAGTCCCCTGCCAGTGAGCTCTGACATCCAGAGGGATGCAGATCTGCTGCCAAGTCCTGAGACCCAGGAGATGCCCCCCCTCCAGTAAATACCACAGCTGCCTGATGCTGCTTGCACATCCCAAAGGCCCCAGTTGATGCCAGGAAAAGCCTTGGCCTCCCCTGTGGCAGGGATCCCCCAGGCTGAGCAGATGCCAAAGGCCCCAGAGGGTCTGGCATCAAGAAATCACAAGGTCACCACCAGTGATCCAGTCTGGCTAGTGAGGGTCACAGCCCCCAGCTGCTGAGCCCAAGGTAGAGGCTTTGGGGCAATAAAATTTGCCAGGATACAGTTAAAAGGTAAGTCAGAATTCCTTCTGTCCAGCATCCAGTGAGGACAAAGGAGAAGAGCAGGCAGGGCTAGGTCCTGACAGGGATTCAAAATTTCTGGAAATCAATGGGAATTACTGATGAGTTTGAGGATGATGTGAAGCCCTAGGATTTATTCTCTGCACAACCAGACTTCACTTGCATCCTTGAGAAAGCCACACAGCTCCTGGCATTGGAAGTTTGGGCACTGCACATCTAAGTTCCAGGACAACACCCAGTTGAGATGTTCCAGTTCAAATTGCTCCTGGCCTCAGTTTCCCCTTAGACTCTCCAGGGCTGTGGCTTGAGCAGTACTGTAGAGCACAAGGCTCTGGACATGTCCTGTCAATTAATATATGGGTTTTGCCTCCCTAATTCTGGGGCTGAAGAGGCTGTGCTGCAAGCTCACACACTAAGACATGTCAGGGTCAGTCTTGATGCTTTCAGGTTCACATCCCAACGGGAGAGTCTACAAGGACCAGCACCCACTTTGAGATGCATCCAATGAGCCTACAAATGGATCCCTGGGGTGGGGGCCAGAGGCACCCCAGCCCAGCTGTCTCTGCCTGGATCTGCAGTCAGTATGCTTCCATTTGCTGAGGGCTGGATTTGTCACTCGTTTTTAGGACTTTAAATGCCAGGCCCTGCAAAAAATAATTCAGA
Source organism: Anomalospiza imberbis (assembly GCF_031753505.1). Lineage (NCBI taxonomy): Eukaryota > Metazoa > Chordata > Aves > Passeriformes > Viduidae > Anomalospiza > Anomalospiza imberbis. Next base: position 22,582,886 of record NC_089688.1, read on the forward strand.
TATCACACTCCAGGTAGAGCCCATGGAGACAGACATTCCCAGATGTTTGCCCAAACTGCTGCTTTAGTTCTTAGTTCTTCTGTACAGAGAAATCCTGTTTTGTGGAAAACACCAGTAAGGTGTCCTTGGAGGTAGACGAAAGTCTCCAATGCAGGAGCTGACATGTGCACTAAGTTGCTGCAAAATTCATACATTAAAGAAGCCCAGTGTCCTTGGTCTCCACTTCTCTGGAGCATCCCACCTCCTTCAGGTATCCACAGCCACTATACATACTCCTGCAAACCTTGAAACTTCTGTCCCACTTGATCTACCCCAAACAGCTGCTGGGACAAGTTCATTTCCAATATGGTGTTTTAATCCTGCCTCAGATGAGGATTGAGGGCCCAGTTTATTCATGCTAAGAAATAACAATTGAGATGAGGGCTCTTCCTAATGCATAAGGCTCTCCCTCCCCACGAAGTGCCCAGGGATCCTTTCTCAGGTTCTCTCATTGATCGTGTGCATCTGCCTCCTGCTAGCAGAGAGGAGAAGCCCAGCCGGGGCCTGACCTCCACCCTCCACTCCCCTTTTCTTCTGGCTTGCTGGCTTGCCGGGGCTCCTCTTGGCCCCTGAGCTCCTTTGCAGCTCGGGGCTCCCGGGAGTTTGGCATCGCAAGCTGCCTCTCTGCCTCGCAGCTGCTGGCCGGGACACCGCTGCGAAATACAAGCCCTCCTGAGGGGACCGGGGACAAAAGTGGTGTGTCTGGGACCTTGGCAAGGTCCCAGCAAAGCCCGTCGGGCTCGGTCCGAAAACTGCACTTTGAGCAGTGCTTTCCGGAACCTATAAAATCCTCTGTATTGCTGAAAGGAGAGTGAGCGACTCTGCCGCAGGCAGGTGCGCGACGACAAACACCCCTCAGCAGAAGGGTGCACCCCGACTCCTTCCCTTCCTCGCTTCATTGCGCCGGGGCCTCCCCAGCTCGGATACTATCCAGCTCTCTGCACGTCCATCTCCTCCCGCAGCTTTCTCTCCCGTCGCGGCCCTTGTGAAATCCATTACGGCGAAGGCTCCGGTGCGGGCTCGGGCTGCGCACGGGGGCTGGCGGGAGAGCTCCGGGGCCAAGACGGCCCCGTCGGGCGTCCCTCGCCTCTCCCTGGCCCGAAAGGCGCGGTCTCCGCTGCAATCGGGGCTCTATCCCTCAGCACTGCCGCCAGCACTAAGTTATACCCCAAGTGTCGCGACAGACACCGATAGCGAAGCAGGACGACCCCCGCACCAACCAGCCGGGTTCCCGCGGGTGCATGGGCTTCCCAACGGGAAATCTCGTTTTCCGCAGCTCCCACCGTGCCCGAGCCCGCACGGACGGCGGCGCCTTTTCCCGGGCTCACGGTCCGCGGGAAGGGCGGCCTGCGCTTCCTGAACGTTAAAAGCAATTAACACCATTTGGGGAATTTTTAATTGCTCTATAAAGCACGCTGTAAATAATTACTCCCAGCTCTGTTGATCCCTCGAATGCGCACTGACAGTTGTAATTTATGGCTTTGGAAACGTGGTCCCGTGCATTCAGCATAACTCCTTATTACAGTAATGACTTAGCGCCGCTGCACTTAATGAGTATAAAGTGCCCGGCGCAGCGGGAGCCGCAGCATCGCACGAACTTCGCCCGCAACGATATTTCTCCCCTTTATGGTTACAAACGACCGAGGGGCTACGAGTTAATACGGCGGGGAATGAGCGGCGGGGCCGGCTCCCCGATCTGTCAACGACATCTCCCGGGACAGTAGTTATCTACCAAAAATAAGTATTTAGAGCAGTCCACAAACTGCCCCTTCACCCTCCTGTAGCCCTTGGCTTCTTGGAGAAAACGGGCTCAGCAGCGGGAAGTGCAGGGTCGCTACTCATCGCACCCGTGGGCGCAAGCAGAAGGGACCCGCACCTTCCCTCTGCCTCCCGCCTCTCGCTGCCCTGGGACTGACCAGCTCCACGCAACAGGCCGGGGTCTCTCGTCCTTGCGGATCCTCCCCAGACGGGGGTACCCGCGGAGGGGAGGAAATGGGGTGGTGGCCGATGGGACCTGCCGTGCCCGGCGGCACCCCATGAATATTCAGTGTCGCCGGTTGCCGGAGGAGCATCTGCCAATAAATTATTGGTCCTGCGGCACCAGCCCCTCTCTCCACCGTGCAGAAATGCGTGTAATCCCATTAGCCCCGTCCCCTTGGCCACCCGCCCCGCACCAGCCCTTCTGTAATGAACGGCGTCTGGTCGCCACCCCCGAGGGCATCGACGGCAGTGGGGGACACCGGGGGCTCTGCCCCGTTATTAACTCACAGTTTAATTACACTCTCCGTGGCAGCAAGGGAGCAGACGTGGGCTGGTCACCCGCGTCCCTCCTCCGCCTCCCCCTGGGTCTCCCCAGCTCCAAGAAACTCTGGCCACGGCGACAGCCAGGCCCTTCGCGACATAGAGGATGGCAATCGGGATATGGCCCGATCCTGCGGTTGCCCCTCACCCACGGGGGCTGCTCACCGCCGCCGGCCCCGGCTGCCGGCAGCTGCCCTGTTTGCTCGCTCGCCGGGGAAGCGGCGGCCTCTTTGTCTCTCCCCCTCGCCGAGCCTTAGGCCTTTTCCCCATCAGACAAAGTCCTGTTTTGCCAACAGACTTTTGTCTCCCCCTCCCCGGCCCCCCCATCTTAAAAGCCGCCCTCGGGGGCAGGGGCGCAGGCAGCTCCCAACGCCGGGCAGGCGGGAAGCGGCCCGCCCTGCCGGCTCCGCTAACAGAGTAGCTTTCACTAATGAATGAGAAGATCCGATAATAATGGTCTTAATTATGGCAAACATTGTTACGGGCTTAGCTCTAAAAACCTCAAAACCCTCCTCGGTAAATCCTCGCGTTTGTTTGTTTATTTCCTCCCTCTTTTCCCCTCCCCGAGGTCAATTAGTACGCAAAAAGCAAACACAAATTATGGCAGAACCAATGGGTAAACTTAAATCTAATTTGCTGCTGTTTGCATTAGCCTTTGGAGAGGAGGGCCGGGCAGGGGGGCTGCCCCGTCCCCCCCAGGCAGCTGCCGTACAGGTGGGTGGCTGCGGGGACGAGTCCCTGCCCTGCCCGCGAGTCCCTTCTGTCCCCGAAGTCAGGAGACTCCCATGGGTTCAGGCGCTTTTCCTTATCTACATTTGTCTTTTTACAAGTGATTCGTATATGGGCTGAAATATCTGATCTGTAAATAAACAGAAAATATTTTTGTACCTAAGAAAAGTACCGACAAACTCCAACGCCACAGATTATGACTTATAGTAATTTTTGACCTAAGGATTTTTTTCTTGACATCTACATACTGTATGTAATCGAAGTTAACATTTGTGAAGTTTTTATACCTTTTATTTTATGACATTTTGAAACGTGATTTTTGGAATTAACAGTTATCAGAGGAAAGTCTCCTAGCGAAGGACTACCCTGCTCACCATTTAACTAATTTTTGCACCTGTACTCATTGCTGACGTTTAAGAACGCATTCAAATTCTGTCAGGGCACTTAAAAATTTGCCGCAGCGCTGGTCATTTGCAGCACGGGTATGAGCCATGGGATAAAATCGGGGAAGCGATCTAGAAACAGAAAATCATGGGGGTTTCCAGAGCCCAAGTCTCCCCTCGTGACACCACCTGCTCCCCGCGGGTAAAACGCCCAGCGAGTTCCGCCCCGAGACCGATGCCCGGGGATGCGGAGCGCAAAGGATTATCTGTATTTAAACACCATTGGCCACTGACGCAAAGAGTCATCTGCACACTTGCAAATTTAATCAATTATTTCCAGTTTTCACTTTCGTATTAAGTGTATTTTCCACCTGGAATTCGTTGTAATAGCCAGTGCTACAGCCTCTCTATTCACCTAGCGACCACGGGGAGAAGTCAGCCGACTCCACCCCTAAGGTTTTGCGGATGTTCCTAATGCCCAAGTGGAATGCCGAAAATCAGCTTAGAGAGAGCACGACAGAAAACAAACATTAAACACGGTGTGTAAACATAAATCGGGAAGGAGAGTCGGTGACACCAGTTTCCCAGTTCCGTGCACATTACCGATAGCTTTGAATTGCCAGCGCCGGCGGGATCGGGGCTTGCAAAGGCTCGCTGTTTTGAGTCATTGCTCCCTCCACGAATTTCCGGAGCGGGAGCTTCCGGGACCCCAGAAGAGCCCACAGTGCCTCGCTGACTGATCAAGGTCCCCCGCGGACACCGGGGGTACGAAGCAACGTGGGGTTTTGTAGGTGGGGAAATGAGCTGTGATTTCTGGGGACAAATACTTCAGCACTCGGATGGAATGGAGCTATCCGAGGCATTCTATAATCTTGCAAGACAGCTTTCTTCTCTCCCTAAAGCATGCCCTGCGAAACAGGGACAACTTCCAGCAGCTCATCCTCTGCTGCAAATTTTCCCCAAATCGGAAGCTGAGGCTTCAGAGACGGAGGGAAAGGTGCCCACACAGATCTGAGCTCCCAGAATCGAGATGCTGTACCCTGGGCAAAACTCCTCAGCTTCTGCTCTCAGACTGTGAGGTCCGACACAGAAATTCGGGGCTGATTGTGGGGATTTCTGTCCTAGGAGAAATCCTGGTCCATCTTCCCGTTAAGAGGGGAGCATCCTCGGAGCCGAGCCCCGAGTGCAGTCTCACCGAAGAGCCTCGCAGGTGCAAGCAGAAATAAGAGCTAAGGCAAGGCAGCAAGTGAGCTCGCAGCAGGGCTTGCATGGAAGTGCTGGGGGAGCTCTGGGGTCCTACACAGCCGAGTGCAAAACCCACATCCAATCCCCAGCCTTGCTCAGTTCCAGGAGCAGCTCTGTGGCAAAGCTGAAGTTTTGACAGGGCACTGAACCTGCTGCAAAGGAAACAGCAGTTGTGACATCCCCCTCATCCTCCCAGAGTATTTTCCCCCTTTTTCCCAGGACTTTTACTGCTCCTAGGAGATGAGTCAAGACATTTCCTTCTCCCCTTTCATAAATATTGCATCTCCCAAATGCAATTACCAAGGGCGAAGCAACACAAGTGTTTGCTAAATAAGATTATGTGATAATGTATTTTATGCCTGTGCTGTGACACCAGACAATCCCCCTATTAATAACAACTCAATGAGATGTGGAAGTTCTTAACAGGGTGCTTTGGGGGATTTTTTTTTTTTCCACCATGGGAAAAGCAAGCACAGTACCATAGCATCAGTTGTTAAAGGAGGAAGAGCAATTCCGGGCACCAATTAAAATAGCAAGTGGAGCTGAAAGCAGCCTGGAAGGTCCAGTTGTTCTGTAGATAACACATGGACTGGTTAGGGGTCCTGCTAACAGGGTGTAAATCTCTCACAGACTTTCAAAATGCAACAGGCTTTAGAGGGGTTTGTGCACATTGCCACGGTCCTGTGAATGAATTAGTGCCAGATTAGGAGTATTTGGGAACCCTGTAGATTTATCAGAAGTGCTCTGTGCCAGCCCACACATCTCAAACTATTTATAACAGTCCTCACCTCTCCCTGAGACAAGAAAAGAGCAAGAAAAGCAATAACAAATCCACCCCTTGGTTCAACTTCCCTCAGCTGGAATAACTCAGTCAAAATATCCCAATCAAAGCTCTCCTGTGGTGATCTCCAGCTCTCACCTTTATCTGATTGTTTTCCCTTTTCTCCAGTGGCCGTGTCCATCTGCCAACTCCTATTGACCCATCCATCCCTTGTGGTCTTGTGCCTCTCTCATATGACTCTCTGTGTGTCCCTTTGCATATGGTCAAAAGTAACTGGGGATGCCGGCTGCCCACCCTGAGGCATTTAGATGTGACCCCTATTTAGGAAGTCCTTTGCAAACTCTGTACTGCAAAGCCCAAGCTTTCTCAGTGGTTCCCGGTCCCAGCACCCACAGGTTAACATAAAACCACCTGGCAGGTGGATGCCAGGCCCATCGACCTGCACAGCACCCAGCAGCCCCACGGTGCCTTTGGGACCCTGGGGGACACAGCAAATCGCCTGTGCTGAGCTGCCCGCGGGGCATCACGCTGAAAGTGTGGGCAGCCCCAAGCATCCACGTCAGGGATTTCCCTGTAGATCTTTTCTGCTTCAGCCCTTGAACTGACACAGAGTCCCCCCCAGAGTCACTGGCCAGAGCTTGGTCCTCTGGGTGGCAGGGCCATCATCCCCATGTTGATGCAGACAGGGTGATACATGAGTCCTTTGCCTTCTTTGATGCTTCCAGGGTAAATTCCTCCAGAGTCTGCAAAGTTTGGGCTCTCTATTTCACATTAGCACTAGTTTGCAGCTGCCCTCTGACCCCTGGGGTGGAAGGTCAATCCTTTATTTACTTAGACCCTCACTTAGTTCATCTGCAGCCCTCTCAGTGCATTGGATAATAGACACAAAATGGACTGCTAAGCTGCTCTCTGGCCATGAGCCTGCACTCCTCAACTCCTGTGCCCTGGAGAAGTGTGTTGCCTTCTCTGGGTGATACCAGTGCCACACAGCAAAGCAGGCTGGGCAGGCAGCAGCTCTTTCCTACAAAGGGCCGAGATCTGATTCAGCACAGGGTGAAATGAGGGGCACACATGCTTCCAAGCTCTGACATGCCTAGGCTGAAGGTCATGAATGCACAGGACAATTATATCCCTGACATCACACCCGTCCTGGTAGTTCCTGCATGGTGGTGTCTCTAGAGCTGGTCTTTGCTGCCCTGTAGAACAGCACTGTCCCTGGACTCTGCAATATCCTGGTGCCATTGCCCTCTTGGAGTGACTCAGGTCCTGTCCTGAGCCCACCAGGTGCTGCTGCACCTGCGAGAGCTTCATCAGGCAAAGCCAGTGTCCCGTGCTGAGCTGGGATGTGCCAGCTCCAGGCTCCATGCCCAGCACAAGCAGCCAGCTCCCTGCTGCCATCACCCTCTCTGCTGTTAGAGCATGCCCAGGACAAGAGAGCCTGATGAATCCCAGCCATATCCTGGACACCCCAGGATGGCTAATGGGTGGGCTCAGAGACAGAAAATTCCCCAGAAGCAGAGGTACAGATCAGTAGGCCAGCTACAACTGCTCCCCAGCTGCAGCTGGCCACAAACCCAGTAAACCTTGTCTGCCTGCATGAGCTCAGAGAGTGACATTTTCCCAGTCCTGTCCCACCTGGGGACAGCCACCACTGAGCATCTCTGCCCTTATCTGGGATGCTGCAGCTCACTGTGGTACAGCTGAGCCTGACCTCAGCTCCCTGCTGTCTGCAAGTAACATCAAACCAGAGCAATCAATAGTGGCAAACAAGCTGTATGAATAACGAAATGGTTATTAAATCATCACTATTGAGTATCAGTCATATTAAAAGGGTAAATCAAAGTATTTCTAAAGCCCACCCACACGTGTGCTGGGTTTAGGCTCTGAGGAAGCAGATGAGAGAGCTTGACTCTCTCAGAGGAGACCAGATGTCTGCACAGGAGCTGGAATACAGCCTTGGGTCCCACCCTCTCCAACAGCAAGGGACCCGTGGTGCTGGTGCAGGCCCTGCTGACTGCAAGGAGTGGAGGTGTTTTCCAAGGTTCAGCCAAAAGCAGAGACAAAAGGGGTTTCCTTGAGGACTCCAGGCACTGGGAGGGAAGTGTGCCCTTTGCCTGGGTGCACCAGGCTGGGTGTTTATTCAGGTCCTGCAGAACAATGCTGCAGCTGGAAAAACAACCTCCCCCCTGCCCGAGGCCCGGCTGAGGGGCTGTGTGTGTCCCCCCGAGCTTGTCCCCTGGGTGGGTGAGTGGTGCCTTGGCTCACAGCCATGCTGATCATGTTTGTCACCACAGGGCCTTTTTATTTTTTTTAATCTTTTCGTTTCCGTGCTCTCCCAATGCTTTGGATGACCGGAAGCAGAGTTTCTTGGAGAGCAGGTCGGGGATATGGGGACTTTCTGGCTGGGAGGGAGCACAGGCTCATCTGTCCCAACCTCCCACTGCAGCCTTGTCCCACAGCATCCTCTGGCAGTAGGAGTGCTGGCTATAACCTGTCCCAGGCTCCTGCGAGCCTGGCCACACCAGAGTACCTCTGGAGCAGGGAAATTGCCCCTGTCCAACAAGTGAGACCCTGCTCTTGGGATCTCAGCAAGCCCCAAAGCTGGATGCGGTGACAGGAAGGGTGGGAAGAATGACTGCAGCCAGTGCTGTGGTCTGTGCTTCAGCCAATCCAGACTTCCAGAGGGCAGAGGCTTCCCAGGACACCTGCAACCCAGAGATGGTGGGGTTTCAAGGCAGCACTAAGCTAAGCTCTAACATCCCCTGCACAGCCACCTTTGCTGGGCAGCCAGGAGAAATTAGCCAGATGGGAGCAGTACCCCTGCTGAGGGTTACCGAGCCAAGGCTGAGCCATGCCCAACATTTAGCAGGGCTAAACTCTCACAGCATTTTTTATCAGCTGGAGGATGCTGCAAGGCAGTGATCTGCCTCTGGACTGAGTGCTCCTGGTGTTCCCTGAGTGAGATGTGTTCCCACTTTGATTGCATTACAGGATGTGACAAGCTGATCCCTGCCAGGAAATTAATGAGCCCCAAACACCTTGCTCATCCATCACCACCCCAATCAGCTACTTAACACACTGCCCACCCCGGCCACACAGCCAGCACTGCTGGTCACTGAGATCCTGGAAACTTCACTTCCCAAGGACCTAAGGTTGCTGCCAGGCTGGCAAAGAGCCCAGGCCACCATCAGGCCAGCACAGCCCAGCTCTACTCACACCCCAGCAGTGGCTGCGGTGCTGACACCTCCCTCCAGGCTATTCTGTCCGACCAATGCCTGTTTTGCCTGCCCATTGCCCATAGGGACCCCTGAGGCCACCTTGGTCCTCAGTACCAAGGCCATGGGGAAATGCCCTGACTACCAGCAAACACAAACCGCATATTTAGCAATGACTGGGGCAAGTTAACACAGAGCTGAAAATAAGAACAGAAAACTTGGGCTGGAGAAGTGTCTCTTCACTGAATCAGATCAGCAAATTGGTGAAAAATTCAAAGGAAAATGAATTAAAGTAGTTTATCATATAACAGTGGGGAGAGTGTTGTCCCAGGGCTTTATTTTGAAGAGAAAAGGCACAAAAGGGCACTTGCAAAACACTAGCAAGTGGCATGCTTTCAAAATCCATGATAAAAGGAGCTGGAAAGTCAAACGGATGAAGGCACTTCCAGCTCCTGGAGGCTGTGTTCCCCAGGCTCTGGTCCCTGCACAATGCTGTACCAAAACTGGTATTTAATGTGCTCACAGCCTTGTAGGAGTTTTATGAGGTGCTGGTGCACCACGATGCATTTGCTCACACTTGCAGCTTGCCAGGTGGATCCTCTGAAGCTGCTGCTGGGTTTTGGGGCAGCGATGTTGGATGCCTGATGCTTAGCAGCATGGCAGTGGCGAGACGACAGCTCCCTGGGCTTGTGCCAGGTGAGCAGAAATCCTGCCTGGCACCGCAGCATCCTGCTCACGTGCCCCACTACCTGCACAGCTGCTGCTGGAAGTGGGGGAGATGAGGGTGTCCGGGTCCCCAGAGAAGATGGCTTGGGGGAGAGGTTCCTGCTGAGGAGCCCCAGTGCCTGGGGACGGCCCTGAGGAAGAGGATCAGGCTGGGAGCCATTTCTCTCCCGCAGACTGGGGGTGCAGGGCAGCTCTGAGAGCCCAAAACCTGCCCAGCAAGGACTGATGACAGCAGATACAACGAATGAAGCACTTTACACAGCAGGTGAGGCCAAGAAAAGGCCCTATGGGTTTTCACAGGATGAGGGCATCCAAAATGTCCTTTTGTACCACCCTAGCACGTGTAGAGCTGCAGCAAGAGGCAGAAGATCAGGTCTTGAGGATGGGGGTGTCTGCAAATGCTTTCAGATGAGCTGCTTCTGTCCCTGAAAAATTATATTCCATTAAATTAGCTTTGAAGTAGCATGTGAAATTCCCATGTTGTGTTTGTGCTTCACTTTGTCTCCATTGGATAATTATGAAAAATACAGCTTTCCAAGTATGTCACTTGCTCTTCTTCAGCCTAAAAATTTCTTTTCCACCTCGTTCTCCAGGCAGTATTTTTTAGTTCATCTTAATTGTGAGGAAAAAAAATTATTTCCTGGTAATAAACCAAAACAGAGACGGAAACTTTCCAACCAGAAACTTTTTCACCAACAAAGTAGGACCAAATGAAACATTTTTTTCCTGACCATCTTTGTTCCCCTTGAAAAATTTCAAGAGGAAAAAAGTCACCAAAAGACAAAAATTTGGTAGTTTCCTCCCTAAGCTGATGGAGATCTCTCTAGAGGAAATGTGTCCGATAAGCTAAAGTGAACCCACCTCCCCTGCTTTATCTCAAGCAGTGTCAGATGGGTATTTCTAGCAGGATCTCTCCTGGACACTCAGAGCATCAAATTACTCTCCCATCCCGTACTCCTCCACTGACCTGTGTCAGAGCTCCCAGGCTGATCACCGCAGGCTCTGGGCTCTGCAGAGGGATGTGTTCCCTGGCTGAAGGGAGGGGCTCTCACCACTGGCAGACTCCATTCTCCAAAGCGTCTGCTTCACTGGAGAGGACTGGGGATGTCCCAGGAGCTGTCCCCAGTGCCACCCAAGTGGCTACAAGTTTTCTGTTTGATCAGGGGTTTTCAGTCTTATGAAAGCTGCTTAGATGCCTCAGTTTCCCCACTAGGTGTTTCAAGCAGACACCTCACTGCAGTCCTTCCTAAAGCAAGTGTGAACCAGAAATACTTGCATTTCCTGGCATTAGAGGCATCTCAATTCACCCCTAAATACAAAGTCAGCAGCCCTTGTTCTGACCCCACACAGGGCCAAACAGGGAACTGAACACCTCAAAGCATCCAGGTTCTGAAACACCCCACGGCTCAGACTGGACACGTGCTGCCATCCAGGCTGGGGCACAGACAGCCGTGGTGAGTGCAAGGCCAGTCATGTCCTCATCCCAGCTGTGTTCATTGTCCCTATCTTGGGGTTTGTTGTTAATATTCCCATCTGCCCAAGGAAACCCCCTTGGCTGCCACCACTGGTGGATCAACCCACACCTCCGTTCACTTTGTCCCTCAGGGCTTTGCATCCAGGTGCCATGAGGCAGATGCTAATTTTTTTAGTGGAGAGAGGGCCAAAAGGAGGCCAGCCTGGAAACCCTGACCCAAAATCTGGCCAATTACCCATTAATTGATGCTGCTCACTCCCCAGTGATTAATTGACAAGAAAAACCATGTCACATTTTGCAAGCCCAGACTCCAGCGCAGCGACACCACAGGTCCTTTATCAGCCCCGGGGCCAGCCGTGGCACCAGCCTGTCTGAGCCAGCCAGGTACCTCCACATCCCAGAGCTTGTTTGTTTTGGTGTAAGCCTGAGTGTAATTGGGGCTAAAGAAAAATACCCACAGCAAAACAAATGCGGCGCCAATGATGGACACAGCCCTGCAGCCAGCACAAAGACAGATGGGAGGAGAGAGCCTGTCCTGAGAAGCCCAGGTGGAGATGCCCAGAGAGTTCAACACACGGCTGTCATCTGTTCAATTAATTTCCAGCAGCCCCTGTGAGAGTGAAGACCCCAGCCAAGAAGCTCCTTCAGGCTGGATGTGCCCGGGCCCAGAGGCAGAACCCCACTGCATCCCACCCTGCCTTCCCAGCTGGGGGACTGAGAAAACCTGCACCAGCCACGGGACTCTCTCATGGCTTTCCTTGCCTCAGTTTCCCACAGCATCATCCTGAATAATTCATGTACAAGACAGAGAAAAGGATAAATCACAAGCAATGACTAACATGAGTTATTTCACATGCTGGAAAGATCTATTGGCCTGGCTCTATCAGGTTGAGGTGATTAATGCAGCATGCAGCCCTGGACAGAAGTCCTCACATTCAATTACAGATTGGGGGGCTCCTGGACAGCAAGAAATCAGAGATAAGACTGAATGGAGACCCCAAGCCACTGTAAGACATTCTGAGTGGATCCACCTCACATTAGCCTTAATCAGGTTTAATGGGATTCAGACAGGTTAAGAAACCAAACACACACAGATCAGGCACACTCGGACATCCCAGTGCATTTGTGATTTGCTGCAAAGCCATCAAAGCTGGTTCTAAGGTCACATCCAACACACAAGTCTGCAGGTTTGTCAGACCAGCTCTCTGGTGCCATGGGAGAGGACTAGCTTTGTGGCAGATGTTACTTTAGAAATAGAATTTTTAAAAGTGCAACATCTGACTTGATTAACAATTATTAGATAACTAACAATTAATTAGCATTAATTAATTACAAGCTGAGTGTTATTTTACTTCTTTGATAACTGCTGACTCCAAATTATTTTTTTACCCTGTCCAGGACTACACTTATTTCCAGGTAGGCTCCCCCTGTGCCCCATGAACACCACCTGATTTATATCCAACAACAGCAGCCTGACCGAGATGCTTCTGCATCTGCTGGAGGGTGCAAAGAGGGAGAGCTCTGGGGGTTTGTAGCCAAGATCACAGGCGTCCAATATGATGGGGTTTGAATCCAAGTCCTGAGTTGGCTCCGCACACTGACTATTTTTTGCTGTTTGATCTCTCTGCTATTGCTATGCCAGATTCCTTCCTCTTATATCATGGCCTTCAACAACAAAATGCCTCTTTATTCAGATCTAGGTTTAATAATCAATGCAACACAAACTTCAGGAAAGCCACCACTGAGCTGTATCCATGTGGTGAGGCTTTAACTACGTGTTTTAGAGCCTTGATAGCATCAGGCCTGTAGCACCCATTGAAAAGAAGGGGAGAGTCCATGGTCACAGACTGCCTAGCAGGAAAAACTTTCCCCTGCCCTCTGGTATGGCCAACCCCATTTCCCCCTACAGCCTGGCTGGGCCCTTGTTTCACAGCCCAGTGATCTTCCAGGGAGGACTTTTATTAGGCCAAGCCATGAACACAGAAAGTTATTTGTAGGCTCTTGGGCAGAGTCTATTTTCGTATTCATTTGGCTAATTAAATATAAATCACTGCTCTGGATTACCGCTAAGGGTCCCGAGCCCCATTAGTCAGCCTATGTTCACAGGGGAGAAAGGGCATCACCCCTGTGCAGAGGTCATAAGGGACATGGTCACAAGGGACATGCCAGGCCTGCTGTGCCAATGAGTGGCTCTGTCACCCATGGGTGACACAGGGGGGTGCTTCAAGTTATTTGGGCTCCAAGGAACAGGTACCACTTCCTTCTACCCACGGGGTATTTGAACCAGGGACATCTGGCCATGGCTCTCCACAGTGGTAGGGCTTGAAAGATGTTCTATGAACATACTAGCCATGATCAATATTTGGAGCCTGCAGGCCCTGGCTGCTCTCCCCAGGGCTTGGCAGAGCATATGGGTGTTTCCAGCCGGCTAGTGTTGCAACAGCTTTTAAGATGTCACTGATCTCCTCACAGGGACCGTCTGCCAGTCACGGAGGCTGAAGTGGCAGGGGAGTCCAAGGAGCTCTGCAGGGTCACATCACCAGCCTGGTCCCCATACCCATGTTGGTACCCAACACATCACTTGGCAATGCTACAAAACCACAAAAAAATGGGATTTTCTGCTCCAGCCAGGACATAGAAGGGCTGCAGGTGGGGGGAGGATGGACAGAGATAGATGCCCTGAGAAGTGGTGTGGAGATGCTTCCCTGTGGCCCAGGCACTCACAGGATGACCACGTCTCTCCAATGAGCACTGGCATGTCCTGCCTCTCTTTACCATGTCCTGTGTCTGCATCGGGGCCCTGCCACAAACAGCAGCATGGCTGGGTCTGGTTTCATTCCTTTCCTCAGAGCAAACAAACACAGACAGCGTCACCTGCTGTGTCAGCCTGGGGGCACACGGGCAGGCAGGTGTCATCCTCCCATGGACATGGCATACAGCCAGCCCTGAGCTGGCTTGGGTGATCCAGGCTGCTCCTGCCATGTTCCCATACTCAGCTGGGCACTAGCTGCATCTTGCATCCCAGTGTGGGAGAAGCCAGCCCATCTACCCCTGTGGAAAGGGGTGTCAGGGCTTCCACATCGCTCACATGAGGGTGAAGCCACCCTTTATGTGATACAGGCAGGACAGAAATAAATGCCATGTGTAGGTTTGGCTGCCCATGGGCATGGCTCTGCACCTACAGAGTGCTCAAGGGTTGGGCAGAGCGGGACAGAGCCAAGCTGCAAAGCCAAGGTCGGGGGGAAGTGTAAGAGTCTGGGCAGGGAGAGAGTGCTGGGGAGGGGTGGTGTGCAGTGGTGGGGGGGAGCCAGTCCAGCCCCGTTGCCTGGTGTCTGCTTTTCAGTGCCTGCAGCAAAATCCACCTGCCACTCAAAGCAACCCCACATCCGCCTGCCCCACAGCCCCGCTCTGGTTGCATGTCCCAGCTGGTTGCAGATGGATAGGCTGGGAGCAGGCCACGAATAAACTGTGTTGCTGGGAGCCAGGGATACTTTGTCCCATTTTGGGGCAGCTCACAGGCAAAGCAAACCTGGGATACCTCGCTGTCTGCTGTAGACTGAGCTGCAGCATCACACTCACCCTCTGAACTCCTTGTTTATTTGGCATATGCTGCCCAGCTCCCTGGAATCCTGCTCAGTGCTGGTAGCTGGCAGCATCAATCAAGCCAAGCACACACAATGAGCTCCACAGGGTGGGGAAAGCAGGGAACAGTGTCTCCAAGAGTTCAGGAATTGTGCCACACTGCCTGCAGTCCCACAAGTAGGGAAGGTGCAGGGGACTTACTCTCCATTGCCCCCAGGTACCTTGCAGCCCCTTGTCCCACAGCCAGGCTGATCCTGCCTCTGCCGACTCACAGCCCCACCTGTTCCTGCTGCCTCCTGTTATCAGCCACTGAAATCCCACCCGTTCTCCCTGCCATTTGTAGGAGCAGCCCTGTCTATGTTAACCTCTGACCCCACTGAGATTCTTTTGACAATTGCATTCACCAGGGGCTTGGAGGTTGAGGTTTTTCTCCATGCCAGAGTTCAGCCATCCTGTCTCCAGCCCAGGATGCCCCATGGTCCTTCCTGACTTGGAGAGTCTGCAGTGTCTGCAGCTTGGCACAGGGATGCTGCTCTTCCCATGCCAGCCTCTGATCCAGAGCAGCCCCAGCCTCCCTGAAAAGCCTGGTAAGAAGTGATGCTCACCTCCTGCTGGGAGATCCTTGGAAGAAGTCCGCCACCCTCTCCGGTAGTCCCTGCTAAATTTCCATGGGGCCCCTGTCTTGTCTGGGTACCGACAGGGAAGGTCTCACCCTCACACCTCCCAAGGCTTGTGTGACTTGTGCTTTCAGCTGCCCCAGCTCCAGCTAGAGAACTTAGACCTGCCTGAGACCTTGGGAGCAAGGACAGAAGAGGGTTTAGGTGTGGATGCCAAGGGCAGAGGGTGTGAGGTGGAAGAGCTGGAAATCCTCACCAAGTGAGCCCATCCTAGCCTTGGGTGGATTTCTCTTCAACCTCCTCCCCTCATTCACCCTTCCTTAATTATTCTTAATGGGCAGGCTCATAAGAGCTTCTATTAACTTTATTACCAGATCAATTAGTGCTTACTTCCCCCTCGCCCCCCTCGTGTTAATAATACCATCAAATATGAAGACAACATCCACGCTGCTACCCAGCAACCCAGAGAAGATGCTGAGGAACAGAGTCTAGTCTGAGCTCCAGATGTTTTCCTGGGCACTTCCAAGATTGATGGATCCTCCACAAGATGTGGTCCAGTGAGGAGTGGGGGCAGGGAGGAGGAAGATTAATTGGAGAAGACATTGGCACCAAGCAGCTCCAAAATCTGCTGGCATGAGCTGAGCAGGAGAGGTCTGGCACCAGAAGGAAGCCCTCTTGCCTGCAGCCCTGTGAGCTGGTGGGGTTGGCACAGGCAGCAGAGGATACAGGTGTTTGTTGGTGGGTCTGGTGGAAGGAGCCGTGGTATCAATCAGAGCACCACAGGATGGCAGGAATGGGGCCAATGGGACAGGAGATGGCGGAATGGCTGCAATCACTTTCTCTGAACAGGCAGAAGAGCGCACCTTCTCAACACAGAGAGAGGACAGCACCAGCACCCCTCTTCTGCTTTATGGGAGACATGAGGGAGAGTGGGGACACCCCTGGGGCGCACAGCATCCATCCCCACATCCCCTTTAGAGAGGGAGGGGCACAGAGGATGGGTGCTAGGTGCATCATCAGCGCTTTGGGGAAGCAATCCTTCCCCAAACTCTGTCCCTTTTGGGGACCTACTCCAAGCACCCCAGAGGCAAGGGGTACCCCTCAGCCCTTGGCACAGCCCTTGCACAAACATGAGTGCTGGATGCAGAGATGCAGGATCTGGCTGCAAGCTGCAGCCGTGCTGGATGCCCTGGCTCTCAGCAGGGCCATTGCAGCCTGACTGACAGGCCCTGAAGGGAACGCACAGGAAAACTGTGGGAGCGAAAGGATTTTGAAATATTTAACCGGGGCACCTTGCATGTAAAGCAACTCCTCTTGCAATGACACCAGCTCCCACCACAGAGCATTTCTCATACCCCTCAGCTGCCCACGCAGTTTGTTCCAGCCTGAAAGGACCCACTTGAACATCCCAGAAAGGACACAGCATTCCCAGCACCCCGAGTCACGTGTCCTGCTTGTGTCATGCTGACAGCTTGCAGCTTTGGCACTTAGAAAGTACTGTAGGACCACTGCAAAATTCCAGCCTGCCTGGACATGGGACAGCACGGCCCTGAGCCAAAGGACTGCCGGCCCAGGGGCTCAGCAAGGCCACTCGTCCCTTTGCCAGCTGGGTTAACCAGCAGAGCTGCAGTATGGGGACAATTTTTACCTGAGTCCTTTCGGTAAATAAGCACTCATACAGGGTCTGCAGGGCCACCAGCCACCAGGCGTAGGTCCCTGCAGAGACAGCTCCCAGTCCCATCCATTTGAGCCACGCTCAGCATTCAGCATCAACACAAACTTGTTCACCTGCCCAGATCCCCTCCCAGATCCTGGAGGATGCCAGACAGGGCACTGTGTGTTTGACCGGGTGAAAAAAAATATGCACCAACAGCTTTTGGTGGCTGTCAGCAGTTGACTTGTGCGTGGAGACATTGCTGCTTGACTGCATCACCTAAGAAGATGTCCCCAGCCAGAGAGGAGTTAGCAGGGGATTGCATCCTGCTCTCTTCATGGAAGGAGGTCCCGCTGCCTCCTACTGCCATGGCTGGTTTGCTATGAAGAGCCATCAGCTGAGCTCATGTTTATGGGCCAACAATCTCCATGGGAGCACAGGTGGTTCCACAGACACACCACAGTGCTCTCTGCTGGCTGAGCACCCCAAACTCTCTTCTGTCATCCTTCCAATTGCCCCAAGTTTAGCTCTCTCCTGAAACCCATTCCTGTGTCCCTGACTGGCCTTGTCCCTGCCCTTGCCTGCAAGTCTCCCTTCCATGGAGCTGATCCAAAGCTCTTTAGACTTCCAATGCTGACCTGCCCCATCCACCCATGAGGCTGGACCAGATAAGGTCTCTGCCCAGCACCTGGCCAACACAGGGGTCTCTAACCCGTATGGATACAACTCCCCTCTGCTGCCAGCATGGTTGTTACTCCCAGGCCAAGCAGGGAGCTGCCCAGCTCCCACCACAGCTAATCTGCTTACACCCCATTCCGAAGGAAGACCTCCAAAGAGAGCTCCTGGCCTTCATCCACTATGGGCTATGCTGACACAGCCCCAAAGAGCTCCAATTTGCAGCTGGCCCAGAGTGGAACAGTGGTTCTGTGAACCTCCAGACTCACATGGGGACTCTGAGTGACTGTGGGGTGTCCTGGGCAGAGCACCACAAGCCTGGGATCAGTCACAGCCAGAGGGCTGGTGTGGAAGAGTAACACCACCACCACAGTCTGGAAAGAGAAGGAAACCTAGCCTGAGTCTTCTCAGTATCCAGCAGAAAATGCAATTGGAAAACTGATGCTAAAGCCTTCTAAGTTTGTGTCCAAGGACTTCCCCTTTGCACGTAGAGGTGGTGGGTGCATGAGGGAGACAGCAATGCTCTGCTTGAATGGGGCTATTTCTGCCAGGGAGGGAGGAGAGAGCAAAGCACCACTATCCCCCACCCCCCAGCCCTTCCAAATAAGCAGGTCTGGGAAATAATAGTCAATGTGAAAGGAATTAAAAAGGCTTCAGCGTGTGTGCGAGTCCTGCCAGGTTAATACTGCTGCCTATTCGCCTGACAGCTCCAAGATTGATTACCTGCCTCAGCGCTCTTTATAACTTGATCAGTCGAATTAATCTCTGGCTGCGGGCCCATCTGATGCCAGGCATCACAAATTTAATTTGGAGGTGTACGGGATCTTTTATTCCTCCCTCCCTCCCTCCCTCCTTCCCCCGCCCCAATCCCTGTCCATGTCCCTTTCTTCTCAGCTCATCAGCACGCATGATGCTCCTGCTGATGTAAGGATGACCTAGGCTGTCAAAGCTTCCTCAGGGCTGCAGGGAATAGCATCAGCAAGTAAACCCTTGCTACTCACAGGGAAAAAAAAAAAAAACTAAAAAAAAGAGAAAAACAAGCAAAAAAAAACCCAACAAAACAAAACAAAAAAAACACCAAAAACCCCAAACCCCAAAACAAACTAAAAAACCCAAAACCAACCACAAAAACAGAGGCCAAAACAGACACTAAGTAAGACATATTAATGTACTAAAGACTTAATGAAGTTGGGGGGGTGTGGAGGGGAAAGTGCTTACTTTATTAGTTTATGGCCGATTAATGGGAACGGTCATTACGATGATGGAGATGGATTACTCCCATCAAACCACCACCAGCCCCTTTCGGAAGGTAAAAGGGTGCCGGCGTTAGTGCCTTGCTGCTCAGCCAGGGTTTGGGAAGTGGGGTGCTGCACAGGGAGGGGAGATGGGCCCAGGGAGGGCAGGGGGCTGCAGAGATGCCAGAGAGGTTTTGAAAGATGCCGTGAGCTGGAGACTGAATGAATGAGGGGTTTGGGTGGTGGGACTGAGGGTCAGTGCTTTGGAGGAGAAATCCTGCAGAAGAAAGGAAAGAAAAAGGCCAAGTGAAGAGGCCAAGGAGCCCCAATACCAATAAGCAGCCTGGGGGTGATTTCAGGTCCCCAAAACTTGGTTCACCTTCTAGGCTGAGAGGAGCACAGCAACTCAGATGCATTAATACCCAGCTCCCACCCAAAGAGAGCACAGGATGGACAGACAGACTGGCCAGAGGCATGGGAGATCAGCTCCATGGGTGGTAAGCAGCTTTTGCCCTTTGCCCCTCCAGCAGTCTGTGCTTAGACCCTCAAGTGTGTCTGCAGGACCAGGATGTGAGAGCCAGTTTGGTTCACCCAGAACATGATTAAATACCTGCTCACAGCCCAGGTGCCCTATGGCAATGACCCAGAGGTCCCCAGATACCTCATGATAATCAGAATTACCAAATATCTCTCCAGCCACTAATTAGTAGTTAGTGGTAGTTAGTCTTTAGTTCCCTGGGGCAGGGCAGTAACTCTCATCCCTGTGAGCCATGGTTCAAGGACCATCTACTCTCACTGGGGATTAAAGGCTCCAGGAAAACACCCACACTTGCATTCACTCAACAGCCTTTGATTCCTCCATGTTTTCAGCCCCTTTCATTCACACCACACCAAAATTTACACTAACCATGGAGGATCATTTACTTTTTTTGCCTTTAATGGCCAGAATATTCACACTGATGACAGGAGTTAGGAATTGAATGGGAACATCTTTGTTATTTCTGCAAACTTTGCTGTTTGTCTGGAAAGCAAAGGTGTTGAGCTTCATATATGGGGGAAAGAAACAGGGGGAAATGCATGTCTTATCTTCTTGGATGCCAGGGTCCCAGAGCACAACCATGGCATGCTCTGGCAGCCTCCTACCCTGTCTACCCAGGCACCACTGGCAGAGGTGGAAATGCACCTGCCAGACCCTTGGAAGAAGCAAATGTGCACCCAAGGCAGATGCCTTCGCTGTGCAGCCTCACCAGTGGCCGTTCCAGGTGGTGCTGTACCTGAGCGGTGACCAGCCTGGAGGGATGGCCATTCCTTCACACACTCCCCACAGCTCTGCTCTCACAGACCGTGGCCTTTCTCCAGCTTGGCTTGGGATCATTTTGTTAAACCTTCTGTTTTGTGGGATCACCGAGACTGGGAGATGAGTCTGGTGGAGCTCAGCAGGGCCACAAGTTTCCATCACTTCAGATCCTCTCCCAGCTCAGCAGCTCCTTATCTGCATGCAATAACCTGTGCATGAGCCAGTTTCCCATATGACTGCTGGACAAGCCTGAGATTACGTGATCCCCAGAGCTTGGTGTAGCAAGCCTGCCCTGCAATTTGTTGTGAAGGGACTGAGATCCCCAGCAGCTCTTGCCATCCCCACCCACAGTCAGGCTCAGCAGCAAGGAAGGAGCTCAAGCTCATGGTCACACGCCTGCATCAAACAGCGCTGCCACTTTCCAGCATCCACATGGACTCGCAGCCTTTCATGATTCCCAAGTGATGAATAACCACCCTAATGAATGGAGGGAAATTGGATTAGTGCTGAACACCCATGTGCTTGAACTGCGCCTGATTAAAGCCCCATCTGTGCAGGGAAAGGCTGAGACTTCCCGCTTCTCAAAAGCCAGGGAGCTGGCAGCACTTGGGCATGGTGTCATCTGCAGCCTGTTGGGACATTTCAGGGGCTCAGAAGCATTTTCCCCCTCCACCACTGGCCAACTAGGCCCTGAAGGCTGAGCTGGAAACTTTGGGGCTGGTTTTCTTCAGTGTGCTGACCTGTTCCCAATGGATGCTTTTGCAGCTGGAAGAGAGAAGACTTACAAGACTTCTAAGTTGTCTCTCGGCTTGCTACTAGGTCCTCCCCTCAGCTGGGTAAGTCAGTCTCATCCTCCTTGTCTCAATTTTCCTGTTTCCAAACAACACCTTCCTACATGCAAATACATGCAATACATTTTATTTAGAGTAGAGTGTCTTCCTCTAGGAATTTGGCCCAAATAGCAGAAGCCACCTCTGTCTTTCTTGATGGCTTTGCATAGACCCCTTAGAAATAGTCTGGGGACACTGATGGGGCTGACAGTTTCTAAGACATGGGTGCCGGGAGCCAGAGTATGCAATCTGCCAGGACCAAGGCTGCAACTAGAAAATTCAAGGCTGGAAGAGATGCCAGGATCTTCTGTAGTTGTCTCAGAAATATTCAGGATGGATCATATCAACCTGCCTACAAACACTGACAGCTCTAAGCTGGGTTTGCATAAAGAATCCCTATGACAAAAGCACATGGCAAAGGATCCCAGTTTGCTCTGCAGATCCCAAGAGCTGGCTAAACCACCTCTAACTTTAGTGGAAAGGCTTATTTCAGCCCCTCTCACTGCTGAAACAAGTGAATCTTATTTTTCTCTTTCTTTGGGTCCCATTGACCCTCCAATCCAGCAGGCTCAAGCCCTTGGATGGCTGCACCTTTCTGCAGACCCTGGGAACAGTAGTGGGACCTGATAACAGGTTCCCACTGCTCACAGTCCTGGGACAGCTTGGGAGTGTTTCTGGGGAGAAACAGCAGCAGCAACCCATCTTATGGGCAAGTAGGACATGCCAGTTTTAGCCCAAAAACACATCCCAAGGAGTCCTTTCAGGTCTCCTCCCCACACACAGGACCTTTCATGTCCAGGACATGGCAAGACACTGCACAACAGTATATCCCACACCAGGATCTGAACCTATACCCAGCTCCCAGCTCTGGTCAGTGCTGTCCCATCCTTCCCCAGCCTCTGCACATCCACATGAAGGACCAGGAGTTTAACACACCACCAGCCTGACCATGAGCCACTTTGGATCAGCACCTCGAGGTCTGACTGCCAAGTGCTTTTGGCACTAATTTTTTCCTCGCTCTCATATATGGTGAGGGTGCAACATCTGCTGAACAGGTATCAGCATGTTACAAAACACAGTCACTGCTCCAGCTGACAGCACAGCAATCCTGCAGAAGAACCAAGCCAAACACCAATGCTTGGATGGCTTTTCCTGATTTCCATGAAGGGTTAGGCTGGTTTTGTCCATTGGGTTTACAAGAACAACTGTTGCCTTTGAATCTCATGGATGCACTGATGCTGCTTTAATTGCAGGGCTCCTTTGATACCAGGCCCTAATCAGGCAGGTGAGTGGCTGACAATTGTCAGCTGTGCAGTGTCACTGCTGTCCCAGCATTGCTGGGAGGTGGCTGTGAGGCCACTTGACCCCAAGACAGGCACAAACACCCATGGCAGGAGGCTGCAGGGACCAGGGGCATGTTCAGCATTATCCCTTGCCAAGATGGCATTATGGTCCAGCACAGCATGAAAAGGGGGTCCAAAAATACCCAGCCCCTCTCCCCACTTCATACCCTCATCAAGGAAACTTTCAGGTGTGGGACAAAGTTGACACCAGTGATCTGTCACAGTCTCCACAACACCCAGGGTCCTGCCATAGATGTCAGGCATATCCTGGCAGCTCATCCTGGGGCTGGAATGACACACCAGCTCTGCTTCTGCACACTTGTATTGCACTCACATGAGAAACAGCTTCCACTCCCAAATCCACACCTTGTGCCCACCCCAAGGACTGAGCCGTGAAAACCCCTGCTCAGACTGTAAACCCCTCAAAAGAGTTTTGTCCTCCAGCTTTGCCAGCAAGGGTGGTGGGGAGCCCTCACTAATGCACCCATAAAGACTGGCTGCGAGTGCCAGCAGCTCTTCAACCATAATGAAAGTCTCAGGTATCCCTGCCCGGCCAAATCACCTCCTACAGACACAGAACGGTGCTGGAGTAGCAATAAAAGTGTCAGGGATGTCTCCTCGTGCATCACCAGACTGCAGCATTTTGGGAACGGTCTGCACAGAGGTTAATTATTGCTTCCCTCTCTTCCCCTCTCGCTCCCAGTTTAAGATGGATCTGACTGTCAGGAGGGGTGACAGATGAAGACAAAGCACAGGTACGGCTCCCGTGAACTCTGCGCCTGCCTGTATCATCGTAGAGCAGCTGGGAGCACGTGGAGTGGAGCTGCAGGGAGGGAGAGGAGGGGGTGAGGAGGAGGGAGAGTTGAGAAAGCAGCAGCCATACCAGTGCTGGAATGGATTTGCAGTGGGGGACGTGGGATTGCTGGACTGGGAGAAGAGAAATTACAGCTCCTTCCACCCCACTCTTGTGGAAGGAATTTATTTTCCTCTTCACCTCATCATACAGCTTCAAAACTTCACTCCAGATTGCCAGAGACCTTTTCCCAAATATCAAGGAAAGCATGAGAAAGAGCACGTGGTCAGCTGCCTTCTGTTCCACAGAGCTCCCATCACTGCAAACACTAACATGTATTTGAGCATCTCTCCTTTGAGAGTTAATTTAAGAACATCTGGGATCAGGGTCCCAGCTCTGCCACAGTCATGAGTCTCTGAAGTCCTGTTCCCTAAAGCAGCCTCTGGCTGGAACAACACTCAAGTCTTTTGGGTGGAAGAAGCATTGCAGATGCTGTTACGAGCAGTCCCCAGCAGACAGGTATCTCTGAGCATCCCTTCTCCATGTGCAACAAGAGGTGACTTGTCCTTCCCTTTCCTTCCCGGTCAGTGGCTGTAGTGCTAGCACAGTCATTGCCATTAAAACCTTGGTTTGGCCTCTGGAGGTTAAAGAGATGACCATGACCTTTCTGTTTCCCAGGACATGCCCCTCTTCCTCTCTACAGAGCAGCTGGCCTGTTTTGATCACCTCTGTCCTCCAGACATGCTGCCCAGGGGGTACCCAGCCCTGCTGCCCCCAGCAGGGACAGGGCACAGCTGCCTTCAAAGTAGCTTCTTTCCAGCCAGCTGGGGAAAATCAGTTCCTATGCAGCAGACAGGAGAACATTGGACTTTCCCAGGAAAAGCCAGCTGCTTTGCCTCCCACTCAGTGGGGTTTTTTGTTGTTTTGGGGGTTTGTTTGTTTGTTTTTGTTTGTTTGGTTGGTTTTTTGTGGGGTTTTTTTTGTTTGTTTGTTTTCTGTTTTTTTTTTTTTTTTTTTTTTTTTTTTTTTTGTAGTGAAGGGATGCTGTGACAGTGTAGCATGTGCCCCACTGTTGCTGTTTTTGCCCACTGCCCCCACACAGAAATTCTATGGGCACTGGGAGCAGTGGCCTTCCTCTTCCACTTGGGGTTTGAAGGTATTCATCAGGAAGATGGATTCATGCCCCTTCCCCTGCTACCCCCGGCAATCTGGTTTAGCTCTCACCTGTGTTCAGGGGCTGCCAAAGCATCTTCAGGGAGGCTGCAGGCTGGAAACAACAAACCTGGGAGATGCACTAGCTCCTCCGGGCAGAGCAGCACGCGCGTCTCCATCTTCTCCCTTCCCCTTGCTCAAGGGCACTGACACTGCAGCCACTTGAGAGGAATGGAGCCACCCCAGGCACCCAGGTTGAGAAATTTTCCTGTTTCCAAAAGCGTTTGGATTTTATTCTATGCTAGGAGCTGGGGGATGAGAAATGCCAGCATTGGCAGTTTTCATCCCTATGGAAAGGCCTTCAAGGCTGACCCTAATGGGCAGGTCTGCCTCAAGCCATTCCCAAACAGTGCCTTTCCTTTCCAGGCTTTCCAGCCATTTCAGCCTGGCTTGATACCATTTAGCTGCAGATGCTGAAGGAAACATCACTTCAAATTAAACCAAAGGGGAGCACTTCGGCTGGACAGCTTTGAAGTAGGAGGCTTTGATAAAAGAATGTATTTCCTCCCCCTCTTGATCTTTTTTTCTTCCCCCTCTCCTCTCCAAATGGTGAGTTTTGGCATGGCTGCTCCCACACAGGCATGGGAAAGGCTGTGACTCCCCCTCCAGGGGCATCTTCTATCACTCAGCCAAACAGCCTCTCCTCCAGGATGATGGACTCAGTACCAGCAGCTGAAGCGAAGTTCAGCCTCTCCATATCACCCAGCAGATTCAAAGCAAAACCACCCAGAGGTCCATGCTCCCTCCATGTGCACCCTGAACAGGCCAGTTCCCTGCTGCTGTTCCCTGCTGTTGGGGTGGTGCAGAGCCCACAAGATATTTCCAAGGACTTCAGTTCCTAGAGGAAAGGTACAGCACAGCTATCCTAGCCCATTACCAGCCTGTCCCATGACTTATACACTGAGGCTGTCACATTGAAACCAGGGTAGGTTCAGAGCCAGAAGTGTTCTGCCATGGGAATAAGCAAGAAGATACTTTAAAGCTGTCATTTAGTTACTCTGTATCTATCAGGCAGCTCCCACGGCCCCAGAAGGCTCCCGTCTCTCCAGGCACGCTCCTGGGCCCGTTTGGACCCCAGTGCTCAGCCCTGAGTAGGCTGGGCCATCAGAGCACCAAACAAGCCCCCAGTGCTGACCTTGGATGGAGACTCATCTCCCACGTACTCCTCACCAGCCCTCCTGGAGGGCAGCAGGAGCAGCCAGGATGTGTGCCTGCCAGGGAGGTTGGACAGCGAAGGCTGCAGGGCTCAGAGCACATCGCTCCCTGTGCGACAGCTAAACGAGCAGAGACAATTAAATGTGCCGTTTGATGGCTGCCTGGCAGAGCCAGAGCCTCTCTTTTAATAAAAGGACTCTTCCCCAGAATCGCTCAGGCTGCAGTGAGGGCTGCAGCTTGTGAAGTGTGAGAGCTCTTCACATTTAATTAAACAGCCCATCCAAGCCTGCCTCGTGTCAGCAGGGCTCACACGCTGCCAGAGATGCCCTGGCACCTTGCTGCCACTGCAGCCCTCAGTGGGTGAAACCCCCCTGCCTCCTTCCATCTTCACACCCAGCACGGACAGAGCTGTGCCCCGGCTTGCCTGGACTGCATGAGCCACCCCAAACTGCTGTGCCCTCAGATAGCAGTGCCCAGGGGGAATTAACCCTTGCAGAGCTGATAACCCCCTTGATGTGAGCCAGGCTCTCCAGGGGGGCTGAGACCCAGCGGCTCACTGAGTGCGTGCTGCAGAAGCGAGGTGCTGCTGGAGTACCCAGGGCATGAGACAGCCAGGGATAGGGAATCCACCAGTGGATCTAGCCCATGGTGGACAATACCACCCCTCCACATCTCTGCCCTGCAGCTGCACAGGCCACCCCACAGCTGGGACGCCACGGCCATGGCCTCCCCTGAGCCCTGTGCTCTTAGCCAGCTTCCGCCTGTCGCCAGCTCTGGTCCTCATCAGCGGAGGAGGGGAAATGCCCTGCTCTTGCCCAGGGCAGATAAGAGAGATGGATAAGGGTGGGGGCAGAGGGGAGGCCGGCATTTGGGTAGCTTGGCTGACTTTTCAGAGAGCACTTGTTTTGCTGAGCCCTGCGGCTTAACCCTTCCTTCCCCAAGGCCAGGGGAAGCTGGCAGTGGGAGAGAGCTGGATCTTTGGACAACTTCTGATAGTATCATCCTCATGGGCACAGTGCTTTTGGACCTTCTCCATGTTTAAAGCTCCCTGTTGAGCTGGCATCACTCATTTCTGGCTCCTCCATCCCTGGGCAGGGAAGGCAGCATCCTCCCTCCCAAAATGCTTGCAGGGGAACTGCCACTCCCATCCTGCAACACAGCAACCTGGTGGCTGATGGTTTGTTATCTACAGGCATGGAGGCCTTCAATCCACTGTCTGCAGCTGTACTTGCAGGACATGCCAGACCAGGCTTCCCTGGACCTTCTTGGTCCCCCTGACACCAGCTAAGATGCAAACCCAGAATGTTTCTGTTTTATTCTTCCCACCTGAACTCTTCTGTGAGGGAAGGACTGGCTCCAGCAGGTGTCCTGAAGAGACACTGAACAGCCACCCCATCCCTTCACCCCACACGTCCACATGTGGCTGCAAAGTGGGAAAGGTGGATGGGGGGAATGGGATATGCAAGCTGCAGCTTCTGCCTCTCCTCACTGCCATAGCTGGGAGAGGGAGGTTACTAAGTGGGAGGACTCAGGCTTTGTTTTGAATACGGACATCCAGCCAGGTGAATATTTGGGGTTTTTACAAGTAGCCCAATGTTGCTGTCCCCTGCTCCCCTCCCACATTCTCAAACCAGCAGAGCACAGGCAGCTGGGGAAAGCTGCTGAAGGGTATGAGCTCTTCCCAAGCCACCAGGGCTCAGAGGCTGCTCTGCAGAGACCCCATCACTCACACTTTCAGGCCTGCCAAGCCAAAGGCACAGTAATTACAAGCCAGATCCCCCCCCCACTTCCGAAGCAGTGTGCTCTGGCAGGGACCAGGCACAGGGGCTCCCATTTCCGCCTGCCTCCAGCTGTTACGGAGCAGAGAAGTGACAGAGAGCAGCCCCGGGGCAGAAAGGGCTGCGAGGAGAGACAGCAACCAGCACTCTGATAAGGCAGGTCCCTGCTGAGCACCTCCTTGCCTTTGAGATAACGCACCCCAGGCACTCCCTGAAGGATACCTGTGCTCCCTGCAGGTTGTGCCCTCTCATGTATTATTGCCTGCTCCAGCTCATCCCCCCCTCTCCGTGGAGTCAAACCCCAGTCCCAAATTCCATGCCCATGAAGAGGGGAAAGCCCAGACCATAGGGAGCAAACCCAGGACATCAGATGAGCACACAAGCAGAGATACAACCAGGACCATCACCACACACTACTAAGGATATGTCTTTCCCCCACTTGATCACAGATGAAGGTCAAAAAGTCACCTGTGATGCAAGGAGAGTGTAGGGACCCTCCAGCCCCCCCGGGCTGGTGCTGCTCCTGATGAATCTGCACAGGGATCATCACCTCAAAGGGACAGGCAAGATACTATGTCCCTTCATTGGATCCAGATTCAACATCCCACTCACAGCCTCAGTAATGGTCATGGATTACAGTCACATCAGCAGCTCTTGGGCTTTTCAAGCCAGAGGAAGTGGAGCTTTCAACAGACACAGCTGAGAAAAAAAAAAAAAGGCAGTCTCAAGTTAAAACCTTTTACAGGCTCCAGGAGGCACCGGTGCTGGCAGAAGCAAAGGGTGTTACCCTGCATCAACCCCAGCATAAAACCTCTGCTGTCAACACCAGCTAAAGAGTCCACAAAAGCTGCCTCATGCACAGCCCTGCCAGCACTTCAGCCAGGCTGGAGGACAGAGGCTGCTTCCATGGCTTTATCTGGCTGGAAAGCCTCCTTAAGATAGGAGGCTGCTTGCTCTGCTGGAAGAGCTGCAGGTGGCTGGAGCTGGTTCATCCCCAGACTGTCATTTGACTGGACTGGGACAAAGCTCCCCATCTCCCACAGCCTCGGTACAGAAGGGACTATCTGTTGTCTAATGCAACACAAGCAAAGCTTGCATGAGGGGAACTGCTTCTCCTTGAGACCACTCCTCAAACCAGACCACAGGGCAGTCATACAACCCTCATTTTCATGGGGAAACAAGATGGGCGGTCCCTGCACCACTTCTCACATCTCTTCCACCTGCCGCGCTGTTCTCTGCGGGAGTGGGTACTGGGGTTGGCAGGATTGTTCCCAAACAGAAAGGGCACAGTTAGGATGCAAGACCAAGGAGAGGAGGCAAAAAAGCCACAGGGGGGAAGTGCCAGCATTCAAGTGTCCAGGTAGGCCTACAGCAAGGTCAGGGAGAAAGCAGCATTTGGATCCTGCTAGGTGATGAATATGGGATGGTGCAACATCCTTCAGCCTTACCTGTACACAGAGGTGCCTCCAGACATAGCTGGACTTGTCGAGCCACCTCAGCTGAGCCACCTCCCTGACAAGCTCTTGCTTTTCACCAGCCCTTGAACAAATCCATGTCTGGAGGAGCCACCCATGCAGCCCAGTGTATAGCACACAAACTTGCTGCAGCACCAGGCATCAGCCCTTCCCCATGCCTCACGTCATCTCACCTTGCACAGCCTCTCTGTCTCCAGGAGGCTCAACTTTCTCCTCTGCCTCCTTTTAAAGGCAGCCCAGGTGTGGTAAGGGTAGAGCAGAAAAGGGCTACCCAGGTGGAGCTGACTTAGGAAGGGATGTGGGTGAGAAAGTTTTGCACAGAGGTATTGAGACCAAGGCTTCAATCTGACCTTGCAAGCAAGCTATGATGCCAGGGCAGAGCTCTTCCCTGGATGGCTGGGCAGCCATACAGGGTGCAGCATTCCACACCTTGCCCCTGTCCTTGCAATAATCCCCATTTCCCTCCGGTCTGGCTCACAGCTCCATGCACTGCCCAGGATTCCTGCACTGCCAGATTGAGGGGCGCACAGCAAAGCAAGCCCAGCTCTGTGTGTCCCTGCAGCCAGCTCGCCCAGCCCCCCCAGAGCCAGCACCCCGCCACTTGCTGTGACTGATACAGGGAACCTGGTGCTTTTATTAAACTCTTTGCTTCCTGTTTTAAGCTTAATAATAAATTGCATGTCACATTACAGCTGTGTTTATTAAAACCCATTGGCATGGGCTCTGCTCTGCAACAGCATTTGAATTATTGAAAGCAACCCCCCATGGAGACCTATTTGCTGCAAATGCAGGAGAATTTATTTCCATTTTGTTTATCAGGCAGTATAAGTGCCGGGTGGAGGCAGGGAAGCCGTCTTGCTGTTTTATTTTCTCTCTGAGCCACTACAACAGGGTAAAGGGGCGCTGTGCAGAAGACAGGGGGGAAAATGCCACCCCCAACAGGATTTGCGGGTCGGAGTGCTCCAGGAGTGCCCAATGCCCAAGGTCCTGCGTGCCTTTGCAAGCTGGCCAGCACAGTGGCAGTGCCCAGCACAGTGGCAGTGCCCGGCACAGTGGCAGTGCCGGGCACCGTGGCAGTGCCGGGCACCGTGGCAGTGCCCGCACCGTGGCAATGCCAGGCACAGTGGCAGTGCTCGCACAGTGGCAGTGCCCGGCACAGTGGCAGTGCCTGCACAGTGGCAGTGCCTGCACCGTGGCAATGCCAGGCACAGTGGCAATGCCCTCACCGTGGCAGTGCCCGCACCGTGGCAATGCCAGGCACAGTGGCAATGCCAGGCACAGTGGCAGTGCCCGCACAGTGGCAGTGCCCGCACCGTGGCAATGCCAGGCACAGTGGCAATGCCCTCACCGTGGCAGTGCCCGCACCGTGGCAGTGCCCGGCACCGTGGCAATGCCAGGCACAGTGGCAGTGCCCGGCACAGTGGCAGTGCCCGCACCGTGGCGGGGCCCGGCACAATGGCAGTGCCCGCACCGTGGCAGTGCCCTCACCGTGGCAGTGCCCGCACCGTGGCAGGGCCCGGCACAATGGCAATGCCCTCACCGTGGCAGTGCCCGCACCGTGGCAGGGCCCGGCACAGTGGCAATGCCCTCACCGTGGCAGTGCCCGCACCGTGGCAGTGCCCACACCGTGGCAGTGCCAGGCACAGTGGCAGTGCCCGGCACAGTGGCAGTGCCCGCACCGTGGCGGGGCCCGGCACAATGGCAGTGCCCTCACCGTGGCAGTGCCCGCACCGTGGCAGGGCCCGGCACAGTGGCGGGGCCCGGCACAGTGGCAGTGCCCGGCACCGTGGCAGGGCCCGCACCGTGGCAGGGCCCGCACCGTGGCAGGGCCCGGCACCGTGGCAGGGCCCGCACCGTGGCAGGGCCCGGCACAGTGGCAGTGCCCTCACCGTGGCAGGGCCCGCACCGTGGCGGGGCCCGGCACAATGGCAATGCCCTCACCGTGGCAGTGCCCGCACCGTGGCGGGGCCCGGCATGGCCGGTGGCTTTGCCAGGAGGTGGCACTGTTTAACGGCGGATCACGGTCCCGGCCCGACCTGGACTCGGGTGAGGCGCGGATGCACCGCAAGAAGCACGGCCAGCAGGGTGAGGGAGCTGGTTCTGTCCCTCTGCTCTGCTCTAGTGAGACCCTACCTGAGTGCTGTGCCAGCTCCGGGGCTCCCAGCATTACAAGGGCGTGGTCCTGCTGGAGCGAGTCCTGAGGAGGGCCATGAAGATGCTCAGAGGGCTGGTTGAGAGAGTTGGGTCTGAAGAAGAGTAGGCTGAAGAAGAGAAGGCTCCAGGAACACCTTAAAGCACGTTCCAGAATCTAAAGGGTCTATAAGAGAGCTGGAGAATGACTTTTGACAAGGGCATATACTGATAGAAATAGGGTGAATGACTTTAAACTGAAAGAGAGTAAGTTTAGGTCAGATATTAGAAAGAAATTATTGTTTTGTGAGGGTGGTAAGGAACCAGCATAGGTTGCCCAGAGAAGCTGTGGACTCCCCAGCCCTGGAAGTGTTCAAGACCAGGCTGGGTGGGGCCCTGAGCAACCTGGTCTAGTGGAAGGTGTCCCTGCCCATGGCAGGGGCATTGAAACTAAATGACTTCTAAGGTCCCTTCCAATCCAAATTACTCTATGATTCCATATGCCTCCTGCCCAGGCCCAGACAAGGGCAGGTCCCAGCACCCCCAAGGGCAGGGAAGGGGCAGCATGTTTTTGTTACAGGAGTGTATTTTCCTGCCAGACTTGGTGGGTTTTCCCTGCAGACTGCAAACCCTGTGGCTGGTCGCTGGTCAGAGGGTGCATCTCCAGGGTCTTTCAGGTCCTGGCAGGACAAGCAGCCCCTTTTTCATACCCAGGGTCACGGTGACCTCTGGTGCCCTGGGAAGTACCCGCACCTTGCTCATCCCAGGTGGCCTGGAGGTGTGGGTGCTGTGCCTGGGCCAGTGGCCATGTCAACACTTCCCAGTCCAGCTCTCCCTGTCCCTGACATCAGCCTGACCTCTGGGCTCACCTGATCATGTGCTCTGAGTGCACTCAGCTGGCCTGGCAGGAGCTGCTCAGCTCCCTCTGCCCCCTGAAAGCAACTGCACCAAAGATGGGCCAGCGAAGGAATTTGGTGCTGCACGCATTGGGGCACACCCTCTGGACCCACAGGGACACCAGGTTTGGTCAGATCCCCGGGACCCTCTGGGTGCTTGGAGCTGAGAACAGGCTCTGCAGAACCTGGGGTATACCCTCCTTGTGGCAGGGGCTGCAGGAAACATCTGAGCAGCCAGCAGCAGAGGTGACCAAATGTATTTAGAGCCAACAAATAACCTCAATTAAGCTCTGTGGCAGTGACCGATTCCAGCCATGCAGCAATATTGGCTTCTTTAATTTTTAAGCAACTGGAAATGGCAAGACTGGGAGCTGGGATGAAGAGACAGCAGCCCTCTCTATGCCCCTGGAGCCACTCTGCTGCCCTTCACCTTAGGGGGAGTGGAGCTCAACTACTGGCTGAGCTCCAGCCTGCCAGTCAGACAGTGGGATCTGAGGAACCTGGGACACACAGCCCTTGGTTTGGTTAATTTTGGCCAAGAGCTTTTGCTCAAATTCCCCCCTCTCTCAGTCACCACATCCCCACTGCTCTTCCTGCCAGGCAGGAAACAGCAGCATTCCCTGCCAGCTCCCTACAGGGTATGAAGGCACTGGGTGTGAAGCAGAGGGGGGCAAGGACTGAGACCCAAGTGCAGTTGCCCAGGCAGGGCATTGTCCTGCAGAGCGCACGGAGAGACAGGGATGGAGCGTGTGCCACATCCGACACTCTCCAGCCAGACCAAAGCTGCGCCCACACCCGGCACGACCTGGATTTGTGCCAACACAGGCAGGGCAAGCCTGGCCCTCAGGAGGGTTGGCATGGCAGCCCTGGCTGGTGGCCAGCCCCGGGCACCGGCAGGGAGCCCAGCAAGCAGCTCTTGACTGCTGAAGCTCCAGGACGCTCTCGGATTTCCCCGTGGCAGCCTCAGCCTGAGTGTGGCCCAGTTCCACCAGCTCATTTGTGTGCAAAACAGGAAGGGGATCAGGATGGATTAAAAAAAAAAAAAAAAAGCCCAGCTTCTCTGAAAGAATGTTTTACACCCAAAAAAAGCAAAATAAAAGCCAATGGCACACTTCTGTCCCTGGTCCCTCCTGAACACCCTCCAACTCTGATTGGAGCAGCCGAGGAGGATTCTGTTATGCTCTTAGATGGAAGGAGAAGCTGAGGCATCAATGGCTTTTGCATTTCTCTGGCTGAGAAGGGGTTTTCTGCCAGAAAGGGTAGGCACTCCAGCAGGCAGGGCAGCGGTGCCCCGTCAAGCTGTGGTGCAGGGGGCCAGAACTGGCCCAGCCTCACCATCTGCAGGAATTTTGCTCTGCTGCCAGTTCCAGACAAATCCCTTTTATTTGCTTGTTCAGGTTTCATGTCGTAACTGTGTCATCTGAGCCAGCTCTCAAGAGAAAAAGGAAGAAAAGAAAAGAAAAAACATGTGAAGGGGAGTAGCACGGGACCCAAGCCACCAGCCTTATTGCATCCTGCCTGCTCCTGCCTGGGATCTGGCCAATTCCTTCCTCATGGGGTCTGGCTTTCTGCCGTAGCTCTGGACCTCCCTGGAGCTGGGACTGAGTAACTGGGAGTGGTTTGGTCCATATGGAGCTTTTGAGCACCAGAAGTCCTGTAAATGCTGCTGCCTTGGATAAAGCACCCCTTGAATGTGAGCTCAGCCCCAGGATGCCCAGAGGAAGGGTCCTGACAGCCCTCTCAGCCCCCTCTCGGGGCAGTGAGCAGCACAGTGCAGTTCTGAGCTTCCTTCCTGTGCTCCCCCAAATGAAAGTTTGCTCTATATCACCAGCTCTGGAAGGTAGGTTTTGTTGTTTTGGTTTTTTTCTAATATGTTTCCAGTGGAAACTGGGGCATCCCTTTACTTCACCAACTAGGCACAGAGCTGCTCCACATTTGACAGAGCTGTGGTCACCTGGGTGGAGACCCCAGTGTCACAGAACTTAGGACCCCAAGATGAAAACAGGCAGCAGTGGGATGGGATCCAAACACGTGGGAGTACAGTGACTGGAGTTGATGCATCACCCCTGCACAGGAGATTGTCTGCTGGGCATCCCCATTCCCAGGTGGGGTGGGAAGGGCAGGACCCACACCAGGACCAGCTGTGAGCACTGGGATGGGCAGGAGGGCTCTCCAGCTCAAGAACCCCACAATGGACTAGGTAGCATCCACAGTGTTTGCACCCTTCCTCACCCCCATAGTCATCCTTGTGGATGCAGGACAGTCAGCCAGCCTTGGCTTTGACCTACATGCATATTTTAAATAACATCAACTGAAATGACAAAGGAAAGCATGAAGTCAGTCAAAGGCATGGAAGGGAAAAATGAAGTCAGTCTAAAAAAGGCCAAAGTATTTCTGGCCACTAGGGTGGTTCAGCTGGAGGAAAGACAGCTCTGAAAGCCACAAGTGCCTGGTTTCCTCAAATCACTACTTTTCTGGTTAAAAACAAAACAGAAGAGAAGGGTGTTTTGGCAGCAGGTTCCTCGGGTTCTGGGGATAAGCTGGGATGTCTCTGTGCTTGGGAGATACAGAGCAGACGGAGGGGTGACACACTGGGTATCACAGTCAGGTCCCAGCTCTCTGCTCCACCTTCCCCAAAAATTGTTCATACAGGACATAATGCTCCTGCCCTGGCCTCACTCTCCCAAAGGGGGCTGTCCCCATCCCCTGCACCAAGTCCTTATCACACACAGCACGGCTGTCCCTGCAGTGTCCTACCTGCCATTGTGTCTCCGCTCAGTGCCAGAGGACAGATCCACCCTGCTCCAGGCAGAGCTGTCCCTGGTCCCAGCCCTTGCCAACCAGCCAGTATCCCATCCCTCAGTACCCCAAAAGGTTGTGTCACCCTGTCCCCCACCCCAAAAAACAGGCTGCTATGCCAGGATTGTTCAGAAAAGGAGTTTAGGGCCAGAGGATGCTTGCTCCAAAGATGTTCCCAAGCCCCAGGGAAGGGTCGCTCTGGGCAAGGTGATCTCTGCAGCTGAACATGCCATCTCTGGGCTAGTAGTAGTCCTCCTCACTCTCCCTGTAGTCCTCAGGTGTCATGCGGGACTTCAGCACGGAGAAGTCTGTCAGGTTGAGTTGGTCTGAAATGGCAGCATGGGGACAATGTGACATTGCCACCCTGCTGTGCCTGTCCCCTTCCCCACCAGGACCAAAGCCAAACCATGCACAGCAGTTTTCTGGGACATCCCCAGCACAGCCCCATGCTCCAGCAGCTCCTGCCATACTGGTGCACTGTGCCCAAACATCGCTTCCCATGTCCCCATGAGAGCATGGAGATAAGGACGTGGTGCTCACCCGGAGTGAAGACGGTCAGGCTGGCCAGTGCCACCACCTCCCCGATCCTGTTCCTGGCGAAGCAGCGGTATGTGCCCTCATCCGTCACCCGCACACCCTGGATCTGGAGCCAGCCTGTCACTTCATATTTCTGGGGGCCACCTCTGAACTGCAGGAAGGGAAGAGTTCTGTCAGCACTTGTGGCAGAAGCAAGAGGGAGTCTGTGCCACAGAGCCCCGGGTCCCCTTTCGGCAGGCAGTGAGGTCCCAGGATTGCTCTGGCAGCAGCCATGCTATTTTCTGTTTATCCCCAGGAATAAATAAGCTTTTCCTGACCCAGCTGGGCTGCAGCTGTGTTTGCAGGCTACTATTATGGTGTGGTGGCCGGGGTGGAGGACAGTAGAGTTTCCTCCAACCAGGCAGGGTAGTCCTGCTTAGGGTGACAATCCTCAGTCGGACCCTGCGACAAGCTGTGGGGAAGCTTGAAGGACAGAAAGATGGAAGGGGGCCATGGTGCCAGGTTCCACCTGCTCCTCTGGCTCCCTCCATTCTTTTCACCACAGTTTCTTCCCCGTCGGTGTATGGCCCCTTTGCCTCTGCCCACACCCTCTAATAGCTAGGTACACCCAGCTGGGTGCTATATTTGGGGCTGGCCGCAGGCAGGATGCTGACCCCTGGGCCTGCCAGCTCTGGGAAGGAAGCCCTGCTGATGGGAAAAAAGGGCAGGAACTGCCTGAATGTGTTGGTAGGACCAGAGGACAACCCAGGCTGTAAGGCACTCAGAGGTCCTCTTTCCAGCCCTGCCAGCAAGACTGCAAGAGAAGCCAGCACGCACAGCAAACTAAAGGCAGGCAAGTGGGAAACTCCCTGCTGCAGGACTCTATGAATAAGTTCAAAAATTACTAGAGGAAATCACAGAAGAGAGCTATGCTGATGGCTCCTACCACTGAGACACCAGCCCTGGCTCAGTCAGTCCTCATGTTATACAGCCTCCAGTCACCCCTTCTCATCCCCAGGCGGCCAGGCTTAGCCGTTCCCAGAATATGACCACTCTCAGGTCTGGTTGTCCATGATCTCTGAGAAGCGCTGGGTGACCCTGGGGTTGTCTTCAATGCCCTGGGCACGCCGCTCACCTGGACAGAGATGTGGGGGTCATCTCCAGGCAGCAGCATCTCTGTGCCATCCTTCCTCCACTCAATGGATGCCATGGGGTAGGCGAAGACCTCGCAGCCGAAGATGACATCCTGCCCGGTGACGTTCCACGTGTCATAGGGAGGAGAGGTGATCTGAGGCTCTGGGGAGGGGGGTAGAGGAGAGCAGGGTGGGCTCAGAAGAGGTCCCACCCTTGGCAGGTCCCATGGGCTCTCTTGGGCTGGTCTCTGGAGCAGCAGCACTTGGTTCACATAGAGATGCTGGGACCCTTCCCATGTCTGTCTCTTCTCCCTCCCATGGCAGACCCTCACCTTTCCCAAGGACATGGTCCCTCTTCACAGCTGGGACTGGGAGCTCCCTCCCCAGCCCCCGCCATCCATGGAGGGTTGCCATCCCTGCTGCCTCAGTTTCCCCACCTGTGCAATGATGCTCAAGCAACACATGCAGCAGGAAGAGTGCAATGACAGAAATGTTACAGAACAGAGCTCTCTGAGCAATCAGAGCATGCTCCTCCTGTGGGAGAAAGGCCAAGGGGCGCTCATCTAGCCTGAGGCTGGTGAGTATGGATGAGGTAGCTGAGCTTCCAGCCAAATGAGGCCTCTGCTCTGACACAGAGCTCGTGCCAGCAATGAAGGGAGCCAGCAGGTCCCCATCTCCTGGATGGAGCAAACAGCTCCAGGTTCCACATCCCTTCCCTGGAGGGATAGACTGGGGACCACCCTTCTCAGGTGGTCCACGATCGGGCACACCTGCTCCATGATCTGGCCCATAGCATGAGCCAGAGTTCAAGGGAAGGTTTCCACCTCCAAATATACCTGGGAAAACAGTCAAGAACATGATGATCTACAGAAAATAGGTTAACCTTGACACCCCTCAGGCTACAGTGACATCACTGGGTGACCTGTGCTAGACTGGGCAGGATGGGGCATGGCCTTCCTGTTAGACTGTCCCCTCTCAGCCCCCACCTGAGTTTTAAATGGGAGATGGAAATCACACAGCCAAGCCAAACCAACCCTGGTTTCTATTTGCAGGAGGCAGGCACATTTCTTGGGAGCAACAGGCCAGTGTGAACCCAGCCCTGCCGCCAAGAATTCGCTAACAGTTCCCTGGAACTTCCCCATCTGCTCCAGCAGGATTTGTTGCTTCCCATAAACTCCACTCCCTCTTGGCAAAGCTGCTCCCAGATTTCTCCAAGTACTGGTTCTGCAAGGGGCTCCCCCAGAGCAGCAGGGTGGGGGGACTAGTGGGAGCCTGACATGCATGGAGCAGCCCCCAGTACAGTCCTGTCCTGGTGTCTTTGCTGCCAGGTGAAACACTTAAGCCAGATCCCCTTGCTTGTCTCTTCCCACAGCTCCAGGGCCACTACCTGCCTCGCAGGGACCTTCATGGGCCACAGTGAGGTTGGCATCGGGGTGAGCATGGGCAGCCTCCAGGAACCTGCAGATCTGGGCGTAAGTTTTGCCGTCAGAGCCGCAGAGGGCCAGGTGGGAGAGGCAAGCACACTGGGGCTCGGGCACCTCTCCGTGACGTAAGTCCCCAGCATCCAACCGGCACTCCAGGTGCTCCCCACACTTGCCGTAGAAGTGGTTGGTGTTGTCCAGGTCACAGATCTGTCCCTCCAGGTTGGCACATTCCCAGCAACAGTCACAGGCATCCCGCACTGTGCCTGCCAGGCACCCACGTGGCATCGGGCACTCCTCGGGCTGGCACTCAGTGCAGCCCTCCCCTTCCTCCAGCAGCCGTTGCCAGCCCCGCTGGAGGTAGTCAGAGGTGCTGGGAAAAGCCTGGCCCAGCTGGAGCAAAGCCCAGTGCAAGGAAAGCAAGGAAAACACAAGGCAAGAGATGCTGAGGGGCTTGGCTTCAGACATCCTGAAGGCAGCTCCTCTATCCCAATGCCACTGTCACTTGGATGGGGATGTCCAGCACTGCTCTGGTTTCCCTGTCTAGATCTGAGGAGCCATTCCGGCCTGTGAGGAGGGAGAAAGTATGTTACTGGTGCAGGAAGTGTCTCCCACTCCTTTATCTCCTGAGCAGCAGCACTGCATGATGTGCAGGGGAGGGTTGGTTCCAGCCCCTCTCACCCCCAGCCCTGCAGTCATGGCCTTTGCACCCTGGAGCACCCCAACCAGCTCCTGCCCTGAGACACTGAATGTCTTCTGGAGAGATAGTGCTGATGGCCCCAGCTCATCAGGTTTCATCCTTGTTCCCTTGGCAGCCCAGCATGCAAAGTCCAGCCTCCTCTGAGCCCAGCATAGCCTGGGAAGCCACAGGGCTGGCAGGGCACTGGACAGGCTGTTCTACAACATTATGGTTCAGCTCATTCATACCCTGCCCCTGGTCTTCTGTCAGAAAACTGCTCTCAAGCCCCTTTCCTTTCCCCACTGCTTTGCAAGAGTCAGAAACCCTTTTTTCCTCTCTCCCCATCCACACAAGTTCAATGGAGTAGCTCAGTGGAGCTCAGACAAGGTGCTCTTTCTGTGCTGGAGGCAGCCAAGCCAGGAGGATGCTCCCAATCATGTCTGGCTTTTGTTCTCCTTCCCTCCCTGTGCTGTAATCTCTCTTTTTAGGCACCACCTACTTGAGCAGGGGAAAAATGCCCACTCCCCAGAAGGTTTTGTAAGCCCCTCAGTTACCACACAGGCAACTGAAGCTGAGCATGGAGGAGCTCAGTGCACAGGTGAGCAACCACAGGACTCACAGCAGACCCAGTGTGGTCAGCCTGTACCAGCACAGCAGGGTCCCTGCCCTCAAACCCCAAGCCTGCATTACCTACTCAGGGAAAGAAGAAGCTGATCTACTCTGGGCTTCCCATCTCTCCCTGGGGGCGAAACGTGGCATCTCAGAGCCTGTCCCCAGAGAGGATGACAATGAACCAAATCCCTTCGCGAACATCCCTCCCTGGCCCCCGTTATACCCTGCCTTCCCTGAGATGGGGTGAAATGATGGTACTCCGCCCCAGGGCGACTCAGCATGAGCGA
The DNA here is from genome assembly GCF_031753505.1 of Anomalospiza imberbis. Lineage (NCBI taxonomy): Eukaryota > Metazoa > Chordata > Aves > Passeriformes > Viduidae > Anomalospiza > Anomalospiza imberbis. The sequence goes on from NC_089688.1 coordinate 22,621,898, forward strand.
GCGGGGCTGGGGAGGGGACCTAGGCAGACAGGCTGTCCCCTCCCGCTGGGAACAGCACCGGAGGGCAAGCTGCAGCCCCCCCGGCAACCCCCTCCCACTCTCGGGGCTAACACAGCCCAGAGCTGGGGTGGGGATGGCCCGGATATTGGGTTACATATATGCATCCCCCGGATAAAAAGCCGTGAAGATTTGACCCCTTTACCAGAGACCACCAGGCGCCCCCGGGGTGGAAAGGGGCAGAGGGTGTCCGTGCCGGAGGCCTCCCCCCGCCCACCAGTACGCCCAGTCCGTACGGAGTAAGGCTCCATCCCCCGGCGGACGTGGGGGGCCAGAGAAAGGGTACGGGGGAATTGCAAAGTTGGTCTCTGGCTCCGCATGTCTAGGGTGCAGGCGCTGGGGGTGCTGGAAGAGTGCTGGGAAGGGGCACGACCCTGGGGTCCCCCAGGAGCCACCCCGCCATAAGCCGCCACTTACCGGAGGCGCCGGTGCCGGGGGCCGCGGGTGCGCAGTGGCCGTGGCGGCGGGGCTGCTGGCCCCCAGGGCTGCTGGCCCCCGGCCGCTCCAGCACCGCCGTGATGTCAGCGAAACGTGAATCCCCCCGCCCCTCTCCGGGCCCGCGGCCCGTCCCTGGACCGGGACACGGGCTGGCTGGCACCCCTTCCCTGCCGGGGTCCCGCCACGCAGCGCACCCTGGCCCCGGGGCCCTGCCGCTCCGGCTCCCTGGCACCGGCACCTCCCCGCTGGAATCACCCCCAGTCGTGTGCGGGACCTGGGCTGGTGCTCCGCCCCATCCATGGGACAGGAAGGGACTGGGGTCCCCTCCTTTGCAGTCCAACTTGGCAGCAGTCCTTGGGGACAAGTGAATGGGAGAGGTGGGCATGGCTGAGGAAGTGGTCAAAAGCGTCTCTCAGCCTGTAATTTGGTTAGGAAACATAGACTGAAAAGTTGAGCAGCTGCTGTAAGTAAATGGGGGCATAACTCCCAGGGGATGTCTGCACTCACCTCACACTAGGAGCCACTTGTGAAGGGGGTATTGGGGTGTAAACCACAGTGCTCCCTTGGCTGGAGTGGAGCTATTGGGAGCAATGGTGGGGCTACTCCATGCCACAGCAGTGTAAAACCCATGTGCACAGGGCTGGGGCTCCAGACCCCCCCAGCAAGCTGCCTTGCTGCTCCCTGCCTCAGTTTCCCTCTGGTACTGGCTCTGAGGAGTGGGGGAGCCAGCATACCTTTGCAGCACAAACACACACCGTGAATTTGCATCTTGCTCCGGATGCCATGCCGGGGTGGGATCACACAGCCCGCTCCTCTCCCGGCAAGGAATTTGTGGGATTTAGTTCCCCCATGAAGCTCAAGCAAATCAGGACCCCTCTAAGGATCTGGTTTCCTTCACCATGCTGCAAAAATTTGCATTTGCTTTCCAACAGCCTCCTGCAAATTTGTTCTGGGTTCCAGGGCTTTTGCTCAGTCACATTGTGAGTCCAGCCATGTCTAACGAACGGAAAATGCGGCAGGTTTCAGCCCCCTTAAATCTGTCTCTGCCAGCCAAACTCCCCTCCCCAGCCCCCTGCTGCAGAGTGGGGTTTCCTGCCAGCTCTGCCTTCAGCCTCACGTCCCACTCCCCCTCTGTGGCCCCCAGCCCCTTGGCTCAGGGCTGCCTCCCTCCCTGGCTCCCCTTGTCCAGCCTATTGAGTTGGGTCCCCACATGTCACAAGTTTTCAGGTCCAGCATCCATGAGTTGCTGAGCAGCTGGGGCTGCAGCTGTTTTGGGAGCAGGGAAAAAGTCAGGAAAGGCTGAGGTTTTCCTATATGCAACCCCAGAACTGGGTCAGAGCCTGAGCAGAGAGGAGACAGACTGTAGTGCTGAGCCTCCTGGGCGATCCCTGCCATACCACCCTTCCCACTTTAGGATGGACTGCCGGCATATTCAGGCAACCCTGCACACCCTCACTTGCCTCTGCTCCACACAGGAGGCAAAGCAATGAAACAAGCCCGGCCCCAGTTGCCACCTCCTGCTCTCAAAGCTCATGGCCAGCACAGAAGCAGAGCCAGCACTTAAATCCCAGGCATGGCTGAAAACAGACCATCAGTGTTTTGGGTTATTTGGGTCTCTTGCCCCATGGGAACAGGCCCCATTGCTGCTGTCCTTTCCCACACATGGTTCCTTCTCCCATGTACCATGGCCCAAACACTTGATATCTTCATGGGATTATCATGTCCTCTGGGTGGCTGAATTCACCTGAGCATCACGGCAGCATCAGCCACTAACTGGGGAGAACCCCCGGCCAAAGGTGAAATCCAAACACAGATCTGAGCAGGAGCAGCTCCAGTTGTGGAGGAATACAGCCCAGCCTCAGAAAGCCAAGGGCAGCTTAGCTCAGCTCAACAAGACGGAGCTCAAATGTGGCAGTTAATTAAACCTCCTGCTTAATGAGACTATTGAATGTGTTAATAGACAGTAGCAGCTATGAATGAGGGGTGGAAGATCTAACCTGTGCTTAACAAGGAGTTCTGCTCAGTCACACCTGAAGTCAATAAATGCCGCCATGGCTGCAAATGGGGTTTGTGGCTTACATTGCTTGACAGCTTTGCAGGGAAAAGGGTGATCACAGCCCTGCACGGCCTAGCACTTGGGTAAATTGCATTCCTGGCTCCCTACCAGTGCTGGCTAGTTATCTCTCCCTTTTCCACACTTTTTGTGAGCCAAGTGAAGCTCCTGGAACTGGGCATTGAAGGCTGAGCCTAAAGCACCGAAGTCTCCTCCTCCCTTCCTGGTTGGTTTCTCCCCATCACTGTTTTCTCATCTTGTGATGGTCCCACAGAAGCCAGGAGTCCATGGGTGCTCCTGGCAGGCCCACATCCTTGGCATTCCTCCAAAACTCTATCATCAGAATGAAGCACGTCACATCCATTCAGGGGTACCACACTGCTCCTGGCCCCACAGACACACTGCAGCTTTGGGCTGATCCCTCAGACACATAGCAATCTGGGGTTTATGGCAGCTGAAGCCAAGGGAAAAACAGTCCTAGGCCAAGTGACTCAACGTACATCACGTCAGGCAGGGCTGGCGAGCAGCAGTGGGGCTGGGCTGGTGGGGTTGAGAATGTGGGTTATGTCACAGCAGAAGCACGTGTCACCAGAGATCCTGGGACAGAATGCTGCCGGCACTCTGCCTGGGGCATGGGAGTCTCCTTCTGGTAATAAACCAAATCTCTCTCATTTCACATCAGATACACTCTCTGTTTCCTGCTGTCTGACAGCCTGAAGCAGCCCGGTTCTGGCCTGCCCGCACCAAGGCTGAGTGGTTCTCGAGGGATCCCAGCCGCTGTCTAGGGTTCCACTGTGGAGACAAGGCATGGGCAGCAGGCAGGTCACCCCCGCCTGCATGCCAGGCCGGACCTGCTTTAGGAAGCAGCCAGGCTCAGGTTTCTCCAGGCTTTTCCAGACCAAATTCCTCCGAAGAACCAACCCGTCAGCAAATTCTTCGGGAAGTGGTTGCAGCTGTGTGCAGGGTCACCCGGCCCCGAGGCGCGATGGCCGAACGGTGAGGGACACCCCGGTGTCCGGACTGCCCGGGCTTCCCGGCAAGAGCCGCGGCTCAGCTCCGCCCCAGCAGGAATCCTGAGCCAAGGATTCCACCAGCTCCATCCAAGCGCAAGTCTAATAACCCGGGGGCAGGAACAGAGAAGACGGCGGGGGCTGCGTTCCCGGGATGTCCCCGCACTGGCACGATCGTGCCAAATTTGACACTGCGGTGCCGGGTGAGAACGGGTTCCACCGCCCCGTGGCCCGCCCGGCTCCTCGCACGCCCCGAGCCCGCAGCACACAGGGGCCCCGCGTGTCCCCGCCCGGCCCGCAGGGCAGCCCCGGCCCAGGGCTGCGGTGCGGGCAGGCGGCTGCGGGGTCTCTGCTGCCACCTCCAGGGCGCTGCTGGCCTCGTCCCCGGCCCCTTGCGGTGACACTGACCCTGTGCCTGGGGGCTGCAGAACCTGGAGTAAGGTATGGACACCTCAGGCCCGCCACCCTTATCTTCCTGCCGTCTAAAAGCCGAGCCAGGGAGCCCTCACCGCAGTGTAATGTCCTGAGGGGCTTGGGCACATCCTCCAGTGATGGTGGGATCCTCTGTTCAGCCTTCCCTGGTGCTCAGGGCTGCATGCCCCCCACCCCAGACGGGCTGGGTGCTTCAGAGGCTGCTGCCAGCTCAGTAGCACCGCGCCCGCTGTCGCCTTTGCCACCCACCCCTTCCCCAGCCTCCAGAAGCGCCAGCAGGGCTGGGACGCAGCCAGAGAAGGTGACCCGCTGCCAGCACCCCGGCACCCGCTGCCACTGGGGAGGGGGAGCCTGCTCGCCCCCCCCCCGCAAGAGGCTGCCCATTTCCAGGCGTCATTAAAGAGCAATTAGCTGGAAATTAAGCTGAGAACAAGTATTGATTAGCTCATTAAGGCTGGGGGAGCCGGCTGAGGCGGTAGGGATTGCTGCTGCTCGCCCTCATTATGGGCAAGGTTAAAGCATGTGGTCGGGCAGCTCATTAAAAATGCCAGGCACCAATCGATGTCCCCAGCCCAGCGCTGCCCAGCACCCACAGAACCCCTGGGGACATCCAGCTGCTCTTTTTCTGGGACTGGCCCTTGACCTCTGTGATGAGCTACCTCAGGAATGGACTGGGCATCCTTGCTCCCTGCATCCACTGCTGCATTCTGGGGTCCCTTGCAGAGGCAGCAGTGTCCCTTTTGGGCTTGTCAACCCCCAAAAGTCACTGGCCAAGGGAATTTTCTCTTCCCTAGTCAGGGGAATCCACGGGGACAGGTTCCCCCTAGCACAGTGAAGTGGCTGAATCTGCACAGCTGCTGGCTCCAGAAGAGAACAGACACAGTGGCTGAGCACCCCAGACCTGCAACACTCCAGTACTGAGTTTTTCATGGCTCTGCCTAGTGGTCCCAGCTTGTGCAGGTGTGGGACAGACCAAAGGGGATCTCAGGGATGGAATGAAAGCAGATGAAAGACACTCAGTGGCTCTGTGTGGCCGAGTACTGCCACACCACACTGCCCTGTATCCCAGCCTCACAGCTCTTGAGGGGCTCTTGGGGTCAGCCCAGACTCAGCCCTGCCAGACCCATGCAGCCGGACCCAGCCACCCCAAGCATCTCTGTCTCTGGTCCCATGTCCCTCCCATGTCCATCTCTGTCTCTCGTGGCCCCCAGCAGCTCAGAGCCAGCTCCCAGCCAGCACACAAGGAGGGTGTCCCTGCAAAGCAGGGTGGTGTGTGTGGGAAGAGGCAGGTGTCATCATTATTTTTGCTTTCTTTACACCGCTCTGGAAATATATTGTATTCTCAGATAATCCCGTTCAATTATACCACAATAAAACACATAATAAAAACGTAATTCATTTTTCCTGAGCGCTCCATCTCCCTGTGTCTTGGCAAGCTATTAAAAATTTGTCTTCATTTTTCTGGCAAGAGCCTTGTACCTTTTCATCTTTAATTTATGAGAGCAGAATAGCTACTGACAAGCCCTTATTGCACGGCAAGGGGCTGCATTATTTATAAGCTGCCAATGGCTGGCTCAGGGGAGATATTTGCAATATTCCAGGGCTGGGAGAAGGAGGGGGACAGTTCCCTGATGTGCCTGTCCCAATCCACTCACTTCCCCACCCTGGGCAGGTGCTGGGTGCAGGTGTTCTCCTGGCTGCCCCTTGAGGGAAGCAGCTCGAGCCTGGCCTCTGCCAGCCCCTGCCAGCTGCAGAAGCTGTGGCACAGGGTGGCTTTGGGCTGCCTGGCCCTTGTCACTGCTGTATCTGCCCATCTTGGCCTTTGCAGTGGTCTCACTCCTCCGTCCATCAGCATGGGGCACTGCAGAGCACAGTTGCCTCCATCCCTCCTCTCCCTGGCTGGACATCCATCGCTCCTTCTGACTGCCCTGTCAGACAGAAAGCTGAGGGGGAGGCAGCTGCTGCCTGCAGGCTTGCCAGGGTCCTGTAACAGCAGCGATGTGCTCTCCAATGTGCTCTCTGATAGTTGTACAGAGAAGTGGGATAAAAATATTCCTGCAGGGAAGGCACAGGAGCAGGGCTGGGATTGTCCTGTGAGCAGGCTGCAAGAGGGGGTGTGAGTGTGGGCAGAGCCAGGGTGACGCTCTGGTCTCTCCAAACCAGCAGCATCCAATGCAGCAGCTTAGCAAAGCTCTCTGTGCAGCAGCAAGGTTCAAGGCCGACTGTACTAAAAAAAGCCCTACTGACAGCTGGATAAGCTTAAACACATGCCAGGCCAGCCAGAGCTGCTGCAAAGGCAGTGGGCTGGAAAGCAGGGAGCAGAACCTAGCCCCAGGGGGTGCAGAGGCATCCCAAAAGCCAGCCTGCCCCTCTCTCCTGCTCCCATCCTCACCCCAAGAGCAGTCCCTTTCCACCATATACAAATTAGCAAGCAGCACACTTCTCTTTGCTGTTGGTTTTGTATAAACAATCTGCCTTTATTGTTTGGTATATATAGGTACATTATATGTGTATCAAAAATATCTAGAGGAAACCACAGTGCACTTAAAGCTATTTGAGAAGGTCCACCTGAAAGCAAGCACTCCAGGAGGGGGTACAGTAAGCCCTCAGGGGAAGCCCAGCCCTGAACGCAGATTGGCAATAAAATGAGAATAAAAACCAAGACTATACTGGGATTAAAATGTGACATTTGCTCTGGGGATGGAAGCAGCAGAAAGCCAGATTAAATCCCCAGAGCAGCCCGGAGGAGACCAGAAGGTGAGCTGGGAGCAGAGCACAGGCCTGGGCTGGGAGAGCCCCCAGCTCTGAGTTCAAGCCACTACATGCAATTGATCACTCACCCCCAGCTATTTTGGGTATGGGGAGTTTTCCTCTCCAAAAGCTGCTCTGCCATCCCCAGGAACCAGCTGTTGAACCGCTGGGCACTGTAGGGTGCCTGCAGAGGTACTCTACCTTCAATTGCTGATTCTCTGCTGCCTCCTAAAGCTGGGGAGCACCATTTTCTTCCTCATCTCACTTTCATTTTTCCCTCCACCACAGCTCACAAGGTCCCTGGTGTTGCTGCCTGCAATTCCCTGTGCACTGCACAGAGCTACAGGTACACGCAGAGAGGAGTAGTGCACCAGGGTACCAGCCAGGAGGTCCCCAGAGCAGGGCTGAGCCGGGCACAGGGACAGGGTTTGGTGTGGTGCTGCGTGGCTGCAGGCACCCTGGGAAGCAGGGCTGAGCACCTGGGACCTATGGACACACAACGGCCAAGGGAAAGCGGCGGCAGCCCCAAGGGATCCAAAGGGCGAAGCTCAGCAATGCGCTGGCCCAGCAGCTCCGTGGGGCACATCTCAGCCACCCCAGGACCCTGCTCAGAGCCCTTTGTTGAAGTAGACTGTCTCCAGCCATGGATCTTTCTTCCGTATCTGGTCTTGGACTTCAGGCTCCAGGCTGCTCACAGGCATTGAGCTGTAGAGGAAACATGGGTACAGAGAATCGAGGGGTATATCCACCAGTGGCCTCAGGTTGGAAACTATCTGCTGCACCCCATGGGGATGCTGTCCCCATGGCCCAGCAGAGACCCTTGGGTCTGCTGCCTGTGCACAGAGATGTGTGTGCACAGGTTTAAGACCCTGACTGCTCGAAGAAGCAAAATAATCTCTTGGGAGTCAGAGAGCACCCCCATCCCACATAGCAGCCACACGTGCAGGCAAAGTCCCTGTCTGTACCTTTTCTGAGGGAAGAGTGCGCAGCACAACGGGGTGGCGAACACCAAACTGCAAAGGAAAGACATGGAAAGGTGAAGCTGGGCTGCATAAATCACCCACACCCACCATGGCCTGATCCCAGAGCAGCAATGAGGCAGCCGGGTGTTCAGCCAGGAAAGGGCTACAGAGATGCCCTCTCCAAGCTCCAGACTCTGCATTTGGCTACTTAGGAGGGGCAAAGTCTGTCCCACGATGATGTGGGGGAACAGCAATGCTGAGTAGGAGCCCATGGCAGGCTTGAGAGACACCAAGATGAAGCAAAATAACTCCTGGCCCCAGAACCTCATATCCCATCCCATCTGCCTGGGGTGCATGCAACTAGCCTGGGCAAGCCCTGGCATCCCCCCCGGAAACTCTGGGGCAGTTCTCTCCCCCCACTGCCAAGCAGAGTTCCCAGCAGCACTGTCCCATACACTTGGGCTTGGTATCTGCCCAGGGCAGCAATGCCCATCGGTGGAGGAGGACTTACCAGAGTCCCACCAGGCTGACCTGCAGGGGAGCACTCAGGTACGGGTACCTCTGTCAAGGACAGGGAGAGGATGCGTTAGTGCGGTACAGGGCAGGAAGGTGTCTATTCCCCAACAGGGTGCCAGCCCTGAGGGGTGCCAACAATGTGCCAAGCTTGGTGGGTGTCCCTACGCCCACCTGCCCATCCCAGGTTCACTGGTACCTTCAGGAAAGCTCTCTTCTCCAGCATGTTCATGATCACCGGTGGAATGGCTGAGGCAAGGAGGAAGGAGATGAGCTCCCAGTGCTCAAAATACCCTGCCAGCAGTGGGACCTCATCCCACGCTACCAGGGATCAGCTACAATCTCCCAACACAGGTGGAGGAAGGGACACTCACCCATGGCTGGTGCTGCCATGCCAATGCGGGACACCACCACCTGGAAAATGGCCTTCTGGGCTGCTGCTGTGGATTCGCCCAGGCGGTTCCCATTCTCATCCGTGACAGGGATCCCCAGCTTGAGCTCTCTGCAGGGACAGAGGGGGTCGGGGACCACGGGGCACAATGGTGAGGGAATCAGGACACAGGACAGGGACATGTCTCCAAGAGAGGCTGCCATCTTCTGTACCCCACCAACTGGCTACACAATAAATCAGAGGGAGTCTCAGCTGGACCCACATTCACATTTGGCAGCAGTCCTCAACAGGGCTGTACAGGGACCAATAACTCCCTGGGTTGCAACCAGGTGTTTGTACCTTCAAGCCAACCCCCCACGCTACGGATCAGCAAGGAAGTCCCTGCATTCCCGACCAGTGCCTAGGAACCCTGAGGCAAGCCTGCCCCACCTCAGGGGCTCACCTCTGCCTCATCAGCGGGATGTTGATGCAGTTGGCAGCTGCCACGGCTGCAAAAGGCACGTACCGGCCGATGATGGCTGGCAAGTGCTGGGGGGAAAAGCAGAACATCACATAGAGGGTCTGGGAGCAGAGCTGGCTGTCCCCAGGTCTGCCTCCATCTTCCTGCAAGACCTTGGGGTGTCCCAGCCCCACTGGGGGAAAAGTGTTCCCTCCTCCCCTGCAACTCTCAGCTGATAAAAGCCGCATAGACCAAAGGGTCTGGGGGGACCCAGGTCCCCTGCCAGGCCTAGACAGAGGCTGAGGGGTGAAAGAAGCCTGGAGATACATCCAGAGCAAAGCTGGAGGGACAGGCCATCTCCACAGCCATCACTGGGGAGAGCAGTTGCCTTGTTGAAACCTCAACAAACCCCTTTTCTTCATTTTCTCCTCCACTCCAGATGAATCAGCTCAGAGCTCAGGGAGATCCCATGGAGAGGGTCCACATCCCCCAGTGGCGATGGCCAAGGATCAGCTTACCTTGGTGAGGGATTTGAGTCCCAGTGCTGTGACAACTGCCCCCGTGGTTGCACTCACATAGGCTGTCCCCAGCTGGCTGAAAGAGCAGGAAGTGACACCAATAAGCCAGGCTGTCCCCATCCCAGATGCCCTTCCAAAGGAAGGAACAGCAGTCCCTTCAAGAGCATCAGGACATCTGAGTTCCTCTCTCAGCTCTACCACTAACCCTGACAGCCCCAATGGCATCCATCTCTGCCTTCACCAGGTCTCCACTGTCCCATCTCACAGTTCCCTGCTATTCAAGGCACACCCCTGGTGTTTTGGGGTGCCTCAATGACCTGGTCAGAGAGATGCTTACCTGGGGGTGATGGGTGCATCTCCGCTGCGGTTGGTGTAGTTGACAATAGCATTAAAGGACTGGTTGACCCACTGCCAGAACAGCACGGCTGGTGTGGTCCTGCCAGAGAGAGGAGGGTGCTGGAGACACTGGGGGATGTCACCCATGCTCCTACAGCACGAGTACGAGTGGGGTACGGGACACGTGTCCCCTCCTCACCCCAGAGCCAGGAGGATCCTCCAGGCATCCTCTTGGTCCTGAGGTGAGGAGAGGACAGGTACCTGTAGAAGGTCAACATGCAACCAGTGATGGTCATGTTCATGGGGACCTGAGCGGACATGCGTCCCACAAGGATCATCTTCTCGCCCGTGTCAGGGTGGAAAGCCGAGTCATAGATGTACTTTGCCCGCCAAAGCTGGTCCTCTGTCAGCCCAGGGTGCACAATGCCTGCCCTGCCAGGTAAGGGTAACACCTGTTGAAAGACTCTCTGCCAGCACACATGGCCAAACTGGTCCCCTACACCGTTTGTGGCAGCTGGGAGATGCCTTAGGGACCAGCCAGGCAGTTTTGGGGGCTTTGGCCAGGGGTGCCGGCATCACTTCTATTCCCACTCCTGGGAATGGCTCCTGCCTGGGAGCAGTGCTGAGGGTACATCCACCCTCCCAGTGGGTACCTGTAGTCCTCCACCACCCGTCGGGCTTCCTCCAGTGTAGCCCCTGAGAGCAGCAGGTTTCGGGGGTCGGTCACCATGAAGAAGTGCTTGGCCCGGCCCTGAAAGGTGCTCTGGTCCCAGCGGGGCTCCCGGATGTTGATGGTGGCAGGCAAGGACGGTGGCATCTTCTGGCAGGGCAGGGGATGAAAGGGTTATATGGGATGTGGTGCCTGTGTGTCCCCCCCACATCCCTGCTGCAGCAGTTTTGGTGCTCCCCCAGCCTGGGGGGACAAGGGGTGAACAGCAGCTCCTTTGTAAAGGAGCTCGGCAGCGACTCCTGAGCCCAGCACGAGGCAGTTTGTGGACGGTGCGACATGTAATGGGACTGCACCTTGCAATGTGCCCCGACCTTGCTCACACCAGCCACCAGAAGTCAGGGACCCCCCACCCTCGCAGAGGACCCCGGTCACAGAGGAGGAGACAGGGACCCACCACTTAGGGGCCACAGCTGCTGCCAGCACCGGGAGAGCGGACTGAGGAAGGGCACTGGAAGGAAGAATGTCCCTCCCGGCAAGGCGCCGACACACCCGGCACGGCTCTATTTCCACATCCGCCTTGCCCCGCAAGAAGCGAGGCTCTGCTCCCTTCCTTCCCGCGCCGAGCATCCCTCCCGCCACGCGTGACCCCCCCTGCATAGGGACTCGGGGCACCCCCCGCACTCACGGCTCCCGCGACAGCGCCCGCCGTGCCCGCGCCGCCGTCGCCGCCGCCGCCGCCGCCGCCCCACTCCCGCCCCTGCGCGCGCTGACGTGCGGCCTCGTCACGGGTGGGCGGCCCCGGGCCGGGCCGGGGCGGGGCGGCGCGCGGGGGGCGGCGGGGACCACGCGTGACCGGGGCCGGCGGCGGGGGGAGCGGTACGTGCCGAGCCACACGCGGCGCCCGTGGCCCTCCCGCGCGTGTGTGGGCGTGCCCGTGGGCGTGCACGCGCCGGCCCGTGAACGCGCGCGTGTGCTCGCGCCTCGGCTCTTCCGCTCGCTCGGGTGCTCGTGTGCGCGTGTGTTTGCACGTGGGTGTTCACGTGCGCGTTTCCGCGCGTCCCCGTGTCAGCCGCGCGCGTGTCCCCGGGGTCTCGATGCCCGCGCCACGCGCGCACGCGTGTCCGTAGCGCCGCGCTCGCACGCGCCGCGTTGGCGTCCACGCGTGTCGCGGTTGTTGCGCCGGAGCGCGCGGGGACCGCGCCTCCGCGGGAGTGGGCGCCGGCTCGTGCGTAGGGCGGTGCGTGCCGGAACACGCGTGTCTGAGCGGGGCCACGTCCTGGCGTGTGCGGCGCTCCGTGGGTGTCTGTGAGTGCGCGCAAGGGCACGGACACGCATGCCGTGGACGTGCGGGTGCATGGGGTGTGTGTGCATGTGGGTGCGTGTCCCCACCCCGGCCGTGCCCCCCCAGCCCCTCACCCCGGCGTTGTCGGGGCGCCCCGCCCGCGCCGGCCCCCGCCCCCGCCGCCCGCCCGCGGCCCCCCCGCAGTCCCCGCGGCCGCCGCGCATCACCTGAAACCGCCGCGGTGTCGGGTTCGCGCTGGCGGCGCCGGGCCCCGCCGGGGGGCCACGGCCGGCCCGGGCTGGAGGCGATGCCCCCCGGGAAGGAGGACACGGGGGGATACCGGCTCGCATCACCGGAGTGAGCGAAGCGGGGGGATGCGACACCCCTCCTCCCGTGACCGTGCCTCGGTTTCCCCTGTGTGCCCCCGGGATGTTCTGCGCTAAGGGACGAGGTCAGGGGGGACACCACATCCCTTGCCACACGCAGCCTCGCCGGGGGTCGCGCCCCCGGGCCCCCTCGCGGGGGACACCCACGGGACTGCCCCCGCCCCGCCAGCTGCAAGGCCAGCCCCGGCCGCTCTCGATTGACAGCTCCCGCGCCCGATGGCCTCTCCGGTCCCACAGGGAAAGCCAATCCCCGCGGCCGGGGGGGCAGGAGGCGGTGCTGCCCCCCGGCCTCGCCTTCCCCCCCGCGCTGCTACCAGGTGTCTCTTTCGCAGGTGGCACCATGGGGACAGGTGAGGAGGGCACGGGGCGGGGGGAAGGGAGGGACGGCGGTAGGGGGTCCCCTGCGCCCCTTCGGGGAGGGGGCACCCGCGTCTGATGCTGGCGGGGGGTAATGGGTGGGCGCTGTGGGGGGCTGGCAGCAGCAGGGATACCGGCGTGTCCCCGGAGCCGGGGCCATCACTTATTTATCGAGGTCAGGCTGGGGCGAGCGGGGAATGAAGTGGGGGGGGGCACTGTGGTGGCGTTTCACCCACGCCTGGAAAATCCCCGCGGGAACTGCCTTGGGGACTGGTGCACCCGTCTCCAGCCGCATGGCGTTGGGAATTCAGAGGGGCTCTAGGGAGGATGGGAAATGGCCAGAGAGATCAGGTCCTGCTCTGTAGCGTAAAGCTGATGTCCCCATGTCCCCTCTTTGGAGCCTTTCCGGATTTGTGCTGTCAAGTAAAGCCCCTTTGCATCCCTTGTTCCAGATTTACACTGGGAGGGAGGGAGAGCTCCCTTTCACCCCAGCATCCTTACCCCAGGGCACGCCAGCCTGTGCCCACACCCCATGGTAGTACCCAGGAGCTATGTGACAATTTGATCCTTGGGACAGTATAGGAAGGGAAGGGATCAGGCCGGAGGGGGGGTCACAAAGCTCCTTGTCCCTCCAGGCTGTGCTGCTGCACCTGGGATCTGTCTTGTCAGCGGCGAGTACCCAGGCCAGCTGCCCCCAGCATTGCACTGCTAAAAAAGAGCAGTGCCCAAGCCCCGGGCATGTGCTTCTGGACTATGCCATGTCCCCCGCTGGCTGACGGGCAGCCCTGGCCCTGTGAGGACGCAGCCAGCCCTGAGCCAGACGCCAGGACGCCAGTGTGCCCAGCACCACCATGGCCCAGGACTGGGACGCAGTGCTGTCGGGTATGACGACAGGCAGCCGGTCACGGAGCTCCAGCAGTGAAGCCAGCCTGGCTCCCCGCTACCTCCTCAGCAAGCAGAGCCGCCTGCTCAATGGGACCACCCGGAGCAGCCGTGCCGCCTCCCCCATGGGCCGCGTCATCCTCATCAATGCCCCCATCGAAGGTGTGTGGGGTGTCCCAGCCCCCTGCCCACCCCCATGGCCAGGAGGCCCCAGTGGCTGAATTCCCTGGGTCTAGGGGCAGAGAGGGCTGTCCTGGGCCTGGGGATGTTCCCAGCGAGAGAGACACCCCTTGCTATGGCACACACACAGCGTGTATGATTCATCTGCTCCCCTGTTCCCACAGCCAGCAGCAATGAGAGTGATGTCATCAATGCCATCACAGTGGAGAAGAGCGTGGATGGCAAACTGGGTTTCAGCGTCCGTGGTGGCTCCGAGCATGGGTTGGGCATCTTTGTCAGCAAAGTTGAAGAGGGGAGCACTGCTGGTAAGAGGGTCAGGGTGAGGGACACCAGGCACATGCCAGCAAGACCCTCTCAAGGAGCTCCCAGTGACATGGGATCACAGCAACAATGACACCCTTCATGGTGGAAGGCCACCATTTGCTCCCTGCTGCCTTTGGCCCTGAGATTTGCAGGCTGCCCAAGGTGAAGGGCAGGACACAGGAGTAGACAGCCCTATGCCAATGACTCTGAGCTCCATTCCCAAGCTGCAGCTTGTCACACTGCAAGGTGACAAGCCACTCAGTGCAGTTGTCAGGCACCCTTGCCTCTGTTCCCAAGGGGTTCAGATCAGGTTGAGGAGACATTGAGGGAGGGGATGGCAAACAAGGGCATCAGTACCAGGTCAGGTGCCCAGATGAGCTATGTATCCCCTGTAGAGCAGGCCGGGCTGTGTGTTGGGGACAAGATAACAGAGGTGAACAGCGTGAGTCTGGAGAACATCACGATGAGCAGCGCTGTCAAGGTCCTCACTGGTAACAACCGCCTCCGCATGGTGGTCCGACGGATGGGCCGTGTGCCAGGAATCAAGTTCTCCAAGGAGAAGACAGCGTGGTGAGCAGGGCATCTCCCATGCCAACACCCTAAAACCTAACCCCCATGGAGGGCATGCTGGGGGAGGTTGGTGAGGGATTCTGGGCAACAGGGAGGATCCCTGGGGGACCCCCAGGGTGGAATGGCATCAGAAGTCTCTGGCAAAGGTGGGGAGAGACTAGGGTGGGATACAGGATGGGATAGGAAGGTCTGAAGCAGGTAGGGTGGGTGCAAGCCCCATCCTAAACATCCCCCATCCCCCATCCCTCTCCTCCACTGGGTGCCACCAATGGTCCCATCCTGCTGGAGGACAAGAGCCAAATCCCTGAGACTACTTACACTGTACTCATGCCCCAGGGTGGATGTGGTGAACAGGCGCCTGGTAGTAGAGAAAAGCGGCTCGACACCATCGGAGAGTGGCTCCGAGGATGGGCTGCGGCGCATCGTCCACCTCTACACCACCTCTGATGACTACTGCCTGGGCTTCAACATCCGTGGTGGCAGAGAGTTCGGCCTCGGCATCTACGTCTCCAAGTACGGCTCCCCTGGGGCATGAAGGGGTTGTGACACCCCAGTCTCTGCTGTGCCCATGCTGGGGCTCAGCCCCTCCTCTCTGGCTGAGCACCCCCACTCTCAGAAGACTGTGGGCATTACCACCATGGGTGCTGAGCCACGGGGCCAGCCAAGTGGAGGCATGGGGCTGGAGCAGGACTCCAGCAAGGGCTTGGCCACATCCTGCCCCCCTACTTCCCTAGGGTGGACCCCGGAGGGTTGGCGGAGCAAAACGGCATTCGGGTGGGAGACCAAGTCCTTGCAGCCAATGGAGTCAAGTTTGAAGACATAAGCCATAGCAAGGCAGTGGAGGTGCTCAAGGGGCAGACCCACATCATGCTCACGATCAAGGTACCCACACTCTGCCCCATGGACCCTCGAGTGAGGCAGGGGTTGGCATGTCCCTTCACTGGCACTGCCCCTGCTCGGCTCAGTGTTGGGGGCTGGTGCAGCTGCTGGCTGGTTGGATTTCAGGCAGGTGGGAGGGGGGATGCATTATTCATGGCTGGCACCAGATCGAGTTCGCCGGGCAGCCAGCACTCACTGACCCCCTTGTCCTCTCCCCCTGTGCCTAGGAGACAGGCCGGTTCCCTGCCTACAAGGAGTTGGTGGCCGAGTACTGCTGGCTCAGTCGCTGTAAGGGCAGTGCCGTGCGGGTACTGGCAGGGGTGCTGGGGTGGGGCACGGTGGGGCTGGGACTCCCATGTGTGTGATGTCTAACCACTGTAGGGAGGGAGAAGGTCTGCATACCATTGGGTCCTAAGGCCTTGGAGGGAGCAGGGAGCTCCCCGTGCCACTGTTAGCATACCCACAGACCTGATGGACTTGCAAGGTCCCAGCTGTCCCCCATCCCTGGAGGAGGCATGAAGAGCCCCCTGCCATGGCCAGCAGTCTTGTGGTCCCTGTGATACCACAGCATCCTACATGTCCACTTTCTTGGAGAGGACGTGATGATCTCTATGCAATGGCCAGTAGTCCACAGGTCCCCATGGCCCTGTGGGTTCCCCACATCTGTTGTCTTTGGGAGGGACATGGACCTCTAGGTGGCCCACAGTGTGTCACAGTGTGTCCCTGCTGTGCCTTTGCAGTGACCAACGGGCAGCTGCAACAGCTGGCTCAGACGTCGGAAACCAGCTCCTCCATCTCCTCCTACTCCTCAGGACCAGCACCAGGGGCGGTGAATGGGCTAGGGGCAGCTGCCTCAGTGCCCCCAGCCCGCACCGTGGATGTGGCCATCTCCACGGAGGACGGGCCACGGCGGGGCTGGGTGCGGGAACGTGCTGAGCGGGCCATGCAGACCGAGCCAGCCACTGAGGGGCTGCCAGAAACGCGGCGCACAGTGCGGCCCCCCGAGCTGCTGCGGGACACGGCCATCCGGGGCCAGGGCACCCGCGAGACCCCCAGCACCCACCCACGGCGCACCTTCACCCACTCACCCAAGACGGCGCTTCTGCTGGCGCTGAGCCGGCCACGGCAGCCCATTACACGCTCCCAGAGTGACCTCACTGTTGCCGGTAGGCTCTGGGGCCTGTCCCCCACTCAAGCATCCTATAGTCCCTGACACACAGGGATACCTGATCCCCACTCCTGGCCTTCCTATAGTGAACATCTAGGTCCCTACCCTGGCACCCTATAGCCCATATCTGGCCACCTGTCCTGGATATCCTACAGCCCTGACTCTGTCCCTGGGCCTTGCCAGGCACCCCAAAGCCCAGCCCCATGGCCTCTGGTGATCCACTGCACCCCACAGAAGCTCTTCCAGTCAGTGTCTCCCAATAGCCCCTCCAATCCCCCAAAGTTCCTTGCCCCCAGACAAGATTTGGGGTGGCATCCCCTCACCTCTCCACTCCAACAGCCCCTTTTCTCTGTCCACAGAGGAGAAGCGGAAGAAGGAAAAGCCAGAGGGACAAGGGACACGTGGGGCTACCCCAGGATTGCACCGCTCCAAGACCCTTGTCAACCTCTTTTTCAAGGGGGGCCGTGCCACCAGCCAGAGCTGGGCCCCCCCCAGCCAGGAGACCCCTGGCTCTGATCGCTGGGCACGCTCCAAATCCCCAGGGCGCTCTGACGGGGACAGAGGTATCAGGCTGGGTGACAGGGCAGAGAGGGACTCGACCTGGGACTGTTCCCCCTTCTATGGGCCTGTTGTGGCATCCCTGGCATGAAGGGAGCAGAGGGAGGAGTTCCCCAAGCATGCAGTTTGACAGTGGGTGGCGATGCTGCTGTCTGCCCTGGGCACTCACTGCTCTCCATCTCCCTTGCAGTAGGTGCTGTGCAGAAGTTTGTCATCCGGAGCCTGAGGCGGGGTAACGGGGGTGCCCGTGTGCCTGGGGGGAGGGGGGCAGGCTCTGCATGCGCCTGGCCCTGCGCTGCTTGTGTCTGTCCCGCTCTGCTGTGGAGTGAGCTGCTGGGGTAGGGGGGATGGGGAACTCTCTGGGCAGGCTGGGGCAGTCCTTGCCCCTCTGGCTACCCCTCCTTGTTGTGCCTCTTTAGAGAAAAGCCGGCGTGCCAGCATCCTGGGCCCCATGGGCATCGCCACCCTGCAGCCCAACGGCAGCGACCCTGAGGCCCGGCTCCCGCACATCCAGGACACTGCCGCACGTCTCCTCAGCCCCGATGAGGTGACGGCCGTGCTCCGCCACTGCTCCCGGGTACGCACCAAAGGCAGGATGCAGGCAGGGCACAGGCAGGGTAGCGCTGCCACCCTGGGCTCATCCCTGGAAAGCTCCTGCATCCTAGGGGCATGGTGAGCACTCTGTGCCCATGCTTAACTCTGGGAGGTAAACCAAGAAATGGGTGAGCGGGCATCAGTCCACTGATCCCCGTCCTGTGCCCGCAGTACCTGCACGAGGGCAGCGTGGAGGATTTGGTGCGGCCACTGCTGGCCATCCTGGACCGGCCCGAGAAGGTCCTGCTGCTACGGGACGTGAGGCGAGTGCTGCTAGGAAGTATCTGGGAACCCCAATATTGCCCATCCTGATGTGAATGAAGTGGAGTCTCACACATGCTCCTCAGCCCTGATCACGCTTCACCCCAGACAAATGGGGTCTACAACCTGTCCCCACCTTTTTGCCTTGGCAGGAGCGTGGTGGCCCCCACAGACCTGGGCAGGTTTGATAGCATGGTGATGCCACTGGAGCTGGAAGCCTTTGATGCCCTAAAGAGCCGCTCAGGTAGATCCCAGCCCCCCAGAGACCTTGACTGGGGGCAGGTAGTGGTCAAGTGGGGTGCAGCTCAGGAGGTGACTGGGGATTCTCCCTGACTGCAGTGCGCTCACCTGCCCTCCGCCCGGCCCACCATGATGTCCCCCCCAAGAGACACCTCATCACACCAGTGCCTGGTAAGTGCCACCTGTAGGGTCTGCCTGGACACCGAGCTGTACAGTGAGGACAGGGTGGAGGGAGTTCGGGGGAGGAGAAAGGGAGATGGGATACCTGAGTGCAGGGGCTCCCAGGGAAGAAGGCATCTGGCATCCCTGGGTGTTGGGAAGACTGGGAGCAGCACAATCTGTGGATCTTGGGTGCTGGGGTTCTTGGGGAGGCCTGCATGGAGTGATTGCAGACAACTGGGGTGTCTAGGGGTCTCTAGATGAGGAAGATCTGGAAGCCCTAGGTGGCAAAGGACCCAGGGCTGTGGGGTACTCATGGGAGGCCTGCATGGCAGGGGTCCCAGGGAGCAGGGCTGTGGGTCCCTGGGGAGATCCCTGAGCCCCTCTCATTGCAGACTATCGGGGCGGATTCCTGCTGAAGCCAGCAGGGACCCCAGAGCCGGAGGAAGCGGGGGAGCAGCAGGCGAGCCCAGCCCGTCCAAGAGCCTCCCCCAGCCCCCGCCGGCCTCACCCCCGCACCTACACCCCACTCCCTGACGTGCCAGTGGATGCCTATGCCTCTGCCAGCCGGCCCCTGCCCCCCCTTGGCCCTCAGCCTCCGAACTGGCTGCTGGCTGAGCCGCCCCCTGGCAAGGGCCATGGGCACTCTCGCAGCCCTCGGGCCACCTGGCGCAAGGAACCCCCCAGGACAGCACCCAACAGAGAAGCCGAAGTGCTGGGGAAGCCCCAGCGGGCACGGCCTCCTCTTGCCCCTCTCTTTGTGGGGCCAGGGCGTGAGGCAAGGGCTGGGGCAGCCAATGGCCCTGAAGATGCTGGCAGGGAGGAAGAGGAGGAGGAAGAGTATCATCTGCTCACCGTCACCCTCTCCAAGCTGAAGCACTCACTGGGTGGGTGGCACACGGGTGGGTGGCACATGGGTGGGATTCCAAGGGTGGGGTGAGGACCCTTCTGGCACCAGCATCAGTGGGATGGGTGGCACCCCCTTGGCAAGGGGCAAACCCCACAACATTCCTCCAAAATGAGAATGGGGAGGAAGAGCTGTCCCTGTCCCAGACCCTCATCTCTGTAGGACCTACCAAAATAGCTCGCCAGGGAAAGGTGGTGCCATGCTTGTGAGTGGCTGGGGGTCCCAGCCTACCCAGGTGTGAGGGTCTCATGGCTCACTTGCAGGGATCAGCATCTCTGGTGGTATTGAGTCAAGGGCACAGCCAGTGGTGAAGATTGAGAAGATCTTCCCTGGTGGAGCTGCCTTCCTCAGTGGCATCCTCAAGGTACGGGGGTCCCAGCACACGCCAGGGGGTGGGCACATATCCAGACACTCCCATCCCCTGCTGCCACTGGGTTGCTGGCAGTCCCCTGGCAGTCCAAAAGCAGCTGCACTTCATCCTGCGGCCTTCCCTTCTGGACCCAGGCTGGGCAGGAGCTGGTGTCGGTGGATGGGGAGAGCCTGCAGAATGTCACGCACCAGAGGGCTGTGGACATCATCCGCCAGGCCTACCGCAACAAAGCCAAGGAGCCCATGGAGCTGGTGGTGCGGGTGCCTGGACCACCACCGGAGTGATGCTGCAGCCCCTATTCGAGGAGCCATGCTGTGTTCCAGAGGAGCCAGATGGCTCATTCCTGCACTGAGCTGTGGCTGGTCTCAGTGCAGCCAGAGGGTGAGAGCCAGACATGCCCCAAGGGCATGGAGCAGCTGCCCGCTGCAGGACCCAAGGGAGGGCAGCACTGGCAACACAGAGGAAGGACAGGTGGTCTCTGACCCTACTCTGGACATGCAGACAGAGTCCTGAAAAAAACACAGCCAGGGGCTTGTTTTTAATTGCCGTTTCCGGGTGGTACATTGATGAGCCAGGCTCTGGGAACGAGACATGACTGAAATAAAGTACAAAAATCCCCCCCTGGAGCCAGGGGTGACCAAGCCACAGCTGGGCACATCCAGACTTTTCCTTTGGTTTGACCCCCCCACCGGGTGCCCAGTGGGGCCCCTCACCTCTGCCCATCCCCTGGAGTGTCCCCAGGGTTTCCCCAGCTGGCACATGGAGCACCACGCCCCTCTCCCCTGGCAGGCTGGGCATCACAGAGGCATGGGCTTTTCTGGGGGGGAGACAGAGGGATACTGGGGGGCAAGAGCATGGGAAAGGCACTGAAGGCAAGCTGCCCTGTGGCAGGGGTGAGGGGGTATGGACTGGTGAGGTGTGAGCTGGGAGAGTGTGATATGTTTTGGTAGATCCTATAAAAATAGAGTTATTTAAAATGGCACAGAAATGAATTCCCTGACAAACACACAAAAGGGCATGAGGGAGGCTGGCATGGGCAGAGACAGAACACACGCCAAGTGACTGGGTGACAGTGCCAGCAGGGATGAGAGGGAGGAGACAAGTCAGCCCTCCCCCTGCCCAAGGTGACCCTGGCTGAAGCCAGTGCTGCTAATCCCCAGGAGCTAAGAGGATCAGCAGAAACCAGTTCCGGGCGGCCCCAAGGCCAGGACTCAGCACCCACCTGACCCCACATCTCACAGGCACCTCTCACTGGGCACCGATACATCCTCGTCCCAAGACCTCAACGCTGGGAAGGGGGCAGTGCCTGTGCTCTCCCCTGCCCCTTCACAGTGGCTGCAGTTTGCAGAGCTGGGGGAGAGCAGGGCCCCCCCCACAGCTCCCAAAATCACAGGGGCTGGAGGCCCCTTCAGCCCTCCAAACATGGGGCAAGGGCAGGCAGCATCTCAGATCTCGGTGGCTGTTATCTCCTCAAAGGGCGGGTCAGGTGGGTCACAGGGCTCGGGCAGGGGGTCCTCGCCCTGAAGCCGGAGATTCTGGAGCCGCTGCTCGAGCCGCCGGTTGCGCCGGTACATCTGGATGTAGCTGTATTGCAGCTGCTTCTGGTAGCGGATGACCCGCTCCTTCTCGCCCTGCCACGTGCCACGTTCCTGCTCGAAGGCATCTCGCTGCTCCTGCCCACGCTGCCGCTCCAGGGCCACCTCCGCCCGCAGCCTCTCCAGCTGCCGCCGCAGCCCCACGCTGCCCCGGGGCTCCTCGCTGCCTGGGGGGCATCCTTCACCAGGTGGGGGGCACCCTTCACCAGTGCCTGGTGGGCATCGCCAGCGGGCAGCTTCCCGCAGCCCCACCATCTCCTGCTCGAGCCGGCCGGCTTTGGCGCGGAAGAGGTCGGCCTCGCTCTTACGGCGCTGCAGTTCATTGGCACAGACCTCCAGCTCCAGCGCCTTGAGGCGGGCGGCCTCCTGCAGCCCCTGCGCCCGCCGCTCGCCCGCCTGCAGCTGCGCCCGTGCCTCCCGCAGCTGAGCGCGCAGCCCCAGCAGCTCGGCACCCCGCTGCGCCAACTCTGCCTGTGCTTCTTTCAGCTGCTGCTTCAGCAGAGAGATCTCCCCTGACTTCTGGCACACCTATGGGGATGATGGGGTTCAGGCGGTGGTCAGGACCCCCCAGCCAACAGCCTGCGCCCCCTGCTTGGTGCTGCTGGGTGACTCACCTCCCACTTGGTCTCCTCCAGCCGGGGTGCCAGCTCAGTGCGCTCCCGCTGGAAGGAGGCACAGCGACGCTCCAGCAGTTCATGCTCCTGCAGCAGCTGGGTTAAGTCCTCCTGCAGCTGCTTCTTCTCCTGCTGCAACTGCAGCACTTGGAGCTGCAGGACCTGCTGCCCCCGATGTGCTGCATGGGCCGCCTGCCGCGCCTGGGCCGCACAGCGCTGCCGCAGCCCCTCCAGCTCCTGCTCACACCGACGCTGCTTCTCCTCAAACACCTGGGCCAGGGGATGCACAGGTGCTGGGAGGACAGCAAGGCACCCTCCCACTTCACCTGCCATCTCCAAGATCAGCATCACAGGGAGGGGGCAGCACATCTCCCCAAAACACTTCCTGGAGGAAGGGTCCAGGAAGTGTGAAATGTGGTGGTACACATCTCCTTGTGCTCCCCTATCCTTCTGCATTATGGACCCCCACATTAGCACCCCCATAGCCTATAGGGCTCCTCCAGCTCCATCACAAGCAGGAAGAAGCCACAGGTCCCAGGTTTATTCAAAAAGGGCATCCCAAGATAAGGCACTCCAGTCTGTACCACTGGTCCCACGGGCCATACAAGGCTCCCCCATGGACTACATAGAACTACCCAACTGGTGGGAAAAACCCACATACCCAAACCCACAGGAAAATGCAACCCTCTGCAAGGGTCTGTAATGGGTACTCAAAGTGGGTCGCTACTCCCAGCCAGGGGTTATGTCGACACCTGTCTCCAGGGAGGGGGACAGGTACAAGACACGAGGACACCAGGGACATACCTGGCAGATGGCCACCTCATTCTCATCCAGGCTGTCACGGAGGAGCCGCAGCTCAGCCTCCCTCTCTCGCAGCTTGTCCTCCAGCTCCCGCACCAGCATGGCTTCCTCACAAGGCAGCGGAGAGCGCCCGCAGGAGCCACTCTCTGAGGAGGGCCGGCCCCGGCCACTCAGCGAGCCCGTGCTCTTGCTGGAGGATGAGCGCCCGCTGTCCGAGTTGGAGGGGCGGCAGCCCCCCGGAGGGTCAAGGGGGCCATGGGGGGTGGTCGGCAGGGCACCCATCTCTGGGTGCTGGCTGCAGCCCGTGCTGTAAGTGGGCAGGCTGGAGAGGGAGTTGCGCCCCGAGTCCGAGAGGGTGCTGGCACGGCAGCTCAGAGAGCCAGGCTTCTCAGCACCCAGCAAGTGGGTGAGGCTCACCTGGCTCTCTGAGAGCCCTAGACGTGTGCCTGGCTGGGCATTCCGAAGCTTGGATACCACTGGCTTGAAGGCCATGGGGCGAATCAGGGTCTTCTCTACATTCTGACAGGAAAAAAGAGAAGAGTGAGGGGATGGGGAGGACCCATTAGCCCCAAAAAGGGCTGCCTAGGAACGTTACAGTGGGTGGCCCCACCTCTTCACACACCAAAGGAGACAGAGGCCAGTCACCACCCACTTCATCACCTTTCCATGGGTGTCCAGGTGAGCTCCCCAGACACTCTTGGCATGAAAGAGGGGACATTAAGATCATAGGGATTGCCACTTCCCCAGGGACACCAGAAATGTGGCCATATGACCCCATTTCACACATCTGAGCCAACAGTCCCAGTGTGGCACAGGGTGGAAAGTCAAGACTGTAGCACACACCCACCCACCCTGCTGCTGCCCCCCTCACCTCTTCCAGCTTGCCAGAGACAGGTACAAGCTTGGGGGGCGGCCCCTGAAGGTGATCACTTGGTGCTTGGTCATCACAGAAATCATCTGAGTCGCTACAGGGGCTGGCAGGAGAGGAGGCATCAAGCCAGTCGCCACAGAAGCCCCCATTGGTATAGGAGTGGGTGACACCGGGCACAGACACACGGGGCTCCTCAGGAGTGGCTCGGAGTAGCCCCTCCTGCTTGCAGAAGGAGGCAGTGGAGGGGTCCCCATCAGTTGCGCAGTCGTGGCGAGGCCGGACGGGCAGGAGGCTGCCCACACTGCCCATGGCAGCAGGGGGTGAGCGGGCGGTGGCACGGAGCTGTGTGGCCCCCTCAGCAATGGCCTCAAGGGGCACTGGCAGTGTCTGCACAATGGCCATGGCGGGGGGGCCCCCGGTGGGCAGGGGCACGTGGGCAGCCTGCAGGCAAGGGAGACAGGGCATCAGAGCCATGGGCACTGACAACAGTGCCCCACCACCCACCCAGGTGGGCATGGGGGCATCCCCAGGCCCCCACCAAAACACCATCCCCAATCTTAAAAGTGAAGGCTGGTCCAAGGGCAGGAGATGCCAAATGAACCAGAATAAAACCAGGATTAGCTGGGGGAAGTGGTACTAGCAACCCCCAAGTTGGCCTCAGCACCCCAGTGGAGCAGCCTGGGGCTGCCAGAGGCTGTGGGGTGCTGGTGGCACAGTAGGGCAGTGGCGATGCAGTCCTGCCTCATGCCGTGCCCTGGCGTGACCCTGCCACGGGAAGTGTGCCAGGACTGGAGGCGAATCCCGAGAGGCCTGCAGAGAGCTGGCTTACAGGCAGCCTGCCCGCCTGTCTGCCCCACGGACATCATGGAGGGCAGGGGATAGCCCCACACACCAGGGTCAGCCACCTCTTCTGCCCCACAGCCCCCACCTCTCAGCAGTGACCCCACAGAGCCTGCTTTCCACTTCCAACCATCCACAGTGGGGCACAGGGTTCCCTGGAGAGGGCCACCAAGGGGGAAGCTGCCAGGTGGGCACCAGGCTCTTTCCCAACACACGGAGGCTTGTTCCCTCCAGCTGGGGGGGCTCTGCCGGTCTCTGCTGTGACTCCCCCCCTCCCACGCCATATGCCCGCGTGACGGGAGCCGGCCGACGGGCCGGATCCATCCCCTGCTGCCTCATCGCATCTTGCACATGGCTGCGGCTGGCACAGGGCGTGGGGCGGGGGGGGGGCGCTGCCCGCACGGTCTCGCCCGCCGAGCTGTCACCTGAAATCAATCCGGCTGCCAGCGCCCGGGGAGGGGCGAGCAGGGCAGAGATGCCGGCGAGCCAACCCCCCCGCCACCGTCACCCCCACCGGCACGTGCCGTCCCCAGGCACCGTGACCTCACACCGTGCTCGTGATAGCCTTGGGTGGGCAGGTGGGTGACCCCCCTCAACAGCTCCGCTCACCTCGCCAGCCGCTGCCCATCCGTCCGGTCCTCTCGGGCCCCCGCACGGTGAACACGGCTCCGCCGGCCCCTGAAGCGGGGAGGAGGAAGAGGAGGGGGTCAGGGGGCTGGACGGCAGCAGGGTCCCTCGTGCTCCCCGCTGCCCCCCCTCCCCCCCAAGTCCCCTAGCCGGCAGAGCCAAGGCAGGTGGTGCCAGCGTGGCACGGAGGGTGGCAGGGGAGCCCGGCGGCGGGTGCGCTGCTCCTGGCACCCAGGGTGGGCTGCGATCAACCCGGGGAAGTGTGGTGAGGACAAGAGCCCGCCATTGGGGACCTGCTGCTGCCAGAGGAACAGGAATCAGGGATCAGGAATACCAAAGGGACATCTAATGGCCCCACAGCCCAGCCAGCCAAGGCACAGTACCCCACCCCAGCGAAACTCCCCCAAAATGTGCAGGTCAAGGGGATGGACAGTCCTGGGAACAGTGGGTTCCTGCACAGCCTGGAGGGTACACGGCCACTTCTGGGGCCCCGCCAGGCAGGCGGTGGGAACAGACTTTATCTCCTCCCTCCCCCCAGCCCCCCGGCCTGCCGAGAGGGTCCCACCGCCGCCCGCGGAGGGAGGGAGTGCCCAGCCCGACCTCCAGCCACCCAGTAAAACCAGTCACCAACTGGGGTGGCGTCACCTCCAGCCACTCCGGCCGGAGCACAGCGCTGCCGGATCCCACCGTTCCGACCCCTAAATGGCAAGGGAACACTCGGTCCCTGCTCGGCCAGACCCCCATCCTGAGCTGCTGTGGGGATTCTGGGCCCCCGGGGACCCCCGTGCCTCGACGGCATCTCAGGGCCACCCCCGAGCAGGGGGAATGAGGGAGGGCCCCACATAGCCAGCACATGTGGGACGGACACCATCCATGCCCGGCCGTGTCCCTCTCCAGGCCCCCGGCATCCTGAGGTTCCCTCAATGATGCTGCTGCCCCCTTGCCTGCCCAGCGCCCCCCTCCCGCCCTCCCACCTACCTTCCACTGCCCCACTGAGCCCCAGAGCGCCAAGTCTGACCCACGGTGCTTCCACCCATCCCAACCCCACAGCACCCTGAAATGCCCCATGGTGTCCGTGGGCCCCACTGCACTACAGCTCCCCCACGCTGCCCTAAACCATCCCCAAAGTTCCCCGTGACACCCCTAAAATGCTTCACGGCGCTCTTGGGCCTCTGCTGCACCACACCGCCCCTAAAGTGCTCCTAAACCACCCCCAAAGTGCTCCAAAACACCCCCAAAATGTCCCACGGCGCGCCTAGGCCTGCACTGACCAATAGCTCGCTCCTGAAGCACCCCAAAAGTGCCCCGCGACCCCCTCAACTATCCCATTGAGCCCCTGGGCCTCTGCATTCGCAGGACCGTCCCGAAGTGCCCCGAAACATCCCCAAAGTACCGCACGGAGCTCCAGGGCCGCCGCTGCCCCCCCCAGCCCCCGGACCCCCCCAGATCGGCCCCGGGGAGCCCGGGCCCACAACACCCCAAGCACCGGCAGCTCCCCCCGAAGCACGCTGCCACCCAACTCCCCGCAGCGCCCCTGCGCCCCGCCGGCCCCGCGGGACCCCCGGGCGCCCCCGGCCCGGCCCCCGCACTCACCGCGGCCCCGCCGCCGCCTCCCGCTCCGCGCCGCGCCCCGGCCCCGCCCCGCCCGGGCCCCGCCCCCGCCGTGGCTCCGCCCCCGCGAGGCCACGCCCCCGCGGGCAGGGGCCGGGGCACGGGGGGTGCGTGGGGCACCCGGGGGGGCACCGCGCCCGGGACCGTCCCAGTCACGTCTGTTCCGCGGGATTCCCGGCGCTCACCCCCTTCTCTCCCACAGCCAAGCCGCCCGTCTCAGGGTTCTGCACCCCCAAAATATCCCCGGGTCTCCGGGGTGAAAAACGCTCTAGATTATGCCCCTTCTGCAATTATCTGGTGAGCCCAGCACTCTGCTAAGAGGCCTGAGGGCCTTTACCCCGCTTGACATCACACTGTCCCTCCCCATGACTTGTTACAACTAGCCCTCTAGCCTTTCTTGGAGACCGAAACTGGGGGCAAAAGGAGAATAAAATAAGCCCTCAAGAAACCACTTGCCCCCCAGGGTCTGGGATCAGCCAGCATGCTCCCACAGGCTCAGCTTCTTCACTCCCTCTGGGGCCAATGGAGGGATAGGTAGGAGATGGGGCCCTGAGCTATCCCACTGCCTTACTTCCACTCCAGTCCCCCATGACAGCACCTCACCTGAACTATACTGGCTCAAATGGAAGCCAGGGAGAAGGAGGGGACCCTTGGGCTGAGAGGGGAATCCCATAGCCCCCACCCACACCGCCATGTGAACCCTGACCCAGCTCCACTCCCCCCTGCCTTACCTCTGCTTCCCCAGGACCCTCCTCTGCCACCACCCCTGTCCTGCCTGTGGGTGCTCACACCTGCACTGACAGCACCCAAGGGTGCTCTCCAGGTGAGCTGGTGCACCCCGGAAACCTAGGGCTGGGTGTGTACCACCCACCTGCTCTGGGCCCTCATTATGGCTCAGGTTAAAACTATTCCCAGCATGGAGGTTGGTAATAATCCCATGTGCCAGGACTGGGGCAGGATGCTCAGCACAGCAGGGACATTGTCAGGGGACCACCTTCTCCGCCCTGCCCAGGGTACCCTCCCCAGACCCAGGATACTCCAGTCACAGAGACAAAAAAGCACTCATATTTATGCTTTATTAAAACTAGAAAGAGGAAAAAAAATCAAAGGGATTAGACCAAGATCCAGCCATGGACACTCCCTACCATGGCAAGGACTAGTCAGGTCACAGTATTTGCTGCCTGCAGCCCTGAGGACAGGGGGGATGGCAGCGCCCCCAAACCCAGCAGAGCAAGGCAGGACTGTTTCTCACGTGGTTTTATTGCTGGTGATGCCCTCCCAGAGAAAGGGACTTGGGAGACCCTGAGCAAAGGGGGCCAGGTCAGGCACCAGCCCAGCAGGTAGAACTGCCAAGTTCCGTGTAACACCTGCTCCCACCCTGGAGCATGACCCACAATCTCCCCCACTTTCCTTCACCATCTTTCCCTTGCTGGCTCCATGCCACGCAGGATTGAGCCCACAGACCCCATTTGTGACAGGGAGGTTTCTACTATGTGTCCCTCTGCATAGCTGCCCCCCACAATCCCTCCCACTTAGTGACAGCTCAGGATTTCAGCTCCGTTTTAGACACAATTTAACAACCTGCCCCAAGTCCAGAGATACTCAAGTCCCGGACCTGCAGATCATCCCCACCGTCATCCAGCTTACTCTGTCTCCACTGCCCCCATGCTCCCAGCACTCAGCACTAACACGAAGCAGCGAGTGTTTGTCAAACCACCTTCCCCAGCCACTCTTGGCTAGGATGAGACCACTCCTCCTCTCACGGTGGTTCCCCATTTCAGAGAAACTGTGCTGGTGGTCAAGAGGTTTGTTCATGCAGGAGAAAGGGCCACAGAGCCCCATGGCAGATGCTCCCAGGGAAGAGGAGCTGGCATGTTCCAGCCTCGGGCTGCCAGAATTCGTATCTGTTCCTCTAGACGAACTGAGGAAGAGACCTGCTGGGCTCATGGCTTCTTGGAAGCTCCTGAGACTCCCTCCACGATTTTGTTGGCTAAAATTTCCTTCTCCTCCTTCATCTTCTTCAGCCTCACCTGTCTTTTGGAAGATGAGAAGGAGAGCGAGGCCTTGCTGAATTCCAGTGGGAAGATACCCACATCCCCATCAAAGCGATTCTTGGACACCTGCAGGTAGCGCTTCCCTGGCCCGGACACCAGCTTACGGTCTTGCAGGATGAGGACATTGTCGGCCTCCTGGCTGGCCTGGGGAGAGGAAAACATCTCCAGGACAGTGCCAGCAATGCTGCCAGAGTGACAAGCCTCAGAGATGTTCACGAATACTTGCCCAGATCCTTTAAACCCTTTTACAGGGCACCCCAGGCCACAGCAAGTCCAGCATTTCCCCAACACCAACCCCTTGTGTTCCCCTGGAACATCCAGGGACCCACCAAGCACATTCTGGCCACAGCCCACCCTAGGGAAATGGGACCCACCCTGGAGGGTTGTGCACAGAGAGCACCTCCTGCCCACTACTGCAGGGCTGGTCAGCATCACGGAAGAGACCGGAATACTCAGAGCCCATCCCCGCACCCTCCCTGCCTCCCTCTTTAATTATCTCCTACTACATTCCACCCACAGTCAGTATTAATTAACTGCACCTAAAGCCCCAACAGAGCTTTAGCTGACAATGGGTTTGCTCTCTGCCTGCATCAGGTCTCTGGGAGACATCCCACACCTTTTAAGTCCCCAGTGATGATCCAGCACGCTGATGGCAGCTGAGGATGACTGCCCAGCATATCCTAGCCCCTTCCTGGGAATACACAGCACACAAGGGACAGGAATGGCCACCCTGGCCCAGCTCACCTTGGCAGAGCCAAAGATGGAGGCTGTCTGCAGTTCCTTCTCATCATCCTCCTTGCGAGGATGGATGATCAAGGTGATGTGGCACGTGTTGTCCGTGGCAAACTTGCGGAAGGCACCAACGATGAAGTCCTGGGCAGCGAGCCTGCCACAGCAGCAAGAATGGGGTCAGGAGCTGGCACTGCTCAGTGGCAGGGGGCAGCGAGATGCTGATCCCCACAGCAGAAACCACCAGGGAACATGAGGCAAACAAGCCCACATGGGAAGAGGGATGTGGTATGGCAGGGATGGCTGGTAACCTGCTCACCCCTTCCCACCTCTTCCTCCCTAGGGCACTGGTTGCTTTTAATGAAACAAGGTGGCCAGAAAGGAGTAAAGGCAACACCCTGTGCAGATCCCCAGGTCCTGGTGTGACACCTGACAAGGAGAGCTCCAGCAGTGAGGGTGGCAGAGGAAGGAAGGGTCAGACTGGAGAAGGACTACCTGTCCACAGAGAGGTGCTCATGTCCCATCATGAACTGGAGATTGTCAACGACCACGTGGGTGATGTCATACATGTAGACCGCATGCTGCATGGTGTCAATCACTGTCCTGAGCAGGGGAGATCAGGATCAGCCCCAGCGATTAGTGGAGGTAGGGATGGAAATGCTGAGCCAGGCAAAGGGACACAGAGAAAGAGCTGGAAGGTACTAGGCTGATGGGACCTGGGGCACATCCCACCTCTACACCTTCCTCACTATATAGCAGGTACAGCCCCATCCCCCAAGCAAAGGTAGTTGGGATCAGAAGGACCTAGCACTGCCCACACAGTCCCTGCCGACTGCCCTGCAATGCCCCCAGCCCACGGGGCAATGCCCCCAGCCCACGATGCATGCAGGTACCGCAGTGCCTGATGAATAAAAGGGATTAGAAGTGCCTGTCCTCCCCCTTCAGCAAACAACAGCACTGCAGGTAAGCAGGGTGTGAGGGGACATGTCCTGCCATAGACACAGGCTCGCTTCAGAGCAGCACAGGGTCAAGTCCCCTCCTTCACCACCACCCCAGAGAGAGTCTGTGAGAGTCCCCGTGATAGGAGGAACACAGGTGGTTGGCCACACAGTCCTCACACACCAACCCTGAGACTTAAATAGTCCCAATGTGACTCCTGCCAGCCCCAAATCTGTGACTCACTGCGGGGGAAGAGCCCCAGCTCCCCAAGGCCCTGCAGCACATGCCGTGAGGGGTAAATGCCACTGGGAATGGAGGTGCAGGACCATACTTGATGTTCTGCTGGCCATGGAAGGTCATGAAGTAGAGCGGGAGCTCCTCGAAGCGATCAGCCCACTCATCGTACAGTTCTAGCTGGTCCTCCAGCCGCCGGCCAGCAAACTGCGTCAGCATGATTTTGGCCAGACGGACATTGTTGATCTCAAAGCTGCCCCACAGCGTGCACACGCCCTGCATGCACAGGTCCAGGGCATACTCACTGATAAACGTGGTCTTCCCACTGCCTGTTGGGCCTGGTACAAGGACAACAACAGGAGAATTAGCTGGGGGAGATGATCTGACCCATCCTGACCAATGTGGGGGTAGTTTAGCGGTGGAAGCACCAGGGAGCAGGGTAAGAGAAGCCCATCTGCAGCACTCACACCATGAACAAACTTCTCGTGCCACACCACACACCTGGGTGCTTGGGCATGGCCTCCCGCAGTTTATGGGTCCCCACAGGTCCCTGTGAAGGGCTGAGCATAGGGAGGGCTCAGGGTGGCAGGTGGGAACAGGGGTAAAGGAAAGCCCAGGACTTCCTACACTGTCCCAGGCAGGGAGCCCTTCACCACATCGGCATGCACGGTCTCACCGAACTGAGGAATGCACCCCAGCCTCTCATACAACCGCAAGACAGGCTCAGCAAAAGCCTTGAGCAGAAAGAGACCTGGAAGACTCGTGAAGCACCACCCCCAGGAGGATGAAGCCACCAAAGACCCCTCTGCTCGCCCTGTCCACCAGTCGCTGTGCCCGTTACCTGTGAAGATGGTGAGCTCTCCTCTGCGATGCCCTTTGAGGAGCTTGTTGAGCTCGGGGAAACGTGCCCACTTGATGCCAGACACCTGCTCAGTGTTGACCAGCTCCCCAAACACCTCCTCGCGCAGTTGCCGGAAGGAGATGATGGATTTGTGGCTGGCAAGCAGGGCAGAACGCAGGATTTTGGTGACGTTCAGGCCCTGGTTCAGAGCCTCCAAGGGCCGGGGCTGCAGGTTGCCAGGGCGCACCAGAGAGCAGCGCTTGAGGCTCAGCTTGCGAGCAAAGAGCTTGGCAGCTTCCCAGGAGCGCAAGTCCTCGCCGAGCCACAGAGTGATGCGTTTGAACTGCTCCAGGTAGGGAAGAAGGGTGGGAGGCAGGCAGCTGGCCCCCCGTGGCAGGGCCAGGCTGGCCACTCCTGCAGCTTGGTGCAGGGCCAGGGCATCCAGCTCCCACCCAGTTAAGACCAGCTCTGTATCTCGGCGGCCAATCAGGGGCAGCCCAAAAAGATTGCAATAGGAATCGAAGCGAGGTAAAGTCTCTTCCACGTAAGTTATCGTGCCTCCCTTTTTCTCGACCCTCAGGAGCTTCAGCCCCTTCAGGGTCGAATCTTGAGGGCTGAACCAGGGGAAGACGAGAGACCTGGCAGTCCTCAGATAACGCACACCGAAGCGTTTCAAGGTGGCATCTGTCACCTGGGAGATACCAAACAAAGCCTTGGTGTTCTTGGTCTCCTTCTCATCCAGCAGCTCCCAGAGCGGCAGAGCCCGTTCCCAGATGCAGCGGGCATCCTCGCGAGCCTGTCGCATTTCCTCCTCCGTCTCATCCGATCTGGCAGGGGGAATGGGGGTAAGGCCACGGTGCCGCATTTCCACGTTAGCCTGGAAGTCCTGCCAGGTGCCCTCGGCCAGGGTGGCTGTGCATAGGAAGCTGCCCGTGGTCTTGTCAATGAAAAGCGTGAACGGGGCATTGGCGGACAGCAACTGGTCCCCGCGGTCGCCAGTGAAAAGGCTGGGGGTGTGCAGGCAGCTGTACCCATCGTGGAAAGGGATGTCCTGTGCCCGCAGGTACTGGCGGATCTCGGTGATGGAGACGGAGGGCACGGGCCCGTCGGGGGAGGGCAGCACGTCCTTCTTGTAGCGCCGCTGGCCAAGGCGGCCCGGCGGCCCGGGGCTCAGCGAGGCTCCCTTGCTCCTGGCCCCCCCGCACAGCAGCGGCAGGAGGCGGCTGGCGGCTCTGCCGGGCCGCAGGGGCACCAGCGCCATCCTGGCCGCCCTGGCACCCGCCCGCGCCGCCGCCGCTCCGCATGGGCGGCTGCCCCGCGGCCGCGGCCCCGGCCCCGCAGAGCCGCTCACGCCGCAGCCCCCACGTGGGTCCGCACGGACACCGCCATTGCTGGTCCCGCTCCCGGCGCGTCACTTCCCGGCGGCGTCGGGGGTGCCCCGTCCCGCCCCTCCCGCCGGTTCCGGCTCCGGGTGAGCGCGGAGCCATGACGGGCCGCGGGTCGCCCAGCCGGTTCCTGACCGCCGTGCTGCACAACGGCGTGGGCCGGTACGTGCGGCAGCTCCAGCGCCTGCAGCTCCTCTTCAGCCCCACCGCGGCCGACGCCCGCGGCGCCAGGTACCGCCGCAGGCACCGCCCGACAGCCGGGGATGGGGCGGGAGGAGCCTGGTGACCCCTTAGGTGGCAGAATCGGTCTTCCCCTGGGCCTGTCAGCGTGGGGAAGGGACAGTGCTGCTGCCGCTGATCACACGGCAGCGCCGGGGTGGGACCCCCAACCTCCTGCGAGACGGGGCAGGATCTGGAAGGCGGCACCGGGGGCATCACCCCAAATTCTGCGCTGTGACCCCCCCGTGGGCCCGGCACGGGCGGACGGTGACCCATGTCTGGCGGCTATGGCGATTCGTCCCTTCTCTGGCCCGGCTGGGGCTGAGCGTCCCTTCTGGCCCCCAGGCAGTTCGTGGAGGAGGCGGCCCAGGACTTCGCCCGGCAGCACCCCGATGTCGTCCTCTACGTGAGCCCCCACTCGGGCCCGGGCCCAGCCCCGGTGCTGCGGGCTGAGTACTGTGAGTGCTGGGGGGTTTGGGGAGGGGGTGGGGACGGGGGTCTCCCTGCCCTGCCCCGGCTCTGTACTACCTCTGCCCGGCACAGATGGTGCCAGGGCAGCTGCTGTGGGGTGGGGGAGCAGCAGCTGCCTCCCGGAGGCTGTGGAGTGGGGGGACCACGGCCTGACCCCCTCACTCTGCTGCAGTGAACGGGACCGTGCGGGACGAGCTCATTGCCAGCAAGACGAGTGAGGAGATCGTGCAGCTGGCCACCAAGCTGGCCAACCAATCCGGCCTGGACGTCATCCGCATCCGCAAGCCCTTCCACACTGACAACCCCAGTGTCCAGGGCCAGTGGCACCCCCTCACCAACAAACCCTCCATCCTCACCGTGCAGGGCCCACGCCTGCAACCCCAATAAAACCTTCTCCACCCCCACGTTTCTGCATCCATTTCTCCTGCCTTTAGAGGGACACTGCTCCACCAGGTCCAGACAGAGCCATTTTTATTGCTGGGGGGGAATGTGGAGCTGTGCATGAGAAGTGCCAGACACAAAGTGATGCCCCTCCTTGGGGGGTTGGGGGTGGTCCTTAGGGTAGTCCTTGGGGGTGGCTCACACCCCCTTCTTGCAGCAAAAAACAAGGGCTGGGGCAGGGTGGCAGGGTTTACAATTCTTGCCTTTTGCTGCTTAGCCTCATTCTCCTGTAATAGGAGGCCTGAGCTGTAGTTCGTGAGGGAACCTGGGGGTTGTCATCCGTCTCCTTTTTCCCCTGCAGGGCTGTCCTTGGCAATGTCCTGAATATGGAGGTACGAGCAAGGAACATGGGGGACGAACATGGATCCCCACAGGTCTGGCCCTTCCCAGCTTCTCCAGTGTCACCACACTGTCCCTGGA
Organism: Anomalospiza imberbis; assembly: GCF_031753505.1. Taxonomy (NCBI): domain Eukaryota; kingdom Metazoa; phylum Chordata; class Aves; order Passeriformes; family Viduidae; genus Anomalospiza; species Anomalospiza imberbis. Next base: position 22,656,256 of record NC_089688.1, read on the forward strand.
GCATGAGATGCTTTTGTCACCCCCATTTCTCAGGTTCCCCAGGAGGTGGCAGTTGCAGAAACAGCTGGGAGGATTTAGGGACCGTGGCTGCTCCTGGAAACTGCCATGAAGAGAAGGCTCCAGAGGGAGACAGGCCCTTGTCCAAGGTTCTTCTTCCTCACTGTGTGAGGACATTTCCCAGCCAATGCATTTTCCCATGGATGGCAGGGCTGTGCCTGAACCCCAGTTCACCAACGGCACTGCACAGGAGGGCAGAAACATGTTGTGCTTGGAGCCACAGGGGCACTGCAGACATCAGGGGCATGTGGATGCTGCGCTGGTCCCTTGTCACGCTGTAGGGCACTGTGGTGGCTGCCAGTCCTGCTGCTAGTGCATCTTGCTGCTTGCTGCTGCATCCAGTGCCCTGGGGAAAGGGAGCAGAGCCCTGTCAAGGTTGGAGGCCCTGGGTGTGCCACCTCCCCAGTGCACCCAGCCCCGTATTTCACCTGTGGCCTCTTCGCAGTGGGCACATGCCCCTTCACCAGCTGCTCCAGGGTATTCTGGACGTCAGCTCCTCGCCCTATCTCTTGTCCCTCGCCAAACCATCCTCTCCCAGAGAGGAAACCCTGAGGGGGCAGATGCGGAACAGCGGGCAGGGGCTGGAAGCCACTGAGACTACCCCTCACAATGTGAGATGTGTCCAGGGCCCCTCTCCTGCCTGAGGGCTGGCAGCTGGGGAAAACCCGCCAGCCCTACATCAGCAAGGGATCCTGTACCTTGTGTGAGGCACAGGCACAGTGTGTCAGCCCTCAGCCCCCCTCCATGCTCTTCACCCACCTCTCAGCAGCTATCCAGCTCCTGTGTGCCAAGGGATGCCCAGCAGGGCTGGCCAAGTCCACACATCCACAACAGCATCTCTCTCACGCCTGGATGAACAGACAAAAGCTCTCCCTCCCCTTGGTGTCCACCTTCAGCCAGGTGCCAGCTCCTGTCTCCAGCTCGTGGCCACCGTCAGTGAGTTTTTATATATAAATAGATCTCAAAATTTAAATAGATACTTTTTCCTTTTTTCTGTGCAGCAAGTCTCAAAAGTGAGTGAAAAGCCAAAGGAATGGCCGAGCCTGGGCCCGGCCCAGCTCTGCTATCAAGGAGGTAGTTTTGCCTGAGTTTTGTAACGCTGCTGGCAAAGGGTGGGAGAAGGGGCTGGAGGGGAGGAGGGTCCCACTGACAGGACCCCCCTCCCCAGCCCCTACACGGAGCTCTCATCCAGCTTTTCCACCAGTTGTGTGTGTTTTCGCTTCTCCAGAATTTTGCTGAGCTCCTCGGTGAAGGATGCATTGTAGAGTGGGGAGGCCAATGGCTCCTCCTGCTGCTGCAGCAACATGTAGCTGTTGCCGTTCATCTTGCGGAGGACATTGGGCAGAGCCCCCACACCGTTGGTGAGCTCGGCTGGCAGCGGGGGTGGCAGTGGGGGCACGGCAACCGGCAGCTCCTTGACTGGGGAGGTGGCAGCTGTGGGCGCCTCGCCAGGGATGATCCGCAGGCAGCCATCGGGATAGGTGAGCTCTTCCTCCTCCTCCTCCCGGTGGCCCTTGCGCAGGCAGTTGGCCGAGACGGTCTGCAGCTCCACGCTGGCTGGCCGTGGCTCCGCCAGCACATACTTGCCCTTGCGCTTCTCCAGGCAGGACATGTACAGGAGGATGATGCTCAGCACGGTGCAGAGCACCACCAAGGTGATGATGGCGGAAATGTAAGCGACCTTCATGTCGTTGGTTGCCTGGCTGGCAGCATGGGGTGATGGGGCAGCTGTAGGGCTGCGGAGCAGCTCGGGCAGCACGGTGAGGCTGTAGGCAGCCAACAGTGTCCGGAGACCCTGCTCCTCACCGTAGCAGCGGTACTCGCCACTGTGCTGGGGCAGCGTGTCCGTCACCAGCAGCCCATCCACCCCCACGCGCAGCCGGTCCTGCCCTGTGCCCAGCACTTCGCTGCCATTCAGCAGCCACACAGCTCGGGCCAGGTTGGAGCGCTGGTCACAAGGCAGCAGCACATCGTCCCCCTGCAGCACCGTCCGGTTCTTCCACAGCAGTGAGCCTGTGGGGACACGCACTGCCTTGCACCTCTCCCAGCTATTCTAAGGGATGCTGGACACCAGCATCCCCATAGTTCTGAAGGGCAGGAGAGACTCACCCCGTCCAGAGCTGCTCCGGCATCCCTTGTTGCCACTTTGAATGTCCTGCACCAGCCCTGTGCTGCAAGGCATGGGGGGCTCAGCCATACAGCCTCAGCTGAGCCCACCCTTATGGGGATCACAGCCACCAGGAGACCCACTGTCAGATGCCAGACCTTTGAGGTTGGCTCTGGGGTGATGTGAAACAGCATGGGATGGGGCAAGTGGAAGGCTCATGGGGACCCATCTGCGGATGGGCAACCCATCCCTACCTGTCTGTGGTGGCGATGGTGCGGCATGTCCTGCCATCCCAGGCACAGTAGGGGTCTCGGGCGAGGATGCAGTCATAGCAGGAGGCGTACTTAGCGCAGGAGGCCAGGGGCACCTGCACGATCCCACTGGCTGCCCCCACGTACAGGCTCCTCTGAGGGGGAAAGGGCTGGCTCAGTATGGATCCAGCATGGTGCTGCTGGACTGTGGAGTGCCCCATGGTGCCCAGAGATCCCCCCCCAGTCCCACAGCACAGCTCTCTCTTCATGGGTGTGCACGAGAAAAGCCCCCAGCTGCCAGTCGGTGCTGATGGCCAGGCTGGTTCATTTCCGCAGGCTACCCTCCTGGGCTCCAGCACATATCCCAAGCTGGGGTGACCCAGGAGTCATGTCCCCCCAGTGCCCCAAACAGTGCAGTGGCAGCTTCACAGCACAAGCATGCCCCATGTGTGGTCTCCCTTACTTGTTCCAGCCCTCACCTGAATGTGGGAGATCACCAGGCTCTCCACAGGCTGCAGGTCCCTGAACACCTGCACCTCCTCCACAATGTGGATGCCAGAGTTCACCACCACAGCCTTGTGGATCCAGCCATCCCCTGGAGAGCAGAGCAGGGGATTCAGGAGGGAATGCGAGGTGTGCCCTTTGCCCAGGAGAAGCCTATCAAATTCATCTCACACTCACCTGTCCCCATGAAGAGCACATCATAGGAGCGGCCATCCAGGGCCTGCACCCTGTCTACGGCCAGTTGGCTGTACACTACGTTCTTCTTCACCAGGATCGGCTCCCCGCCAGCTGGCTTGACCTCCTCAAACATGAGTGGGTGCAGCTTGACAAAGTCCAGCACACTGTTGGGCAGGTCCTGCGAGGAGTTGTAGCCCTTCCTGCGGGAGTGGTCCGTGATACACTGCCCAGGGGAAACAGGGGTCAGAGAGGAAGGCACCTGCCCCGTGCACCCCCTGCTCTGCACTCCTAGGCACTCACGGAGCCGGGCCGGGGCTCAGGCACTGCACCATCATAACGGGACCATTTGCGAGCCCAGTCCTGGTACTCCATGTAGGGGCCCTCGAAGGCACGCTGCACCGCCGAGATGTTGTAGCGGCACACGGCCGAGGCCTCCATGGTCCTCCTGAGGAACAGAACCTCACGTAACCCTGGGCAGATACATGGCTGCTCCCAACCAATGCACCCCCAGGTGCTGAGCACCTGGGGGTGCCCTCATGCATCTTGGGCTCCCCTGGTGCTGCAGACTTTTAGTCCCAATCATTTTAGCCGTTGCCCCACTCACCACTGTGCTGAGAGTGTGAAGGCAGCGTAGAAGACAGTGCTGGCCCAGCCGCCCCTGTCCAGGCTGCAGACACTGCGCAGCACCTCGTAGTAGGGGATGTAGCAGACCAGGCGTGCCTTCATGAAGGACGTCCACTTGCGCTGCAGAATCTTCTTCCCCCCAACATCGCTCTGGGAGGGTGTAGAGAGCATTTCTGCACAGGCTGGATGGTTGCTCATTCCCCTCTGCCTGTACCTCAGACTTCCCACAGGCGGAGGCATGCTGCCCCTGCACCAACAGGAGCAGTACTTGGCTCCCTGTGGCTGGGAACATGCCTACCTTGCAGACACGAGCCACCCGGGCCACTCGGGCCACCTGACTTTTGTCAAAGAAGGATGTGGTCTCCTCTCCTGCCCGCTCCATAAAGAAATAGTAGATTTTGTCATCGTCACCCACAGGGCTGTCCTTGCTCTCCCGGACCAGCACAGAGGTCACAAACTCAGCGTCTGGGGACACGGAGCAAGAGATGGTGATTGGAGACCATCACAGAACGGGGAATCCCTCCCTGCCTCAGTTCCTTTTCATAGCAAACCACACAGGACTCCAGAGCCATCCCCCACACCTGCCCCACACTCTTCAGGGCAATGCACAGTGTCCCATGGCCCACGAGATGGGAGGGACGGGGACATCTCACCATTCAGCCAGTGCAGTGGGGACTCCTCTGTTTTCAGTGGCCGCTGGTGCAGGTTCCTCCGAATGTCAGGGAGGCTCCGAAACTCGTAGCGTGTTGCTGTGTACAAGCCTCCATCTGTGCAGGGCAGGTGCCCGTCAGCATGGCCCTGCAGCCTGAGGACAGCCCCACAGGCCACCAGCATCCCCAAGCCCCAGGCAGGCAAGCAGGGGGAGGACCAAGTCCTGATTTGCTAAGGCCTCTGCACGTGGAATCCACCCAGCTGGCACCCCCTGGAGAGGTGTTGGGGATGGGGCCATGGTCAGTGGCATCCTGCATGTGCCCACCAGCCCCGGAAAGGTGCTGCTTACCCACAATGAGGCCGGTGTAGCCACGGGCAGGGTCGTATGGGCACTTCTCCTTGCCTTCTTCAAAGTGGGACGGCAACATGAACCTGTTGGCATCCTTGAGGGGAACAAGGAATCAGGTTAGACAGGAGGGGACAGACCCACCTCGCCTGCCAGCCTCAGGCGCTCTGCAGAGGCTGCTAGCAGAGTCAAAGTGATGCCCACAACTATGCCCTTGTCCAAGTAAGACCAAGCCCCCCGGCACCCTCCAGCTGTCAGAAACCACACAGCCAGCCACAGCCCCCAGCCAAGAGTGGGTAGAGGGCTCTGGGAGGAAGAGAAGCCTCAGCTGGGCTTTGCATGGGCACTGGGCAGGAGCCAGCCAGTGCAGCCAATATTCCCAGACAGCGCCTGGTTGAGAGATGTTGCTCAGCCAGCCTGGAGTCCCCCCAGGTGCTGTCCATGTCATGGCAGGAGTTACTTTCTTTGGGGTTTGTAGTTCAAAGCATGTTAAATAATGACGGGGCCCTTCCAGCTTGGCAGCTCCTCCGCCCAATTTCCAGTGTGTGCGAGGGCCAAACCGGACCAGCAGACAGCCATGGGAACAGGCACGGCCTCTCCTGGGCTCCCTGGCCACACTGCAGACATGGTCGCGGGGCCCCTTTGTCCCCCAGCTCAGGAAAAGAGGTGGGCAAATGGCAACTGAGTCTCCATTGACTCAAGGAGCTACTGAAAGGGGGTCAAAGTCCCACTGCCAATAAAACAAGGCTGCTCTTGCACACTCTGCCATGAGTCACAGCCATGTGGGAACTCTCAGACTAGCATAGGAAATCCCTGTGGAGGGGCTTGCTGAGTCAGTCTTGCCCCTGTCACCTTTCCCTGGGCATGAATACCACCTGCCATCAGCCACTCTGCAACCCCTCCTCTGGGAGGGTATTCTGCAACAGCAGGCAGCGGAGACCAGGTCCGGGGCTGGTGCATCCCACATGTGTCTCCCATGGCACTGATCCATCCCCAGCCCTCTCGCTTGGGGTCAGAGTCCAACTGCAGTGCTGGGGTGGGGACTTATGGCATCTGCATCATGGTGGCCACATCCTAAAACCTACTTACCCCCGCCTGGGAGTCACTCACCCCCACCGTGAGCCAGGCAGGGGCAGGGACAGTGGTAGAAAGGGAATGGGGCTGTGGGTTGAGATGGTGGGAGAGGACAGGGGCTGCACCTCTCCAGGGTGACATAGTGGCAGGGGACAGGTGGCAGCTGTGGGTGAGCCGTACTCACGATGGCGGCGCAGAGCGGGTGGAAGGCGTAGGTCCCACAGGCATAGAGGTGGGTGCTGTTCAGCCGCTGCAGGAACCGCACGTGGTTGAAGCACTCGGTCTGCAGAGGGGGAGCGCAGGCGTCACAATTCAGGAAAAGTGGGGGCAGCCCCTCCCTGGCACCCACCCAGCGGCTCTACCTTGTTATTTTTGCCCTTCTGCAGGCAGTCCATCTGCTTCTCTGGGGAGGCTTCCCAGTGGATCTGCAAGGGGAAGAGAGACTGCTACTGCATGACCCCCATCACTGCATGGTCCCCCTGTCGCTGCAACCTCCAGCTTTCATCAGAGCCATCAGAGATGATAAAATCCCTATTTATTTATTTAGGGAGGGATGACTGCTCAGAGCACAAGATGGCGCCCTGCACACATCCCACCAGCGTGGGGCAAGAGTGATCCCAGACCCCAACTAGTGGGCAGACATCCAAGAGCACTGCAGGAGCCTGGAGGATTTTGAGATATCCTTCCCTGGGGGAGCAAAAAGAGTGTGATTCCTTCCCTGCCCTTCATTCTGCTGGGGTGTCCCTGAAGCAGGCAGCTCTGAGCTTGGGGATGTCTCCCACCGCTGTCCCCATTCTGCCTGGCTGGGGAGAAGAGCCAGGTGTCCACAGGGGACCTGGGGACAGACTTGGAGACATCACCTCCAGGCAAGACCTGAGACCGCGAGGGGGAGGTTGAGCAGGGATAAAGCGGCCACGATTTGGACAGGGATTGGGCAGCGTGTCAGAGGTTGGGCTCACCGTGTGGTGGGAGCCGTCAGCCACATTGCTGGAGTTGAGGGCGAAGATGGCTCCCCTGGCACCCACGTAGAGGATGCCCCGGTCGTCCTCCAGCAGCAGGGTGCTGTAGTTGAGGGTGTGTGCATTGAAGCGCTGGACTCCCGACAGCTCTGCAAAGGGAACAGGGGGCTGAGGGGGACCCTGGGGCAGGCACAGCGCGAGCCACTGGGAAAAGACAAGAGAATGGAGCTGGAAGTGGGTGGGATGGCACTTAGTGAGGTTATCAGGCAGGCAGTGCTGGGTGACAACAGTTACAGCAGGAGGAAAAGAAGGGAGAAGATTTGGTAAAAGGCAAAAGGCACTAATTGGGCTCAGGCTCACAGAGGAAATTTCTCTCCACTAATTAAAGTACAGCTCAGGGGTGGGAGCTGCAATGTCTGTGCACTGACCTGCCATGTTGTTTGGGAAACTGCTGAAGAAAGCAGAAACATGCTGGCAGTGACCCTGGCTCTGAACTGAGCCCAGCCAGCCCAGGGAAGGATAAAAAAACCTGAACCAAAACTGTCATACAAAGGGAGTGATTCTGCTGTGAGACTGAGTGCTCCTGTCTGCCAAGTAAATGAAACCATCCAATTTGGAGTACTGAGAAATGTGAGGTAGGACTCAGCCCTCTACAGAGGGACCAGCAGGAAATGAAAATTCTATGAGGCTTGGGACCCTGTATGCAGCTGGAAAAGCAAAGATTCCCCATCTTTCCCAGAAAAGAGGCATTGCCTGGAGAGAAAAGGGCACCCCAGCTACTAATGAAACTCTCCCACCATCCATTGCTGAGTTGAGCCTCACTAATGAGGTCAATGATGCCATGTGGATCCCCAAGGGATGATGACACTGCTGGGCTCACTGATACCACAGAGCTGGAGGTCAAGAGCTCAGTGGCAATTAGAGAAAATCATGGAAGAAGGTTTCCTGCTGACTATTTGGGCCATGAGATCCCAGCCCAGGTGTGAGGTCCAGCTCAGGACACCCTCCAAGGGCTGCTGGGCAGGGCCAGGGGTTGGTCAGGGCTGGCTCCCTGTACATCCTTGTCCCCTCTGGCTTTTGGGGAGATGATTTTGCCATGCTTGCTTATTTGGGGCATGCAATACCAGTCAGCCATGTGGGCTCTGATTTCTGGAGCCCAGGGGATCAGAGGCCCCCATGTAGCCACTCTCCCATGCTGAGCCCCCTGCTCCAGGGGGTGGCAAAGACTAGAAGCAGTCACAATGCACCAAGGCCAACGCCAGCAAAATCCCAAACCTCACTGCCACCACCAAGACCCACATCCCCTTACCATCAAAGGTGACTGTTGTCCTGGGGGTGGCATCCAGGTCGGTGGCAGAGCGCCGTGATGGGTAGCCCATGGCTGCCGCTGCCATGAAGAGAGTTGTCAGGAGATGTGCCGGCCCCACGCTCATCTTCCCGCTCTCTCGGCAAGGGCAGCTGCCTCAGCCGCTGCCGCCGGGCCGGCACAGCCAATCCTCAGCACGGGCTCTCCAGCTCTCTGGGGCAGGGCTGGCCACCAAACCCTCCTGAAACACAGAGCGCTGGGTCAGACACTCCTGCTGTCCCAGCACCCGACAAGCAAGCAGGCTTGGGAAGGAGCCAGCTACATACACACATGGATGCTTGACCCAGCACGGCCTCAGACCAGGGATGGCTTCAGGGAAAAACAAGCCCTCATTTGCTCAAGGGGAAATTAAGGCATAGCACAAGGCACAGATCCTGCAGCCATCACAGAGCATGGAGGGGAGTTTGAGCACAGAGACCTTCTGCGGCATTCCCCTGGGTCAGCAACCATTCTGTGACAGCAGGGAGCTGCTTGCTGAGTACTTGGGTCAGCTGCTTGGAGGTACATTTTCCTCCAAGTCTTCTCTGTGTTCATCCCTCATTCACTCCCAGCCTTTTGCTCCTGCAGATCCCCCTGACTGAAGGATATGTTTCAGCAGAGGCAGCTGACCCCCCCATTGCATATCACACCCGAAAAGCAGACACATTTTTCCCTCAAAAGCAGAGAAAGGGGCTCAGGGCCAAGCCCCTCTGTGGGTCTCTTGGCACACTGGCGTACCCCAAGACCCACTGCCCCCCCAGAGTGGCTGCAGCAGGAATGGCAACAGTGAGGGTCCTGGGGAGCCCAAGGTCTCCTCTCCTTCCCAAAAGGTCAGCTGACCATGTCCTGCTGTGCAAGGACATGGTCTTTGGCCCCAGCTTTGCCCCCCCTGAAGTGATGAGACTCCAGAGGACTGAGGCATTAGAAAGGATGCTTCAGGCATGCAGGGATGTAAGGTGAAGGAAAATCCATACAGGAACTGCTTGGAATCTTCGGCAAGTCTTTTCAAGCGGAAACAATTTCCCCCCCTCAGTGTTTTTCCACAGGATTTCAGTTTCTCTTTCATCTCAAGCTGCCTTGAAGCTCCACATCTACTTCAGCTCTCACTTTCATGCATTCGATCCTTCACAAATAACCCCCACCTCTCCCAGCTGCACTGAGCAAAGCCACCAGCTCATCTTGCAGGCATTAAGGAGAAAAAAGATGACCGGGTATCTCTGAGCTGGAGAGCTCCTGGTAAGCAACCAGCACCTAAGCATTTGCTTAGAGATGTATAAATATATATATACACCCACACATATATATATATATATATATATATATATATATATATATATATACACAAAATCCAAATACCTGACCCTGTAGAGAAGCTGCTCAAACATGCTCACTGCAAACAATTTCCCTGAAGCAAATACTTTGCTGAGTCCCAAGAAGAAGGGAGGTAAAACCAAGGTGAAAAGGGCTTTGGGGTTGCAAAGGAGAAGTGAGGGGCCGGATGTGGATTCAGCCATAGTTCTGCAGCTTGCATCAAAGTGCTTGTTCCTTCAAGGGGTTTCAGACAAACCTCACACCTGCTCTGGCTGCTGCCCCAGAGCATTCCGGGAATGAGGCAGATGGGAAATATTTCTCCCTGCTGCCCCACTGTCCCCCAGGCTCCAGACCAGCACAGAGCACCCAAGAGCATCCAACCCTGGGTGCAGGCAGCATGCTGCAAGCAGGGCTGAGCTCCTTGGGGAGCAGATCCCAGAGCAGGCTCACTCCATGTTACTCCTGTTTCCAGGACAAGCTCTGTGCAGACAGAGGGTCTGCTCATGAATGACGCACAGCAATGCAAGGCAGGTGAGTGCAGATAGACATCGAGAAGAAACAATTTGCTTTGGTGGCACCATGTCTAGCACAAGCCAAACCCACCAAGCTTTGGGCAAAGGAAGTGGTGGGGTCACACCTGGAGCACCAAAGCAGCCCAGCCAGCCCTATGCTGACAGAGCTCCATCCCACCAGTGGGAGTGAGGCCACTCTGGAAATTACAGGGACCCTTCCCAAGCATCCACATGGGGACATGGGTCTGGAATCAAGCACAAGCCACAAGAGCTGCTCCACCTGGGATGAGAAAGCAGAGTGGAGGAGAAACCTCCTTACGACAAGGCAAACAATGATCTCTCATAAATGAGTAACAGGCCTGCATGCTGCTGGGCGTCCTCACCTTATCTCCCCTGCACAAACAATCCCTGAACTTTGCCTGCTGCTTGGCTCCCGATGTGCCGGGGACAGGAGCCAGGAGTGTGGCCGGCCAGGGTGGCAGGGATGGTGTTTATCACAGGGCCGGTGTGGTGCTGCGAGCCAGCCCCAGCTAACATTTAACCATCATACACACCGAGCCAGTACAGGGGGAAAACAAAAATAAATTAAACTGAGAGGTTGTGCAGGGTTCCTGGCTGGGCAGGGGGGAGCAGCCTCCCATGCTGTCAGGGCTGGGCTCTTCTGCTTTTTCCAGGGAAGCAGTTACACCCATTTCCAAAGGCTCCTTTGACCAGATCAGATGTAACTTTGTCCTAAAGAACATTTAATCAGTTACGTTGTAAGAGCCAGTTAATATTTTACTCAAAGAGAAGGGCTGTTCCAAGATTGCTTTTTTTTTTTTTTTCTAGTTTTTATTTTTCATACCTAGGGTGGAGGAGGAAAAGCAAGAAGGAACTGAAACAATCCTTGGCTCCCCTCAGGTCAATACCCTGATCTGCAGCCACACCAAACACCCCCAAACCCATCACTTCCCTCTTGTCAGGGTGCAAGTTCTAAGCTCAGGGTGAAGCGGAGGGCTCAGGCAGGAAGCAGAAGAGGTCCCACCACTAGGACTGGGGACAGATGGATTACACAAGTCCAGCACTTAAATGAGAAACAGAAAAAAGCTGGGAATGGAAATGCCACAGAATTTTCTCTGGGGGAGGGAAAAAAAAAAAGGAGAGATTAAGAGGCTGCAAAGCAGCAGCTCCAATGAAACTAGGAGTTTAAGAGAAAAATTGCCCGGAAAAGCCCACCCCACCCCCAGGAATGAGCTCCCAAGTCCCTTGGCACCTCACCTACTTCCCAGCACAGGGGGTCCGACATAGGACCTGACAGTCCAGCCTCAGCTCCCACTGAGGCTCCCGTCGCTGGCTGGCGACGCTGAAGAAGTGAACGGTGGATGCAGGACCCAGCCACAGGACTGACGGACACCCCGAGAGGGGCGAAGCCAGGAACCAGCTGCTCTACTCACAACGTGTAACATCCACAGAGGCGAAAGCCCACCCTCCCACCACTGGCCATCAGTGCTCCTAGGGGCTTCAGCCACAGCTCCCAGCCTGCAGCCAGACGCAGGTACCGTCTGTCACCAGTGGGATGCGTTTGCTGGTCCCTGGGGAATGCAGGAAAGCAGTGGGGCGGCAGAGGCGTGCAGGCGTGAGCGAGCGAGCCCCGGTCAGGTCTGACTGGGTTTACTGGGTCACGATGGAAGCTGTGTGAGCATGACTGTGCCGGCCTCAGCCTCCCACCGGCAGCCAGGCGGCACAGCACACGCAAATGGGCTGGCCCAGTCGGCACCTCCTTAAAACCCCCATGACCAGCGTCTCTGGAGAAGCAAAAAGCTTTTGATGAGTGAATTTCACATTCTCACCAACCTGGATCTGGCCAAAGAAACAAGCCAAAGCTGCCACACACCTCAACAGCCACTGCAGCAGGACATTCTGTGGGCATAGGAGCCCCTTCCCACTGCCCCATAGTCCTCAAAGTCACAAGGAAGCAAAACCTGGGAGCACAAGGTGTTTGCAAGCTGCAGTGCAAGGAAACTGTGCTGTCTGTGGGGCTGCCAAACATGGAGACCACAGACAGAGTCTTACAGGCCCCCCATAGATGTTTCCTCATGAGCACAGATAAAATTATGCCAGCTTTTTAATTTCAAAGGAACTCAGGAGAAAGAATGGAAGTGGAGCATGGGAGCAGCACTTCTCCAGCTCACCCACAGCATCCACTCTGGATAGCAGGACAGATTTGCAGAGTGGGATAAGACATTTCTCCATCCCACCCCTCCTTAGACAACTTGTAGTTGTTCCACCAAGATCTAGAAAAGCCCAAGCAGGCTCCCAGAGTGGCTGCTGGACAATCCTTCTCTCTCATGGGCTGTTCCCCTTGGCATCACAGACTACTAGAAGCAAGCACTGCCGGTTTCCCAGTGGGAGACAGGGATTTCCAGTGGGTCTTCTCTAGGTTATGGAGCTGCAAAAAAGCCTTAACAAAATCCCCATCAGGGACTGCACCAGAAGACACCAATTGCACTTTGCTTTTTTTATGGCAGCCTAGCCTGAGCACTCCAAACCCCATGCAGCCAATTCCACTCTACCCACTGGGGCCAAGCCTGGCTCATCCCCCTGCAGCCACTCACATTCCCACTGTCACTGAACTGTTCTACCCTCCAGGAGACCCACTCAAGCTGCTCTCAGGTTCAGCTGAAACAGCCCGACCCGTTCCTGAAAAAGGCACCTGCCCCAGGGGATGAGCTGAGGTGGGGAGAGCTCCCGGCTGCCAGGCGTGGGAACAGCCAGTAAGTTATGGGAAGGGAGACAAGCCTAGCCCCAGCCTGGATGTGAGCGCAATGCATTTTGGGCCCCCCTTCCCTGGAGGCGGCAGACCTTGGGTGGGAAATCCTGCGAGATGTGGGAAGAGGAGCCGGGATGGAGGTTGCCAGGCAACTTTAATTCAGCCCTTGACGAACTTCCAGCACTTTGCTTCTGCTGCAGAGCCCAACCAGCAAATGATAAAACATCAGATCCACCCCAAGCCCATAGTGTCCATCTGTCCATCCATTTGTTCGAGGAGTTTGCTCCTGGCCTCATGCCCAGATTGCCCTGCAAGGACATGGGTTCCCCGTGGCAGTACCCCCAAAGGCCAGCCCAAAACAAGCCGCTGTTCCCGGCACAGATTTGCAGGGGCAGGATTTGACCCGTGGGACTGAGCTGGCGCTGCTGCACAGATATTTCTCAACCAGATGGGATTTTTGTCAACAGCACAAGAAAAAAAATGCTAACTTGCCAAATGCCCTCGAGGAAGAGGGGACCCGTGCTGGGTCAGGGAGAGAAGGAGCACAGTGACCTCCTGGGAGCCCCTCCCTGGGTTTATTTTAGTTGCTTTCTTTAAACAAAACCATGCTTGACCCTGAGGTGCTTCAGCAGACACACACTAGAGCTTCCGCCATTCAGGAAGCAGATGTACTTCTCCTTTACCCAAATTTGGGATTTGGGCACAGAGAAGGGGAGGAAGAGCTGCAACATCAGCTCCTCTCACAGAGTATCCTGCCCTGCTCCCGACGCAAAGCCCCCACGCAGAGCACAGCCATCATGGAGCCAGAGAGGCGGGTGGGAGGCTCCTGCAGGCCATGGGAACAGGCTCTGAATTCCCATAGCACAGTCCCCACCAGCCACCAGCAGAGAGCACCCAGCTCTGATCCCAGAAATGTCACGGCAGGGAAGACACATGTGAAGTAGCAAAGTGATGGATGGGAGAGAGAGTAGGGACAGTCGGGGATGTGGGCCAGTTTAAGGGGCTCCAGTGCTGGAGGGAGCCAAACGTCCCTGGAAAGACAAGCTGAGCAGTCAGCAATAAAACTAACAACAACCCAGTTTCCCACAGATTTACCCCCACCCAGCACCACGCCTTTATCACCATCCCCCGGCTGCATTCCTGTGGGGAATGTTGCCCACCCCACAGGGGGCAGGGATACATGGTGTCCTCCCTGCAGGGCTGCGGGGATCAGGGTGTGTTAGCTTCTCCCAAGCTCCCTGTTTTCACTAATCTCACAAGAACTAGTTCCTCTCCTCCATCAGGTCGGGTCTGATGTGCAGCAGGAGATTCAAAGGGGCTGCCAGGCAGCAACATAGCTCAGTGCCAACTCCACATGAGAGCTCTCCAGCCATTCCCATCCAAACCCACCCAAAAAAGTCCCACTGAGAAAATAAGGAAAGCTGCTCTGCCCTGTGTCATGGCTGCCAGGCACAGGGACAGCTCTGGTCCAGCTGCTCATGACACGACACAAGCAGACAGCAAGAGCACAGTGCCCACGAGAGCAGAACAGATCACTCCTCCACTGCCCACCCTAATGGAAAAGCCATCAACACTGTCTGTTAGTTGAAACAGTTCCTTGTCTGGATCCAGAGGCCTTGCCAGGACATGGCCTGGAAAGGTGCAAGAAGGGGAGGCTGAAGGGCAAGCCTTTGCATCTCAGTGGTTGGACCAAGAGCACCAAGGGATGCTACAGCCAGCCCAGACCCAGAGCCCCTGGACAAAAGAGCAGCAAAACTCCCCTCAAAGGAACAATTCCTCACATGCTGGAGACCACTAGCTCTTGCAGGACAGCAGAGAGGACACAGTCCCTATGGCTCTTCCCTCTCAGACAGCACGTCCCCCCTTTGGAAACATCACAGCAGGAGCCCTGGGTTGACCCCACAGCCTGGGAGCACCTGAGAGTACAGCAGGGAGTCGTGCAACAACCGGGAAGTGAAACCGGATGGTGCCGAGACTTCGTGGCCTCGCTCTGACTTCACTCTCACGCCTACAGTCCAGGACATGGGGGAGGCAGAGTGCAGCCATGGAGCCCTGAGATATGGGATGCAGATCCCTGGGGCTCCCACCTCCTCCATCCTTAGGAAGAGGCAAGCTTGGTGCTAGCAACATCACCTCCAAACCCCAACATGCTCCATCCTTTTTTCATTTGCAGCATGACAAGTTTCACCGCTGGCCGGCAGCCCCTCGGCAGCCTGGACAAACGAACAGACAGACAGCCCTCCACATCACAGCAAATTCTCCCAGCAAGGGGGCGTCTGCATCCAAGTGGCTCAGCACTGGATGAGATCTGCAATTCAGCCTTCAAAAGCTTTGTGGCTGAAGCACATTGTCTCCTCAGCAAAAGCAGCAAAATAATTGTAGAATTAAATTCCCAGGAACAATTAGAAAGAAAACAAGAAAAAAATCCCAACCCTAAATGTAAAAGGACATCTCAAAGCCAGCAGATTTCAGGGCTTTTTAAAGCATCTGAATCCATTTGCCCGTCCCTGTGGCTGCACTGTGTTTCATTTCACTGGGCTCATACAATGCAAGACACGGAATTAACTTGGGTGTTTGTTTAGAGCCGGTTTGTCTTCCAGTTATTTTCCAAAGCCAGGTTCGAGTTTCAAAGATGTTTCTTGGCAATGCCTGGGGGTCCCGCCGTCGGGATGCTGCGGGGCTTTCCCAAGGGGAAACAGAGGCTCAGAAATCACACACAACCTGGGGTCCTCTTGGCAGGGGCAAGAGGTGTAGCACAACCCAACTTGTCTGCAGTGATCATGGGGCTTTCTGCTGCAAGCCTGTTCTTCTCCCTTTTATTTATTCCAAAGATAAACTGTTTTCTTTTCCAAAGTCCAGCAAAACCAGATGACGGGAGTAGTTTTAGGGCTCCCAGTTTCAACAACATCTTCTTGTTTCCTTTGCTTTCCCTCCAACAAAGCTTCAATTCGGGGTCAAACCCAATTTTGATATTCCACTTTGCATTCAAAACTGCACAGCACAAAGCAGTAACATCTGGCCTTTCCCACAGTTGTTTGCATACCACAGCTTTGTTGCCCCAAAATCAGATCCCCGCATTATTTACATGGGCTGGGCTTTGCAACAGGCAAACGGTTGCCCTCCATCAGGTAACAGAGGTGGGATTGTACCTGGAGGGATCTTTTAAGCAACAAGAAAAGCAGAACCCAGAGCACACCCTGAATCACAAAGCTGCATCCCGGCCCCCACACCGGTCGGTTACCTGGTGCCTGAAACCCTGGGACTCTGTCTCTGAAAAGCAGAGCTCAGGCCCCAGGAGGAAGGAGGGGGTGGTTTTGGTGATGACCTTGCTATGGCAGAGCCCTCATGCTTGTAAATCACGAGGAGCTCGTGGCACAGCCTGCCAGGGAGGAATGGAGATGGCAGCGTTTCTTCCTGAAGCACCAGCCAGGCAGGGAGCTCTCACCTTTGAACAGGAAAAGGCATCCACCCAGCACCACAGTCCCGGGCGGGGGGTACATAAAAATGTCTGGGGATATCACCTCTCCCCTCTGAGAGGCAGCAGGTCCCCAGGACAGGCCCCCTCTCACAAAACCACCCATCACATGAGCTGCTTCCCAACAAGTCTCATCAAGATGCCAAGCAGAGCCGGCAGGCAAGTGCAGGGAAATTCCCCATACCCGGCCAGGCGAGAGGCTGGCACCGCTGCCCTCCTGCACGGGGGGCCGGCAGAGGCCCCCTCACCAGTCTTGCTAAGCACACCTGGATGCTTTTCCAGGCACATGACCTGCCAGATTTGCTGAATAAACCTCCCAGCTTCAGCAAACCCGCTGCATTCCTGGTGGGTAAAGTGGTGAAATGTTCAAATAGATGTTGGAAAAGGCAGTGGGGGGAGAACAAAGCCTCATCTGCAGGAGCTGAAAGGGTGGTTCGGATTTGGTTTGGTTTTTTTTTTTCCCCTCAGGTTGCAACACAAAAACAAAGTCCTGATAGGGATCTCTCCTCCTTGGGGGCAGCTCCCTGCCCCTCATCCCTCTGGGCAGAGCAAGCCTGGCCAAACCGAGATGAAGCACAGACCTGTCCTGCAGGGCACACACGCAGCATCTGCGGCTGCCATGGTCACCCTGCCCAGGTTCGGGGTTCAGGTGGGAGGGCCCCAACCAGCGCCAGCCGCAAAGGGAAGCAAAGCAGCCGGAGCCCGCACTGGAGGCCAACTAGCACCAAAAATGCCGCTGTTGTTATTAATAATTTCCCTGCATCTGAGCAGAACTGCACTCCTCATCCATTTTGGGAAGCCTCTTTGTCTTAGGAGACTGGTTTTTTTTTGGCACCCGAAGAACCTTTTCATGGTTCCCCCTCCCACTTCACACTCTTGGTTTAAAGGCCAGGCACAAGTCACTGGCCCACCCGGGCACTAACGGAGAGAGCAAAGAGAGCCCCAAATTCCAGTGCTGCAGGTAATTTCTACCTTTGGATTGGCACGAAGATGCAGACAAGCCCTCAGCGCAGGCTGGTCTGCTTTGCCTGGGGGCCATCTGCAGCCCCCACAGCAATGCATCCCAAGGAGATGAATCTCGACGAGCCAAGGCTCAGACAAGCCACATTCCATGACCACCTCCTGGTTTCCAAAGGGAAGGAGAGGGGGGCAGGGATTGCACTGCATCACCTCCATCGGTTTAATACCTCCCAGCCATCTGAAACACCAGGTGACCCCAGGTAATGCTCAGCCTTCCCAAACACCCCCAGCAGTTCTCATCCCTACCCACCCCTGATGCCCCCAGCCTGCTGGGGAAGGAAAGAGCAGCATCCAGCCCTCCCTGGCCAGAGCTGGTGCCCTGTCTGTCCGCAGCTCCTAGCATCGTGTTCCCTCACCCCCCCAGCATGTTCCCCCGTCACTCCTACCCAGGTCCCCCAGACCCACCTCACCCCACACCCCAAACCTGTCCCCAAAGAAAGTTCCTGTACTGCCACTGTATATCCCACCTCCCCTTTTGCTCATCATCCCCAAATCCTCACCTGCATCAGACCTACCCTGATCACCTTTCCCTGCTGCTTCTAAGGTTCTGCCCTCTTGTTTCCCCAAACACATTATCCCCCGGATTTCAAGCACAGCAGGTCAGAGCCCTGCTCCTCTTTCTCTGGACTCTTCCTGTGAGCAGCACCCACACCCAGCACCCCAGATCCCGCCTGTGGACTCAGCACCCAGATCCAGCACCCGAGCAGACCGAACCAGCATTTCAAGCCCCACTTGTGTACCCGAACCAAGACCCGGCACTCCAAAAACCCTACCCTGCCTGTGGATTCAGCACCCGGACTCAGCACCCCTAATCCTGCCTGCGGACTCAGCAGCTGGGATCCAGCACCTCAAACCCTACCTGCAGACCCGGACCCGACCCTGAGCCATCACCCCAGGACCCACCAAGCGATTCAACACCCGCACCCAGCACTCCAGATCCTGCCCGTGGGCTGAGCACCCAGCCCCAGCCGTGTGCACGCAGTACCCGCACCCAGCCGCACGCCCAGCTTCCCGGATCCTGCCTGCGGACGCGGCGCCCAAACCCAGCACCCCCCTGGCCTGCGGACCCGCACCCGCCCCGGCCGGCGCTGCCCGCGTCCCCTCGGTACTTGCCTGGTGCGGTGGCGCAGCAGGTGCGGGCAGCGCGGGCGGCACGGCAGGCAAGGGCAGGGCAGGGCTCGGCACCGCAGGGCTCGGCACCGCAGGGCTCGGCTCCGCAGGGCTCGGCTCCGCAGGGCTCGGCTCCGCAGGGCTCGGCTCGGCAGCGCTGCCCGGCTGCGCGCGGCCCCGCCGTGCCGGACCGAGCCGCGCCCCGCACCGCCCCCTGCCGGCAGCGCCGTGCGCGGGGCCGCCGGCCCGCAGCCAGCGGCCGCCGGCGTGGGGCCGCGAGGAGGAGGAGGAGGAGGAGGAGGAGGAGGTGGCGGGGAGCGGAGCACGGCCGCCCCTGCCTGCGTTGCGTGGAAGCAGGTGGCAGCATGTCCCTCGGCAGAGTCGCGGCAGGCAGGGACGGGATGCTACCGTGCAGCCCCCGGTGGGCCCCCAACACGTAGGGTGGGCCGGGGGCTCACTCAGCAGAGGTGGTTTGGGTGATGCAGCCCCCAAAAGCCCGTGTGAATTCCCTTTGCAAAGACAGAGAGACAAAGGACTGGTATTGTGGACTTAGGATTATGAAAGAGCGTGACTGAACACGGGTAAGTGTCATCCTACTCTGCCAGCACGGCAAGTACATGCTACCTGTACCATCACGCCAATGCCCCCAGTCAGTGTCAGCACAGCACAGCCCCCTGCCATGCCATGGTGCTCACTAAGGTGCCTTGCTCCTCAAAGTCACCCCAGCATTCTGCACTGCACGCCTGAGTCAGGCACCATGCCCCATCTTCTCTCTGCTCCCAGCACATCTCGCCATTCACGCATGGCGGAAGGTTGTTTGGAAACACAGGCAGGTAATGGTTTCTCTGGGGCCCTGTGTGGAGCCTTTTTATCCTGGGTGGTTTCTGCAGCTCCTCCCCATGTGGAGGAGCTGCCAGGTCCAGGCCTGTGTTTGCTTTCCTTTCGTAAGCTTCCAGCACCTGGCCAACCCTCCCTCCTCAATCCTCACAGCAGCAGCAGGCCTCCTGAAAGCAAAACTCTGAGCCAACATTGTGTGTAATCAGCAGGTTGGATCTAGGGCAGTTGGAAATCAGCTGAGGCAGGAGGTGGGGAAATGCTGTACCTGTGTAGGCTGAATTACAGCTCTCTCAGAGCTGGCAGGGTGGCCGGGTGATGCCAGCCTGTGGTTACAAAGCCATGTGGTGCCCAGTCTCAGCACCATCACCTCTGGATGCCAGTTCATCCCCTCCACTCCACACCAGCCCATCCCAGGGGTGAGGTCTCCAGGTAGAGGACAAAGGCCACCCCAGCCTTACAGCCTGAAGACCTGGAGCCAGACCCACAGCAGGGCATAAGGCTGAGCAGACTGTGCTACAGTTGCTGAGCATAGTCTGGGGATGAGGGTCAGCCCTATTTGAAATTCCACCACCTTCTGTACCTTAAAGGTCAGTAAAGATAGCAGGGCCAGGGTGTTCCTGTGGGGAGCCTGACTAACTTGCCATTCTCAGGGCCTCTGACTGCCAGGATCCTACCTCCTACAAGCGCTATAGGTGGTAGGAGGGTAACAGAGGTTTGAATCCCCCCAGCCCTCACCTACCAATGGGTCTCAGCTGAGGAGGGACTCATCCAAGTGCTCTTGATGACAGGTGGTTCTGTCACCCTTGCACACACTCCCCAAGCAGCCACCACCCCCTCTCCCAGCATATCCCAAGACCCATTCCTTGTCCCCACTCTCAGAGCAGACGCTACCCACCTCCTTGAGCACTCCCTGCCTTCCCGCCCTCGCCTCCTCTGTGCTCCAGAGGCTAATTACCATTTCCTCCAAGGAATTTCCTCCTGTCCTTGGGCAAAACCCCAGCGTCTCCTCCACGCCTCACTTTGCCTCACCCCTCTGCCCACCCTGCGGAAGTGGGAGGCCCATGTACTGGGAGCCAGGCAGGGATGTTCTAGGCCAGCCTGTCTTACCTAGGTATGGGGTGTTTAGGTGCTGCAAGGCAGCTGCTCCTCCACATCCTCTCCAAATCCCATTCCCTACCTTAGCAGAGGCACAGCTGGAGGCTGTGGGGCTAGTTATGGGGAGAACTGGTCCATGGGCGCTGGGGAAGGGGGTGCCAGGGCTGGGACAGCACTGCCCAAAGCTCCCCCTTATCCAGGGCACTATGCCCGTCCCACCCTGCAACAGCACTCCCTGCCTCCCACGTGGCTGGAAGCCGAACCCAGCACAAATTGGAGCTTCGTTAGCTGCTGGCCTTGCAGTAGGATAATTAGTGCGTGAGTGCAGAGCAAGCCGAGCCTGGCGTGACCAGCGCTGGGCTTTTACAGGCCCGAGCTTGCGAGGCTTTAATTAATTAACACGAGTCATTGGCAGCTGGAAACAGATCTATTTTCAGAGCTTTGTCTGCTCTGCTGCCCCCGTGAGATTAACTGAAAGAATTTAGGGTTTCAAGAGGTTGAAGGCCAGGGCCTTCCTCTTCCTTGCATGGCTTTCCCAAGAGTCAGAGTGGGTTCCAGGCAGCAGGAGCCCAAACAGATCCAACCCTCTCCTGTACTTGTATCCCTCATATCCATGGATTCGTTCTGCCAAGCAGGGAGGCTTGGCTCCTGCTTCAACCCTAGCTCAGAGCCAGGAAGGTGCTGGAAGGGGAATTTCCTATTGGGGCAGCTCTAGAATGGTAGAATCATTATGGTTGGAAGTGATCTCCAAGATCATTGAGTCCAACCTTTGCCCAAAAAACACCTGGTCAACAAAACCACAGAACTAAGTGCCATGTCCAGTAGATTCTTGAACATCTTCAGGGATGGTGACCCCACCACTTCCCTGTGCAGTGCATTCCAATTCTTAACAACACTTAGAGAGAATAAATTCTTCATGATGTCCAACTTGAACCTCTGCTGGTGCTGCTTGAGGCCATTTCCTCTTGTCCTATCACTTGTTACCTGGGAGAAGATACTGACCCTCACCTTGCTACAAACTCCTTTCAGACAATTATAGAGAGTGTCACAGTCTCTCCAGAACATCCTTTTCTCCAGGTTAAACAACCCCAGCTCCATTATCTGCTCCTCACTGGATTTACAGCCCTACAACTTCTATCCCAGCCTAGGGGCCAGCCCAAAGCAGGAGACTCTTTGAGTGATGACATGGTGCCTTGGGAAAACCCCCTCCCCAAAACCATGCCAGATTTTATCTGTAGTGCTCTCTCCCTGTTACTCGAAATAGCCTTTAGGAAACGGAAATGCTTTAGTGCCCTCATCACCAGCCCAGAGACTGGTTACTGTTTAATTTCTTCTTGTTGTCACTTAAACACTGTGTCCCACAGAGAGAGGACTGAGTAGAGCAGGCTCTGCCATGTCACAGCCCCACCTGTACATGGGCCAGCTGCCCGGCACAGCACAACCCCACCACTCCAGCACATGGCAAAGCCAGGCAGACGCCAACAGCCAGCATTTTTGAGTTCACCTGTTTCTGCCACACTACTCTACCCATGGCAGCCAGTAGAAAAGCTCACAGTCAGCCCCTTTCACCCCTCAGATGCCCAGGGAGCCAGGGCAAAGCCATGGCAGCTCTCATGTTTCACTTGGCATCACACCCCCATCCCAGCCGGCATCCCAAATGATGCGAGGAACTATAACAGGGCCACGACACCGTGAAATATTGATGGGATTAGCACGGATCAGCTCTCTCAGCACACATGCTGCGCTTGCCCCGAGCCTGGGAGACGGCAACCTGCACGCACTCAGGTTGCAGCTCAGCACCTGGAGTGGTGCTCCCGGCCAGAGACACTTCCCCAGCCACCGCCAGCCTTCAGCCTTCCTGGAGGGACATGCAGACCCCCTCAGAGCACACAATGACATGATTTAGGGTGCTTAATGCATGACACTGCTCTGCCTCAAGTGCCTCAAGGTCTGCTGGGGATGAACCATTGTCTGGCTTGGTTGTAGCTCGCACCAATAGTCACGCTGGGTCCCAAGGGACCCTCACCCTGCTTGCAGTCCCAAAACAGGCCAGCCCCCAGCCCTTTTGCCCCCTCTCAGGCTTATCCTGCACAGCCAAGACCTTAGTGGATGTCCCACGCACAGGGGTGTCCAGGGTGACTGTCAGAAGACCCCCAAACTCCCCACTGCTCTGTGTCCCCTCTCCCACTACTGGAAACCAGGTTTGGTCAGACAGAGGATTTCATTATGGATCATAGAGGTGTAAATACAAACAACTTAGCAGGATCAAATGGCAGCCAGGATTAAATTAGGGTGCACACCATGGGAGCAGCATGTCACAAAGGGTTCCATTTTGGATTGCAGCACTAACAGGGCATTAGTGCTTATCAAACCCATGGTGTTGACCAGGATCCCCAGCCTTTGGCAGGAAACTGCTTCCTAAGGCAGGCCTGGCTTCTGCTCAGCAGTACCTGCAGTCTGTCTTTCCCTTGCCCCGGGTAAGAAAACGGAGATAAAACTCCAGATCTGGGATTTGGCTTGCCAGCCTCTGTAGTCCAAGAGGCAGCAGGCATCCAACCATTTCAAGCTCCTCTCCAGACTGGTTTAAAAGCCAGATGGGAGTTACAAAATCACGGTGCTCCAGCCACTGGGGCTTTATGAAACCCACAAAGGAGTTGTGAAACTCAAGTCTAAGGCCATGCCAGCCCACACCGCAGCGAGAGGCTTGTTATAAAGTCAAAACCACCAGCGGAAAAACGGGTACTTTCCCCTTTTGACATGAGAAAGTAACAAGCAAAACAGCCTTTCTCCAGGCCCCTCCATCCCTCAGGTACGCTGTGAGACCTGCACTGCTGCTTTACCTGCCTCCATGGAAAAAAAGCCCAATGGGGAGCACACCAGCCCCACGCCACTGGGGAGTCTCACTGCTCCAGCACCCACCACCTCATCAGTCTCCTTTGCCCCCCACAGGAGCAGCCTGCCCAGATTCCAGGCTGGGAGAGCTGTGTGAAGCAGAGGAACAGAAAAGACCACACGGTGTTGCCTGGACTCCGACAGCAGCACTTGGGGCTTCCCAGCAGCTGAGTACACACTCACCCGGCTTGGCTTTGTTTCTTGAGAGCGTCATGGACTCATCAAGCCAAGAGTGATGCTCCACAGATTAGCCCCGGGAAAAAAAATATTCCAGTGGGCACAGAGCATGAAAAGCTTAGGAGCCTCTTCCCTTTAAGTCATTGAGCAAACTTTCCAAACCACTGTTTCTTCAGGCTGAGAGCCAGCAGGGAAAATTACAATTGCAGAAGAATTTGTCTGAGAAAGTTATAAGGAGATGGAAAAAGGCAGGGGCAGACCAGAAGAGCCAGCCTGTGCTGCAGCCCCTCCAGCCCAAGGCTCAGCTTCAGGGAGGGATGGGACTTTTCCCCCCAGCTCAGTATAGCACTGAGTTGCTGCCTCCACTTCCTGCAAGATCACATGCTGCATTTCTCCTCCCATAAATGCTTGGCAGTGGAAATTGGGATGTTCTGCCCAAGGCCATTTGTTGATGAAGGCTGCCAGGTACCGGCAGCCCCAGCCGCAGAGCCAAGCACCGTGCCAGGGCAGATTTTCTCAAGGGAGAAGCAGCTGAGTCACAGCAGCCTCCGATCCGTTCCCACAAGCCCGGCTGCAAGAGACGCACGGGAGTTCACAGAGGACAGGCACTCACACAGCGAGCTGGCAGGTTTGGTTTGCTTGTCTGCAAACCTCTCTAAGCCAGCGGAAAGCATCTCCCTGGCTCCGGATCTGTCAGCAGCGTGCCCTCAGGGAAGGGCTGGTGAGACTGCGGGAGGGCAGGGTCCTGACCTGCCTTTCAACCAGGCAGAGCTGCTTAGGGATGCTCCTGCAGCACGGGGGGGAAACACCAGCAGGCACTGGGAGTTCCATTAGAAAATGGAGTTTTTGAAAACTGTGGGGTCTTGTCCCAGCTCTGGGGCAGGAGCAGCACAAAGGTGGCTGCAGGCAGGGAAGAGACAGAGGCATAGCTCCAGGAGAAGTGACTTGCCGGGCTGGATGTTGACAACCCCTCTGCCCATCATCCCAGCTGCTTCCAGTAAAAGCTGGCAGGCTGCTGGCCAGGGAGCACTGGGGTGTCTCTCTCTGTTTCTGCAGGGGGGCAGAGACCCCTATGTTTTCCCCTGCATGACAGGCCAGGTCCCTGCCACACACTACCTAGAGCAGTTACACTAATACCTGGGGTTGCTTTAGGGCTGGGACAAGACTTGTGGCTATTAAAAGCTGCTCTTTTGGGTGAGCCAGCCTGCACCCCCCAGAGCTGAAGCCAGGAAGGTCTTATGGCCCCCAGCATCCACCCTCTATGCCAAGCCACCAGACAGGATCCATGTCCCCATGGTTTCACCTTTTTGCTCTCTGCATCACTGTGCACAAGCAACCTCTCTCCCAGCCCTGCCTCCTTCAGCCAAATGCTTGGACGACCCGTGGGCATCCTACCCCTACTTCCCAGGCACCAAACCCCTACACTGCTGTCTCTGTCACCAAAGAAGAAACAAGCCCAGCAGTGCAGTAAATAACCTCCCCACACAGCAGAGCACTGGTAGGCAGAGCCAGGCACATCCATCACTCTCGCAGTTTTTCTTCAGCTCTGACACTTTGATAGGGGCGAGGGGGTGGGGAAGGAAAGTAGCTTCCAAAATTTATGAGCTAGGATTTAAAAATACAGTCTCCTAGAAGCACTGTGAAACCCAGAGATGGTGAAGGCGAGTGGCTTAGAAGTTGCCTTTAGAAACTAATGCAAAAGCTGTGCCTGCCTTGGAAAGAGGGACTTGAGAGACCTGCATGGCTGATGTCACAAACCATGTCCCTGGTGGGATCATTTTGTAAGTCACAGCTCTCCGTGCTGCGCATTAAAAGTAAAGTGAAAGGTAGAGGTAACAAATTATGGTTAAAATCCCTCCAGCCCAAGCGGAAATGTCACCCTCAGTGCAGACAGGATTTGGACTGTCACCTTCAATCTCCCAGAGTTTCTCCTCTACATCCCTGACCTTCCACTGGTACTTGCATAGCCAGCCTTCCAGCCCTTTTGGAAACAGATCCCCTTTATGCAAAGAAAAGAGCTTGTAGCTGTAAATTTAGCTGAAAACATCTCTGCCACAGGGAATCACGTATCAAATAATAAAGCCAAATGAATGTCAGGAAGAGCAACCACAATATTGGAGTCCTTGGTCTTTACAGATGGACTGTCCCTCAGCAGGGTGCTGCAGAATGAACAGCTGAAAAATGTTACCCAGTCATTAAAAACATCTAAAAGTAATTTAGCCTGAGTGACAACGATGCTCAAAGCAAGTTGTTTGTCTGCGGAGATAAAATGAGCTATTTCAAGCTTGCCTTTTGTTGTAGTTTTCTGTTGAAGTCAGAAAGGACTGAAAAAATGCTGAGCTGACAGCCTTGCCAGCAGAGCCCTGGTGCGGTGGCAGTGCTGTGGGGAGCATCACCATGAGCTGCTGTGATCCCCCCCTGCCATCAGTCTCTCATATTCCCTGGAAAGATGCTCAGAATGGTCCAGGAAGATTGTCCCCGGGGCCACCACAGCATCTTTGCTGCATTACAGTGCTATTTATGATGATGGTTTTGCTATGGAAACATCTTCCTCCTACCAACAGATCTGTCAGCACATGTCCCAAAATCAGACCAGCATTCATTACATGGTAATTTTTTTGCTTCTCTGTGATGGAGGCCAGGGACTTACCCTTCCCATGCTTAAAAAAAAAAAACAAAAAAACAAAAAAAAACACCCAACCCATCAACACGTGTATCTGGGTTCACCCATCAACAGCATGGCATCATGGCATGAGCCCAGGATTCCTCTAAAATCTCCTCGTAAGCATACTTTTGGTGGGCTCTTTAGACACACAGAGCATTTCAAGTGCCCAGTGTTAAATATTTCAGGTGAAACATAACTCTTCTAAGTGCAGCCAGCCTTACTCTGAAGCTTCAATACAGTGAAATTTCCTGGCAGCCTTCAGGAATTGATTTACTTCTTGCTGGTACCTTCTCTCTGTGCTGTTCAACTGAGTTAATGTATTCCAAAACCTGATTTTTTTTTTCCTCCCCCTACATAATCAGATTTTTGGAGGCTGCAGTGAGATGCCTTACGAGCAGCTTTTGTCCTTAGGTGTTTTCTGAGCGGGCTGCATCCATCACATCCTGGTGCTTTAGCACATCTCTGTACGAACGGTTCATTCAAGAGTCAGCTGAATTCCTTTGATTCATGTTCCTGCATATCCATATAGCTAATTTACCTTTATTAAAAAAAAAAAAAAAAAAAAAAAAGAGGAGCTATTAAGAAGGACAGTGTCAAGGCCAGCAGAGCAGGTGCCGGACGGCTGGGTTAATGAGCTGTGTGGTTGCTGCTGTCCAAGTGCCCAGGCTGGCTGGAGCCAGGAGCTGCTGCCCCAGCAAGGCTGACTCAGTCCTTCACTGGGCAGCCACAGGCTGCAGGGCCCTGCACCCCCTTTTGGAGTAGTCCCTATGCTTTGGGGTCCATGGTTAACCTCACTTACTCCAGCCTCCTCTCTGGTATTTTCCAGAGGAGGGGCCCTGCATGTGTTCAGCTTGGGCCAAGCCCTCTGCCCAGCCTAAGCTGCATCCCTGTGTTTTGGGGAGAAGGTGAAACACGAATATGGATAAAAGGATTTGCCCTCACATCTCACAGGAGCAGCACACTGTTCAGTCCCATGGGCCGGACAAGGATGCTGCCCCCCGCTGCCTGTGCCAGCAAGGTCACTGAGCTGTGCCCTGGCAAGGACACTTCCAAGGAGAGGGAGCAGGGATTTGCAAGACAGTCATCACAATCATTTATTCTTGTCATTTCTGACCCTCAGGGTAGGAAGAACATCAGAGCACTGCAGGCACAAAACAACAAGCTTTGTAGGTCATATCAGCGTGTAAAGTACCATTAGGAACCACAGCACGAAGCATGAATAATACTTCCTTTATTCCATCATATACCTCAACGCCCTTTAAATAAATGCAAATGGTTTTTTGTGGACGAGGTTTGTATGAGACGCCTGCTCAGGGACTCAGGGCTGAAATGGAGCTGGAGCAGTAATTTTGATCTCTCCCCTGACAAGTCAGAGTGTCCGCAGCACTATCTGATAGGCTTAGTGACAGTCCAAGCCAACCCAGGCAACAGCGCCAGGAGAACACTGTAAATCTTCCTTGCAGATATTTATGCTCTGCCCATTAAACCAGAGCCACAAAACACATGTCCTTCCATACTACCCTCCTCTCTCTGAAGGACCAAGGCAGGAAAAAACTTTGAAGGACTCCAAGCCTGGAAAGGGACCTTCAAGAGCCATTCACATAGTTTCTGAAAAGTCACCAACAGTCAGCCTCGACGGCTTAAATTCTAAAATCCTTTCAGCAAATGATGACCTCGATTACTAAAAATGATCAGATAATGCAAAGGCAGAGGGAGGCACAGTGAGTCATTGCCCCCCAAGCACTTGAACTCCCTTTGGTCTCAGCCGGAGTGGGGTGAGGTTGCCCCCAAGAGGCAAATCTGACACAGCAAGTAGAGAGGGAAAATGCTGAATTGTGCTCTAGAGGTACGACATAGGAAGGATTTTTTTTTTTTTTAAATCTCCTCATGTGCTCTTATTTATATTTCTCCCTAGCTGCAAACATCTATGGATGGGGTAGGAGGGGAGAGGAAGGAGGTTAACTCTGGCATGTGGTTGGCTGTGTTCTGCTGGAGTTCCTGAGCCACACAACTCGTTTTCCTAGTCTCACTCACAGGGTCATTAGAAAGATCAAAAAATGTCACTGAGTTTTCTTCAGCCAAATGAAACATTTGATCCCATACACCTCACTAGGCTCCTTCAGAGCAAGGGCTGGCACCACCTTCAACAGCAGCTTCTGTCTCAGGAGTGGATGGAGAGACACAATGGTGGACACGATAGACTGGAAACTGAGAGATGACATGAAATCCCTCAGCTGTTCATGTAAAGCATACAGGCACCACACGGGACCAAATCCTAGCACCTTGCAGGGGGTGAAGGAGCAGGACAGACATCTGGGATATCTCCCCAGCACATGCTCCACCCTCCAGGGTTCAGCAGCCTGAAGCTTTCTCAGCCAGGGAGAACCACTTTCACTTCACAGACCCCTGCTGCATTTTTCTGCCATAAAACACTCTTTGAACCTCCAAGCTTTTAGCATCCACAACATCCTGAGGCAAGCAGATCCCCAGCTCCTGTCTCCTTTTGTTTGCTTTGAGCTTTCCTGCTAATAAAAGAACTATGGAGTCTGAAGCCGTATCACAGAGCGCCACTGAATGGGTTCTCCTTATTTGCCCTTTTTCAGGCCATTTGATTCTTGAGCTCTCCATCTTACTTTCCAACATTACAACTATTTCAGAGAGAGGCAGCCGACTTAGGGCCACTGCAATTTATTCCTGTCCTTTACGCACACACACACAGACACTCCTTCACAAAGGGCTAAACCTGTGACATAACCACGGATTTTACCATTCCTGCAGCTGCTTTTCAAGAGGACATAGTTTAAACACCCAGGCACCCAGGGTACTCACTGCTCCTGCACCAGGCTCCTTGTGGGTCCCCCTGTCCTGCTCAGCCGGAGAACATTCCCGCATCCCCAGCACGAGCCCCTGCCGCAGCACCTCAGCTTACTGTCAGCTCCAAACTGGAAGCGTCATCTCCAAAATTACTGTTGCGCTGGCTCCTGCCAGACTCTTAATTAGAGGAAGGCTGACACAGTTTCTCAGCAAACGGCATTCGCATACTGCGGGAAAAAACAGAATGAGGGCAAGAGGAAAAATGGGCTAATCAGAGAAAATCAACTGGAGGGAAAAACACGTTGCGTTGTGCAAACCTTACCATAACAATGCTGGAGCAGAAAAATACTGGGGGGGGAATGGGTTAGTACACAGGGGAGGCAGGCAGTGCTTCACAAAGGTGAAGGAGAGCTGATATGCAGCGCAGCAGCCCAGCATCCTCACCTGGCAGGCCTCTCCCCACAGCCCGGTCAGGGCAAAGGGGACCCGCTCGGTTTCCAGCATGCAGATCAATGCGTCTGAGCGATGCTGTCTGCAGAGCCCATGGCTGCTCTGCATGACTTACGCTGCCTTTATAAAAGCCTGCAGTGTGAATAAAGCATGAAACTGAATGACTTGCCCCCCTCTCCCCACCACTGCCCCCGGCAGCTCGAAGCTATTGTTTTTATTTCAGCTGCAGCCCGGTGGTCAGCCCGCAGAGGAAGGGGGCCCTCTGCTCCTGCATCTGCTCCGAGAGGCAGGAGTTTCACCAAGCCTCGGGAGAAGAGAGCCTGGAACCCAGAGACAAAGCCCCGGAGCCTGCCTGCCGAGCCCCAGCTCACAGCACTCACTGCTCGGGTGAAGGACTCGCCCTGTAACACAAAAGCAGCACAAATACTTTTACCCTTTCTGCTTCTCTCTGCGAGAGGGAAGGAGCATCGCTCGCCCGGCTTCAGGCAGCTTCAGCCGCAAATGCAAACCCAAAGGGAAGCACTGGGACAAGGGTGTGTGAAAATGGCCCCTTTTTCCAGCCCTACACACCATGCGGGCCAAACCTGCCTTGAAAAGCTTTAGGTTTCCCCTCAGGCTGATGGCAAAGGCGCTTTGATGACAATGAAGGGAACAATTCCAGTGGGGTTTCCATCCCCTCCCCTGTGACCTCCCTACAGGGAAATGGGAGGTGGCAGGAAAGCTGGAGGTGAAACATTAGCAGCATCTCACCACGCAGAGACAAGGGAGGCATTCAAAAAAGTACAACATACCCAAATGCCACTCAAAAGCAGCAAAGTATAGGACTGGCATTCTCCAAACGGACCAAAATATCAAGATGGAAGATGCAAATGTTTTTCTTCTCTCACCACCCAGCCTTGCTTTTGATACCAGATAAAATACTCCCTTTCAAATTCCTGCCTGCAAAGGCAAGGAAGCGCTGGCTGAAAAAAGCATCAGTCAGGCAAAACTAAAAGCCTCTCCGCAAAGAGAAGCCCTTCGAGGAATTTACTTTTCCTAGGATCCTTCCCACCAGCAGCCCACGCCATTCCCCAGCACTGAAAGCCCTTTTCAACACGTGATAAGAAGGGGCCCTGCCAGTAAAGCTGGCAAAATATCCACAAGGCAAAACATGAAGGTATTTCACAGCCTGGGGGGAATATGGGGAAAACGGCAATTAAAGGAATTCTGATAAGTTAAACCACAAGGAATAACCTAAATCCACTAATGATTGTCTGACCTCTCTGGGCGGCTCCTCCGCAGCTCCTCAGGCTCCTACAAGCTCATCAAACCTCTTCACTGCTCTAAGTCAGCCGGTGCCAAGAGCCTTTTCTCTCTTTCTGGATGCAAAAAAAAGCACTAATATGCCAGCTGCCCCTCCGGCAGGGGCGGTGTTTCCCACTGGGGAACTTTGGGCAAGGAGTAGTTTTCCAAAAGCTCACAAACCCAAGGAATAGGACCCCAGAAAAATAAGGAGGGTCATCTCCAGCAGAAACATTTCTGATTTGCCCTTCTCAATAAAACAAAAAGTCACACAACCACCACAAACCAGCAGAAGACAAACCAACAAAAAACCAAAACACAGACCCCAGGCCAGGGATACTGTGCTGTACATCCAGTTCTCCTGGGAAAGAAAACAAAGAGAAGACCAGCATTACTGTTGTAGCTCCAGTACTCCTGCTAGTGACAGGATGAGCAGAGGAACCCAGCTACCTGGAAGCACTTGCCTCAATCTCCAGAGCAGCACAGTGTTGCAGCCCCTGTGCCCAAATGTTGGCCCCCAGGGCCCCAGGACTGGTGCTGGACAGTGCTGAGCACAGACACCTCTAATGGAAGCAGACCTGGCTTTCTGCGCACAGAAAACCAGCACAGCAATTTTATTCTGAAACATTTGCCAGTTTCCCATATGGGAGTCAACCCTCAGTATTAAGTCTTTTTCCACACCGAAATCCTACCTCTAAAATGCTTTTGCAGCAATCTAACCAGATCCTCCACCAATAACAACAACACACTTCAGGTATACCAGTCACCTGCTTTTCCCAAAGACATTCTCAACTAAATCATTACCTTGGGGACTTCAGAGAGTTCCTGCAGCTGCTGCATCAATGAAATGTCCTACTGACCTTCAGCCAGACCTACCTGCACATCATTAATCACTTCTGAAATCCCCATCCATTACCAAGTTCCACAACGGGAACAGTGAGAATATGAGATGCACAAATAGTTTCACTGCCAGGTTTCTTCAACTTTAAAACCAGAAGTGTTTAGGTTATTTTAAGCCATAGAGAAGCTTACCAGAAAATTAAAAAAAAAAGGCAAGGAGCTACAAACATATATTTTATAACCAGACTTTATTTGTTTTGTTATTACTGCAATAAAGTGCACCTACTTCCACATGAAATGTGATAACTGGGCTCTTAATATAGCCAACATATTATCAAAAGATAGACCTCAAGTGCAAAATGCTTCTCTGAAGACATCCAAAGCAGTTAAGACCTTTAGTGTGCAACAACCTTTTGCAGGAAAAGGAAACCACCTTTTCCAGCGTATGCAAGTCCTGGCTGAGGGACAGCAAATGAGTTGGCGAAACACAAGGGCAGCAGGTTTGCTATTTCACTGCCAGGATCCTCTTGTAAAGACCCTGTAGTGATGCTTGGGAATCATCTCTGTAAGGGTTCTGATGAGCACCAATTTAACCCACACCTAGACTTCAGCACTTGAGGAATTACTTCTCAGCTACAAAACAGATGGAAGAGAAGTTCAGACCAAGCAGGAGTGGGGGAAGAGGGAAAGTGCTGGAACAGGCATTAAGCAAGTAAACACAGGACTGGCTGAGCTGAGAATGATTTCAAGACTGTCTCCCATCTATAGTGAGCTAATCAGCTGTGAACACAAGAATTTTAACATGTGCCATAAGAATAAAATAGGACCTGTGGCAATTTGTTTTTTGTGAAATAGAGCCCATTTTGTCTGGGAGTATTTAACTAGAAAAGAGTGTCTGGTTTTATTTTTTCATTGTTCTGTTAAATGAAAGTAAATATCAAAGTGGCTATTTTATATGGAAAAACCTTCAGCAGTTCCAACATGCTTTGAACTGCAGTACAAAAGCTGTTCATCTAAACTCCTCCCCTCTTCTTCTTCAAAATATACAGGCCAGCAATGTCAATTTTACACAGTAAGAAAATATATACACATTAAATACAGTAAACATTCCACATTTTTTAACCTTTATACAATATTAGTGAAAAAAATAAAAACATTAATAAAATTACATACAATATATTCAAGAAGAGTAAGCAACTGTTACGAGTGGGAAGGCAGAGGAGCTATCAAAGAGAAAAAGATGACATTGACATAACAACGTAACACTTGAAAGAAAAAACATTTAGTATGAATTTGCAAATCTAATAGATTTCCTCTAAGATGTGACCATTCTATAGCAGTTCTTTTAAATGTAATACACATAATTCAATTTGAAGGTTTTGTAGTTGGCAGGTTTTTTAAGCCTTATTTTACATTCTTATCATAGAGAATTTCATACAAGACAGGGTAATCTCCAAGAATTAAAACAAAACAGTATTATAAAACACACACGTTGACGTTATTAAAAAATCTCTCTTATTATGGGAATCCCCATTGGTGCTTCTACCCAATAACTGAATTTTTTCCTTCCTATTACACACATCCTACAGACAAACCACAGTGTAAGATTTAAGTGATAGCATTTATACAGAGAGCACAAAAGGAGATCACACCTTCCTCTGATTATTTCATAGACAGCTCCTGGAGCGTTGAGCACATATTGTCTGTGCAGCAGGACTTCACACCAAGGAATTCAGTCATCATGTGGCTTTCAGTCTTTACAAAGGTGAGCCAAATGCTGTTCTCTAATCTCCACTGAGATGATATTTATTCTCCATTTTAAAAAGGTGCAACTGCTGTATTTTGTATTTTTAAGAGACGCAGGATGTTCATACCAATTCTGCTTTGCAGATTACCATGATTCAGCCCACATCTGAACCACTTACTCACCTGCTCACAACAGGGGAGGTCTAACACTCCTCCTGAACTCACATTGCATGTCACAGGGTAGTTCTTTCCCAGCCAACCTAAAGCAATGCTTGCAGGTATGTGCTGGCAAGAAAATAAATACTTAATGTTTTCAATTTTGTCTTGTGATTAACAAGGGAAACAAGAAAAATTCCCTCAGCTTTCAATACAGTAAAATATTTCTAGCCAGTTCTGATAGAGATATAGGAACAGCTGGGTTTCTTTCAGTTGATCCACTTCAATTTTTCAGAAGTAGAGCACTTGTAGTAAAAAACGTTAGTCAAATCAGATTCTTATGTGTCTAGAGCTTGTCCAAACCAAGCTCAAGTTCTAACTCAGGTGACTGTTTTCTTCTGTTCCAAACAAGGTGAAGCTCCATTCATTCTACATCCTTCTTGATTTCAGTTTCTTCTATTTTCCCTTAACTAGGAAAGATTTCATGAATCTGGCTCCCAGAAGTCATGCAGTTTTCCCTAAAGAGGAAAAACAAATTAGGATACAAGTCAGAAATCCAGTGTCAGAAGAAATGAGTAGAGTAGGCAAGTGCTTAGCTTGGGAGCACCACAATGTGCTGGAAAAAGTCCCTGGAATTTTATTCTGAAACACTTGCCAGTTTCCCATATGTGAATCAACTCCACACATCTCCAAAAAAACAACACTGAAAGAGCCACTTTGTTAGCAACTTTCATTAATTGCTAAGCAGATTCTGTAGCCATGTGTTACATGAGTCACTCTTTGCTCTAGAACATGAAATATCACACACACTACACACAGCTTTTTTTGCACATTGTTGGGAGCAATTAATAGTCTTTATAAATTGGTCATTACAGAGTTTTAAACTGCAATCAATACTAGGCATAATGTATAATTTAAATTTTATGCAAACAATACTCTACATTACTGGAAAGCTAAGATTTTCCAAGAGAGATAGCTTTATGTTCCAAGACAGGACTCACACAGGTGGTCTGATCACATTACAAGAGAAACCTTACAAGCCAAGGCTGGAACAAAGAGCTCTGAACTTTGAGTATCAGTAGAAATTATCCCCCTATTTTACCAAGGCCAGCCTTTGTCACAAAGGCAAATATTTCTGAGACTTATCATGGCATTATTTACTACTGCATACTTTTACAAACATGAGAGGTTAGCCTAATCGTGGCATGAAATTTGACACATTCAAAGGGGGAGGAGTTGTTGAGAGCCCTTAAACATATGTGAATAAAGCCCTGGATTCAAGAAGTCTCAAAGCCACATGGTGCCAGACCACAGCAGGATGTGCCTCACTGCATTCCTGCCCCAATTTCCTTTTGGAAGCATCTGCTAATAGCTGTAATCAGAGACAGGCCCTGTGACTCGACTCAGGACTGGGATTTCAGTGTATTACACACACCTTTACAAAAACAGAGCTTTTAACGATGGAAAGGAGATGCTGCTTTTATTGAAGCCAGCAAAGTAAGAATTTTAATTAAAATCCATTCTAATACATCTAATACATTCCACAGACATGCCATTTATATACAAAATCTCTTGAAAAGGATTTGCCTTTTCCAAGTACTAAAATCTGAGTTAAATGCACCCCACAATGAGGAAAGAGAAGTTTCATTACAGTACCTGAGTAAGCCGAGTGGTTTGTATCACGATCTGCCATTTCCCATATATCCTAGCAGCCAAGCCTTTTACCTGCAAATTCACACTGATTAATTTAGCCATTTTTGTTTAAAAAGACAAAATCATACCCTGTGTTCCCCTTCACAGCTTCAAACTCAAAAATAAACAGATAACACAATATACAAGGTTTACTGGAAAGGAAGGATTTTATTGTCACCAAGTATCATCACCTCAACTTCAGATCCCCGTAACTCATGACTGAATTTAAAGTCATGCACTCCACAAACATTAGAGGCACATGACTCCTCAGGTTGAATGTCTGGAATTATCATGCAAACCTCTGGCCTCCAAACACCACCTCATCCCTGGGAAATGAGGTTTGTCACACAAGTCTGACTGTACCTAGAACAGGTGCAACTGTGGCCACAAAAGCCAACGATGCAGCAGGGGCTACTTCTGAAACAAATTCCTTGTACATAAAACTGTGCTTTTTCATAACCAATCACAAGCAGGTGTTTAATCCAAGCCATTCACACTGAGACTTGCTTCATATGCTGTGTTAAAACCCAGTACAGTGGCATCCTCTAGAAGTTACTGCAGTATTACACAAATGAAGCAATGGAGAAACCAGAGTGAGATTTTCCCCTCTCAGTGCGAAGACAAATAGAAACAGAAGTGAAAGCAACCAGAGACACTACATCAAGGCAAGAGCAATTAACTTGTTAAAAGGATCCATTTTCCACTAATCTGTCTGAGTAAGAAAAGAAGAATGTTTTTGAGAGGTAAGGAAGCACTACACATGTCTGATTTAAAGCTGGAGAAGCCAAGGCTTTTCAAAACTGGGGCTGATGACTTTAGCACTGAGCTGACTTGGTTTGTTACAACAGCATGCCAAACATGAAGGTCACAAAATTAGGACTACCAGATGTAAGGCTCACACAACAAAGCAAACAAAAGGCAGCTGTCCAAGCTTGATGCTATGTCACATACAGTTGGCTTAAATCCAAAGCATTTTTAATTCATTCATTCATTTGAAAAATAAAATGGAGACTCGTGCAAGACAGGCAACTTTTTCAGTCCTCTCTATCCTGCCCGGCAGGTAGGCTCTGCTCTTACAATTGGAGTCAGCTACCAGTGACTGCCACAAAGAGAAACAGAGCAGCTCTGTGGAGATGCCTGGCTAAAGGGATGATCAGGCACATTTCAGAGCTGTTAAGAGTCCCATTGTTAGCATAAGGAGTATTCTCAGTGAATTTAAATGGGCATGTATTTATCCCCATGCAAAAACATGATGCAGATAGAAAAAAAAAAAAAAACAACCAGGAAAAAACCCCCAAGCCCATGAGGAGCTCCTAGAACTTCCAAGGCTGAGATGAGGGAACAACATGCATCACAAACACTAAAAACCACCTCAAAACAAAACAGAAAAATCAAGCTTTGCATCTTACCGTAGACTGATGAAACATTCTTGCATCTTCCCTAATATCACCTTTCACGTGCTTATCTAAGGCACGACAAAGCTTCAGTAAGTGTTGCTAAATAAAGACAAAAGTGTACAGCTATTAATTCCTCCATGTCAAAACTACAGGCTTTATTTAAATATTCTATCAATTTAAAAATGACATGCTTAGGTTTGAATTTCTCTCAGAAATACACAGTTAAGAAAGGGAAAAGAAAGAAAAGATTACATTGCAAGATCCTCTATCTGGCATGCTCCTGGTAAAGCAAGTCTAAGTGTTTTTAAAAGCAGCTTCAAGGTATAGCTGAGCTATACAACACGAATTCTGAAGTTCCAACTAACTAATTTACAAATCCTTTCTGCCTCCAAAATAGCAAACACAGTGCAGTGCCATTCACATCTTTTACCAGCAAAAAAATCCTGAAGTTACAATAGCTGAAAATAACCTTTTTAAGTAATGATGACTCGGGTAATTTCTTTTGTAGGAATTGGCTGAGCAGGTAAAATATATCCACGGTTTTATGCGCTGGTCTTTTATTTTCTCTAAATTTCTGATTACTTTAATAAAGCAGTTTTGCACTTCAGGATCTCCCGATAATGACTCCCAAGGTCTTTCATATTCTGTTAATTTCTTCATAAAATTCTTGTTTTCAATCTCTCACTGAACAGCTGCCAAGAGGCTCCACTCTGCAGAACAGGTGAGACATGCTAAAATTCTATTTATAAATATTTTCTGGTGTCTCAAGGCCACCACAATTTATCCTCTCTAACCGGAAGAGGGGCAGAAATGAAATAGTTAAGATTGATTTTGCACAAGTCTAGCCAAGAGTGACTCCTCAGGGCAGAAGGTTTACACAGACACCTTGCAGCAAGCAACTCCCAGCAAATGATCACAGAAATCTGAATAGAAATACTGAAAGGCTAAGCAGACAATTATTTACAAAACGTTCACATCACATGGCAAAAAGGAACTGCCACTACAGAGAAAAGCTACAGTCCCCTGCTTTCACTTGCTGCACTCCAGCACAGGAAACTGAAACGTGCTTGAAAATATTTTACTGGATATTTCTGAAGTGGTTTTCTCCCAGACTGAAAAATTTCAAACTTACTTCCGAAGTTGAGCAAATCATTTGACTTAGAATTTCTCTGTTAAGTTCATCTCCGGATACTTTCTGAGAAAGATTAACACAACAAATGCCTGCTCTTTCACAGCCTTATGTCTGGAGGTAGCTCCATTCACAGAAACACAAAGTGAGTTTTCTCTGCAGTAAACACACAGAAGTTCTTCTGCATTTACCTTGCCCAGGGCAAAAGCTTCCCCCAGTGCTCTTGATAGCTCTTACCAAAGAAGACTAAATGTGCATGATAAACAACATTTTAAAATCTACAGGTCTAGCCACTAAGGTTACTTACCCTTTGACTGGAATTTACAACATCAAGGCAACTGGCTTCACTGACTAGATGAAGGAGGACATAGATTAGGTAGTACACCTGGAGAGAAATCAAAAGAGCCTTAGCAGTGAAAGCACCATGATTTTAACTCTTCACATCTAGACAGTAACCATCTCTGCTTTCTGGAATGAATCCTCCAACAGCCAGGCCAATGGACAAGTATATCACTGTATCTGCCTAAGTAACTAATTTGAAACAGGATATTCACATATTAGAAACATTTTAAACCAGTATTATACTGGTTTAAATAACATAAGTAACCCATAAAAATGTGGTTTTAAGAACTGAAAATTACATTCTGCAGTTGGCTTTATGTTCCCATCATCTACCCCCAGGTCAGAACACTTGCTGAGAGACTCCATGATAACCACTCAAATAACCAAACCAATATTCAATTTTTGGATGGAAATACTAAATCTTTTTAACACTTGTTTGTGAGAAGATATTGATAAAAGATTCACAAATCTTCTTCTGAAGCCTGAAGGTGAAGGTTTGGCTCAGCACCAACAGTTTTCACTGATTACATCAGAAGGGAGGGAAGACTGTTCTGATTACAGAAGTAGACTCAAGACTTCCCTGTGGCTTCAGAAAATCTGACCATTTCCCCATTTGTAAAACAACTCAATACAGGTTCCTCCACAATATGCACCTTTCTTTCCTCCATGACTATAAGCAAAACTAGTAATATTTCAAAGATGAACAGTAACAAAACAGTGTATTTACAGTTCCACACACGGAACTGTTAAAAAGTAAAAGAAACATTCCCCAAATTGCATAAAATATACAATATTATATATAAAATATTAAAAAGATGCATAAAAAACAAAAGCAAAAAAGCACTATTGGCTATATACCTCATGTTCTAGTTCTGCATGAACTTCATCATCTTTGTGCTCTTTCTGCCCTTTTCTCATCTCTCTCATCTTCTTCAGTAGATAAGAAGGTTTCATACACACCAGAAAGTGATGCAGAAGAAACATCTACAGAAACGAGCATTAACAAATTGGACTGATTTACTAACAACAGAAAATTGGAATCTGAGTGCCACTACAATATTACTTATCCATTGGAACAAGAACAGAAAAGGGATTTTTAATTAAAAATGAAGTTTTCATGCTTTGAGTAATTTTTAACTATTCACAGACTCCAGTGTCTGTACACTTTCTCAATAAAAGATCAAACCAATGAAAACAGTGTGTCTCCACATGATTACATAAGGAAGACTTAAAGAAGTGAAGACCTCTTACCAATGTCCAAAACTAATGTTTAGGCATATAAACAAGCACAAGCTGCAGAACGTGCAGATTACACACATGTGCAAATACACTTCTAATACCAATCTAAACAGAAAATTATTAATTGGTCATTTAGCAAGATTCTTGAAAACAGGCTTGCAATATTAAGACATAAAACACAAGCATACAGTATTTATGTTTTCTAAACTTCCAAATTCTACAAAGACAACACATGTAAGCAGTACCTGCTTGTCAATGTCATCAGGTATTTCTACATGCTTTTTATGAAGAAATTTTGCAATTATCAGTAGGCTAAGGCGTCTTTTTACTTCCCTGAAAAACAATAAAAGAAATATTTCCCTTAGAATTTTTCCAACCCACAGTTTCTACAAACTATGTGAGGCTATGCATATCTTCCCTGGACAAACTTGCCTGCAACTATTAAACTGGATTTTCTGAATATAGGTGCTATACCAGTAAGTAGGCTAGTAAAACAGAAGCATCCTTAATCTCATTGCAGCTCAGCTTCTGCACAAGTAAACAATGCTAGATACTTGTCTCCAAGCCTGATGTTCATGACCTAATTCTGCTCACTCAGTTACATCATAATTTACTAATTTCAATGATACAGAACT
Organism: Anomalospiza imberbis; assembly: GCF_031753505.1. NCBI lineage: Eukaryota > Metazoa > Chordata > Aves > Passeriformes > Viduidae > Anomalospiza > Anomalospiza imberbis. Next base: position 22,695,915 of record NC_089688.1, read on the forward strand.
CAGACATGAATCACCTAAAAAAAATTTAAATTTTGGTCACTCAGACAAGAATTGGAGCGATGCATGTCAGAACCTGAAGCTAAGCCTTCCTTTGCCACAGGGCACCAAGGATCCACAGCCCAGAAACTACATAAAAGATTTAACAACCCCTCTCCACAGCAGAGGTGATCAGGAAGCTATACATGCACACCAAGAATTGCACATATATCTGTAACATATGAGAACACAAATCCCTTTTTTTCTTTTAAGTGTCACGTAATAAATATTGCCTTTTTCAGACTTTGAGCTTACACAATTAACCAGCTGTTAATGATCTATGTATTTCTGACATGACAGCATCATTACCGTCCACGCGCGATGCAGCTGGGCACGAGCTGAACGAGCCACAGGAGGTTATGGGGATTACTGGAGAGTTCACTCACTGACAGGCACAGCTCAGGCATCTTCAAAAGAACAACAAAACATCCTGAAACTGAAGAAGGGCTGTTTGCTTTATTTGCAAAGAGGCACACACCTACTCCCTAGAAACACAGGCAGCATAATTGATAAAAGAACTGATCTAAGAAGAGATGACGTACATTAAAAAACTTCTGTGCTGCACCAGGAGGTGAGTCTGCTAAATACAATTTAAAGTAGCGTAGTTGAGATCAGAATATTTTTAATGACAGCTTACCAGCACAGTGCAATAATTTCTTCATTCTTTCAGATTGCCATTTTAAACATACAGCTATTTTAGCACACTTAAGATAAACAAACTCTTGTAGAAGAGGACAGGCAACTCAATGTCATGCAACAAAAACCCACCCACTTCCTAAATCTCACACAAACACAAAGCTTTGAATTTTTCATGTTATTGTATGTACTATTATTGAAAATTCTATATCACATTTTCAGCCAGTACTTTTCTGATATTCCAAAAAAGAAAACTTCAAAACAGAAGTTGCAGTTTCACAAATCAATAAATGTATGAAGTTACCTTTGTATCCCAGTCTTTTATATTCATCAGAAGCTTGAAAAAAAGGCACTGAAAATCTATCAGGAAAGGTTTTAACTGTTTCTCCAAGCTTATTTTAAATAGCAATATAAGCAGCAGCCATATTTCTTGGTCAGTATATCCATCGTGAATTACTGATGTACAGAAAACTAGAAACTTTAAAAGAAATACAAAGCATTAAAATATAGAATTATTTTAGCTTATTTTGAAGCATGATGAGAACTTAACTTTTCCACACTCACATTAAAATGTACCTCAAATGATGTACTGTTTTGGCAACACTTGTCTACTAACAGTTCCCCAGCTCCCAGCAACACTGCTCTTTTATTTTAATACCTGCTGGAGACTCATTTTTTTGAGCAATGGCAATATTGCCCAGGCACTACTGGAGCAGGAAAGAGCCTCTTTACTACATAGATAATCCTCCTTTAATTGAAGGAAAGGCCAAAATATTTTCCAAATACTCCAGTAATACTGAAAATGGAAATCAGTGGATAGTTTCTTCTATGTGAGGGAGCCAAGATGTTCCATAAAGTGCCACAGCTGTGAAAGGGAGGCAGAAAAACTCTGCAGTTGTGAGTTTAGCCAATGGAAGCAATAAACTCTTCTCAATGTGAAGCTGAAGTCCCAGAACAGCATCTACTCAAACACATGCTCGGGACTTGATTGCAAACCCTATCCTCCCTCCCAAAAGAAAACACACACACAAAAAGAAACCCAACCCACAAAAACCTTGGAGTTTTCTCACCTTAATCACATTAATTAAATTGTTTTCAAGTAGACTGGGGAATGCTGGACTGGCAATGGCTACATCTCCTCTTGGCTGTTGTTGACTCACTGTTTCTTGCACCTGACTTCTAATAGAAGAAACACAATCTGAGCAAAAAATGAACAATTCAAAAGCCCACAAAGGCTAATTGACATCAAACTGAACAAAAAAAATCCTGCATGTATCAAAATGCCTTCAGATCAAAACAATCCTCAGTTCCAGAGCATCTAACACACACATCTAACTCAACTTATAGCCAATTACTTTGCCCAGCTATTTAGGCCATCTTCCTGCAAGCCTTCATTAGGAAGATGCAGGACAAAGGACAATGCTCTGGTTTGCTGAATCCTTTCCTAGAAGGCATTGTTTGTATCCCAGGGTTATTAATTCTTACTGAGACCTGAGCCAAGAACTTAGAGAGTATGGGAAAGGAAATAAAGAAGAAACTTCTGATTCTACATCTAAGCAAAAAACTTCCTTTCATAGGATCTAGGCAAAAAGTATCCAAAGGAAAACACTTACAAAATATCATGCTCGTTGAAGGGGGGTTGAAGATGTTGCAATGGAAAGAGAGATCTGAACCCAACACCCATGTTGACAAAAACAACTGATATATCAGCTATTGAAGGAATCCATGGTTTAAATTGCTCATCATTGATGTGAGCTACAAATAAAAGACATGGAATGGATTAGTTTTAGGTCTTAGCATTAATTCCTTTTAAGGGAAACAAATAAGCTTAGCAGTTTGCATCAATTCTACCAGCTCTCATCTCAGAGGCATCAGTACATTAAACAGAAAGCTTATTTTCAGAACAAGGAGGGAGGAAAAAAGTCTAATACAGTATTTTACACTAGGGAAACATCTTGCCTACATAACAGGTCAATTACTTTCAAGTTCCACCCATTTTCTATCATAGTTCTCTTTCATCACAAACAGCAGAACAAGCAACAAGGTGTTCAAGAGAACACCTAAATTACTGCCTGTGTAGGCAAAGGTAAGAGGGTGTTATCACAGTGGGACTAGAAGAGAAGCTAAGAAAGATTTGAAAACAGGCAAAGTTTCTGGAACAGAAGTGGTAAACAAGGAACTCCTAGCCTTAATTGTTTGAATGCTCATTCATTATCTTGAACTGTTCATTTACAATTGAGCCTAATGCCATCAAGGCATAAAATAAAGGAGGCTACATTCCCTCTGATTTCAAACTCTAATTAAAATACGGGCATTAAAATATGCTCAGGCCTGAGCAAATACTCCAATAGAACCACATTACTTTAGCAATGTTAACTGGTGACATTCTTAAATGAATGTCACTTGTGATGGATCTGAATGAAGACATGGGGAAACATACAAAGGAACTTGTAGTGGAGAAATATTTGAGTACAGACAAAGGAAGAAGACAAAACACAGAAGACATTAGCAGCACTGTGGGCTGAAGCAGATCCTTCAAAGCGTTTCTGTGCAGGTGTATGATTCACTTCATTTTTGCCATTTATCTGGAAAATAAACCATGAAGTGCTACATACTGGGAATGACAATGTGAAAAACATCTTGTAATCCTTAAGCTACAAATGTCTGCATCATCCAAAGTAAAAGATGGAAAGGAAGGCAAACGCTTGAGCAGACTGAGCTTCTGTTCAGGACAATTCTATTTGTGAAATACCGGGAGTGAGTTTAAAAGGCTCTGAACTGGATGCACTACTTTGAGGTATGTGCCAGGATCACACTGTGATACAGGCTGCACACACTTGGTGAAGGTCAGCTCCCAGCATTTCTACATTACATTAGTAAAAATAGGGCCTAAATTCAAGTCAAAATCACCCAACAGAACTAGTGTCTTTTACTTCCTCACTAACACTTTTCTAAACTGAAGAGAGGAAAAGTGCTTTCACTCAGGTGGTCAGTTTTCCATCCTTCAAATACTTACAGGTTTTTAGTGATAGCTTCATCAATCTGTCTAAGATCTTGGTGGAAACACAATAGTCAGGATGAATAGACATCATCTGTGAAGAGAGAAGAAGCTATGCATCAAAAACCAAGCTGCATAATAACATCAGTCTTATTTTAATTAGAAAAAAATCCACATCAAACCAGAACAAAACTTCAAACACAAAACTTCCAACACCAAACTTCCCAGAGTAAAATCAGTAACAGATTAAAAAACAAACAAAAAAAAACTAACCCCAAAGCCTCTAAAGCAAGATACACCAATGAGAACAGAATACTGTGAACACTGATTATTTCAAGCAGTGCAAAAAATTATATGAATACTGTAAAGTTAATTATTTACAGTATCAGAATGCTGTAACCCCGTGTTGATTTATAAACAAGGTCTGAGGGTTAAGAGAATAGAAAGAATCACATACTCCTTTGGAACCTATTTGTATCTCAGATCAGATTGAGCTCCCTGAGCAGGAGTGAAGGCAACAGAGTCAACTACACCCTTTTCCAGTCACAGACAAGTTGGACATGTGCAATACTAAACCCAAACAATGAATTCTTAGTTTTTCACATAACTCTTAACTACAAAAACATTACTATGAAGCGCAGTTCAGGTTTCTTGGAGCACTTTACTGGCCCAACAAAAACTTCTTTTTCTCCCCCAAGTGCTGGACAGTTTCCTGCCCTGTAAGTGATCTCAATTGGCTCACACTTCCTCCTTATTAGTGGAACACCAGAGCTCAAGGAAAAGGGGAAAGCAATTTTTTAACTGGCTGGAGGGAAGGACATGGAAGAGCAAAATGTTTTGCTTTTGGCAAATGTAGAAAGCCAGTCAACAGACTGAAGCTGCAATTTCCCAGGTGGTCCAGATTTCTTTTTTGTTTCAGGTGCAATTAGCCTGTGGCAATTAATAACAGAATGGAGACTGGAGGGAGGCATTTTTATGAGTAACAGCACTGTGTAAATTCCTGGTGATTCAGACACTGAGACAGATCTCTTGAAAGGACAGGGTCACCACACTTCCTTTGAGAATGACTCCAGGCTTGTTCCTGAGCCATGAGCTACCTTTTCCAAATGAAAATTATCTGATAATGCTGGTATCACTGATGATTTAGATGATGATATACGTAGAAAATGGTACTTTTGCACTTTTACGTACTGCAGCATGATTTGTTTTTCTAAGAGTCAAAGGAAATAAGATTAGCATTTGCTCATGATTTGGCCCACAGCACCTCTCCTCACTTACTGTGTCCTTTTTCAATGCAGTAGCATATATGAACATGGACATGCAGCTTTGCATTCACTCAGTGTGGAGAAAAGGCTTTCAATTGTTTTACCCCTAATGACAATCAAAGTATTTCAGAAGGGATAACAAATCAAAACCGAGGGGGAAAAAATAATATCTGATTTAAAAGTTGGTAATGGAACAAATTCACAAACTTCTTCAACTGGCTTCCAGAAAAATGTTACACATGTACAGAGTTATGATAACTGCATGAATAGCACAGACTTACCTGGAACAGCCACTTCAGAATTGGTTTGGGACACAATGTATCATGGTAAGCAGAACTTAGAAAGCCATTAACAACTAAAAAAAGCTGCTGTGTTACACTAGAACTGTAAGAGAAAAATGGGGGCAAGGAAAGAGGATGAAAATTGATTAGTGGTTGCATTGTCACTTTCACAACAACAAAAGAACTTCTTCACCCCTCAGATCATGATCAACAGCAAAGGAAGATCTGAATATGCAAAACAGATGTTATGCTATTAGTTATAAAAAATGTCATAGTAATCAAGCCTTGATTTTTAAGAGCAATCAACTTTACAAATGTCCTTAAGAACAAATATCTTTCTCTCTATAAAGCCATACTACACAGTCTGGAAACATCTGCACTGTTAGGGAATAATAGTTTCAAACAAATACTGATTTACACTATTGTACTATGAACCACTATGCCTCACTACACAGACAGCTTGCTATGCTCAATGAGACTATTAAGTAAGATTTTTAACTGTCCAATGACTTTTACCAACATTTTCAGAATAAGAGAAAAAATATTGTTTTCAAAATTTTTAAACTTGCCTTTTAAATTAAGGGTCTGGAGAGCAAACTAATGCAATTAAAATCCCACAGCCTAATCTCACTGTGCAAATGTGTGGGGTGCAAACAGTAGCTGTTGGAATAACAAAGTGTGCCATTGCTATTACTGAATTAGTGGAGCTTTAGTCACCAGGATGAGTTCAGTTGGTCAGAGCAGGGTGCTGGTAACACCAACTTCATGGGTTTAAATCCCACATGGACCACTCCCTTAAGAGCTGGACTTGCTGATCCTTGTGGATCCCTTCCAACTCAGGATATTCTATGATTCTTCTTTAGAAAGTTAGGGATGGCATAAGCAGCTGAATTAAAGATATCCAATTTCTCACATACCTTTCTTTAGTCTCCTCTGTTCTCTCTATCTACTAAATCAGGTAACTCTGTCAAGAGATCTGTGTCCCAACTCGTACTTATACCCTGTGCCTGCCTGGTAAGACCTCCATGTGCCAACTGGGCAGCCAGTCCATGCCAGCAGTGCCAACTGGGCTGAATGCATAAGCAATTAAATCATAATTGCCTTCTGCAAGGGATGATCAGTTTAATTCTCATTCCTCCAGTAACTGATTTACAAGATGCTTTTGAAGCTCATACCCTTGTGATCTTCAAAACATTAATAGAAAGGCCTGAAGCCAAAGGAGTGTATCACAAATACCACTTCCTCAAGAGATGAAAAGTCATTCTCCTCCTCTTCACCCCCACAACCACACATACACATGTGTATAAAATCCTTTAAGAGCAACTGAATTCTCTCAGTTCCTCCAATGAGTGTTTGAAATAAAATACCAAACTAAATAACCAGAAATTTTCAGGATTTACACCTGTGGCATTAGGCAAGTATTTGTCCAGCTATTTGTAGTGTGACAGCTTCATAAATACAGAGCAGAAATGCCTGTGGGTTACAGAGCAGTTGTTTATGTACACACAGACACACTGGTGGCTCAGTGACTGAATCTAACAGATGTCAGAGATCCTGAGCCTCTGCAATCCCCATCAGATGGAGCCCCAAGCGCCAGGCCCATCCAGGATGGAAGCACTAAAAGTCTTTCAGCAGACATAATGTAACACTAGAAGGTCACAAATAGGTAACCACAGAGGTCTTTCAGTCTGCACATGGTTAAGCTTGTGTTCATTATAACATTTCACTTCTGCTTTTGTCTCCCACAAACTGGTAAGGTTATCAACGATAGCCCAGTGCAGCAGAAATATGGAAGAGTCCAGAAGAGCTGTTTTTCCTCATGTCTCATTTAAGAGGTTTTTCAAGAATTCCAGAGGAAGAAAGAAGGAAGCTTCAAATTACAAATTATTGTTCTGTAAAGCTAATCCAGAAAGGAAAATTCCAAGGAAAGGGAACTAGTCTTGCTTAGTTACTAAGACAGAGCTCATTTGCATGCAAAGATTAAACTGTACCTTAAAACTGCTAAAAATAACATGAAAATTGTTCAAGTAAACACAGTAAAGTGAAGAGCATATTCTTACTTCAGAAGCAGATATTCTATATGATTTTGAGGGACTAAGTGAAAATTCCTCAAGTCAAGGTCATGTTGAGTGAAGATTTTCCCAGCAGCTGATAAATCAAATAAATCTTCTCCAGGGTGTTTGTCAGGTATGACATAAGTTGCTACTGAAAATCTCTTTATAAACGCCCTGTAAAATTCAAAATTTCTTTTATCAATTCAAACACTGAGAAGCTATTTGCTGCTTCAGAAAGTTATTTGCAGGTAACAAATGTGAATGCTGAATTGTTACAATACAGTTGCACCGAAGGAAATCCACCCAACCCCAAAAGATTTTAATATGGTTCTCATTAAACATATTGACAATTGCTGGAAACGGAGAGAGGTTAGGGAGAAAAAGGCTAGAAAAGCAGAGGTCAAGATTTCATTGGTTTGGGAGTTGCAAGGACCTGTGTTCTTCCAAGAGATCATCTGCACTGGTATTGTCCTCTTTTTCTCCATCTGAAGCATTGTCCTCTCTTTCTATGTCTTCCTGTAACTGTTTCACTATTTCCTCTAACCTGAAATAACAGCAGCAGAGCATATCATCACCATTTAATATTTACAACAAAATCAACAGATTCCAAGCCCTGAATGTGAACCCTGGAGACAGGAGCCATTTACACAAGGCAAAACCATGTGAGACATTGCATCTGTGGAAAACCCAACCATCTTGCTATTCCAAGACACAAAGTGAGTGTTTCCCAGAACCTAATGAATTTCCAGCAGCACAATCAGCATTGGTTTGTCAGACACAAATACTCAACCAACTTCTGATAAAGTTTTTGTAATTGCACAAAACTTTCAATCTTGTGGCTGAATGTTTACTTTTTTCTAAGCACCAAACAAGTATTTTATTTGTTAAACACTATTAGTTACAGAAGTATCTGCTACTCCATGGGCAGTCAGCCCAGAGTTACCAGGGTCAAATTCTTTAATCAAAACAGTTAATCACTTAAGCAGTTAAACACATATACTCATCACCATCACTGGCCATTAGCACATAAACCACATTTCACTTCCTACACAAAAGATCTCTTGTAAGAATACTCATTAGTTCTGTTCACTGACCTGTGTAACTACTCAGACACCAATAGCCTGCGAATTTTGGCAACCAATACTGAGCTACAAATGCCTTTGAAAAAACTAGTACAGTCAGTCTACATAAATATTTCTATTTCATGCCTGACCAGCAGCTGCTAGCTGGCTCAGTGACCTAAAACGAAGACATCAGTAAATTTAGCCTGGCTCTTCAGGGGTAAACAGATGAATCACAAATCATTCCTTGTTGCCTGGAAGGAGCCTGTCATTCACCTTTTACCATTTAAGCAACACTTGTAGGTCCTGTCAGTTCAGTTGCATGTTGGTGGCATCAGCAGGTAAAACTTAGCTTGCTGATAATCAAACTCCATCAGTTCTGGGGAGACAAGGCAAATCCAAGCTTCTACAACACCATCCCGCATTTTTCAAACCAGCTTTAAGAAACAAACCTTCTAGATTCTTCTTTCTCCTTCAAGAGATGATCTATGCTGTTCACATATGACACCTTGCTTATAACAGGAGTTTTAGAAAGCTGTAAATTAAATAGTAAGACACTTTTAAAAATACCATAGGCCATCAATTCATTATTAGACAATAATCAAAAGAGAAACTTCTTCCAATTCTAATGATATTTTACATGCAGATATAAACCTAAAGGAGACCCTGCAAAACAGGATGATTGTCAGTTTAGGTTTCTCAGTCCCTTGACAATTTTACATAATGGTCAAATCTTTCTCAATGACTAATTCAGAAATAACTGCTTCACAGTGGATCTGAGCAGTGAAGCAAGTCTCTGCATGTCTGGGGCTGACCTTCAGCTAGCCTTCACAAAGAGCATTACCATCAGAAGCCTTTTACCTCACAACTCTGCTATTATCATCATCCACTGAGACCATGGGACTCCCCATTTTTGTACATGAGACAAGAACCTCCAAAAATTACTCAGTTCTTTTACTTTCAGAGTCCCTAGAGGGCAAAATTCCAGTGTTTGCTAAATGACTTCTAAATAAATCAAACAAAACAAAACTTCCAATCAAAATCCCAGTACAAAACCAAATTAAGGAGCTAATAAATAGAACAACAAAAAAAATTTTAACAAATTTTGCTAGTGGCTTGTTTTTCAGTAGCCAGTCTTTTATTCAGCTTGTAGCAGACAACAGATTTGAAAACTTTTATGGCCATGATTCCATTCTTTGGACAAGCATAGCTCTTCTGACACCACCCTGGTATTCAGTCAATCTCTTAAATGTAACAAGCAGCATGTCTTTGTGTGGGAAATCTGCAAGACTTCTTAGCTTATTTTATATTTGGTTAATATTTGCCAAGTAACTGTTGAACAAACAGGGAATCAAAACTTTATTCCAAGGTACACACACGCCTTTTCTTACAAGAGAAGAATGTGGGTACACACTAAAACCATGGTCATGGAAATGTTGGGACAGTTCTTAACTGTTTTGTCCAACTTGGCCATTAATTATATCAGGAACAGGCCAGCCAAATGTTGTGGTCACACACATGCCCCACAAGCATTTGCTGCATGCATTTATCAGGCTTAATCATTAATCAGGTAGTCATGTTGGCTGAGATTGTGAAATACACATGAAACCACACAAATCTGATCTGTAACACTCTTGATTACAGAATCATAAGAACAGACTAAATACTTATGGCTGCTCAACATCTGCCCGCAGAAGAGAGAATTTATACAGGTATTCTGCTGTTTGTTTTCCACTCTAGAAACTAGTGATGGGCTGACCCCAGCCAGCAGCTAAGCACCACACAGCTTGGTCATTTCCCCAGCCAGAGGTGCAGAGCAGTGAAAAGCGAGAAAAGCAAAATCAAGAGAATTCACGAGTTAAGATAACAGCAGTTTAGTAAGGGAAAAGGCATAAGCAAGACAAGAAGAAGCTATTCAAAGGCAGTCACTCAGCACCCCTGACAAGCAGAAGGATGCCCAACAATGGGCACTCTGAGTAATGGCTACATGCCAGACCAAATCCCCTCACTTGGTTTTTTGATTGCTGAGCATGACATCATGTGGCATGGAATAGATCCCTTTGGTCATCCAGGGTATGTTTTCCAGGCTCTGTTCCCTCCCAGCTTTTTGTCTGCTCTATGGGGCAGCATGGGAAGAAGACAAAACCTCGATGCTGTGCAAGCAGTGCTCCACAATAGGTAGAAGATTGATCTGTTATCAACACTGGTTTTGTCTGAAACATACAGCACCACACAGCTGTTATAAAGAAAATTAATTCCAACCCAGCCAGGCTCAGTACAAAATCTCTTTGTTTAAATACAGCCATTTCCAACCTGTACCAACTGTCAGGAATGCCACACTAAGACCTACTGCAGGACCTTCCCTATTAAAACATCATTTCACAATAAAACTTCAAAATCACTACCTATTTGACAAGCTCTTATTGAACAAATGAGCTAATTTTTAAAGACAAAGACCAATTCATCACCATAATACCCTGTACACAGGGATTCAAAGACACCATCTATCCCTTGTGATCAGAATTCACTCAACTTTTTGAAGTCCTAAAATACTTCCAACTTCCATGAAATACAGCCTCAAAGAAAACACCACGCTTACTCATACTCACTCCTCTGACAATCACTGTGTCAATGATATATGACTGGAGTCTAGCACACAGATCTCTAAATGTCTACATCAATTTCTTCCAGATAGCTTCAGCTCAAAAATCTTACCTGACTAGGAAAACAAACACATTGGACTGCACTCATTTTCTAAACATAGCCTCCTAATTTTGTGGGGGAAAAGCAAAAACAGAACTCCTAAAAACAACCAGAAGGCATAGAGTTAAATCAATCTGGCTGCACAAACCATCTTTCAGCCACTCCCAGGACAAGCACAGTAACAAGCAAATCCCTGCTCCAACTATACTGTAACTGTACAGCAGCACAAGACCCTTAAGCAAAGTAAGCAATTTTGCAGGAAAATAATTCTGAATTATCATGCATTATGAATAAGGGAGAAAATCATAGAAAAACACAACATGAAGCTGATTATATGTTATCTCATTATACTCTGCTATAGCTTTAATAGGTGTAATGAAACCAGCAAGAGGTGGCTGAGTGTTGGTACATTTTGACTAAAATTAATGTAAAGTAACTATTACCAATCAGTCACACACATCCTGGCTGAATACGTACTAGAAGACTACTGGACATCTAAGCTGCTGGAGCAGCTTGTCATCTGTTTATAAAACTGAGCTAAATAGCAGAAATTAGTTCTGTGGCACACCTGAACAAGTTGCTGTCTGCATGTGCCAGATGGAACAGGTGAGGTTGGAGGCAATTTGATTTTTGAGTATGAAATGTGTCCATTCACCTGGGCCTCTGTCTGTGTTTTGGTGGTATATACCTACTATATAAAATGTCATCTTCCTAAAATTTGAAATATGGGGTAATAAAAATAAATCTGTATTATTTTTCTTGCAAATATCACCTGTAAAAGGATACTTGAAAGAATGTGCTTTTCAGGTTTTTAGTCAACTCACATGAAGCTTCAGTAATGGAGTTACAGTGTCCTGAGAAACACTGTCAAAGGAGTCTTCCAGGGTTCTTGCCTGTGGTTTGAGACTTGAACTAAGCATCTTTTGCAGTGGCATTAATACTTCTTCATCATCATCATCATCTAAAATGGACTCCAAAAGGTCATCTTCGCTCTCAGAGCTGCTTTGCCATTTTCTGCTCATCTTGGACTTGTGTGTAAAATTCCTTTTAACTTCCAGTTCTCCTGAGGGTTGTGAAGACTTGTGGCTGCTGTCCACGAAAGACTCTTTCAAAGGCAATGAAGGGGGAACACTCTTACCAGTCTCTGAGGACAGTCCAAGTTTCCCAGAGATTTCCATTCTACAGGAATCAGGAGTAATTTCAGAAATCTCTTGGACTGTATTTGAAAAACTGTTGCTGGGTTGAATACTGTATCCTTTATTCCGTTCATGTCTTTCTGGTCTTTTATCTTGCTCTTTCCTAACATCCAATACCTGAGATAAGCCAGCAACCTGGAGAGGGGATTTCATGCCTTTTGTTTGTGTTAAGTGGTGAGGAGAAGGTAACACAGTACTTTTTTCCTGAGAAAAAGGAAGGGACTTTTCCAAGAAAAAGCATGAGTTAGCCAGCTGCAATTGATTCTCTTTGGTATCCACAACAGAAATGTGGTTATTTTTAGCAGGACTGTGTGCAGAATATGAAGATGACAAACCTACACTGGAGTAATTATTTTTCTCCTTTTCATTGCTCGAGTTGAGGAATTCCTCTGAAAGAGTCAAATCATGTCTAGACAGGGCAGCAGGCTCCTTGAGCTGCAGAACATCATCATGAGGAGACTTTAAAAAGATATTTTTTACAAAGCCACACCTCCAATTTTTGCATTTTGGTGATCTACTAAAAGCAGGGTCGTTTACTTCAGATTCATCTGAACTATCTACATCCACACTCATGGCAGCATGTTTTCTTTTCCCAGGAGAGTCTCTTGGTTTGGATAGCCCAAAGGACACCTTAAGGAAGTGCGAAGGAACACCTGGGCTCTTTGGTGCACCAGAGGCCATCTCAGCTGATGTTCTAAATGCATGTGGAGAGGATGCCTCATGTTCTAAAACCTGTGTTAGCCTTGCTTGAGATGGGTCATCTATGGAGTGTTGGAGAAAAAAATAAAACACCATTATCATGTTTAAAAAAAATCAAAATAGTAACAATAACTGTCTTTAAAAAGAAAACATGTAACAGCTTTCAATTTTAAAAACTAACTTCTGTTATTAAGTCAACAAGAACTAGAGCAGAAAAGAGTCTGATGAATTTCCACAGCCATAGACCCCCTTTTTTTTTTCCCTTTTTAAAGTTTATCTTCCTATTGACCTACCTCAAGCTTTTTAGATTCCATTCTACCACCCATAGAACAAAATTATGTGGTTAAAAGGTCAAAAAGTAAAAAAATACCAGCTCAACTTTAGTGGTGGGTTCAACAAGAATATTCTTTCTGGATTAAGCTGAAAGGCACAATTTATTAGCCACCACAGAAAATGTGAATTATCCAAAATGCAAGAGAAACCATAAAAAAAAATCTGGGATCAAGGTTTTAAGACAATGAAATATCACAAATTCTAATTAAGTTAAAATCAATGTGTTTTACACTAAAATCCTAAATTACTTTAAAAGCTCTTCAAACTTGCCATATACTAGAAATAATATTGACTATTCAGTAGCAATTATTGTTTTAGCAAAAGAAAATAGAAAACATAATTTCAAAGAAAAAAAAGCCATTAAGAAGAGACATGAAGTGATTAATTTGATTAATTAATTCTATATTAACAGCAATGCTCATACCTGAGTCAATCTCCCTTGAACCAAAAGGCATTATTTTTCTTAGATGGCATCCATTTCCCTAAAAATAAAGACAGAGGGAGAAAAAAACAGTTAATTGTATACTTTTAAAAACCAATGTTGAACCTAGCACAGACTTAGTTCCACACACTCCCAGAAATACGTTAATGGACCTCATTTCAAGACAAATTTTAAACACAGCTGCACAGATGTCTCCAGAACCCATACTATATTTTTTTTCTTCAGATTTAAAGTGATCTGAAATTAAATACTACATTTGTAATAGGACCACTCCCATCTCTACCTAAATACTGTGGCTTAAATGCATAAATCTGAACTGCTCTTAACTGCAACTTCTAAATAGCAGAAATTTGCCAGTCTGCTCCCTAAGCTACAAGAAACCACAAGATAAGGCATTTAAGATAAAGGCATCTTTTTCTACAAAATACAATTTCAAGTTACAATTTCTATTGCATTTCCATGCTTGCATCTAGCCCAGAATATCTCTCCTGCTTTTAAAACAAGATTTTTCACTAGTTGTAAAATGATTAAGAACCAGCTTACCCAATCATGACCTAAAATGTACAAAGGAATAGCAAAAGAACAAACTTGTGTTACATTTGAAAAAGGCAGCACCAAGAATCTGATCCTACCTTGTAAAATGTAAAAAAAATCTAAAAATTTTAAAATTAATATGCACAATGGGTCAGTGATTTCCACCTTTAATAACTCTTTTAAAAACACCTGATACAAAACATTTGTTCCTTAAAACGGCTTTAGGAGGATGTGGCTTAGATTGTTTCAATTTCTGCTTCTCCCATTCCCTTTCTCTGCAGAGAGCTTCCAGTGACAACCTAAATGCAGAATCAGTAGGAGAGAGGGGAAATCTGGGAATCAGAGATGTGGTGCTCACAGTGCCATTTTTCCAGCCCAGGCTTTTCAAATATCAGCTTCTGGAGGAGAAACCCATTTGTCAGAGTCTGAGCTGGAGTCTATGAGATCCATACAGTCATTCTTGTCTTCCCAACTATTTCCATAAGACAACGGTGCTCTCCTTACACCCAGACACTTCTCATTTCTTCCCTGCTCTGGCTGGGCAGCCTTTTCCTTTTTGGTCAAGGAATGCATCTGAGACCCTGCAGTAACGAGGAGTTTCTGAATCACAACTTTGGGTACAACGAACCCAGGGCGCTGCACACTCTGCCATTCTCTGACATGTTTGCACTGTCCTTTTCCTCAATTCTTTTCCAAAAGACACCTACCACAGGACTTATTTGGTGTTTGGTCTGGCATCTTTTCCTTCTGACCTTCTCTGGAGAAGAAGAATTCCTTTCAAAACCTTCAGTGCGTAAGACTGACAGTCCCATTCCTTCATCTTTTACATTTCCTTTGTCTGGTGAGGACAGCACAGTTCTGTCTTTATGGACATGGTCTAGGAGAAAAAAGACCAATTATTCACAAAAACTATATTGGGGAAAAAAAAAACAAAAGCAAAATAAAAAACTTTATTATAGTGTATTACTTGATATTTTCTCTCTCTCTCTCACATGTAATCCAAAATTAATTAACTTAACCATCCAGTTTTGCTACTGCCATGCAAAGAATCACATGATCCATGATGCAGCTTCAGTTGTTATAAACAATCTGGCTTAAGCATGAGACAGAACTTGAAATAATAATTACATCACTATTTAAAGAAATTAATTTAAACAGGAAATTGATATTTCCAGTTACATTATTAGAAGAAAATTAAATGTGCTCATTTTAACATATTTGGTAAGCTATACTCATTATGTTGCTGCTCCACAATGGAATGAGATTGGACTATCATTCTGCACACTTACATAATTAAAATTGATATGAATGTCTTCCACTTAGGAAAAAAACATACTTACCTTGACTTAAAACTGGCTTGAAGAACTCCGTAATCAACTGGTTTCTGAAGAGAAAACATAACTTTACCTTTATAAAGGAGCAATAACTAAATGCCCATTCAGTGAACGTTATATAATTAAAATACTCTAAATTACTTCTACAGATTTTATTTAATGCCAGCAGCTCTTATTTCTGATAAATCAGAAAAAGCATCATCATCGTTTTCACCTTCTAGCGTTCCCTCTGCTTGGCTAATGAAGTTAAACCTGGCAGTTTCCTCACTCAAACTGTTTTCTTTATAATCCCAGTTAATCTTAACCACCCTTCCACCTTAAACTAAACTTTCCTGAATGGGACTGACCTCACCTGCACCCAGTATTCTAGGAGAGACCGCACCAGCACACTACGTGATGACATGATGTCTTTTAACAACCTCCCCATGTCCACCGTCACTCTGAGCTGCTGACTCAAGACAGCATCTCACCCAGCTTC
Organism: Anomalospiza imberbis; assembly: GCF_031753505.1. Taxonomy (NCBI): domain Eukaryota; kingdom Metazoa; phylum Chordata; class Aves; order Passeriformes; family Viduidae; genus Anomalospiza; species Anomalospiza imberbis. Next base: position 22,711,965 of record NC_089688.1, read on the forward strand.
CAACAGAGACAGCAGCCTACAGCCACCGACAAAGTAATTATTAGCTTTAAATCAGAGGGGATTTTTTCTCTGGCAAGAACAAGTGGGACATGAGAACACCAGGGCATTCTCCACTGAAGAATATTGCTTCTAAAAATGGGCAGATTGGCTGAACAACAAATTACATCAGAATCTGTGAACTTGGTACCTTCCTCTTCCTCCACACAGCTTGCTAATGACTTTTAGGCTATACTGAGTGCTGGCTTTGGAAGTCTTGCAAAGTTCAAACAAAGTATTGATGGGAGAAAAATTGTTCACGCTGTTGCAAGAACGGCAGAGGTTGGTTCCAAGTTTTGTCCTCTTTCTGAACCTTCCAAGGCAAAGTTACATCGTTATTGCCTGAGCAACAGTGATAACCAAGGCAAAACCTACTTACTCCGGAAACTAAGCTAACATATTCAAGTATCCATAGATGACTGTGTGTCCAAAGATTCAGTAACCATTTTTGAAGTTTAGGCTCACTTGTACAAAATTAAATTAATTTGGATCTAATTTTGACTCTTTAAGTTTGTAACCATCATCAATGCATTTTCTGACACAGATATTGCATTGTTAGCACCTACAGAAATACAAAAAGCTGTTTATAATGCACTGATACTTCTTAAATCAGGACACTGGCAAGCACTGGTATTTGAAGATACTGTAACTCAGTGAAAAGTAACCTGAATCAGAATCTGTGAGTGCACAAAAATGGGTTTGTCTTAACAAAGAAAGCAGAGGAACTACTTGTCAGAGACTGGCTGCCTCCAGCTTGTCCCAGCTCAGTCTGACATAGGACAAAAATATGTGTGTTCTTCTCACGTGCCACAGCAACAGTGTTAAATTTTTGACACCAGGCTCTCAACTCCATTAGACAGATTTATTGGCACAAATCAATTACCTGGTGGTGGTGCCTCATAAAAGGAACAACAAACAGAAATCCCTGGGCAATCTGAACTACCCAGCAGTCCAGACCAATAGTGATTTTAGAGCCTGGGGTCTTGTCAGTCTTCATTGGTTCACTGTTTTGCTACCCAGTGGTGCTCCATGGTCATATTCACACCCTCTTGGGCTGTTTCAGGGGGAATTTCAGTTGGTTCTGTGGTCCATGCTGTAAATCCAGTTGTTACTGTTCACGTACCACAATTTATGGACTGTTCACTCCTGCTATTAATTTTAAAGTAATATTTAAGCCATTAACATTGTCTAGTCTAACAACTGTTAATGTTCAGGTTGTTAGCCCCAGGTTTTCCTATAATCCATCTCTGACTTACTCAACAGAGCCTTGCAGTTCAAGTGAAGTTCAACTCACAGCCTAACAACTCTTGCTACTTGCATCACTCAGCTACCTTCAAATAAGAGAAAAATTTCAGCACACAGGATCCCCGTATTTCAGTTCAGCAGAAGAACCAAAGACTTAAATGCAGGTTTATTCACTGTTATTGCTGCTGACTGATTTTTCTGCCCTAGACCTCCTTGCACTCCACACTGGCCTCACCTGCTCACAGCAAAGCCCTCTCCACCTCGCATTCCTCAGGACACACCCGGTGCTTGCTTGGATTGCTCTCAGGCTGCGAAATCATCCGGTGCCCAGAGCTTTCCACACTGTGTATCCTTCCAAACCCTTCCTATTTTCCTAACTAAGCGACTGTACTTCTTTCTTCCCCGTTAAAGCCCCATCTGCACACGAAGCACTGCTGGCAGGCCACATCTTGTCTTCAGTTACCACCCAGATTCCTCTCTGCACCTAAATCTTGAAGACAAACTGTGAGGAACAGAAATGTGAAAGGTCATTGACTCAAACAAGCAATATTGCTGAGGCCCAGGTTTGCACCCCGCGATGGAAGGGGAGAAGGAGGGGGTTTCTGTGCGTGGTGTTGAAACCCCTGATCTGCCCAGGACAGGACAGCACGTACACCCACCACTGGAGGATGACCACGACAAAACAAGCTGGGGCTTGAGCCAGATAAGGGACAAGGCCGGTAAGACACAGCTGCGGCAGAGGTGGGAAAATGCTTTGTATCACGCCAGTGTCCTCCCTTACACAACTGGCTCAGGTGTAAAACAACACCCCCTACCCAGGGGGAGGGACCGGGATAGTCACACTTCCACGGAAGGTATTTATCCCTTCTGGTATGGCATAGTGTGAGAAAACATGATGTGAGAAACACCCAAACGCCGGTCCAAGATGGGGTCATAAACCATCAAAGACCCCCCAAGTGCCTCCAGACTCATTTCTGGGGCCTTGCAACAGACAGTGTTAAATCCACCCCCTCCAAGGGAGGTACCTGGGCATTCCCACTGGAACATCCATTAACCCACTGAACTCTACGTTTTGAGGGCTTTCCACATCCCTGACTGATCAAGACTGCAAGTACCACTTGGACCAGCAGACATCGGAATTGCTACAATCAAGTCTTGTCACGGGATCCATGCTGGTGATATCTCTCTGCAATCTACTGCTATCCTTGCTTTTTCTTTCTTTTCATTTCTTTAAGTGGTGTTTTTATACTTTTATATTGTCATATTACTAGAGATAATAACCAAAATGGCTACATACCTCATCTCCATTGCAACCAAATTATCCTAAAACAAACCCTATGTGTGCATATATATAAACACCAGATATTCAGTGTTCTTTCTCTCTAATCTGCCCCAAGGGACCGATTAACAAGAACCTCAGTTACTCTGGCCTTCATGGACAGCTTGTAACAAAACCAAAACCAAGGCCTTCTGTCATCTCTGTCCTTGTTTCCACAGCCACTGATTCCAAATCACTGCTTAGGTCCTTCCCATATTGTTCTTTTTGCTGTCTTTTATTATAAATCCAAGAGCTTTGTAACAAAATTTCTGTTTATTCCATAATTATACAAAGCCTTGTACAAAACAACGGGGAATGAAGGCACTTCCCTTCTCCCTCAAGTTTAATTTGAATGAAGCGATGGCGAGTGATTTGTCTTAGGCAGCTTGTTTGGAAGTGCGTCTCCACCAATATTTTCTCCTCTGCATTTGTAACTCTGCTTTTTGGAGTGCCAGGGCTAGGAACTGTCCAGCCAAGGTTCTGTATTGTGTCTCAGACAAGGAAGTATACTAGAAACTTCAGACAAAAGCAAAGGGTGGGGAAAAGAAAAAAAGAAAGAATTCAATACAGGTACAAGGAAGAACTTAAAAAAGAACTGGGCCATCCAGCTTGCTTTTCACATACATATGAAAGTACAAAGAGAAATGTGATTTTCTATGTTAATGGGGCCATAACTGTTCACAAACCGTTCTCAGGACAATCTCCACCCTTTAGTAGGTTACTGTGCTTCACTCTTTTGCTAACGTGAAAATCACAGTTGTTTAATGTATCTTTCTGATCCACTATACAGTTCTGGTTAACACTTTTCAGCAATATATTTAAATTCAGCAAGACCTTTTATCCCAAATAAAAATTATCACACCATATTTTGTGAAATCTCAGCTCGACTGAGACACCAAGAAGACCACTAAAAATCCAAAAGAAAACATAAAGCCCATAAATACATTATCTCACCCGACCAAAGAAAAAAGCTGTGCAGCGAGGAGATGAACCTAAGAGACCTTCCAAAACTAAGGACACACCCTGCATGGAAGAGGGAAGGAAGAAATACTTTTGCTTGTCTTAAAAAACAACCCCCTGAGCATTTGGTAAAAGCAATTAATGTTTACAGCCACATCCGTGGTTATACCAGGCTGGATAAAAATATCCTTTTAAAAAGGTGTATTGGAAACACTAACAATAGCTCCGAGATAGCAAATTCCCATAACATAGGAATAAACTACAAAAAGCTACTACATCTTTGATGACATAGAGCATCTTGAAAAGCTCTGTAAAAAGAACAAAAAAAAAAAAAAATCACAACAGAACCACCCAAAACAGAAACTCACATGGAAAACCTCAGTCTTTTAGACAACTGCAACAAAACCGAAATTGCAGTTTCGTTTCACTTCCTTGGGCGAAAAGCAAGATTGAAAAAGTGAACTTTCACCCTGTCCCCTTCATTTAAATGCCAGTGCCATCAAAACAGAGGATCTGAACAAAGCAAGGTGCAACTAATAGCATAAGAAAATGATGACTTGTCTCATTCTGCAAAGAGCAACAGAGCAGCCTCTGAAAAATCTCAACTCTTTGGCAGAATTTTAATTTCCAGTTAGCAGACGAGTTGTCAAGTCTAAACCCACAGTCACTGACAGCCAGCGCTTTCCCTGGGCAGTCCTCCAGCACCGTTAGGCGCAGGTCCCGGCCGGAGCAGGTTCGCAAGCTGAACCGACAGCCGAAGCTCTCGGTTAGCGCCGAACCGCCGAAGCCGCCCGGCTCTCCGGGTGGGCCGGGTAACGCCAGGCCAGGAGCTGGGAGGGCACACGTGGGACGACCCCGGGATTCTGAAGGATGTGCTGGAAATGCCGGCCAGAACTTAGCTGGACGCTCCCTTCAGACTCTGGGACGCTGCCAGAGCCCTTGGCCAACGAGCAGCGGCACCACGTGCGGGTTCCGATGGCGAGGCCCCGGCCGGGCCCCTCGGCTCCCGGTGATGCTCCCGGTAACGCCCGCCGACCCGACCCCTGCCGCCCGCCCTGGGCAGCGCGGCGCACGCCGGCAGCAGAGGCTCGGTGCCCGCTAGGCGGGCTCGGTGCCCGGCGGCGACTGCGACCGCGACTGCGACCGCGACTGCGACCGCTGCTCTCCCGCGCCCCGCCCGTACCTGCAGTCCTGGGCCGCCTCTCTGCCCGCGGCCGCCGGCGTAACATGGCGGCGGGACATGGCGAAGGGAGGGCCCGGAGACGGCAGCCCCTCGCCGAGCGGTCGGGTCATGGCACGGGCGGCACGGCGGGGCCCGAGCGGCGCAGGGGAGCGGCCGCCCCCGGCAGCATCGCCAGGAGCGCGGCTCGAACGCCCAACATGGCCGGAACGCCCGGCGCGGCCGCAGGTCACGGCCGGGAGCTAACGGGCTCCGCTCTTCCTTTTTTCCAATGGGTTCAGACGCTGATTGGCTGAGCGGCTGCAGCTGCTGCGTCTCCCATTGGCTCCTTTCCGCCGGGGGCGGGACGGGCAGCCGGATCGTGGCTGTGATTGGCTGCCGGGGAGCGCAAGGCGGGAGCGCCGTTCCGCGTCCGAGGGAGGAAGGGTTGTTTGGCGCCTTGGTCTCGTGCCGGTCCGCCGCCCGCGCTGCCGCTCTCTGATTGGTGCGCTCGGGCGGCCCCGCCCCCTTGCTCGGCCCCGCCCCCCGCGCTCCGGGGCCGGGCCGCGGCTGCCGTGCGAGCCCTGCGGGCCCCGGAGCGCCCCCGAGCCGCGGGCTGCGCCGCCTGCCCTGCGGCGGGAACGAGAGCCCGGCTGCGCATCCGTCTCCAGAGCCGCGACACAAGGTGGGGTGTCCAAGGGACATTCTGGGCTCCGACATCGGGGAGGCTAAAACGTTGGAATGGGAGTAACTTTTCCAAAATCACCGCTAAGCCCTGCGCCTGCCCGTCCTCAGCCTGCTATGCAAGATTCTCTCTGTGCCTGGACTTCCCCCAGCAAAGGCATCCCGAGTGGAATCCCGTGTCCTGCACCACCGCCTGGCAAACATTTTGGACAAAATCTTGGACTAAGCAACCTGAAGAACCAGACCTGCCAGCTTAGAAAATGCCAGTACTGCTATGTGCAGTATTCTGTGTAAATTCACATATTTAGTCTGTAAAAAACAGCAATATCAAAAAGTTGCTTTAGCAGTTCAAAGCAGGCACTGCACAGATAGGAGATATTCCTTACACGTATGTATTGGGGTTTTTGTGTAGCACTTTGCCTAAGAGTGGAGATGACCAAAGCCACTGTTTTCCTGATGTTTTTCTTGGCTTCAGAAACACCAGGAGACAGCTGACTCGAATGGGAAGGAGTGATCCACCCCACTTCTCACACGCTACCTTAGGCCGGCCTAGGGAAAGGCTGCAAAGCAGAAGTAATGTAACACAGAAATGGAAGCACAGGACAAAATAAGAAAATGTTTTTTGAACACCTGAATATCTGAGTCTGCCCTGTGCTATGGACCTCACCCCCTTTCATTATACCCATCCCTCAGTCTGTGTTTCCAAAGCTTTGAGCCATGTCATTTCTGATCCCTTAAAGTCAGCCTCAAGAGCTTAAAACACTGGCTGCCATCACAACATGCACCTGGCTTCTTCCTTGCTTGAGCCACTCTGATACAAATCCTGCCCCCAGCTGCAAGCTCTCTGCCCCAGGGACCACCTATGTATTATGTTTTCTGGAGTGGATCTCACTGTTTGACAACACGCTTCTAGAGCCACAATGCACAACACTACAATAAATCCATGTTATGCTGGGTGTAACTTCCTTGAGCAACAAAGGAAGAACAGTTTGACTTGCTGTCATATAGATTTGTTTGAAAAAACAGTAGTTTATATATGAAGTACCACTAATAAAGTGTTAAAGTTTCATGCCCAATGTTATCCAGGAATTCCAAAAATATTTTTATAACACATTGAAAGAGCAGATGAAATTGAAGCCCTATAAACATTTGTCTTTCAATTTTAATACTTTAACCGTGGAAAATGGCAATAGATGTGAAGACATTTCTACAGTTAAGTCACCTGGAGTCGTAAGGAGTTTCTAAAAGACAGCCAAGGAGTTGGATACAGAGCAGCTTTGACAGAACATCCAATTCCAGCACTGGTGATGGCAAGGTGAAGCTGTTTATCATGGGAAGTAAGGAGGCAGAGGACTGTGAAACTCTCCTATAACTCTAAGTACAAGAATAAAAGCAAACACAAGCAGTGAGGCTGCAAAAGGAAGATTTTGCTAAGGAACCACAGAGAGTGACAGGTAAGAGCAAAGACTGGTATTGTCATAAGTTCCCCCCTTGAGATTAAGTGTTGTAAATTGCTTTTTCCCCGACACAGGACCCGGTCTGTGTGGAAACAGATCAACCAATATTTATTAGCATACCTTTTATTAAGTTGTTGTAGTCAACTTACTAACAGCAGATCATTATCCAGACAGTAAATTCAGTTATTCTATCGAGAGTCACACACATGCCATCCCGTCACTCATTGTTACCCAGGAGGGAAGGAAAGCTGATCACAGTGGTTTTCCCAGATACACACTGATGTGCCACTGGCTTCAGGTTCAATGCTCAGAAAGAGAAAGGAAATGTTTAAAGATTTTCATTGTTTTTCCTGGGAGAACACAGATACTGAAAATGCTGTGGAACTGCTGGAAGGGATAAAGCCCAGTCTCATGTGGAAGTGCTCTGATATGGGCAGCCATTATTCTTTGTGCTGCACATGTAAAGGGGACTGCTGAGCACTGTGCAGGTTGGGGGGTTTTAATTTTGAAACCAGAATAATGTTTTCTTTATATTTAGGCTGGTTTCCTCTGACTGAATCATACAGCTGAGCACACAGCCAGAAGCATGGCAGCACCTCACATGAACATGTCTGAGCCAAGCCCGTGTAAACTCATCAGGGTGATGTACTCTTCCAGGCACCTCCACGCTCAGCTTCCTGGCTGGGGCTGCCTCAGCTGCTCTTTGTTCCCTTCATCACCAATTTGCTGTGTGCTTTCGGCACAATTACACAAATTACAGCAGAGTTCAGATACAGACATTTACTTCCTGGCATTCCAGGTTTCCTTTCCTTCTATCTTTCTGGACAGTGTCTCCCTTTCTCACTAATTTCCAGATGTTATCAGATCAGATACTCCCTGCTGTGCTTTGCAGGAACCAATTTACACCTCCTTTACCAAGCAGACACTGATACCTTGACATGCAGCAAGACTAAACTTGGCTTTAGGTAAACATCTGGAGAGAATATTTATGGTACCACTTTCAATTGCAATAACAGTTTAATCAGTGGAGAGGGTTTGTATCTCAAGGTTGTGAAGTATGTGTGTTTTTCAGAGCCTGCTTCGCCCAGGGAATTGTAATGTGGAACTCAACTAGCACACCAGTTCCTTTTTTTGACTGGACAAAAGGCTGACAGCACTGCACTGATAAGTCAAGGGGACACAGTGTGTAGAAAATATCTGTCTGCACATAATAATTCTACTACATTAATAAACATTTACTAATCAGTACATAGTTTTCTCACTTTAACTAACACTAACGATTCTCCTGACACACATACCCATTCCCACAACCATTTTCATGGAAAACTTCAAATCAGTCTTGGTCAGTTAAATTCCATCTATTCTGTTACCTACCATTTATTTATTCAAGTATTTCAAAGTTGTGAGTTCCAGGTCTCTCAATACTTAAAGTTGCATTAGCAATAGCCATGTAACCACACACACAAAATTCCTTTGTCATGACTACAAGCAAAAGTCTGGTTTATAGCTTAAGCAAATTAAAAATGGAAATGGCCTTCACCTGTGGCTTCTTCAGCAGACATCCATGATGTTAACATTCACCAAAGCTAATTCCTGTCCTTGATGCTCCCTTTCCATGGAGGCTGTCTCTGGTTTAACTTCCTGTTAATCACTGGTTGTTTCTGTAAAGATTAATCATTCTTTACACCAAGCTCAAAAAACAAAAAGAAAAGATGAGGGACAAGCCACTGCTAGCAGGCAATGAAAAGGCCTTTCCTTCAGCAGCTTATCACTGTTTCTCTGGCCTTTTCTCCACAACATGAACATGTTGCTCTCTGCTTAACAAGCAACAACAATTTTAGTTGGTAGGTTCAGTTAGCGAACCAAGTTGCCAGACCTCTCTCATCTTCTTCCACTTACATGTTATGCCGTGACCAAGCTCTTTCAAAGATATTTCTTTTGCAAAGATTGAGGGGATTCCTTAATCAGCTTTAAATATTATAATTCTTTCACAATCAGAGTTCTGATGAAGCTAGGGACTGCTCAGCTTTCAGAATAACTAACAGGGAAATGCCTGCTGGGACAGGGGAATAAGAGTCACAGCCTCCATCAGAGGTAAGCAGACAGGACGTGTGATGTCTGGCCAAAATGAGGAAACACTGTTATATTTCAAAAGCTAGACATGCAATCACTCAGTAAACCCCCTTACACTGACTTTCTACTACTTTTAATCTAAGTTCCATGTCTGTGAGTGAACAAATGGAAGACTATATCTCAAAAGTGGCACACACTAGCAAATCTTCTTGAAAAGGCTTGTTATTTAGTAACCAGATAAGTCTGCAGGACCAGCCAATTCACCTAGAAGCCATGGAGCCTCACAGCTGTTACCTCAGTGAGGAAAAGGCATCATCACATCTTGGTGAGAGGGGAACAGGCTTTGTAAAAGCAGAAGAGAGTTGGATATTTGGATGTTAATAGGAAAAGTTGTTGCCACCTTGTCTAAGACCTATGGAGGAAGAAGCAAGATTCTTAGGGAGACAAATCCACTGCAATAACTTGGACTTCTTAAGTAAATTACAGTCTAAAAATTGGTTCAAACTAGCTCAAAAACTAGATCTAGCACCATCAAGAGGAACCCAAAATATGGAACAAGGATTTGAAAGCCAGCATCACATCCTTAGTGTCATGCAAGTGGTCCTCATGGGTTTTGATACGTGTCTTGGAATCCACAAGCATGAGGATGTGAAAACGTGAGTAAAACATGTGACAGTGAGTGAGGAAAATAAGTTCTCTTTAAAATAAACTTCCTTTTTCATTAAGAATCACACTGAATCTTGTTACATTAATTTTTTTACAGGCATAGGTCAGCAAGTGTAGCACACATCTCACCTTCCCAGAGCCTTGTATGCTTTAGAACACCCTCCAGTCTAGCACTCCAGCCAGCTCCCCCATCCTGCCCCATATCAGATATCAGGGATGGGTCATAGCCTCTTCCTTGGATGCCTAAAGCCAAATCAGTGCTAGAAATGCACAAAACTGGACAGCACAGGGTGTTGGCCAGAACAATTTCCATTTAGAAAAGATCAAGTATTGCCACACCACTAATTGCTCTCATCTGAATTACCTGGAGAAATTTGCAGCTTTCCCCAAGAACAAAGTGCAAACCCTTTCATCATACTCTCACAGGAACCCCACTACAGCAGAAATATCTATCCTCATACCCAGAAGGACAAACTCCTGTTTACACAGGAGGAAGAGGGGGTTCAGATTTGACGTGACCTGCAGATCATCTCTGGCAGAGCTGTTGCTGAACAGTCACTTTCCACCTGAGAGTCTTGCAGTGCATTGTGTTAACTCACTGTAATTCTTTGTGCCATTCATCAGTACATTCCTGACACCATTCCTCAAGATAACTTTTAACCCTGACTCTGTTTTCCAGTGCTCACCATCCCTCCCAAATTCACAACAGTTTAACAAACATACCTCAGAAACATAGTTTCAGGCCACTGTGTGGACTCTGGGTGAAACATTTGAATGCCCTTGAACAGTGGACAGGCTCCTGGAAAAAATTAGGCAATAAATCCTGCTCTTCTGGCAACATGCCCTCAGTGACTCACCTTAAGTATGAGCGAGCACAGGAGAGATGGCCGGGAACTGCTGCAATTTAGGTGCACAAACTGGTGCAAAGACTCTCACTTCAATTTTGCAGGCTACAAGTCAAGACAGGCACCTAAATGTACACGCCACGTGCACAAATAGGGAAATATACCTTGCCAAATTCTGCTCCACAGAGCCACACTGTTGAGGATTTCTGAGCTTGTAGCTTCAAAGTGGTTTCAGGTGTACTTATGGCAGTTGGAGTCACACTTCATGGCCATTATGTGTAAATACACTGTAGTGACTAAGCCACAGGGTAATCAGGCAGCAAAATGCAGCACTGCATTCGAAGAAATAAACCTGCTTTTTGCACATGTAGGATTAGCAGGGCATAGTGACAACTAAGTTAAATTGGTAAATCAAATAGTAAAAGAACAAAAACACACTTAAATCTCAAGTGATATCTGTCAGAGAGAAAATTGAGGCAACACTCTTTATGCCAATTATTCTCCCACTACTGAATATTGTCACTAGATGTACATACATTCAGTATCTGCAGCTTGGCTAAAAAGGAGAGATGGTTCCCCCATGCTCTACTTCATGTTTTCATCGTTCTGAGCATTTCTAAAACAGGTTCTCTCCACTACAGCTTCCTGCTTCCAACCAAACCTTCTAGAGTGACACTGCAGAACAACCCTGGGACACCCTTAGGCCTTTGAAAAGTGTCTTACTTTTCACTTAGTGATGAACTGCTGACTCTGGCATCTACATAAACACCCTGTGATTATCCAGAGGTCAAACCCTGAGCTAAGACAAACTGGCACAGTTTTAAAATAAGTGTTTGGAAATATGAGTGACCTTCCAAAACACCCACTGGCATTTTAATCCTTAGAAACTTCATTTGTAGGTACAAGGTCAGTATTTGCAACAGGTTAGCTGAGTCTGATTATCTGAATATCATCTCTGATAAAGAAATGGTTTGGAGCTCAGCTATGCCTTTAATTTTATATTGTGCAACAACCACAGTTTATAATTAACTTGTAATTATTAACATTTATTTATCTTGTTTATTAAAAAAACCCCAAAACTCTTTAAAAACTGTTTTCATGTAATTGCCTAGAGGAAATTGAGGAATTTTTTTAAATACACAAAACATGATGTAGCATAAACTCACCTAGAAAGCATTTCTTCTGTTAAAACTATGAGATGGTAGAGTGGAGTCACACAAAGAATGAATCATTTACAGCTTCATTAAATGGGCCACAGAAATATAAAGGTTATAACTTGGCAGGTATTCCTACACTTCCCTCAACTGTGCCAAAGGAAATTCCTTTTTAGGGAAGAATTTAACTTGTAACAAGAAGAATATAATCAATCCAATCAATTTGTTTCATCTGTGTTCCTTATCAGTCACAGCTGTACAAGACAGCTCATTGCTCTCTGCCCTCTGTTAAGGTTGCCACTTCCTCAGCTCTCCTTCCTGGTACTGTAAGCACACCTTCCCCATTTCCATCAAAGTCATTTTTCCTGGTTTATTATATAGAATTTTTTGCTAATCCAGATTGTTTTGACTGAAATGAGCATGTGGTTGTAGAAACAAAATCTTCCTGCATTTTCCCACCAATAGCTCCAGCTCATCTGGGCTTTCAATTAACTGAGTTTCTGTAAGTTAATTCACCTTTGCCTTAGCTGGGTTGATCCTGCAAGAAGCATTTCTTTTAAATGGTCTGTCCATATTCCCTCTCCCTGTCAGCCAAACCCTCCAAGAGGATCAGGGTGTACATTTGCAGTACATGCTTGCTCTTCCTATATTTCTGCCCTCAGAGTGAGCAGCTGTGGCTTTTCAAAGGCAAGGAAGCAAAGCCATCTTCTTGACAGGCAAGGAAAGCATTTTTCACTTTCATGCCTCAAAAAAGCTTGAATGCTTCGTTATCATCTGCAACTGTTCTGGTTTTGTTTCTTAAGCAGCCCTGCACACAAGGCTGGCTGTGCTTGGCACTGGTCAATCACTGCGGCCTTTTGCTTTTAACTTGGGGACTGGAAAAGCATCCCTGAGCAAAAGTCTTTGGTGGCAGTTTGGTCCCTGAAAGTGGGCTCTGCTGCAAAAACATCCCACCTGGAACTCTTCCAGCCTCCACTATGCTGGGCTTAGTACCACACCACCAGACATCTTTACAGCCCTGCGGTGAGCAGACTGAAAACTCCAAATAACCCCAAAGCAACAAAAAGTTTATATATTTCAACAGAAGCAGTTCCCTGCCCTGCTGCATTACAGGGTGTGAGGCAGAAGGCACAAACCAGCTAAGAGAGAGGATGGGATTTGCTTTTTCCCCAGCAGCAATAGCACTAAACCCCAGCCTTGTGCAAAACCAAGACAAATGGAAGAGATTTAATTACCATATCCCACATTCTGAAAAGAAAGCAGGTATTGTTCTAGAGGGCATTTTGATTTATTCCTGATATCTATAACACAAACTAATGTTTAGCATCAGAAACCTGACAGACTGAAATGAAAAATAAGAAACAGGAAAAGAGTGGCAGTGGTTAACTAGTAGAACAAATTATCAGGGGAAATGTTGGTTTTCTCATTTCCCAATGTCTTCAGATCTGTCTTTTTTGGAAAAAATATGTACTTTAGTTCAGCATAAATCAGTGGGCTGATGTCAAGGGAAACAGGAAGAAATTGCAAGGCCTGTGAAAGATGAGAGGTCACTCAATGGGGTCTAATGGTCCCTGCTTGTTCTGCAGAGCTGAACTCCAGAACAGGAAATACAGGATTTCTTTTGCATCCACATGCACACACGTCCTGCACCCGCAGGGTTCCCACAGGCAGCTGGTGTTTAGTCCCACACCGGGTGTTCCCCTGCTGACCACTGCACCCACACTGCTGCTTGTTCAGAGCCACATGCCAGCTCGTGCCACATGCAATTCCCAGCCCTTCTGGTTGTCTCATTCCAGGGCATGAAACAAATTCAGGTCCTTCTCCCTTCTGCTCCACTCACAAAACAGGTCCTGGGTGTCCTACACACATTATCTGTTTTTACTGTCCCATTATCCCTTTTAGGACAATACAAGTTTTATGTAGTTTCTTCTATACTTTGACAGATTAGACAAGGAACCCACAAGTACTTCTGGGGGCCCCACATAGATCACCACCCTAAGAATGTTTCATTCAGCAGAAAAATACTCTTTGCCTCTTGTTTCCCACTAGAATCAGTAAGGTGCTTTTACAAAGCAAATCCTGACTTTTAACTCCCACACCCCTCCAGCTGTTCTCTGATCACTCAGCTCTTGGGACAAGGTAAGCAACAGGCAGCAGAGCACCCACAGGCAGCTTGGGAAAGGTCTGAACAGAAGACCTTTCAAGACAAAGCCTTGTGACAAACCTGTGTTTTGTTTTCTGAATCCCAGCATGCCTAACATCCACATTCCTCTACAGCCCCCCATAGCAATCTTTCCAGCTCTGGTTTAGCTTCCATTAAACTTGACTGTTACCAGTCTCTTTGGGATCACAGTATTTTTCAATATATCTTAGCAAAATACTCTCATCACAAAAATTGTTAGAACTTCATCCACTTCAATTATTGCATACAAATTTAGGCAACAAATCTGAGTTTTTACCTAGAAAAATCAAATACCTTCTGTACTAAAGGACAATTGTGTCTCATATCACTCCCATTACCTTTATATCTGCTAGCCCATCTGCCAGAAAGTTTGTCATTGGGAAGGGATTTGTGTTTGCAGAATCTCTGCTCACCTCCTGCCCACCAACACCAAGTTGGTGTTGACTAAGTATGGTCACCATGTCATAGGAAAACTGAGGTCAAGTACTTCTATAAAGCCACATCACAATTCATCTACCAAGCAGTAAAAAAATACCAGTCTTAAATATCTCCCACCTGACCCAGCTACGTTCTCCCTGGGCTCTCCCAGCAGGAGCAACTGGAGCAGGTTGATTTTTACCTAATCTCTCAAGCAAGAGCTGGCTTTTTCCTTCCTCATCTTTATGCTTTATCAGTGCCCTGAGCAATACCTGCAGACATTCCCTCATCCCCACATATTCCTGCAGTTCTTTCCTCACTCTCCATTTATATGAGATTTCTGAGGACAAAACCAGTCATTTTTTTCCTTTTGCCTCCCACCTTGGTGGTTATTACAAGGTAGGATGAGGCAGGACTCAGCCTGATGAGCTCATATGGAGACCATCTCTGACAAGTGCCTTCGTTCCACACGCTTTTCACCTTTGAGGGCAGGGGTTTTACTTTATTCACCTCTGTCAGTGTACAAACTCCTGCAGAGTGCATCAGTTCATGCTGTCCTGCTGTATACTTCAGGATAGTCTCTCTCAGGAGAGACCTGAATATTTATCCTCATACATAAATTATACATATAAACTATACATGTTCCTTTTCCAGATTAAGTAGAGGTGGCCCATTCATTTTAGTCAAAACCAGTGGCTAGTGCCTCAAATTCATGTTAGAGGTGTCACACCATGCTTAAGAGTCCCTTAACATCCCTACATACCACCAGCCCCTAATTAAACTGGTTTGTGATGGCCACTGCACCCAGGGCATTTAACACAACAGTGGGCAGGACATCTCTAGCTAACCCACAATTGATAATATATTTCAAGTTTTAAGTATAAGGTGTTACAATAAAAATATTAAATAGAAGCAAGATGTTACAGTGCTATGCAACTTGGTAGCAACTGCATGTGATCACTCTCTCAAAGGTCCTGTGAGGCACAGGCAGCTTTACAGGGGGTAACCAGTCCGCAGCCCTCTTCCATACACTTCCATAGAGGAATTTCAATTCCCCTTCTGCATGCAATTCAATGGCAGCAACAAGTTTCCTATTCCATGTCCCTCCTCTTGTTTTTCACTGGGCTCTTATATAACACTTTTTTTTTTTGCCACTTATCTGTTTCATGGTTTTTAATGGAACATACACCCCCAATCAACTTGTTTTTCTCCCTTCATACTGCTCTTCCAAATTTTCCTCCGTGGTTCAGTATTGCCACCATGGCCCTTGTGCAGATCTTTATTTGGGGTGGAAGGCAGCGATCCGCTCAATATTCCTGACAATGGGTGGGCCAGCTTTTTTGTCTTGTTCCAGGCCAGTTTGAATTCTGAATCCTTTTCTGCACACCTCACAAATCCATCCCTCAGCAGAAATCCTTTCTGAATCCCTTTGTGCCATGGGACACATCAGGCAACACTGTCAATATTTCACCTTTCTTTATCTTTCCACATTTGGCACACAAACCTTCTCTTCCCATGCTAACTTTTGAGAAGTTCAGTCAGTTGCAGGATCCATCCTGTCTGGTTCCCACAGCATGGACACGATGGATTTTTGTCCAGGACCTTTACCACTGGCGTGTTCTCCAGTGGGAGGTCACTGGTGTCACACAGGGTAGGTGACACAGGCAGTGAAGGATTGAGCACCACGGCCCCCAGGGGCAAGAGTCTCTTACCATCACTTCCTCTCTCTTTTCCAGGCTGACGCTGATGCCCCTGATAACTCTGGAGTTTGGTATCTGGTACACCTGTGGATACCCGGCCAAACCTTCCCCCAAGGGGGAAGGATGGTAACCATCTCTGTCTACCACCATCAGGGGTGGAGGGGGCCACAGCTGGCCCCAAAGCAGCAGGGATTTCCTGCAGACCAACAAAATAGTCAGAAACAGGCAAGAAAAATAAAGCAGTGGATGTAAGTGGTCACAAAAACACTGCTCCAAAATTACTTTAGATGACTCAGAGTAAGAGTACCTTCATTTTACACCTTTCCAGTGCTGCCAGGTTCCCTAGAAATCCATGTTAGGAGGGAACCCAGTGCATCACCCAGACCTGAGGCAGGATCAGCCATGCCTGCACCACCCCCAGCCACTCCTTACCTACACTAAACAACCCGAGGAGCCCACTGCTTCTGCAAAGGACACGGCTTTCCTGGGAATAAGGGCTGTGCTGGAGAAACTTTCAGGGGCTAAGGGAGCTGGACAAGCTCATCACACACCCCCCAGCATCCAGCCCATGCACTATTTACTTCTTTTCACCTTGCAAGTTTGCCCTGGCAGCAGCAGAGCTTGGGGAAAGCACAGCTGAAATGAAGAAAAGTCACTACCTTGGCCACGCAGTGGCAAACTGCCGTTCTTCGAAGTTATTTTCATCTCTCCCGGGTCACTGAGTCTGTCAGAAGTTAATCAGCATTTCCAGACCAGGCTGTGCAGTGTGAGAGAGACACCTCTGGCAGCAAGGACGGGAGTGTGCAGCCCTCTAGTGCCCACTGCCAGCCACGGTACTGCCACAGTGGCCGTGTCCCTGCACAGCTGCACAGCTTTCCACCTCTGCCGTGAGGACCTGTCACTCCTGAATCCACTCCTGACACCAGCAGCTCACAGACTTTGCACCCTGAGGCCCAGGGCACATTAAAAAAAAAAAAAAAAAGTCCAACTTTTTGGCTTTCAGCTGCCTTCAAGTACAGGGTCAGGCCAGAAGCTGTCTTCTCCTGTACCTTCTGCTGCTCCAGCTCCTTTCAGCCACAAACCTTCCCTCAGCATGCAGGGCTGGCACATCTGTATCTGTACTGAAGGGTAGCATTCCCATCAGGCCACATTTTTTCTGATCCCCCTAACGCAGCCATGAGTGCAGAGCATTTCCCCTTGCACTGGGGCACCAGCTCTGACTTGGGATGCAAACCCACACTTCCTTGGGGTCTTTGCTACAGTGTCACAGCTACTGCACCTGAACACCTTGCACATGATCCAGCTGCCCTGTTCCCTCTGGCAGTAGCTCCTCACTCACCCCAAAGGGGCCCAAAGCTGGGCTGGCAGCCAAGGTGGCATCAGGGCTGCAGCCCCTGTGCCAGGCCAGCCCTTCTCTACCCACACAGCAGCTGTCTCCACCCCTCCTTAGGGTCCCTGCTGGCTTTTAGGGGTCTTCTTCTCTTGTATCCCTGCTTACCTCTACCTTCTGTGCCTGGCAACTGTCTGAAGACCCCAGAGTACACCTCTAGGAGACACCCAGCTATTCCCCAGAGCCACACCAAGCTGCTGGGTTTGCCTACTGTGACCTTTATTTGCTGACAGCTCCCCTCAGTCTGCTCTTAACATCTCCCAGTGTTGGGCCCTAATGATGCCAAGACCCCATCCCAAATGCTCTCCAGGTGCTAAGTGAACCCACCTTCCCTTTCTGCTGCGGACCTGGGGCCACAGCCCTGGGCAGCTTGGCTTAAAGGCCACGTTTGTGGGACAGTGGTTGCTCCGGCTGCCACAGCAGGAAGGTAACGCAGCTCTTGGCACACACAGAGGCCTTTCCTCACCTCATTTATTTCACACAGAAGTAACATTTTTTGTGTGTGATGCCGAGGTCTTGATTTAGCTACCTGAGCATGTGCCCCGCAGTAGAGGACACCTGAGACAGCCCAGGGGGTTGGCAGAGATATCAGAGGACCCCAGCAGGCCTGTGTCCTTCTGCAAGCCAGGTGGAGCACCCCAGGCCATCTCCAAGGGCTCTGGTCCCTTTGTTCAGGCAGATGTAGTAACCCCATCCTTGCTATTGCAAACCCATTTCCAGATCATTGCTTTGCTACTTTCACGTCTAGAGAAAAGCATTTGCTGTCAAGTGCCACCTCTTCCCCACCAGCCAGGACATCTCCCTGGAGAACTCACTTTGGAGCCCCCTTGGGCTGGCCTGTGGGGAGCAGAGCACAGCTGCTGCCAGCTGTGATGGGTTTAGCCACCCGTATTGAACAGGCTGGGGTAGAAACAGGCGCCTGTCCCAGGATAAGGATCCCTCCAGAGCCAGCCCTAGCAGCTATTCCCAGGACACCCGGTCTGCTCCCACTCAGGTGCTCTCCCAGCAGCTTTCACTTGCCCGGAAAGCTTAAAAAGGCCCACGTTTGTTGTGTTTCCCTTCCCCGCACAGATGATTCACTGCACTCTTCTCTGTAAACAGTGGGTGGGTCCCAGCTGGATTTCCGGCAGTAACACAGCCCGGATTCCGGGCTCAGGGGGCAGCAGCTCCACACCCCTTTCTCCACGTCCTCTCTATCCACAAGTGCAGGAGCAAAGCTGTGGTTCACGCACACCTGCAGAACGCTTGTGGAGCGTGGAGGGGAAAGGGAGCTCCAGCGTGCCCTGAGCCGGGTCACTGGCTGCAGGCGAGCTGCCGGGCACTGGGCAGCCCTCGCCACCGGGCACCGCTCGCCTCTGCAGGCTCCTTTCCCCCCGAGCAGGAGCGCAGCCCGCCGGGCAGTCTCATCTCAGCCGCCTCGGGCTGGCTCAGGAAAGCTTGATGTGACCACTTGATGCTAAGAGTTAACTGCTCTCGCCTCCCACTGTGCCCTAGTTACAAGGCGAGACCAGCGTTTGCAAAGAGAAGTGCTGGCAAAGCTCAAAATCTTTATTTTTTTTTTCCCAAGGGACTAATTGCAAGACTAGCTGAAAGGAATTACTTAGGGAAGAGCCGGCATTTCCCTTGGTATTCCCTCATCGCGCATTTGTGGGCATGGAGCAGTGTGGGAACCTGCATGATGCTTGAAAGCTTCCTTTTACGTGTAACGCCGTCCCTAATCCAAAAAAACCCTGCAAAACTCTATCTCCTCTCAGATGAGACCTGGGACAGGCAGGAGCATCCCTGTCAGGAGGGCTGGTAGGGGCTAGGGTCACCTCCCCATTGTCCCAGCACAGGGGCAGGGCCCTTACCCGGGTGCCCCAGCGCCGGGTGCTGCCGGGGGCTCTGGGAGCCCCGGGAAATGCCGGGATTTTAGCCACTAGAGGGAGGAAAGGGAGGTTGGACATCACCGAGATGGTGCACAGAGCTCCAGCACTGTGCAATGCATCTCAGATCCGGATACAAACACTGAGATCTCACCTTGAGGTATCTCCCTGAGCTGGGTCCCATCCCAGGGCCCTTTGGCTCTAGCCACACACGGCACCTGACTCTAGCAAAGGTCTTTTCAAGCAGGAGCATGACTTTGCACATCAGGCAAATTGAAACCTTGAGAAAATATCAACCTGGGTGCAGGGCATAGGGAGAAGCTAAGTTCTTAGACACCATTTTGTGGCACTTTCATTTCTGGAGAAACTTTTTCCACCCTGTGACCTTCTGGGTGAACCCTCTCCCCCTGCCAGTTCCTACCACCAGTAGGTAACTCCAGCCCTGCAATCTTTCCCCCAGCCCCTCTTTCACCCCTGCCAAAAACTTGAGCTTCTGCAGATGCTGGGTCAGCATTTGGGATGCTCCCAATCCTCCATCCTTCTTGCATGCTGCTCCTCTCCTAGTCTAAATCCCTAGGGCAGACTGTCATACCAAATCCTGACCATTTGCTAATGGAAAGCTCGGGTGGGGGACCAGCCCCACTCTGACTCTTTCAGGAGATGCTGAAAGGTAACAACCCACTTCGCCATTTCTGGGAAGAGGCTCAGCTTCCTTACAGCCTCACTTGCCTTCAGTCTCACTTCTGCTCAGCAGCTCATCTTTTTCCCCCAGGAAAGCCTTCCTGCCTTCTGATGGAAACCTGCCAACGTCGGCAGTGGATGCTGCTTGGCTTCTGGCTGAGTGTGACTGGCTGGGGAGGCCCCATCCTGGGGAAAAGGATGTGGCCATTCCTGTAAGCCACCCCTGACACCCCACACAGAGGTAGTGGGAAGGGGGTTCGGCTGGAATTTGTCCAGATGCAAATGCCTTCCAAGGAGTGACTCAGCCCTGTGGTTTTCCTCTCTTCCTTGCCAGCAGATTTGATTCCCAAATTGCTTCAGGGCTGCTGGAAGCAGGGCTGCTGTGCCAGCAACGGGTCAAGGGGGCACCCCTGCCTCCCCATGCCTTCGTCTCCTCAGCCTTCCTCCATCTCCCAGACTTCTTCAGCCCCAGCCACTCGTTTTGCTCCTTCTGCAAAGCTACATGGAAAAGGGGAAGACTGCCAGCATCTGTGGATGAGGGCTGGAGGGGAAACAGGAACCTTGAGGGAAAAACATCCCAAGAAACTCCCTTTCCCCCTGGCCATGCTTCCGCTGGGGCTGCCAGCACTGAGGGGACTGGTTTATGCTGGCAGATCACACTTAGAAGGGAGCTGCATGGGGTATGTGCTGCTTTCAGTGTCTCTTTGGGGACACAAGGAGTTGCTCCTGAGAAGTAAATGCCATCTCTGGTGGTCACACCAGCTGAACTTCTGTGCATTTCCCCTGTTCACTTCCATTCATAAAATCTCACCGGATTTCTATCCAGGTGGCCAGACGGCAGGAGGTCTCAAAGGTTGCAAAAATATGGCATAGGCTAAAAACAGACAGGCAGGTGGAGGGGGAGCCCAAGCTCAGAGCAACACAGCCTGAGCAAAACCCTGGCTGCATACAAAAAGCCCTGCTGGGGAGAAAGGCAGAGCGAGTCCCCTTGGCAGGAAAATACCCACTGCTGGCCAGGCCTTTGCAGGGGGAGGTTTCTTGCAGGGCATCATTGATGGTTATAACCATGCCTGAGCTCCTCTGCAGCTGTGCAAATGCTCAGTGCAGGGCCTGGAGGGCAGGAGTCCACACCAGCATCCCCCAGGCTGTGAGGCCCGAGTGCATCTGCAAGTCCTGCAGGAGCAGCCTGTCCCACAGGACACTTGGTGTGATGGAGGCTGCACCTCGGCCCCTCCAGGCTCTCTGTGTGCAGTCAGGGCTGGCAACACAAACAAAGGGGCTGAGAACAGGCTGAGCACAAACCAAGCTGCCTGTCCTGCCACCCCAGCTCTGAGGCCACTGGTGTGGCCTCTCAAACCTGGTTTTGAGGATCAAGCTCTGTGGACAAACCAAGGCTGCTCAGCTCTTTCAGCAAGGGCATCTCTGACTTTGTGCTGTCAGGAGAAAAACCACCTGCTGAGCCCAAGCTGTCCCTTAACACCACATCCTTCTTTCCAAAGGTAAGGCTGAAAGATGCAGTTTCCCTCATGTATGACATTCCTCAGAGGAGAAACAGGGGCTTGCAGGCAGTTTGCTGGCTTAGTGGAGAGGGAAAAGGAGAGACACACAAGGGCCACTAAACCTCACAAAGCCTGATGTTTGTAAGTCTGGAGATGGACTGAGCCTCAGCTAAGGCTGAAGTGTGGAATTAGCTCTGTGTTAGACATCTGTGAGTCTACACCTGAGAGAAACTTCCTGGGGAGGGGCAGCAGGTGCTGGCTGGGCATGACCCTGGATCTGGGCATGACCCTGGATCTGGGCATGACCCTGGATCTGGGCACTACTGTGGCTTCTCTACGAAAGGGCCAAGCAGTGGCTGTCGCCTCCAGCACCTCCAGCCGCAGCTCTCTTGCTGTGCACAGCCTGGGGCTGCAGCCTAGAGCAGCCCCCTGGCAGGAGATTGAATCTCCCAGGAGGAAACCACCTCAGAGAGCCACAAAGTCCTCGTCCCACTGCAGCCCCAGAGGCAGTGGCTGCCACTGGGACACTCCTGGAGGCTGCAGAGATTTCACTGATCCTCTTTCCAGTGTCCTGCCCCGGGGCAAGGAGCAGCTGCATCATCTTTCATCCTAAACCCCACAGGGCTGTGGGGCTCAGGGGCTCAGAAAGCGCACATCAGCCCTTCCCTAGGGCTACTTTCTGCTTTCAGCAGTAACACTGTGAGGTGTTCTAATTGCTGGCTTATTTCTGAGCCCTAAACCACACCCTGGTCCTGCTGAATGGCTTTCTCCGCAGTCACAGGAGATCAAAGGTGGGGGATTTCAACCTAATTTCTTTGGATGGGTAGGAAAGGCCAGCTGGCCACTTCCTTTGCCATTTCCCTAGAGCTAGAAGATGGATTTTCTACCCCCAGGGTGAAGTCCCAGCCTTGCAGGGGCAGTTCCCCAGCCTCCTCTCCCACAGGAGCGCCCCAACAAGGGCAAACCCCTCGTGCCTAGCCATGCTCCCAGCACAGCGAGGCTGCAGGAAGCTCCCACTTCCCCCCAGTGAATGCCAAGCCATTGTCCTCCCGAGCAGGAGGCTGGGCCAGGCTGCTCCTCCCTCACACCTGCTGCCTTTGGCTGAAGGAGACCTGGGCAATCTGGAGAAATGGGGACTAGGAACAGCATCAGGTCTCAGCTGTGCCAATGTCACGGGGAAGGGATGAATCCCACTTGCTGCAGTGTGATCCCAGAGACTGCTTCTGCTCGCTCACCTCTGCCAACCAGACCTACAAAAACTGGGATTCAGACAGTCACTCCAACTCCAAGCACACTCTTCCTCCTCTTCCTTCCACAGCCTGCATTGTGGGAGCTGGCAAAGTTGATCACCAGCAAATCTGTGCACTCCCTTCCTCCCACCCGTGCAGGGTCTGAGCTGCCTTGATGCCCATCCCCTTGGCACCAGGCCTGCAGTGACTTCCCTTTTTGCCCTACTTGTGTCTCTCTCTTGCCTGCTTCTTTGCTTCTTCCCCTGTTCTCCAGTGGTTTTCCAACTCAGGAGCTCACCAGACCCTTCCCAGCAGGCAGACACATACAGAGCATGTGGGGGACCCATGTGCCAAGGAAAAGGGTGCAAAGAAGTGGCCAAGCCAGCTATGGTACTGAGAAGGGGGATAATCCTCCTGGGGGCAAGATTTGTCCTGTGGAAGGTATTGGGAGCAGTGGCCAGAGGGATGTCCAAGGTCTGACCCCAACAGGGACAAGCAATGCAGCCAGCACTAGGGAGAGATTTGGCCAGGCCCATCCCCAGTGGGGACATCAGTGTCATAACCATGATGCTGCACTGCTACCTTGGAAAAACTGAGCAGGCAGCAAGGAAGGAGCAGAGAGATCTCCAAACCTCCAGTGTGGCACTGAGAGCTGCCAAAAGTCATAGCTGTGGGGAGGGAGTGCTGGGTGCTGTAAGCTGTGTCATGTTTGGGTGGGACTGCAGCAGGTGAGCAGGAGGGCAGCCCTGCCTTGACAAATCAGAGATATTTCAGGTCACGGATCCACATGTCAAAGTTCCTGTCCAGCCCCTTGATGGAGCTAAGGGGCAGAGAGTGGCAGTCATGCAAAGTTGTGGTGTGCAGCCAAATCACACCTGACCACCTGAAAATGCACTGTGAGGCCCTGAATTGCTGATGTTGCCTGCTTTGGGGGCTTGCATTGATAAAACTGTGGCTCCAGCTTGGTCACCTTCATGCCAGAGCCTTCCAGGTGCTTCTCACTCCAGAAACACCATGGCAGCTCCCAAAAGACAAAACCACTCTGTAAATTTTATCTGAACCTGCAGGGCAGCTGTCGAGCCCGGGCAGGGCGGTACAGGCAGCCAGGCACGTGAAGCATCTCACCATCCCCCATCAATTAATTTGCCAGTTTATTTCTGGGTTTGTTCACTGTGGCACAGAAGGAGCAGTGGTGCTCACCCCACTATCAGCTCAGTGCCACAGCCAGTGCTGGGGCCCCAGATTTTCATTTCCAGACTGCTGGCAGAGGGAAACTCTGGGACCTGATGTAACTTCTGAGCAAAAACAATGGTTGTGCATTTGGTGGCACTGACAGAATGCTGGAGAATGGGACTTTAAGAAAAAGGAGTTCCCACCAGATACATGTGCTAACTCACCAGAGCTGGCAGTAGCTAGTGGGGGCTTTATGTCCCAGGGAAGGAACATCATCTATCAATGTCCCCAGGGAGGGCAGCCAGCTCCATGGGCATGTCACTGGATGAAACACTGGCTGCAGAAAGGAATGCTGGCTGGCACATTCCCGGGCCCTTGGCAGCACCCGCTACTGGCAGGGCTCTGAGGGCTGAGGACGGACACAGCTCATCACAGGTGTCAGTGATGTGCATGTGACCCCAACTCTGGCGCTGTCCCCACTTGCAGAGGCACTGTGTTAAAGGAGGAACTGAATGGGTTTTGGTGAGGTGAGGCCAAGGTACGTCTGAGTCCCGAGGGGATTTTCACTCCCAAAGGAGGAGGCTGAGCTGGTCAGCCAGCCATCCTTGAGCTTATGCCAGGGAGGCAGAACTCAGGTGTCCCCTCCACTCGGCTGGGGAGGAAAATCTGCCTAACCCAAGAGGATCGTGGAGTGCTGGACCACGGGCACAAGGCACTCCCAGCCACGGCGCATTTCCCGGGAAAGCGGCCCCCTCTGGCATCCGCCCCTTCCCGGGAAGGAGAGGCTGCTGGGGGCCGTGGCCCTGGCACGGGGATGCCGGTTGCTCCCTCCCACGGCTTCCCCTTTTCTCAGAAAGCCTGGAAACCAAAGGTGAAAGAAGTGGGTGGAAACTCCGCGCTGCCGTCCAGGAAGAGAAGTGAGTGAGTAACTCGGCTGCAATATTTAACAGTGCCTCCGGCCCCGCCGCCCGCAGACCCGCCTCGACGGGAGCCGGAGCTGTCGGGTGAGTGCCGGGGTCACGGGAGGGTCTGCGCCGGAGCGGGGGGACTGCTGTGGCTGGAATGAGGGGATTTCTTGGCTGCTGCTCTCCCCGAGGAGCCGCAGCCCGGGCGCTGCAGAGGGCGGCTCTGCCCGTGCCGAGCAGCGGGGACGCGGTGACGTCTCTCGGCTGATGGCAACGCACCCGCTCGCGGCTGCGGGAAGCGGGACAGGACGTGTCGGACACCGTGTGTGCGCACGAGCATCTTCACTTCTGTCCGCGGCTTTTTTAGTAACCTGCAAAACCGGACTCGTGCTTCTCATACTTTAAACGGTGTGGGGCATGTTCCCGGGAAGACAAAGTGAAACTCCCTGGAATAATGGTGCAGCCACCATGTCAGCGCGGTGCCGGTGGCTGTGCAGAGCCCACAGGACTCCGCTGCTTGGGCCTAGGCACGTCCTAGCTAATCAGTAACTCCCGGGATAATTAGCTGGAAATGCCAAAAGGAGGGCGCTGCTGCTTTTTTTTTAAGACATAAAGCAATAAATCATTAACCTCTGAGCGCTGGAGGTGCCTGGGAGTCACGTCCCCTCTGGAGCAGTGGCTTGTGCTTTGTCTCGCCCAGGAGCGAGGGAGAGGGCAGCGCTCCAGCCTGTCCCACGGACCCACGGCAGGGAGGGAGTGGAGAGCGAAAGCCAGAAAGAGCTCAGCGCCTGTGGCAGCTCAGGGCTGAGCTGGCGCGGCGCAGCTCTCCAGCAGCAGGGCTGGCCATGAGCGAGCTTCTGCTTCTCTGTGTCTTCCCATCGCCTCCAGCGGGGCTTGCCATGGGAAATCAGCTCATGTGGCCATTTCTGCTGTGCTCTACAGAGAAAGCCCCACAGCAGCAGTGTCCTCCTGAGCATCTGATTGTCTGCAGTGTCTCTTGACTCACCATCATTTTGGGCTGAGGTCAGGAGCCTTGAGGAGCTCTCAACCTTTTGGCCAAGGGCTCCAGCTCCAGGGTCAGACGAGGCAGGTTGCAGTGGGGCTATGAAACCCTCACCTGCAAAGGTAGCAGCTGGCCTGATGTAAATCTCCCCCGGGCTGAGGTGGGGCAATGGTCACCCCACAGTGCAGTGCTGCAGCCTGACCCTGACACAGCCTCCAGAAAGCACAGGATCAGGCCAGGGCAGGGCATCTTCACAGCAGCAAAATACCCATCACCGAGGTGGCTCCCACATCTCCATTCATCCCTGCCCTTTCAGGTATTACCTGGCATCCCACTCCAGTGCAGACCCCCTAGGGTCTTGGGATAATCCCAAATACACAGGGCCAAATCCAGCCCAGGCCCTGCCTGGGTGAAGGAATACAGGACAAAGCTGGGTCAGGAAAACCAAGGAGCAAAAGCAGAGCATGTGGTGTGCTGTGGATGCCATACCATGGGCACATTGCTTACAGAAGCAGCCAAGAATGAAATCAGAATTGGAGCTTGTCTGAGTTTGCATTTGAATAATTTCTTTCCCAGCTCATCCCTCATGGATTTTCCATTGCCCTTGGATCAAACTGTTTCTGGTGCATTTTGGCAATGGGGTGCCCCAGTCCCAGCTCCCACTGGTAGGATGCCAACAGTATCATGATGGAGCTGTCCCTGCCCCAAGCTGGGAAGGGTGGGACACAGGGCATGGGGGAATTCACGCCAGATGGCTTCTGGGCTGTCCAACTCAGCCCCAGCACCCACATCACCTCCCTGGGCCATGGTGCAAGGGAAGGAGGACCATCAGGAAAGGCTTGTTGGTGTTGACCCCCATCCTGCTCACCTGCCTGTCTGTTTGAAACCCTTCCCCTTTCTTTGCAAATCAGCCCATGGAGGAAGATGAGGAGGAAGGCTTTTCCTTGGTCTGCACGTTTCAGTTTCTGAAAGCAGTGGTTGCTTAGAGCAGCAGAGGGATGAAGGCAGATAAATGGCACTTTGAACAGCAGACATCCATCAATGATGTGAGGTAAATGCCTCAGAGGAGAGTTTTACATCTTAAAAAATGAAATACAAAGGTTTTCCATGCACTTATATAGCCAGGGACTGCAGGGTAACCCCCCTATGGCCATGAGACAGACAACAGGCAGCCCCAAAGCAACCCAACCCTACCAACCATTTCAGGCTGGCAGATGCTTCCATGTGGCTGCAATGTCTCTGGCAGGCTGCCTTCCTGCCCACTCAATTGCACAGGTGGCTGCCTGCAGAGTAAGAGGAGGAGGAGAAGGCTCAGAGTTTGAGAAGCTCAGATCTACTGAAAACTCCCTGCCAAGTCATAATGGTCTGAAAACAGGCACAGTGCACAGCTCAGTCCCTGAACTGCCTCTCTGACCCTGACCACCTGCTGCAGGGTGGAGACTGTGGTGTAAGCTCTGCTTTACCCCATCTCCCTCCACTGCTGCCCCTCCAGGCAGCCCCTGTGGTACTGCTGCACGTGGTCCCTGGGATACACCAGAGCTGGCACTTTCAGCCTGGGATTCCTCAGCTTTTGCAACAGGGTTTGGCTGCTTTGCTATGTGCATCAGGATGGTGAGTTCATGCTGCCCCAAGTGAACTGTAATTCCCAGCAGAGGGATTAAAATAGAGCCTGGGGCCAGCAGTTGAGCAATCGCAGAGTTCACTGCTCGTGCAACGGTTGCTCAGTGCTTCCCCCACTGAAATCTTTGCCCGTGCTCCAAAGTGGTGTGTGTCATTTCCCGTCTCTTCTGCTGACATACAGGCAAAGGGCTGGAGTCCTCTCCTGGTGCTTACTCCTGCCTGAGCCACTGTCATCACAACTGTGCCAAGCTATTGCTGAGCCAAGGAAAAGCATTTTAGCCATTAGCTCAGTCCCCAGGTTTGAAAGTGAACATCTGCTGAGGGGTGAGGCTGCCCAAAGCTGCTGGCAGCATCAGCAGCTCTGTGGGTGCTCAGGGGGATCCCTCTGTGTCCCTCAAGTCTGCCTCTCCATGCATGTAAGCTCTGCTGCCCAAACCAGAGGGTGGGGGCAGTGGGCAGCAAAGGGTATGTGTATAGTTGTGGGATGCACCAGCAGGTCCCAGGTTAACCCAGATGGAGACCAGTCCCTCCCTGAATCTAATCTCTGAGCTATCTGGAAAAGGCCTTTCACTCTTCATTTTACACAGAATTATCCCATGTCCCTTCCCACTTCCAAATGGGCAGAAAGCTCCTGCACCTCATGGTCCACCCAGAGTAGCACCTGCTGCACAAACCATTCCCCTCAGCTGGCACCTCCCAGTTCAAGGATTTCCCGTGGGCATTGGTTTCAGTATGAATGGAGCAGAGGGTCAGTGTCTGGAAGTGCTGGGCTGCTCCTGCAGGACTAAGCATCCCCCTGGTACAGCTTGCCCCTTTTCAGACACTCACACTGAGGAAAGAGCATTTAGGAAGAGCAGTTTAGACCAAGGGATGTGTGACACCTGCACACAGAGCAAATGCATAGGGGGATTCTCAACACACCTGCCAATACCAGCCCTAAGTAGCAGAAATGGTGTTTCTCTTACAGCTCTAGCAGGTTTGCAGAGCTCAGGGTTGACCTGAAACTTTGCAGTGACTCTAAACAGCATATATTGAAGCAGTGGGGGAAAAAAAAGAGCCAGCCAACTTGAGCAAAGTTTCCAAAGAAAGCTGCATCTGTCTGTGCCGTTTCCAGGATGAGAGGTTCCAGAGTCTTCTCCTTGTGGCAGCTCCCAGTTGCAAAAAACTGTGTCAGCTCAGTGCCTGCCCTGTGTCAAAGACATGATGAGCTCTTTGCTATTTTTTCCCCCCTTGCAGATGGAGACACAGCTGGCTGGAGCCAGGGGAAGCTGACTCGCACTGGCTGCTCGGCTCTGAGAACTGAATTCCATAGGCGTTGAAGCCTCCAAAATGCCCTATGGATTCAGTTCTGCAGCTGGGCAGCAACTGGGCCTCAAACCTTCAGGAAGAAAAGGCAACTGTGAGCTCTTCCTACAAGGAATATGTAAATCTTGGCTCCTGCCTAGAGACCAGATAGGAGTGGTGGGCAGTTATGGCCACCACAGAAATATCTGCTATCAGAGAGCTACTAGAGGTTTGTGGCACATCTTCCCCCAAGGGAAAAAAAACCCAACCAACTATAGAATGTTTTCTTCCTTCTGGAAGTGAAATGGCATTTGAGAAAATAAATACATTACTACCTCCTGATGTATTGCAAGCAATTGTGAGCCTCTGCTAAAAATACACATTGTCAGAACAACAGCCTGGGTGTGCCCAGCAATCTCCTGTTCAGAGTTCAGGCAGCAAAACCAAACAAAACTTTGGAGAAGATAAACAGGACAGGATGGGTAAAGTTAAGGGTCATGCCCTCTGTCTCCCCATGGCCTTGGAGATGACCCCAGCAGCAACATATTTAGAGAAAGTATTTGTGTAGGCAAGAGGCTCTGTTTTCACCCATCCATCACATACCTCTGGTAGAGCCTGGCTGTGCCTCTTGAGTTTTGGAGACATTTTCACTTTAACATGGTGTCATGCTGCCACCAGGAACATAACAGCTGGAGGAATGGCATTTAAGTTATTGTGCAATTCCTTGTAATTTATGTAGCATTTCAACATCACTGTATGGCAAAACCCATGCTCTTTCTTACCTTGCCCAGAAGAGCTGGTTTGCACCTCTTCCAGGATCTCTCCTACAGCAGCCCCTGCCCATGGCAGGCAGCATCCAGTTCTGACAGCTCAGCTGTGTCCCACAACAACTCCAGAGGATGGGGAAGAAGCTCCTTCCCACACCCCACTGAGGTGCTGATCCACTGCACAAGGATGCAATGCATGAACTTTGGGTTCACTGCCCAAAGGAGCTGCTGCTGGAAGGACAGGGAGTGCACCACCAATGCAGGCATTTAACTGCACATCCCTAACTAGGCAGGAGAGCCTGCTCAGCCCAGGAAGAGATTAAAAACACCTCAATACACAAACAACCAACCCAGCAGGAGGTACTGCCTTTTTCCTATACTAGCTAACCAAAACCATAACTGATTAGCCAGCAGTCATTAACAGAGGCCTTTTCTAGCCCATTCAGCAAGTCCCACTGCCACTGTTTGCACCACAGCCAAGGGAGCACCAGTTTACCACCAAACTGGTAAACAAGGTTTCTACAGCAGTTTTTCTGGTTCAGCCCTCTTGCAGCTTTGTCTGGCAGCAGAGTAAACACATTTCCAAGAAGCTGAATGGGGAAGGGGACATTTTGGCAATTGGTTAAACAAAACTTGCACTAGCTTAAAAAAAAAAAAAAATCCACTTGCTTTCAGTTTATAGCAATTCAGAACAACCAAAGGCCTCCAAGTTCACCCTTACAGTCTTTCCTTTGCTATGCAGATGGATAACATCCCATTACCTCCCATGTGTGAGGTCAGGGGGAGAACAGGAAACTAGGGCAAGGCAGGGTACTGCCAAGTGGGACAAGGCACCATGGCTGGGCATGAACCATAGCAGAAGCCATCCCAAACTTCACAAAAAGGTGCTAAATCTGATTGTAAGTTGTTCACAAAAGAGACTGATGTTAGGTAGTTAAGAATCAGAAATATAAGCATTTGCATTTGGTTTTTTTTATTGTTTATAATAATTTAAAAGGTACAGAAATTTGCAAGTAAGTCAGACCCAGCCTCTCACAGCCCACCAGGGTTCCAGCACACTCTTCCAGTACAACCACCACACTATGGAAGTGCTGTGGTTCACACAACTCCAGTAACCTCACTGGGGAGCCAGCACCTCGAACCAGAGCCAAGTCAGACCCAGAGCAGGGCCTCAAAAGGAGTTTCAATAAGGACATGTGGCCAGGAGTATTGAGCACCACATTATCAAGTGTAAGAGGATAGGGACACCAGAGTGTAGGGAAGTGCTGCATACAGGCCTCATGTGGTGATAAAGCACAATGATATGGTCATAAACAGCAGTGACAAGACATGCAGACAATTGTTCTTCAGTGTGTTCAAGAACCCCTGTGCCCTCTGGGACCTGCACTGCCCTCAGCCTGAAGGAAATTCAGCTTTTATCTCTCCAGGAAGAGAACCAGCTTACAGGCCCCTTCCCCTGGACAGAGTAGGAAGAGGCCCATTTCTCTGATCAAGGGCTGCAGTTTGGAGATCCCCCACCAGGCTGTGACCAGTCAACAGAACCTGTGGAAATCAAATGTTCATTTCAAAACCAGGACCAGTGAGCTGATCCAACAGTAAAGTGCCATGTGGTTTCTTCACAGGATGGGCATTTTCCATCAAAAAGGGTAAATCTGCCGCAAGGCTGTGGCGAATGGGGAGCAATTAAAAGAAATCAACAAGAATGGTGGCATCCATTGCTTGTGTTATTTGCCAACCACACCAAAACCAGCTACCAACTGGCTCCCATGAGGGTACTGGAGCATCAGTCCATTGGGTAGATGACTACCTCAATGTCTCAGTTTCTTTTTCTTCTTACGGTTCCGGTCCTCACTGCTGTCATCTGCCTCACTGGCACTGGGGGTCACAGCCTGCTGGATGACTTTTTTCTCCACTGCAAATTTCTGGTCTTCTATCTTGGGGTCTCCCTTGACCAAGAACTCTCCTTTCCGATAGCATATGGAAACATTGGTCCGAGGGTAGGTGCCATAAACCCTCCGGAGGTCATCCTTCACAAATTCTGGGAGGTCTTTCCTTGGCCCAAACACCTTTCCAAGCTTCCCCCATTGAAGCTCCCCTCTCATTGTGAAGCCTTCTGGCCACTTATCTCGATACTGATCTGACCTCTGGCAGGTAGCATAGGGATGGTAGTTTGCATAGGGATTGTAGAGAGGGATAGGGACCATAGGAGGGAAGTGCCAGGTGTGGTATGGATAGATATAGGGATTGGAGGCACTGTACAGATGATGATACTCCACCTGACCTCCCACATAGTCAGGGTAGCTGTTCCGGTCCACCACAAAGGTGATGGGTCGACTGTAGAAGTTGTGCATGTGGATGGGAGGGAACATCACAGATCTGGACATGTCTTCTGCTCTCCCAGGCCGCAGAGGTGGGTAGGTGTAGGCAGAAGGTGGGATCATGGCTGGGTAATATTCCCGTGGCACAAAGCTGGACTGGTACATTGTACAAGAGCCTGGGGTTTTACACAGGGGGCACTTCTCTGGAGCAGTTGCTAAGTCTCAAAAGCTGTGAAGACAGAAGGGGAAGAGAATCAATTTATATCGGTTATATACATTTCAGGGTGAATAAAGAGATATACTTCACACTGTAAGCATACCAACTAATTAATAATTAATAGAAGAAGCTCCCCCCAGCTTGCAGGGGCAGGAACCTACCAAGAACAAGTGAACCACATTGCCAATGACTGCCAAGTTAGCTCTTCTGCAAGACATCATTTAACCCACACTTCTGAGTTGCAAAGATGAGAACAAGCTGACAAAGACCACTGAGGGCAGAAAAGTCAACCTCATAGCCTCATGACTTGTGTCTGCAGTACTGGAAGGCAGCAAGAAACTGAAGGCCCTTGAGTAGGCATGAAAATGGGGAAGGCAGGCACAAGAGAAAGAAACAAAGCAAGCAGGCAAAGAAAGGAAAGAGGCAACACAGCCCAACCCTGCTGCAGTCATGTTAACTGCCATCCTGCCCAGACAAGGAAATCTTAAACAAATAAAAAGATCTTCAGCTGTCCTTGACGCTCTCCCCATTCTCCCAAAGCCCTGCTGTTGCTCTGATAAGCAAACAAGAGCTGTACCTTTTGTTTATTTCTAGAGCAAAATCCAGGCACATCTACACTTCCTCTGACAAGTTTACATGTACAGGTTTCTCTTTTTGGTCTTACTAATTACCATTCACGTTTAAGTGTGCATTTACCTTGAGCAGTGCTGACATGTAGCTGAATTGTCTCCTAGCCTGCCTTTGCCAGATATCCCAGCACCCTCCAGGGCACCAAGCAATGTCCTCCCATGACTCATTATCCTCTCTCCTAGGGCCAGAAAGAAACTATATAGCATAGGGTTGTTTTTTTTTTTTTTAAAGTTTGCTATCAGAGACAGGAAAAGGCCATGCATAGAACTAAAGGCAGCAAACTGGATTATTTCACCCCCAGAGTTCAGATCCTGTGAGCTCTTCTTGCCTTAACTAGAGTTGCCTCTCCCACAGGTGTTAACCAAGAAAGAGAGATGAAAGTTCAGCTGTCACCTGAGAGTTGCCTGACACAACCAATGCTGGGTACTGCAAAATGGGGGTTTTTCTTTTTAGCTAGCACAAGTTCCTCCTTTTCCTAGAGGTTCATAATGTACACTAACTAGCTCAAGCCTACTTTCACTATGGGTTCAGGGCTAGAAGCCTTCATCCTGCACAGGGAACAGCACTGGAGTATTCAGTCAAGACCAGGCAGCACCCTTAAACAAGACTTGCAACCTTGGAGACAAAGCCCATCACAACCATTACCGCCTCAGATAGGAGGAAATTAAACAAAGTTCACAACCTACTTGCCTAACTTGCTCAGAACAACCACAAAAATCCAAAGGAGTGTTATATGTCAATGGCAGCATGAAGTGGGTACATGGAATAAATGGTCTCATCTTGAAAACCAGTCTCAGCACCTCTTCAAAGAACTCATCCACGCATCCCTATTGAGATCCACACTTCTGTGAAGTGCTTGTATTTCAGAGAAAGCAGCCTGCACAGAGAGTGTGCAGCTATTGCATCCATCATATGAAACAAAGCAAGCCCAGCTTACACTCCTTCTGCTGGGTCAGTGTGCAGCTCCAAGCCAATTAAGGACAACCCTGGAGAAGCTGTTCACATCTAGTGGATGACCAGCTCTTGCTCAAAAGCTTCTGTAGTACCCTGTGTTTTGGCTGTCAGCATCATTGCTGCCAGGTCTTCCTGGCAGCTGCAAGGAAAAGGACTGACAGGCCATCTAAATCACTGGGGGTTTATCACAAGGCAGCCTGAGCACAGCTACTAATTGCTTTGATTTTTGAAGGAAGATAAGGGGAACAAGCTGGTGGCTCAGCTAGGCAGGATGACCCACAAGAGGAAGTAAACTGAACAGATAAGAAAGGGGAACAAGATGAGGATTAAGCAGGGCTAGAAGCGCTTCAGGGCAGCATTATCACATGCCCTACCACAGAAGCAAATACATTTCCCTGGAAGCACATCACCCGGGAGGAGTGTGTTGACAGCCTACATAAGCCTTCAGAGCCCCGGAGGAAGTTTGCAAACCTGCAAGGCAAGCCTTGACTGGGTGGCTTCTGCCAGGCTCCACTGCACAGCTGCCTGCTGCTGCCCTATCCCTGCCTGCTCCCAAGCACAGAGCTCTCAGACTGCCCAGTCACAGCCTTACCTGCAGAGGCACCGAGCCCCAGCTCCTGGCTTGCACGGCCCAGCACTGCTCTGAATGCTTGGGTGTGTTGCAACAAGGTTTTGATATGCAGGAGGCACAATGCTCCTGCCCCTGCAGAGCTGCACCTTGGTGCTCCCAGGGGCTGACAGTGCAGTTTACCCCACCATTACACAATTGCCTGTTGTTCATACTGACCTTCAGGCTGAGCTACGGCATGAAAAATCCATGTGTACAGGAGAAGAGAGCTTTGAGAACACCAGCACCAGCTTGCCCGACCCTGTCCCTCACTTACCAGGAAGTAAAAGCAGACACTGCTTCAGGGAAAACAGGGTTTGCCCAGAAGGTGATCATTTGTCAGGCCATCTGATGGCTGGAAGGCATCAAAAGCCAGATGCTTAAGAAAACCAACTCCAAACACCAACATCAAGTGGTAGCACTTGAGGAAAGGAGTCAAACCCCCAGTTTCTTCTCCCCTTCCTCTTCCCAATGAAACCTTATAGCACCTTCCAGTACCTAAAGGGGGTCTCCAAGAAGGCTGGCAAGGGAATTTTCACATGGGGAAGCAGTGATAGGACAAGGGAGAATAGTTTTAAGCTGATGGAGAGTGAATTCAAATTGAATATTAGGAATTAAAATTCCTTACTGTGAGAGTGGTGAGACACCAGAGCAGGCTGCCCAGAGAAGCTGCGCATGCCCAATCCCTGGAAGCATTCCAGGTGAGACCTGATGGGGTTCTGAGAGCTCTAGTCTAGTGGAAGGTACCCTTGCCCATGGCAGAGAAGTTAGAACTGGATGATCTTTAAGTCCTTTCCAACTCAAACCATACTATGATCCACCTGCTCCTACTTCTCTTGTTTCTCCAGTACCAGCAGCCAGAGGCTGGCCTAGTCTTGGAAGTAAATATCTGACAGCACCCAACTCTTCAGGAGCAACTACAGAACCAGAAAGGGAGAGGGGATCCTAGCTGATCTGTGTCTTCCAACTACCATCCTCCTTTGCTCCACTTTCAAGTTCTGTTATATTCAGGGGAAAAAAAAAATTAAAAAATCACTACATCTGTTGTCCAGCACTTGAATGTCCTGAGCAGGAACAAGCAAAGCAGTCCTTAAAGCCTGAGCTGAACTCTGCTAAATACTTGCCTGGTCCTGAGAGCCACTGACATCCATCAATACATGCCAGGTATTGGTGGCACAGATGGAAAACCTGGATGAGCAGACAGCAGGATGTGCCTGGGAGCCAAGCCTCTCCACAGGGAACAGTGCTTGGCAGCAGGGAACAACAAGAGGCCAACCCAGTAAGAAAGGTCACAGCAAGAGACAAGGCAGCCTCTCTTTTTAAGCCTCTCCAGCAGTTCGGACCTTGCTGGAAAAGGGTTCAGATCTCACTTGGCTGGTGCTGAATGAGATACCAGGGACTATAAAAAGGAGAGAAAATTCCAAAGGCGGTCACAGAAAACTAACATAAGATTGTCATCTCTTCTTGGTGAGAACATGATACTGCAGACTATTCCCAGGCTTGCCAGAGCTGACTCCAGCAATTCCCTTACCCACTGCCCCAGTCATATGGCAGGGCTTTTCCCTCCTCAAACACCTTGGTGGAGGTTGAGGGGACTGACACCACAGCTCCTGAAAAAGGCCTGCCAAGCAAAGCGTGCTTCACATCAGCTGCCCCACAGAGTTGCTATGGAGCAAACAAGCAATGTTTGTAATAAATAACTAGAGAGGACATTTGATAAGAGGAGCTTTTGTTTCAGTCCTCTCAGTTACTACAGGTGATGAAACCACCACTAGTTAAAACAGAAATGCCCAAGTCTGGTACAGCTTTCCTAGTACCTAAAGCAGCAGAAGTTACCTGCTAAAAATACAGAAGACCATACAGATGGTTTTTCTGAACATCTCAGGGCAGTAGATCTTTACTATCACCTCAGCTAGCTTTGAATTTGGTAAGCTTTCTTTTTAGGTATTTGTGGAACACAAGAGACCACTGTGAGCTACAGAAAACAGAGGAAATTAAGTATTCAATTCCATGCCAGACTTCACATTTTGTAAGAGAGAGATTGAAGTGAGCCTGACTATACCATGGGCAGTACCAACACACAGGTGTGCCACAATACCCAACATGTGAAACTTCATAAAAGTTTCCCACATGTCTGCAGAGACTGGTTTCACCAAGTCCTCTGACCAGCAGAAGCAGAGTCTCTAGGTCAGGCTAGCAGTTTGGATGGGTTTAGATACTGCCTCAGGGAATATGCTGCAAGCCAACACAACTGTAGAGACACTGGGCCCATGGGAGAGGACATGACTAATTTACTGTAACTCTCAACCAAGACTATTCTTGCCTCATTCCAGAGCCCTGTGATCAGCTCACAAATGAAGATACCATTAAGTTACCCATTCCTCTGTTCCAGCACTCAAGCTTTCAGACTATTCTTTCTAGCTTTTTTCCTGACCTCCTCCTCTCCCCACCCCACAAAAAAACACAGATCTCCTGCCATTGCTCTGTAACAGCTCCCAAGGGTATAGGGATGAATACTGCAAAAGCACCAATTTCCCTCAGCCAAGAGGATGAAGAAGTTATGAGTTATTTCCAGTTAGTCTCCCCATTTTGAGCAGAGTCTGCAAAATTGTTGCCACCTGACAAAGCTTTGGTAAAGACTTAAAAAAAAAAAATCCCAAAACTCCAAGGACTGCTTAAAGTGAGAGGTTAAAACTGAATGTTTTTAATCAGCCAAGGTTTGCCTTCCATCAGCCTAGTGTCAGTCCCACACACTTACCCAGCATCCTGGTAGCTGGAGATAGTGCGTGGGAGAAGATAAAGACAAAGCAGTTTCATATTTTCCTTGTCACTTCTATCCCTTTATTGCCAACTTAAGGTCATGCTTGGTTTGAAGTCTTTTCAGCAAAACTCATCCAGGAGAAGACTCCCAAGTACTTCTTGGGGAGGTGGGAAAGCAGTACAAAAAGCCATACAACACAACTTTGATCCTCCACCACCAGTACTGATCCTTAGGACACAGGCACTTGGCTGCCTTCCTAAACAGGATTCTTTCTCTTAGCCAGACATGCCTGGCAGCAACACAGGAATTAAAGGAAAATGCAATAGCTCATTAAAAGCCTTTTCAGGCCTTAGTTTTTATCTAGAGGACCAGATTCCCATGCTAGTGCTACTAAATAATGGAAAAACTTCCATTTTGAACACAAACCCACTCACCCCCCAAACATATCACCACATTTTGCTACACTCTTGAAGAGAAAACCAACCCATACTGCCCCAGCAAAGTACTCCAAGAAGTTTTAAATACTTGCACAAGGGGTTACTACATCACACCTGGTTCAAGGTACCAGCAGACAGCAGTGATTAACAGGAATACAAATCAATGCTGTAGAGAACAAGCCTCCCCACATCACAAATCCAGTCTGAGGAACTCCCCCAGCAGTGCTGGGATTCTGACCCTGTTTCCCCTCACCCCACAGGAGGGACCTTTCTATCAGGAATTACTTCACTACCCAAATTCTTACAGCAGCCCAAGCCAACTGGAAAAATACCACAAGCACAGCTGATATAGCTCCATGAACAATCCCTTCAGCACAGCCAAGGGGGAGAATTTAACTTCTGAAGCCAGAAGACACCAGTCTTACCCTGCTGGTACTAGTGCACCATGAAGGAAAGAGCTCCAGCTGGCATTGGTAACTCTGGAAATAGCAGCTAATGCCTATTACAGTCAGTCTCCCCTTATAGAGGCCCTTTGAAGGGGCAGAAGATCCATTTCAGCTATTCAAAGCAACATTCCCAGAAAGCACTGAAGTCTAGTGTGGGTCTGGTATTTGTTTCTGAGGTCTGCACAAAGCCCAGACTCTGTATGAAATCAAAACACCAGCAAAAGGCCAAGTCATTGCAGAGCAAGTCTTTACTTGACAGCTGTTATCCAAAAACCACCTCCCTGCATAACTCTGCTCAAATAGCAGTCAAAATGCAACTCAGTGGTGAGAGAGAGGTTTAGAGCAGCCACTCCTACCCTGCCTGCAGCTGCTGGATAACACAGCAGCTCTGGAACAGCTGTGCCACCAAGAATAAAACATGATGAGTGTTACCATAGGGTGACTGCATCAGCAGGCAAGGCTCTAGAAAACATCCCTGCCTGCTGCCAAGGTGATCCTGACACTGTCACCTATTCAGCATCTCCCTGGGTATGCATCTGCTGCACCACCAGAGGATACATTTTGGATATACTCCACAGTTTCTCTTTTTCTGACATTTTCTCCTTTTGGCTTAGCCTAACTTCTTCTGTGTTATTAAAGCTTCCACCACCACCATTCTCATCTTCCCAGTAACCACTGCAGGCACCCTTTACATCAGATGTCTTCTTCACCTGAGGTTCAAATCTGTGTCCCATGTCTCAGTATCCCAGCTACCATGTTTTTCCTCATTTAAACCCTTTCCCAGATGCAGCTCTGTATCTAGACACTATTTTTTCTTTAGTTGAGCATATTTTAATGTGTATTTCATAGCATTCAGTCCTAAGGATCCCCTCCATGTTAAAACACAGCCTGCACAGACCTGCTCCTCCACTCACTCAAGAGTTCATCTGATACCCAGCATCTCCATCCACACGCATTCTTCAAAGATCTCAGTATCAGTTAGCTCAAGCTTCCAAATTAGGAGGTCCTAGTTGAGCCCCCAGCTGTGAGTTCTGCCCAGCTATTCCCCTTCATATTACAGTGTTGAGAGAACAGACTCAGGGCACTAATTATATCAAGCACAACAATAAGGCAACTAAATGACCAATAACCTCATTAATGCACCAGTAGCATCTCATGGCTATTTATATCACTTAGCACACAGCTATAAAGCTACTAATCAAGTCTTATGAACCACACATGATGCTGTTGAGTCACCCTTCCCTCCCACACCACTTAGCACTAGGATGCACATCTACCCCACTTTGCCCTCCCACAACAATTCTTTCCAGCATAGACCTGATGTAGAGTCCAGCAGGTTGTTCAAGGAGCATCACTTCAGCATTCCTGTGAGCTTGGGTCCTCAGGCTTCACTATCACCCAGATACCTGCAATCCTTCAGTCAGCTGATTTCACCTTTATCTCATTTTATACGTTTTCTTATTTCAGGATCCACTTTTTCTGACACATTCATGCTTCCCATACCTCAGTCTCCTCCCAAACAGCCAATCTACCCAGATTATTTATTCCTCAATTTTGCACATCCATAATTAAACCTGAAAATTCTGATATTGTTACCTTGGTAATCTCAGCCCTACATGGTATTACTGATATAGTGCAGGGGGCCTTGAAAGGTTTTACCCTGTAAGAGCTGCTTCAGACATTCCATAATTATCTGGTTCCTCCTGGTTATATATTGTTTACTTTACACACTCCAAGACAAATCATTCAATTCCAGCCTTAATTCCCATGCCCAGCTCCAGTTACCTACCAGTACTTTCTTATCTTACACAAAGACAGTTTGCATAACAGAGCAACATGTTTTGTACTTCCACAGCATGCTATTCTCACAGCTGCTTGGTTACAAGTCTTTGTCCTTGAAGTGCTCTTGGAAGTCTCCTGATATCCTGCAAAGGAGTTAACAGATCACATAGCCTGGTTCTCCAGCGGGAGGTTGTGCCCACAGTGGATTTCCTCTGTTGACAAACACTAGTGTCACAGAAAACTATTTGCATTTTAGCTCTTTGTTCTTTAAATAGAGCCTATTTAGATCTTACATCTTAATCCCACACATCCTGCATTGAGGATAGCTATGAAGAAGTGCAGAAGGTGTGTTCTTATGCACCAAGTCTTCCCAGAGTGTCAACACTCTAAACAGTAGGACAGGGCAGGAAAGATTATCCTTTATTTGAGGTTGTATTATATACAACATACCCCTCTGGCATATAAGGGGGTTTTCTGTTACAACAGCAACACACACAGCATTTCTAGTGTAAGTTCAAACATCTGAGCTAGAATTACCCATGGGAACAATGCTCTTACTGCATCCCCAAGGCAGACTGCTGCAGCATCTGCTGATCTACAACTTTGTTACAACTTTAAAAAACCAACCAACTACCTTCTATTACGGTCCTTAGACAATACAGAGCATAGCTTACAAATAATATTGATTTTTTAAAATAGGAATAAAAAGAAAAGCTTATGTTTCCAGGAATACAATCACTCAAAGGCCTTTCTGTGTCATTTTTTTCCAAATTAAAGTGTTTAAAGCCTCTCATCACACAATAGTAATAACTTACATTAGTATCTTTCACAAGCAGGTCGTGCTAGGAATATTACAGAGTAGAGCACTGGCATGAGTCAATACTGCAACCAAGTTATACTACTGTACATGGACTGGCACCCGCATGATCAAACAGCAGATATGAAAAGGGCACTCCAAAGGGATTTGTGTTTTTAAGAAGCCAAGCAAAATACAGAACACCTCAGTTGTACACTGCTCTGCTACTGCAAACATTTAAGGTAGTGTATAAATGTAGAAACATTGCAAAACAGCCCAGTCTATAAGGGCAGAACACAGAGAGAGATTTACTTGGCATATGTGTACTCACATGTGGAGAAAAGACAACCAGGAGAATGCCTTCACTTAACCAAGGAACAGTAGGATACACAACCTAATCCTAAGAAAAGTTACTTTCCACAGGCTCTTTGTCACTGAAGTACCTTCGGGACACAGAATAAGGAAATGCCCCGAGATACCACATTAGACCTAATGGAAGTTTTTCCTGTGGTAACCAAGGCAGCAAAACTTGCCTGAACGTGCCCTTACACCTTAAGATGGCAACAGGAGGCTCAGCAATTACACTACACGCTCAGGCAGGAAGCAAGGACATAGGTAAAGAAGCAGCTAAAATCAGCACATAAAGCCAGCATGGAAAAATTCAAAAGCACTTACCAAAACTTCAGGTTCTTTCTCAAGTCAGCAAAACTCAAAGAACTGCAACCTTTAAAGTAACAGGCTAAGGAACATAGAAAAGAATCCCCCACTAAACACCACAAAAACAAACCCTCCTCTTTGCTCTGAGTGCTACCTCCCCAAAACTTTCTACTCACACCCAGCCACAACTGAGCTGGTATTTGTACTCACAGCTCATCCAGATCGTAATTAAGTAACAAGCCATATCAGTGGCTCCCATCAGCACTACCTTATTGTAAGCACCTGCACTGTGGTGGACCTTTACAGACAGAAATCTCCACAGGAGTTTTAAATGGGTGACTCCTTCTGCAAGGTCAGCTCGTCATCAGCCAGCACAATGGCAGCAGTAGTGCAGCTCCTTTGGGTTGCTTACTGATTCCGTGATCTTAGAGGTCTTTTCCAAACTAAATGATTCTTTGATTAGTGCCTTATGCCTTGCTCTGCTGCAGGTGATCTCAATAGCTGAAGCTAAATACCTACAAATCACTCTTTAATTACATACCATGTTGATTACAATTAGTTGTCTGGCTTCTAGGAATTTATAAAAATGACCTGCCTAAGAAGCTACTAGTAAGTTTAATGTGCAAAAACATTGGAAAGTAATAGGGTGCAATAATACCTTTCTGTACACAGCAATTGGCTTTTGCCTCAATTTTTCGTGGTGAAATTTCCCCTGGTGAAATTTGAGAACAGCTTAATGGAAGCAGCTGTTGCAGTGGGAGATGGAAGGTGATGCATATGCTGAACATAGGAGTTGCTTCTTTGAGAGAAATGGCCACAGAGAGATCTTAAATTATAATGGGCAATGATAGTCCCTATTTTCTGAAATACACAGGATGAATGGAAATTAATCGTGGGAGAGAAATGTAAGTCTCTGATTACTAAGACCAGAGACAGGATATTTGCTGGATTACTACCACACCTGCCCAAGCAGCTATGTATATATTTTTGCTTCTGCTAAGTCATTGTGCAGCTTGGCACACGCTCTTTGGGGAAGAGGAGGCTCAGGGGGGACCTTGCTGCTTTTTGCAAACCCTGAAGGAGGTTGTAATGAGGTGGAGGCCAGTCTCTTCTACCGTGCCTATAGTGAAGGGGACAGAGGAAATGACCTCAAGCCGGGACAGTGGAGATTCAGATTAAATAACAGATTTTTTTTTTTCACTGTTCGAGTGATCAGGCATTGGAATTGGTTGCCCAGGTGGTGGAGGGCCCATCCCTGGAGGTTTTCAAGCGGCCTCTGGAAATGGCACTGGGTGATATGGTTTAGTGGCTTACAGGTAACAGTGGTGGCGCTGGGCTGGATAAACTTGAAGATCTCGTGCAATATTGACGATTCCCCGATGATTCTACGCTTCCCTGACTCCAAGCGCTGGCGTCCCGGCCAGGCCGCGTTTCCATGGCGACGGGCGGACGGACCATAGAGATGGCGCCGCACCGGAGCGGCTCGTGCGGATGGGGGCGGGGATATGCAAATAAGGGAGCCGCGTGACCTCACACGCGATGGCTGCCGGGAGGTGCCGGCGGCTTCGCTTGCCAGGACGCAAAATGGCCGCGGGGCGGGGCTGGGGGGCGCGCATGCGCGGCCGCGTCGTGCGACGGCGGAGCGCCGGTACCGGACGCAGGTAGGAGGCGCCGAGACGGCGGGCGGGCATCTCTCCCGCCTTACTGCTGGCCCCGGTCTGTCTCTCTGCCTGTAGTGTGGTAGGGTGGCGGACCTCTCCTCTGCTCAGTAAGGTGCCTCGGGTAGGGTGGGAGAGACACTACCCCCTGGGGGGCGCTTCTGCGGGGTAGGGGGTCCCCCCCGGCCCTGCAGTGGTAGAGCCCTGGAGGATATTCCCTCTGTTTTCGTGGATGCTCCCATTTTGGGCCGGAGGGTGCCGTCGCTCCTTGGTCTCAGTGCCCATGGGCAGGGGGCTCAGTCCCGGAGCCGATGGAGTCTGTCTCCTGGCAAGGAGAGGCGGCTCTGGCATTGCCCTCTTCTCCCGGAGTGTGCCGCGGGTCTCTGGTGTCCCTGGTACGCCTTCCCCTCACCTGGCAGGCTTCAACCCACTGCCATGGAGCCTGTGGGAGAGCCCACCAGGGAACGGTGGCAGTGCCTCTGGAGAGCTCCTCGGGGAAGGGTGGCAGTGCCTCTGGAGAGCTCCTCGGGGATGCATGGCAGTGCCTCTGGAGAGCTCCTCGGGGAAGGATGGCAGTGCCTCTGGAGAGCTCTTCAGGGAAGGATGGCAGTGCCTCTGGAGAGCTCTTCAGGGAAGGATGGCAGTGCCTCTGGAGAGCTCCTCGGGGAAGGATGGCAGTGCCTCTGGAGAGCTCCTCGGGGAAGGGTGGCAGTGCCTCTGGAGAGCTCCTCGGGGAAGGGTGGCAGTGC
Source organism: Anomalospiza imberbis (assembly GCF_031753505.1). Classification (NCBI taxonomy): domain Eukaryota; kingdom Metazoa; phylum Chordata; class Aves; order Passeriformes; family Viduidae; genus Anomalospiza; species Anomalospiza imberbis. The sequence continues at coordinate 22,755,289 of NC_089688.1, forward strand.
CTCTGGAGAGCTCCTCGGGGAAGGATGGCAGTGCCTCTGGAGAGCTCCTCGGGGAAGGATGGCAGTGCCTCTGGAGAGCTCCTCGGGGAAGGATGGCAGTGCCTCTGGAGAGCTCCTCGGGGAAGGATGGCAGTGCCTCTGGAGAGCTCCTCGGGGAAGGATGCAACGCCTCTGCTTGGCCACTCCTTCCTCTACCAGGGTTGCCAGGCCTCCCCTCAGCGCGGAGGGTCCCTGTGGATGGGGCACAGGGGATGGCAGCGCTACTTGGGCACGTCCAAAGTCACGGTGTCCCCACGGCCAGCCTGACTCCGCAGGCATCGCCTGGCTCCCTGTGCTCCGGTCGTGCACGTGGGATGCCAGGGGCTGCAGCTGGTGACCAGTCAGTGGCGTGTGGCCCTGCGGCTGCAGCTGGGGCCCTGCGCAGGGACGGTGGCCTTGGGAGGTTTGCACAGGTGACGAGACTCCCTGTTCCAGGGAAGCTGTGTAGTAGAAACTCCTGGTGGCTGCACTTGGCAGAGTGGTGAAAGTTGCTTCTCACCTGGAGTTTCCTGTTAAGTCTTAACAAAGAACAGGCAGAATGTGTGCAGTAATCCCCTCCTGTAGCTCCTTTGAAGCAAATCTTGGCGTTTGTTTTCAATGATGATTTCAAATTTACTTCTAGTTCTGAAATTTGAGGGCAGAGTTACCTGGCATTGGTTCCCATCCTAGTGCTGTGAGTTCCATTACCAGATTAGAGCTTATATTAACAGCAAATGATCAGGAACAAGTTTTCTAATGCATTTAGCACACTTCCTTTACACTGTAAAACAATGAGTTCTTTAGACACGGGATGTTGCGTGTTTTTAAGGTAAAAGCCTCGCCAAGTTCCAAGGCTATGAGATCTGCCCAGTTATCTCTATATTGACAAACCTTGTGTTTTTATTAGGGAATGAGATCTGATTGAACAAGATTGCTCAGCTGGAGCACAGCTCCATGGAAGCTACCAGCTGGTTCAAGGTATTAATTGTCTGTGTGGCAGTTGTGTTTGCGTGCATGAACTCAGCAGGAGTGTTGGAAGAACATGATTGCTTGTAATAAGAAGGGTATTACTTAACCTCATGATGCACCGTCGTCAGTGATTGTTGAATTGGTAAACAGTACTGGGAAATGCCCTCATAACCTCTTTCAGTCATGTTTCCATGCCTAATCCAGATGGTTTCAAAGTTTTCATTTCTTCACCCATCAGATACAAGGCTGCTGGGAGCCTGCTTTGGGGTGTTTGCTCACGTTTCACACAGGACTATGTTTAATGTTCCCTCAAGAGCCCTTGTTACTAAGGGATTATCCGAGGGTGTTAGGAAGGTTTCAGGAGAAGTATGGAGTGGAGAAACTGAGAGCCTTGGAGTTACATTAATCTGTAAAAGGGTGCACAAGATCAAAGTTTTGTCAGAGGAGCTTAAATTTTGTGAAGTGTGTATCTAGGAAGGAGCTTTCCTGGGACAGAAATAGGATTTTGAGAGGTATAGTGTGTTAAAGTGGAGGCTCTTTTGGTTTCATTTATTCAAATAGCTCTGTGGAAGGATTTCTCGTTTTCTGACAGAGTTCTGCCAGAATCCAGGTAGCTTTGTGGGATGAGGACCCTCTAAGATGTCTTGTGTTGTGGAGGTGTCCTGGGGTACCATGTGTGGGAGGGAAGGAGTGTGCAGACCCTGGTCTGTGCTCCCAAAATGGGCTCATCACTGACGGATAACCCTGACCAGACAAAGACATCCATGACTGTCACTTGCAGGCTCTGGGAGGAATTGATGTGCCCAGCACCAGGCGTTTTGCTGGGACAGGTCACAGGACATCAGCTCTTCCACAGGTGCAGCTCCAGCCCAGCTTCCCTGTGAGTGGGGCTGGACCACCAGCAGCCTGGTCCTGTCTGGCTGTGACAAATGTCTATAAATAGGGTTTTGTCTCAGGTGGTTTTTCCAACTGCTGGGTGGATTTATTGTATGGCAGTTGCAGACATACAGAGCTGGCTTAGTAAGCCCCTCAAAACCCAGAATATGCAGCAGAGGCAGTGTAGTGGCAGCTCAAGCAAGCACAGACATATCCTGAATTATTATTCGGGATTCCAGCCTGCATTACCCAAACAGGGGAGAATGAATACGAGAGTCATCCTAATACTGCAGTCAGGTCTGCAGATGGCTGTTTGAGGTTGCTGTGTGGCAACTTCAGCACATAAAAATCATCTGGCCCTGCTTAAAAGGCTGGCTTGAGCCAAGATTCACATGTATGGCTCTGCTGCTGGCTCAGTACAAGTGGCTTCAGCTGTGGAAGGCTGGAGCTCAGCCTTGTTGTAAGGCCAAAGCATTGCCGAATCACCACGGGACACGAGGACTCCTGCATCCAGCTGTGAGCTGGCTAGGAACTTAGAGCACATGTGTGAGCCCCAAGCTGTGGTGTGTTCCAGACACAGCTGTATGCCAGCACTCTCAAACAAAAGCAGTGCTTTCCTGGTAGCCAGTATTCCAACGTCCTCCTCAGGAAGATAAGATCTGTGGACGTCACTGGCAGGAGCCAGATGTCAAATGCAGAGGAGGAAGTTTCTCAAATAAAGACTTGTTGCTTTTTAATTTATGAGCATGTTGCTTTATGACTGTGTTAGAGGTTCAGCATGAATGAATGGTAGCTATTTCCTTCTGCAGCTTCTTTCCCATTACTTCTTACAGCCTCATGTTGAAAAGTTCTGATATACTCCATGAATAATTCTCCATCCCAAGGAAAAGGTTATGAAAATACCAGTGTGGCAGTAACACAGTGCTTTGGGTGTAGAAGTGAAATCTGCTATTTGCAGACAACTGTGATTTGTTTCTTTTTAACTGCACATTTGCAGATGAGGAGGGAAAAAATATCTATCGAATGACCTAATGACTATCCTAGCAAAAGTGACATCACTTGCAAATATCAGCTGGCTGGAGAGGTTGCACATCTGTGAGGGAGTGATGAGGGAACAGAAAGAAAGGAAGTGGAACTTCACCCTCTTTGAACAGTGCTGTAGCATTTATATGACAAAATGAGGTGTCTCTGGAAATTTCAACAGCTGCGGTTTGTGCAACATGTGCACAGTGAAGCACTTTTTGGATGGGGACAGCATGAAGTGCAGCACTAAGACCAAGGCTTGAGCGGGCTCTGCTTTCACACAGGTTTTGGATAGCAAAGGCAAGCTTAGGATAAGAATCACCCTCCTAGTAGGTCACACTGTTGGTCTGTCTCTCCCCATATCCTGCCCCACGGTGGCAGCAGGAGATGCTGTTTAGGGGGAGAGCACATGAGTCTGGGCACCACTTGTGGCCTTTCCACTTGTCCACCCCCAGCCTGCACAGCTGTCTTGGGGCGGTTAGAGGGGATTTCCCTGCCTTGTTCCCTTTAGTAGCTCTTTGTACAGCTGTTTTCTGTGAATTTGTCTAATCCTTTGAAGCTGCTGCCCAGCTCTCTAATATCCTTTGGTAGCGGATGTCAGGTGTTTTACTACCTGCCAGATAAAGAAATATTTTTGTGTGCTTTAAGCTGACTTCCCGCTAGTTACAGTGAGTGTTCCCAGTTCTTGTGTCCTGACAGTTCCATGAAGAGGCACAGAACTCTGGTGTCTTCATCTGCTCTTCAGTCAGTCCTCCACAGAAGGCTTTTGGTGAGAGACAGAGGACTTACGTCTGGGACAGTTGCCTTAACTCTCCCTTCTTATTAACCTTTGTCTTTATGCATCGGGACTCCTTTCCAATTCTTGACCATACAAAATGAAATTTTCCCTTGAGGCTTGTCTGTCTTTAATTATGTCTGTAAAGGTTCATTGTCTGGCTGAATTCTCTTCCAAGCAGTGTCTTCCTTTTTTCTGGCCATGGGTTTTGACCTGGCAGGGATGCAGAATGGTGTCTTGAGCTCCACAAGGGCTCTGCAGTTGGATCCAGTTGAGGTCTAGTGCTTTGGCTGGGAGTGAAACCGAGGTGCAGTTTCAATCTAGTGATGTAATTGATTGGAACAAATTCTGTTCCTGCTCCTTCTGATCTAGTTATGAGGAATTCCTTGGCCTAGGCAGAGCAGATGGTTATTTTTGCTTTTCTAATCTTGCCTAGAAGTGGTCAGACTCATGGCTTCAGGGAAATGCTGAATGGGACTGGCCTTTCATCAGGTTTCATACCCAGACGTTTATTCTTCTGCTTGATTTCCTGCTTGGACTTGCTGCAGCTGGTGTTGCAAGCCCAAGAGGATGGTGTGGTGCGTAGGTTCCTATTTCTTATGTGTTCAGTCTTATCCCACATTGCAAAGCCCCCATGATGTATCTGAGTTGGGTGAATGCAGACCCGGGAGGGCTGAAACAGGAGTGGCACGCAGCCCTTTTATCTTGCTTTTGACAGTGCCAGGATAACAACCTTGTTGTCACCTTTCATGTGCGTGTGCTGTGAACAGGGCTTCTCACGATGGCATGGGCTGGAAGAGCTGACTTGTACTGATTTAAGAAACCCTTATGTCTCACATAAGTGCCTTGTGTTTTGCCTTGGGTCTGTAGCAACTGACATGTGAGAGAGAGCTCAGCCTGAAAAGCACAAGAGAACATTTCTGGCCCCAGCCCCTGGCCATGAGCTCCAGTCAGTGCAGGTGTGAGGAGTCCTCCTCTCACACTCAGCCCCTTGTGAACATACAGCAACTTGTTCTGGTCCAAAGCTGCTGTCTCCACATGTTTTATTTCTGTGTATATTGCTGTCCAGCCAAAGCATCTTTATTTCAGACTATGGTCCTAAGACTAAAGCCACTCCAAGACAAGCTGGACAACTGCTAAGGCACTTCTGGTCACTTTTATTGTATGATGGCAGCGTGCCTGCTGCAGTTGTGTTCTGGTCGTGTCTCTTCATACCACAAAGCAGCAGCACAGCTCACCATAAATAACTCCTGTCTGAGCCAGCCCAGGTGCAGTAAGCTGTGTCTGCCTGGGGAAAGCATTGTGCACATGTGAGGTTACATCACAGCTCTTGTCATTTTTATTTGGGTAAAAATTTACATTAGTACCTAAAAATACCAGTGACTAGGTGTGATTTCTGAAGGCTGCTTTGTTGTTTGCAGCTATCTAGCTTGATTCTTCTTGTGACCTTGCTTTTAAAGAGCTGGATTAATTGTCTGCTTGCTGGATAACAAAGAACATTACAGGGTAAAGGACAGGGCAGGCTGCTCAGGAGGAGGCAGTCGTACCCTCAGGAGCCCATGGCCTGGCTTCAGCTTAATGAAACAGCTTTAGTGCAGCAGACAGCTTCTAGTCTCTTAAATCCCCTCCAATCCACTTTGTAGCAGCTCCTCAAAACAATACGAATTCTGATCGCTGCATGCAAAGATTTACCAATTAACTCGATTCACCTTTTACTTAATTTAAGAAAACAAATCTGTTTTCATTTTATTTAATTTATTTTTTTCTCTTCTGCAGGAGCAACAATGGATTGGCCCCAACAAAGATGTAGTAGGTGTTGGGAGAAGACATCTCACCTGAAATGGAGGTGATCGAAGGAGCTGAACACTGACTGCACCAACATGGGGCTGCGACTGCTGGCTTGTCTTTTCCATTTGCCCACTGCAGTGATCTACGGCTCTCTGTCGCTCTTTGTTTCCATTTTGCACAACGTGTTCCTCCTGTACTACGTGGACACCTTCGTCTCTGTTTACAAGATTGATAAACTGTCCTTTTGGATAGGAGAAGTTAGTTTTTTTCTATTGGCTTCTGCACTCTTTAAGTAGGAAATTCTGAAACCAAGACTGCTCTTTGCTGGAAATGTGAAAACTGTTAGTTATAACAGCAGTGTTCCCTTTTGGAGAGGGAGCAAGGGAGCCTTCCAAGTGCTAACGGCTTTTCAGTTTTTCCCACTTACGTAAAAATAGAACGAGCTGGGACAGAAAATGCAGAGACTTTGTTCTTAAGACTGCCTTTCCTCTGTGGATGTTGGGGTGTTTCACAGGCAGTGAAAACCACTGGCCTTACTGCCAGTTGCCCCAAACAGGGGCATCATACGGTGGTGATGGGGCAGGGAAGGTGTGCTGGGACAGTTCCTGCTGATGGCTCACCATGCCAGCTTAGCACTGCTTGCTTTGGTGACAGAATGGAGCTGTCCTGTGGTTTGTTTCACTGTCCTGTTTTCTTTCCTAGACAGTGTTTCTGATCTGGAACAGCCTCAATGACCCTCTGTTTGGCTGGCTGAGTGACCGAGTATTCCTTAGCACACAGCAGTAAGTGAAGTTCTGCTCTCAGAAGAGTCTGGGAAGTTGTTTAGTCTCTGGGGAAGATGATGTCAAATTGGCAGTTTTAAAATGATGGCATGGGAATGGCTTACTGGGCATGGAACTCTTAAATACCTCCTTTTCATGGCATCTTTGAAGTTCAGTGCTCATAAATGTTGTTTCAGTACTTGACTGTACAGAGAAAGTCACACACACCTATTGGGTGGATGTGACCCTAACCCTGAACAGTCATGAGTGATGCAGAATCTAAAATATGGGTATCTAAAATCTCAAGCCCCTGCTATATGAGCAAGCCTGTTAATGGGGTGTTAGAGAGTGTCTGTACATGGTTTGGGAGGCACAAGGGGGAAAAGTATAGTTATTTCCATATGGAATGCCTCAGACCAGTTGTTCCCAAACTGTATAGGATGGGAGCTGAGGCAAGACAGCTCTGTACTGTTGGCCATTAGCATTTCTCATGTATTTATGTCAACATTTTAATGAAAATCATGGTGTGGCTTCCTGCAACTAGGAAAAACTCATGAAAATAATTTACATTGCACAAAGTGCAGACAGTACAGCACTGTCAGGGAGAGAAATGCTCTGGAGAAAAAAAAATCCCTTTTCTTTTTGGCCTTCTTAAACCAATATTGTCAGTGTATTCACTATTAACTGAGAAGGTATCTGATGTGGGTTGTTGTTACTTGAACAAATGTGTCTATGCCATGACTTCCTAGGAGACACTTGTGTCTATGCCATGACTTCCTAGGAGAGGAAGGATATGTGATTATGCAGGGTTTTGTCCAGGTACATAAATTTTTTTTTTCCTCTGTTGCAGGGCAGGAGCAGAGATTTCGTCCCCTGAAGTAGTTCTGAAGAGGCTCAGAGCACTAAGCCACAATGGCCCCCTCTTTGCCATTTCTTTCCTGGCTTTCTGGGTTTCCTGGGCTCATCCTGGTTTGCAGTTCCTCCTTTGCCTTTGCATGTATGACAGCTTTCTCACCATGGTTGACCTCCATCACAACGCCTTGCTTGCAGACCTGGCTGTTTCAGCAAAAGACAGGACTAGCCTCAACTTCTACTGCTCCCTCTTCAGTGCCATAGGCTCCCTGTCTGTCTTCATGTCCTATGCAGTGTGGAACAAGGAGGACTTCTTTTCCTTTCGCATATTTTGCGTCCTGCTGGCCCTCTGCTCCATTGTTGGTTTCACCCTGTCCACACAGCTGCTCCGCCAGCGGTTTCAGGCTGATGGGAAAGTGAAATGGGACCAGGAATCAACTCTGAAAGAGTAAGGGTCACGAATTCTCAGCAGGGGCAAAGGCCTGGCATAGATCTGCAGAAAACGAAATGTGTGAGAAGATCCAGAATGAGGAAAACTTTGTTAATTATCTCTTGTTCTTGTCTATTTATACAGTTTTCAGGATCAGCTGTCACACTGGCTCCTCTGAAAATAGAACAAAACTGTCTTGTGTCAGCCTTAGTCCAAACTGGAGGCAGAGGCCTAACCTGCTATATGGCCATCCAGTGTTTGGAACATGAAATGAGTTAATGTCTAGAGCACCCAGTGAGGATTGTGAGTGGTAAAATGTCAGAAGCAGCTTATGAAAGCATTCGTGCTTGAGCATGAGACCACATTGCCGTCCATGCCCTACAGAATTGGACAAGTGAATGTCTCTCCCTGTTACTCACTTCAGCTGCCTGATAGTGGCTGGACTGTTGGTAGGCCACACCAAGCTGATTTTCCCTGTTCAGCTCCTTCCTTGGACTGCCTCACTTATCATCTCTTGTTATGAGCTGCCAGCATTATGCTGTAGTAGCAGCAGATCCTGATGAGATCTGCCAGGTGAGCTAACTGCAGGGACCTGGAAGAGGAATGTATGTATAGTGGAATGGCTGATAAGAGGAGAATGCATTTCTGGACAGAAAGGTGAATTTTGTGTTCAGGAGACAGATGTTCTTTGGGAGACTGGTGCCTGTGCTTCTTACTAGCAATAAGCAATCATTGTTGTAGACTCCACTGTTTTGATTGGTCCAGGAATATGAAAGGTTGGGATGGGAGCTGAGGAGAGACAGCTCTGCATTTACACGGGGAGAGCTGGGGACTCTGTCTTGGTGTGAGGGATTTATGGTTGCTTTTTATCCCTCCTTTTCCTTTAGGCTGTACATTGATAAACTCTCCGTCCCCCAGGAGAAGAGGATCACCCTGGCAGAGTATCTCCAGCAGCTCTCCCGGCATCGCAACTTCCTCTGGTTTGTCTGCATGAATCTTGTCCAGGTAGGCACAGAAATGGCACGCTGGGATTCAGAGGATGAGCACTGGCTCTGGCTCTTTGAGATGGATGATTCAGCAGTATGTGAGTTCCCGAGGAAGGGCAGAGATGTTCCCGGCACCCACTTGCTCTTGGAGCCTCCTGCACATGCTGGCTGATTCAGCAGCTGGTAGCCACTCTCCCTGCTTGTGACTGAGGATACTTCCTGAGCAAGCTGTGGGGTGCTCCTTCCTCTCTCTGCAGCATAGGCTGGGTTATGGGGGCTGACTGAGCTCTGTACAGCCCATATGGGGTGCAGAAGCACAGGGCCTGGCTCACAGAAGGGATGAGTTTAGGAGTGCTATGTGCTGGCGTGGCTGTCAGCACAGTCTCCTTTCCCTTTCCGTTTTCCTGGGGCTCACATCACTGTTCTCACTGTCCAGCTGGATCCATCTCCCAGCTGGCTTTTACCATTTCTGTTCTTCATCCTCTTCAGTGATGACTACCAAATGCCGGCAGCCTGCCCAGCTTTGTGTGCTGCAGTTATGGCTCCCTGAGGATCCCTCAGTTCCCCTCAGATAGGCTCTTGATGCTGGTCTGCATCTTTGTGTTCAAGCCTTACTGCCTTACCAATGTCCTCCTGCCGGCTGCTGCCTCCCTCCTGCCATGCCACTGTCTCCCCCAGCCTCATGGTCACTGCTGTCATCTGCTGGCCCTGTCTGCCCCAGCAGCACTGTGCTGTACAGCTGGGCAGTGGGGCTGACTTCGGGCACAAAGTGGGCATAGCTGATGGCATTGCAGCTCTGCAATCTCAGCCAGCAGTGTTGGAAATGTCACAGCCAAGGTCTTGCTCTGCTGAAGTACTCCAGGCCTATCCTGCATGATCCTTTGGCATGGGGCTCCTAGGACAACAGAGCCCAGAGGGCTGTTAGCTTTTTCTCTTCTTTCTCACTGCTGTTCCTGCTGACCAGCTCGTCTGCATGCTGCCTTCACAGGTTTTTCACTGCCATTTTAACAGCAACTTCTTCCCTCTGTTCCTGGAGCACCTGCTGTCAGACCAGATCTCTGTCTCTACTGGATCCTTCCTGCTTGGTGAGTTTCAGGTGGGACTGGAGGGAGCAGCTGAGTTACATAGGACTTGGCCCGAGTCTGGGTTTGCCCTTCCCAAACTCCATCTGGGGAGAGGTGTGCTCACATGCAGGACTCTGGGCTGTAAGATTCACACATACACATACCCTACATGTTTCCTTGGGACCTCTGAGTTGTCCTTCCTGGGCACAGAAGTAACTTGGAGCCTTTTCTAGTAAGGACAAGACACCAGACTCCAGAGAGGTATTGCTCTGAGTACTAGAGGCTGCAGAATGCACTGTTCCCAGGATGCAGCATAGAACACAGCCCTGAATTTTATCCCTTTCCTTCTGCAGCATAGACCATTTCCAAGCTCTCACAGATGTGTGGGCATTGGTCCTAGAGTTACCCTGGGAGGGTTCTGTGCAGGCCAGGTCTGGTCAGGCAGTCCTGTCTCTCTCATTTCTGCTCCAGGGCTGAGTTGCAGCCTCTGCATGACGCTGGGCAAGTCTTTTCTTCCTCTCTGTCCATGAGGTTGATGGAAGAAGGTCTCCCTCTGTAGGAAAGTGTGTGCTGTGCCACAAAGCCATGGAATAAATCTGCTGCAGCCTTCTGTATATGCGGAGGAGCTACTCTGTGTTGTCCTGCTGGCAATAGCCAACCTTGCTGTCTCTCTTGCTATCATGTCTGGGGGCATGGTGGAAAGTGAAACTCCATCAAACTGTTTGTGCATCTGTCTCTGCTCAGGTGTTTCCTACATTGCCCCCCATCTCAACAACCTCTACTTCCTGTCACTCTGCCGCCGCTGTGGGGTTTACGCTGTGGTGCGAGGACTCTTCTTCCTGAAGCTGGCTCTGAGTGTTGTCATGTTCCTGGCAGGACCCGATCAGGTGTATCTGCTCTGCATCTTCATTGCCAGGTAGGCAAGCACTTCCTCTGCCCTCTGCCTCCTGAGAAGCAAAATTAGTTGTCCCTGTTTTAAGAAGAGGAGTGGAAGGCAGGGAACAGGGGCCAGGATCATACATAAGCCATGTGGTTTCCAGCTCTGACAGCACATGGGACAGGTCACTGCAGAATCCACAGGCTGCCCTGCTGCAGAATGAGGGAGGCAGTGATGTTCAGGAGGTCACAGACTAGCAGGACTGGTGACAGCTTGCACCTGCATTTGCCAGCTGCTGAGAGCTTCTCTCCTCTGCAGCTCTCAGTGTGTGCTGCAGCTGCCTGTGAGCCACAGGTCCAGTGTGTCCTATCCCCCGGCCTGTCTGTGTGGCAGGTCAGGACTGATCTGAGGTGTCACTGCAGGGTACAAAGTCTTATTGATAGTGGTGTTCCTCTCCTGTAATTAGGGCTTCTGAAATTCTTATTTCAAGTGTGGGGAAACCTTTTTCACCCTTGCCATTTTTTCTGCTCTGTCACATTTTCCTGTCATTTGATAGCCCTATTCAGTGCTTTGCCTGTTGTTCTGCAGCAACCGTGTGTTCACAGAAGGGACCTGTAAGTTACTCAACCTGGTGGTCACTGATTTGGTGGATGAGGATCTAGTCCTGAACCGTAGGAAGCAGGCGGCTTCAGCCCTGCTCTTTGGGATGGTGGCTCTGGTCACCAAACCGGGCCAGACCTTCGCGCCTCTGATTGGCACCTGGCTGCTCTGTGCGTACACAGGTAAGGATGCTCCTGGGAAAAGCAGTGGAGCAGGACAGGGCAGACCTGTGAGTTCGGTGTCTGGGACCTTGTGCTGTGCCCGGGGTGGGTGCAGAGGGCTCTTCAGTTGCTAATCTGTGCCTGGTCTCTCCATCTCCACGGCTGGTCACTCAAAGAGAATGGACAAAGATCCATCCCCACTGCCCCATTCTCACAAACTCTTCTCTGACACCAGGATACGACATCTTCCAGCGCAACCCCCTGAACAACGTGGTGAGTGCCCAGCCAAAGCTGGAGTCTGCCGTGGCCTTGGAGCCAACTCTTCGCCAGGGCTGCTTTTACCTCCTCGTCTTTGTGCCCATCGCGTGCGCCCTGCTGCAGCTCCTCAGCTGGTCACAGTTCAGCCTGCATGGGAAGCGGCTGCAGGTGGTGAAGGCTCAGCGGCAGAGCCTGACACAAGGCCAAGCACCAGAGGTTAAAGCAATCTAAGGGTGCCTGAGCCCCCAGGATGCTACTGGTTCCAGGCTGGTGCTGGTGGGCAGGTGAAGGGCAGGGATGGTGGGCCGAGAGAGCCTGATGTTCATGGTTCAGCTGTGAAATGCTGTGATGCCAATGTTTGCTCATTCCAGGTAGTCATCACTGGGGAAGGCAGAGAGGTTCAGCATGTGAGGGGCCTGAGATAGATTGCTTGATCTCAGGAGCAAGAACATTTCCTCCCAGCCTGTCCCAGGGACCAGAGAGCTGCTCATTCCAGCAAAGAGGTGCTGGGTTGCAGGTGCTAGAAACAGACATATCCCCAATGCACTTCTCTGTGCTGGGCGTGGCTCTGAGGAGCCACAGCCTCTCCAGCTGAGCAGGAGGACACTGCACAGGGAGTCCTTCCTAACTAGAGCCTTTCACTCTCGTGGAGTGGTAGGCTTCTGAGGGACCAAGTGACCAAGGGAATGATTGCCAAACAGGAGCAGGGATGATAGGATCTTGAAGGCCTTTCCCAGTAACTGGTAGAACCCTCCCACTTGCAGTGCTGTGGTTCTTGGACCAAATCCCCTCTTAAGCATTTGTTATTCACAGGACAATATCCTGCACAGCCAGGATCTGCTGGGTGTGCTGTTTTATGCTGAGGTTCCCTTCTCTGTGGCCTTGTAGAGGGAGTTGTTGCTGGGTTTGAACTGAGTTCAGAGCCTTGAGCTGTATCATTTCACTGGGCATCCCACTGCATGTGTCTATCCCTCATTTCCTCTCCACAGCCCCTTCTACTCAGTGCTGTCACACAGCTGTACCATGAACCCCCTCCCATTCTGGGCAAGGTGAGGGAACCAGCCGCTAATCCGGCCGCTGGAAGTGCCTCCCTGCCCAGGGCAATCCCAGGTACCCCAGTGAGGCAGCCTGGTGCAGGAGAGCACAGCCTGGAGGAGACACCAGGTCTTGCTTTTGTGCCTTCGATTCCTCTTTGGAGCCTGTCTGACACAGTATTGGGCAGTCACAGGGCTGGGTTTTTACCCCTGTGGGGAGGGGCAGACATCTCAGCTCCTCTGTGCTTGAAACAGTACCCAAGTTAGATCATCTCACCTGCTGAGAGCAGGTCAGAGAGCGGCTGAGAGGTGCTGAGCCAGGGACCCAAGGAGAGCAGGTGCTTTGGTCTCCCTGGTTTTGGCTGAGAGCAGACGGACAGGTAATCACCAAAGGGGTCCCTGAGGCAAGGGAGTGACTCCTCAATCCCTGTGATGTGTTTGGGGGCAGACAGAAGGGATGTGCCAAATCCTGTGCCTGCCTGCTGCAGGAGGGGGCGTTTGGCAGGCAGTGTTTGAAGCTGTTGCATGTTGAGGGATGTTCTTTTTTTAGTGCCAGGTTCCCTCTGGGGTCTCAGCCCACCAGCCTGCCATCTTGCCTCAGGACATGGCTGCCTTCTGTCTTGGACCAAGACATTCCTGCCATGAGGCTGCTGTAGTTCTTACTGGTTCAATCATAAGTTATTTCTGCAACTTCTAACCAAGTTTGAGAATGATTCTCCATTTCAAAAATTAAAGATGATCTTTTTCTGAATTGCTTGATGATTTTATTCTAGCCAGTGGCTCTAGCCTGGCTGGGTGAATGTAGTGCTGTGGTGACACAGCTGTGGCTGGGTGGAGACAAGGGGACAGCTCCTTCTCCACAAAACTTGCACTGAGGCTTGGCTGTTTCTGTAGGGGGCAGAGGGGATCACCTGCTGCTTTGGAAGGGCCCAGAGTTAGGTCTGTCCTGTTCCTACACCAGTGGCTGCTGGGGACAAAATGGGACAGTAATAGCACTGGGCACTGTGCCACCTCCCCAGGGGCCACCCTGTGAGCCCAACTGTACTCACTGCTCTCTCTGCAACCACCTGGGCTGCACCAGTTCTTCTCATAACAGCACTGGCATCACCCTTGCCCTCTTCCAACCTTTCACCTGTCTGCAGTGACAGAAAACTCAGGGATAACACAAGTAAAGGAGAGTAGATGTGGACACCATGGCTGCAGCCCAGGAATCTCCTCCTACAAAAGCCAGACCAGGAATGCAATCCTGGACCAAAGATAGTGTCTCCTTGCAGTCTGCCCAGGCAAGAGAACACAAGTTACCTACTTAAAATTGCAAATGTGGGCAGAGGAGGCCAGAAGGCTTGAGTGTTGTATATGAATGACTTTATTTAAGTATGCTGGGCACCACCAGGCAACATGGTTTGGACAGTGTGCGAGGGAACAGGCAGACCAAACGAACGCTAGATTGGAGACAGCACCATCCTTCCCCAGTCACTGCAGGTTACAAAATGGAGCACTGCTGCTGCAAGGCCAGCGGAGGTGCTGGGGGGATGGAGAGCACTGCCTGGGGCACGCAGTAATGGAACGGAGAAGAATTTGCTGGAATTCCCCTCTGTGCTGCAGCAAACCAGCAAGAACAGAACCAGTTTCCCAGCAGAAGCCTGAGCATTGATGGCTCTTTTCTGATAGGTTCTTGCTTAAAAAACAGTCTGCTCCAGTGGGGTGAGGGGAACAAGCAGCCTGGCCTAAGCTGGGAGAGACCACCCTACCCACCTGCCTACAGCCTCTCCAAACCCATGGGTAAGCCCCAAGAAAGTGGTTCCTGCAGTGGCAACCGGCTGCTGCTTACATTCATCTCAGCTGGGGCAGTGCACTGGCCTTTCCCTCACCTCTGTGGCGATCCTCCAGCTCTTACCCATCTCTGCACCTGAGAGTGACCCCAAGGTGTGATGTGTGGCAATTAACAGAAAGGAGAGAAACTGGGAGGAACTGCCACCAAGCAACTCCAGCTCCATTGCTACTGCCATGTTCTGCAGAAAACTAATAGGGGAAAAAAAAAAGAGCACCAAATAATGCACAAGTAAAACAGGAAACAGTGGCATCCCCCAACACAAGCAGGTCTGCAGGCTGCCCAGGTCTGTTAGAGCAGTACAAGCAAAGCAGCCACCAGGTGAGCAGAAAGGCACTGCAGTGCAGTGGAACACAGCCAGCAGGACAGCTTCCTGTTCACACACATGCCGCTCACGCTGGCCTCCCGGCATGCTTTACTGTCCTCTCCCCTGGTGCATTCCCAGCGAGTCCCCGCGGAGCAGGGGCAGGGTGTGGTGCAGGGCTGGCCTTTCCGCTAAGCGTGGGTGCTGTGTGCAGTGCAAACATTGGGCAGCAGGCAGCTGGGCAACAGGTGTTCAAAGAAGACCCAAAGCATAATTCCCAGGTGCTGTGGTCAGTATTTGAGAGATCCTCAGACATTTCAATAAATAAAACAATTCTTACATTACAATGCACCTTCCCAATTATTATTTTGCCCCAGAATGGATAAAGTACACAAGAGTTATGCCTGGCTGTGAATACATGCTCCCTTTGCCCTGACATGGCAGGAAGGAGGGAAACAGCCTCGACTCTTACAAAGAACACGAGAAGTCAGCACTGTAAATCTTGGCAGGTTGAGGGGGAACACACAAGTGCCTTCACGCCCGTTCCGGGGTACTTGCTTCCAGAGGAGAAAAGGTATTTAAAACAAAGTACAAGAGAATAACCGTCTAGTACAATGATAGCTGATTAGATTTGCTTTGTTCTACTCCATGCAATACAAACTAAGTCCTATCGCCAACTTCTCCAGCTGTGGTGCAGACCCCACATCAGGCTAAGAAGTTACACACTCACACACACTCACACACCAAAACAGTGGGAGCAAATGGACTTAACTGTTGAGAATGTGCTTCTCTTAATAAAAAAATATATTAAAAACAACTTCAAAAACCTACTGATGGTGAAGACACCACTGAAGAAGGAAGTAGCTATGGGGCCTCAGCTATGTGTTTCCAGACAATCCAGGCATTGCAGTCAGGCTGACTAAAGCCTGCATGAGCAGTCTGCAGTGGTCAGCTCCCTTCTGGCTTGCCAGGCAGTTTCTATAAGCTGTTCCCTTTGTTTTTGCTTATTTGTTTTACAATGACAGATGTGACTGTGATATAGAAAATAAGGGACTGAAATGAAAAAGGAATGGGCCATTTTGGAGAAATTTAGATTGGTATTTTCTCCATTCCATTAAAAAAAAAAAACAAAACAAAAAAGAAGTTAGTAGTACTAATACAACCCTCCTGCTGCTGTCGTCTTTGCTCAGTGACATCGGGGCATGCTGGCGCACACACACACACACAGGCAGCTCTCAGACACTCGGACTCAGAAAAGCGAGTTTAAGTGAGTCTTCAGAGGAGACTGAGGACAGGTCCCAGGGCTAGAAGGTTTTTCGGTGGATGGCACGAGCTCCATCTTCTTCATATTCCTTTTTCGAAACCCACATTTTCTTAAAGGTGTCCAGAGAGGCCAGGATAGAGCCACTAGGGAGAGACAGGCATGTTACAGGTTAAAGGAAAATGCTGGGGGCACTCTCATAGTATCTCTGGCAGAGACGGGTTGTTTCTATTGTGACACTTCCCCATGACAGAAGGGTGCCTAGGGTCAGTTATCCACGACAGACACGCTCTCAGGACAGTCACTCCCTCTCCCACTATCCTCAAATGTGCCAGTGCTACAGAGCCTGGCACCACTTGTCCCCTCCCACACAACCTGGTGACTGCTGCTTCAAGAACACACCAAGCATTGCCCAGCTTAGCAACACAACCTCCCTGACACACGGCACCAGTTGGGATAACAACATGAGAGCTACTGGGCTGTGCCTCCCCAGCCCAATCCCACAGCAAAATGTGTTGCTGTGCAGCACATACATACCCAATCCATGTGGAATACAATCTCTCCTGAGGAGCTGATATCTGGAAGAAAAGAGAGAATCAGTCTGTACCTTCCCGAGCTCGTCTGCTCCTCCTAGCACACTGCCTACACTTCATTCCAGCTAACACCTGACAAACACAGATGTGGTCTCTCCCAACAGAAAGACACCTGGCAGTGCCCCAAAAGAGCCACTCTGGTCCAGAATCCTGCATAGGGGTCATGTCAGAGGAGCCACCTTCTCAGTGATGAAACCAAACTGATTTTCATCACAACAGCAAATGCTGTTGGGCATGTGAGTGTCTCAGGAAAAGAAATGTCTGATTTGAAGTAAATGGCAGCTGCAGTCTGAGCAAGGTTCTTTCAAGGTCACAGAACAACACACTTGGTAAGTGACAAACACAAAAGAGATGGCTCTTACCCTTATTTTGACGTCCTTCGGAGCTAGTTTCTTCACTTCGCTCAACAGCCTGTCACCAAAGCCTACACAAGACAGAAAATGTGTACTGTGAGCACCTCAGCAAAATCCCAAGTTCCATCCACTAACAATGTGGACATGGCCTATGCAGTCCTTCAAATAGCCCATTGCACATCATTCAGAGACTCCAAGCTGGGGAGGCACAGAACAGAGACAATGACACAACAGGATTTTGTCTCACTAAGAGCTCAAACACCGGCACAATGGGCTCTACTCCTCAGCAGCAACCCAAGTCAAGCAAACAAGGTTTTCAGCTAGGACCTCCTTCTTCCCTAGGCATTCCTCCTGTGTCCAGCCTATTTGTACAGAGGGTTGAATGGGAAGACCAGGATCTATTTGGAGCTGTCAACCAGTGGATAACAGACTGATGGGTTCTGGCAGAGGGTATCTTTAGGTCAGTGAGTACCAACTGAGCCCTGAGGGGATGGGTTGAAAGCTTTCTGCTCACACATAGCTGACACTCATGCAGGACTAGGACCATTGAACTCTCACGTATCAGAGACCTCAAGAAACCTTAGAAGATGGAAGAGTCCTTTTTGGTATCTAGTCTCAGATATTGTGAGCTACAGCAGCAGAAATGAACACAGCTATTCAGTCCTTCCACAGGCATTGATTGGAGGAAAACAGTAAAAGCCCTCCAAGCCCAGAAAGTGATGTACGAAGGCAGGTGTCCTGCATACCCAGCAGGATATGACGAAGACTCAGAACATTAGGAAGTAAACGCCCTGATAGAGCAGAATTTACACAGCCCTCACCCCAAAGGACAAACTGGGTGATCTGGGTTATCTTCCCAGTTTCACGTGAGAAAGAAGCAAGAGATCAGGTATGTCATAGCACACTGAAAGAGAAGAGGCAGGAACCTTTGAAAAGTGTGGAGCCTCCAGACAGCACGATGTTGGAGAACAGTGTTCGCCTCAGATCCATGTCTGACTTTTGAATGGCAAAAACGAGCACTTCATGAAGTCCTTCACATTCCTCCCCTATCAGGTCCGGCCGGAACAGGAGCTCTGGGGCTCGGAAACGGGCAGGGCCAATCTGCAAGAGCAGAAGTTAGGACAGAGGGAAGAAAAGAGAACAGTGTAGCTTTGTTCACTACCTACAGATGGGCCTGCCTTTCTGAGGTGAAGCTTCAGAGTAATGACGCTTCCTGGACATTCATGCTGCGTCACTAGATCCCAAGTGAATGCCACTTTGGACTACAACTCCTACAAAGGACACCATTTCCAATTTGCAGATGAAAGAGATGAAGAAACTTGCTCAGTCCCATACAGCAGGTCTGGCATAAAGGGAGCAAATCCAGCCCTGGTTCTGGAGGTAAAACCTGTATTTCCTCTCTTTCTACCATTCTATAGTGGGCTCAGTCTTCTAAGGAGTATTCCTAATTCTTCAAATCAACTGTTAATACACAGGAGACAATTCTAGGCAGGACAAAAGGCACATATAAAATCACTGATGGATTTAGTGAGCTGACACCTACCCACACTCCATACATGATCTTCATAAAGTTTGTTAGATCAGAGCCTGCTCTCAAACAGCTCTGAGTCCCCACTGTCATGCTGCACCTTACCCAGGACTTCTAGCAGAAGTTGTGAGGTTTCTAGTAAAGTTTTTTTTCCTTAAAAAATTCTAGTGCCCACTCAACAGCCAAGGATGAGTTATGGTCTTTTAAAATTATCCTCTCCCACCTAACACCGCATGTAATTTCCCATCACTGGGGAGCTTTTTGGGAAACCCTGTACCTCACAAGAATGGTCCTTACAAACCTCAATAGTGCTTCCATCTGGCAGGTAGTACTGAGCCTTCTCAGTCTCCAGAGTCTCATCCTTCTGGGGGTTTATTGACAGGTAGCAGGCACGCTGGAGAGGAAACAGAGTCAGAGACACATAAACCCAAATGCCTCTGATAAAATGTTTTTCTCACTAGCAATCAAAATCCACATATCCCTTTGGAGAGACTAATTTCAACAGTATTGTTGAGAAAAGACCTTTAAGGCTAACAGCATGTAAACTACCTTGCAATATCCCACTTGTGATCCCTAGCTGCCATGGATTTTACTCCATGAAGGGAAACAAACCCTACTGAAAATTATCATCAGACTCTGAAAAACTGCAGCACAGGTAAATGCCGAACCACCAGCCCATCTTCATCTCCATGTTAACAGTCTCTTAACAGGGATTAATTTGATTTTAACTATAACTCTCTCAGAATATGGGACAGCTGAGGTTGCAAATGACCTCTGGAGGTCATCTTGTCCACGCAGGGTCCCCTAAAGTAGGCTGTCCAGGACCACGTCCAGATGATATTACCAAGGATGGAGACTCTACAACCCTCTAGACAAACTCTGCCAGCACTTGGTCACCCTCACGCTAAAGAAAGTTTATGCTCAGACAGAATCTCCCGTGCTTCAGTTAGTGCATCTTGTCCTGTCACTGGACATCACTGAAATGAGTCTGGCTCTGTTTTCTCTGCACCCTCCCTTCAGACATTTATATACATCAATAAGACTCTCCCCAAACATATTTTGTGGCTCAACAGTCCAAGCTCTCCCTGCCTTTCCACATATAAGAGTCCTTTAATCATCTTAGTGGCCCTGGACTCCCTCACGTAGATAATGGATTTAGGTGCAGAGCTAGGTAGCCTGGAACTTCCCACCAGATTTCACGAGCCACAGCTTCCCTTGACAAGAAATTCCCTCTTGGACAAACACAGAAACAAGGCAGGGCATCACCTCCTTGATGGTCTTGACAATCTCAAACTCAGAGGTTGTGTGGAAGTCATAGCCTTCCTTCCGGAGATAGAGACGCAGGAAGCGGGAGACATCCCGGCCAGCGATGTCAATCCGCATGATGGAGTGAGGCATGGCAAAGCCTTCATAGATGGGAACCGCGTGGGTGACACCATCCCCAGAGTCCAGCACCACTCCTGTGGTCCTGCCGGTCGCATAGCTGCCGAAGGGACAAAGGCTCAAGTCAGAACAAGCAATTCAAAGTGAGCCCAGGCAAAAAGCACATCCACGCTCAACTCAGGAAGCAAAGATTTCACGTAAACCGGGCCTAAAAAACTCTCAAAATGCAACCTCTGTTTGCAGATCAGCAAACTTCCTGTAAACTCTTTATTACACAAATTGAGTTTCAGTTCTTGCATGAAAAGGGAGGGGAAGACATCAGTGAAGTCCCCCACAGGTTTTTTTGTAGAATGGATTTTATGGCAACATTCCACAAACACGAATCAAAGACGAAAGACACTTACAGGCTAAGTACAGCTTGCATGGAGATGAACAGTGCTGGCACATTGAAGGTCTCAAAAAACACCTCAGCAGCACGCTCTCTGTTCTTGCGCGGGTTTAGGGGTGCTTCTGTCAGCAGCACGGGATGCTGGGAAAGAGAAGAAGGAGCTGTGCTGCAGTAACCAGGAGGCAGTCGGGGTGTGTTCCTAAACATTTCTAAATATTTATTCACTTTAGGAGCCACTGGTGCAAGAGGGCAGGTACAAAGGAGTAATTTCAGCTGAGCTGCATTAGACTGAATAATCTCGATTAGATTGGAAGACCAGCAGGGTTCTGGTCTAGTTATGAAGAAGTGTTAGGAAATGTACTCTGTAACTCTGACCCATGAAGAACAAGTAGGATGACTTGCAGTGACAAAAAATCAGCCAGATTAGCCAAAATAAACACCCTAAGAAAGGGTGAAGGCATATGGTCTTAGCACAGGCAGACAGAAATATTCCTACTCCACAATTTAGATTGCTCTCAGACATTTAATAACTTTTTGGTCCAATCCTTCCAGACCACAGGACTGTGGTTTTCTCCTTCCTCACTTCAAATCATGTCACTGCTGAGTGGATATGCCTGATGTGCTGGCAGAACAGGAAAAGTCAGAAACACTTGGCCTAGAGTGGAATCATTAGAGAGTGTGAATAGCAAATGTGAAAGGCAGATTTTCAGTTAGACCATCAGATCTGGAGAAGAATTCTGCTTGGACACTTCTAGTGCAGTATCTCCTGAGAGGTGAAAGAACCCAATTTAGCAACAGACACACATTCAGAATGAAGGCCAAAGGAAAAGTCCCAAATCTTTCTAAGTTCCAAGGCTCCTGGTGTTACACACGCACTGAATGATGCCTGTGCCATTACACAATGTGGTCTCTCACCTCTTCTGAGAAAGTCTGGAGCTGGTCTTTAGAATACACGTACTGCCAGATGCGCTCCATGTCATTCCAGTCCTTCACTATGCCATGCTCCATCGGGTATCGGATTGCAAGAAGACCTCTGTGCTCCTGAGCAAACAGGAAAAACAAGAGCATTCCAACAATCACACTTCTGAGCACTGTGACTGTGACTTACTGTCAGACTCACATTCAGTTTTGATTCCACTAAAAGATAACTTATCTCTAGCACACAGGGCAAAACCTGAACATTCATCATAAACATCTCTCCCTGAGAAGCCAAGATTAGACAAGGCCTTTTCATACCAAGTAGGAATGTCTACCTACGTCTGACATTTGCAGAGCATATTCCATCGTAACACTTTTCAAGTCAACACACAGACACCTATCATATGGTATCTTTGTAATACCAGCTCAGCCATGATATAAAACACAATAGGATGTTACTGGGGAATGCAGTTTGAAGGGCTCACAAGAAATGTGACCGTGGAGAGAAGCTTCCTGTCCACAGCAGGGAGATATACAGCAATTGAGTAGGGTTCATTTCTAAAGTTCCCAGTCAAAAGTATGTAACCATATAGAGCTAGAAGTAGCCTAAAAAGAAAAGAAAGATATCAAAGGCCTTGGGAACTAGGTCTGTGGTCAGCAGATTGGCACAAGAATTTCATTAAGCTTTGTCGCCCTGATTTCAAAGCTTCACACTCCATCTTGGACACACATGCAAGTGACAATCTGTTCTACTCTTCAGACTTACACAGTACCAAAGAACCACAGCCCAGCTGCCACCCCCCCCCCCCTTACAGCAGCACACTGAGATATATGGACAAGTGCAGTGTACAGGTGTTCTTACCTCTGCCTTTGGACCAATGAAAATGTCCCCTTCTAAAGCACCAGCCATAACGCGAACGTGCTTTGGTCTGCCCACACTAGAATAGAGACAACAGAGTAAATGCTTCTACAAAGAGCTCAGATGCATCCAAGAATTGCACACTTTGTGTTTCTCTCTATCCCAACCAGAACTTTCTCTGTGGGTGAGTCTGGGGGCGCTACTAGGTACAGACAGATCCAGGTTTGCTCTGAGCTAATCTCAGGTATCAGAGGTGTAGACAGTTTGTAGATTATAGGCAGTTCTGAACTGGCTGGACATAAACCAGCTGAGTCTGGCCGTATTTTCACTGATTATTCAGGACTCACCTGTTTCAGCAGTGCCTGGGATGAACATGGCTAGACTGAGCAATCGTCTGAGGTGATGGATACACATGTGCTGCCTGATCTAAGACAGACTTCTCAGATTAGACATTTGTGTCCCATACCCCACCATGCCATACAGAACATATTGCTCAGAACACAAAACCACTCACTAAAACCCCACCACACTGAAAATAAAAGCCAGTGACTATTCAGAGTTCCTGTTCCAGCAGTCTTCATCCTGGCAAAGCTCTTAGAAAACTTACAAAAAAGTCTGGCAGGAATCAAGACATCATACCACACACTGAAAAAATACAGAGATCTTCACACTTCTTATCCCAAATTTTACTTTTTCCAGGTCCATGTGCAAATGAAAGGATCCTACAGCTTTGGTTGTGTGTAGAGCCTGACAAAGTGATGTCATCTTTTACAATGTGTATGTGTCTCCAAAAATTTCAAGATATTTAACAGCGGAGCTCTCACCTCCCTGATGCTTCTTAGCAGCAGGCAGAAAAGAGTAACTCTTTTTCCATTCATAAAACTGGGTAATTCTCCCCTCTACATATCAAAGAATTGGTACACAGTATTAAGAAATTACCAAGACCAGCAGAATACTTACTAGTTAGGAAAGCAGTATTTTGGTATTTGATCGCCCGCAAAACCTGCTTTAATCACACCCGAGCCCTGTGGAAGCAACAGACAAATACATGAGTTTATCACTCATTCCATCATCTTCACAAGTTTTAGAGGAGCAGCAAAGTACATCAGGACTGCCAGATCCTCTCCTTTCTACTAGGAATAAAGCTGCCCAGAGACTGACTCTCCAGGCTGCTTGGGGATGGGAAGTGCCAGCTTGGCTGTTGGAGGGGGTGACTGGCACACTCTCTGGCAGTGACACATCTCACAGGGCACAACCATCCCATGCACCCTGGTACTGCTCTGCACACATCCAAACAAACACTGTCCTGTACAGACGAGTATTTTTCTGGCCAGGGTTACTGTGGGGGGTGCAAGAGGCTAAATCCATGCTCCACAGGTGTCTATTGATATTAGATAACCTTTGAGGGGAAGAGAACACTCCAGAAAGCCCAGCAATAGCAACAGAAATCTGCCAGCTTCAGGAGACACTGGAAGAGTGAAGGCTACAGGCCTCTCAGAAGGAGATTTGGAAAGGATGGAGGGAGGGCAGATAAAGTCAGAGAAGGAAGTAGCAAAGAATTGTGAGAAACAGACTGGAGAAGAAACTGGGGAAAAGATTATCAGATGGGGGATGAACTAGCTAAGGCTAAGAGGCACAAGTGTGGTCAGAAAAGACACTGGAAAGCAACCCAGACTGTTGGGACAGTTGGGAAATGACAAAGGTGCCAGTTACACTGCAAGGGGTAAGGCTGGGGGCAGGAAGCACAGCTGAAGGGATAGAGCTTGTTCAGAAGAGCCACAGAAGAGATGAGAGATGGCAGTCAGGAAGGCACAGGTCCAAAGAGCCTTCTGCAACATTCAAAGCATCAAACACAGAGCGGGTAAAACCGGCCACAGCAAGGCCCTGGCAGGGAGTCGGTGCCGGGCATCTGGCCCCACAGCTCATTCCCGGTCCGGAAGCATCCTGGGAACACCATCATCAACTTGGATCTGTGCTGACTCCTTCCCCTCCTCCATTTCCTCTCCCTGCACAAGGGAATGACATCTTGAAACAATGAGCAGCTTGCAGGAACACCCAAGTTTTGCTAAGGAGCAGATTTTCACAGAATCTCCTCAGATAAGCCGTTTCACTGGTAAGCCCAGACTACCATGGGCGCAAGCTCTTCTGCAGAAAGAGGAGCAGTTCTGCTTAGCCCCATGGTGGGAGCAAAGTGTGTGTGAGCTTGCACTGAAAGCTGTGACCTGTGAAGTGTCTGTTCCCTCTCAACGGCTCTGCAGTAGGAATGCTCTGGTTTGGAGGCCAAAAACTTATTTTGGCTACCCCACCGCATTTTAAAATGAGTAGCAACACAGCTCCTCCATAGCTTTCCACTTCTCACCACCTCTGCATGGGTCAGCATCACCACTTTTGCTTCGAGGCTGGGGCCAGATGAGTTGCTCAGGGCTGTGACAGGCAAGCCCTGGCTGCAGTGGTTTCCAATGCTGCCTTCCCAGTGCCAGAGGTTACCAGCCAGAGCAGGCTCAGCAGAAAGGAATGTGGGGTGGCCCCAGCCTCTCCCATTCACAGTCCAGTGTTCTACTGCCAAGCTACTTCCACCAGCAGTTTCAGCAGGGATGTCAGGCTCTGCACAGGGTATGTGCACTCTGCCACCAGAGCCAGGATACTCCGGCCTCTAAACCACCAGAGTCAGATTTGCCAGGACACATCTGTAAGAGGGAAGTGTCAGGAATACTCTGCAAACCAGACATAGCTATTTATAAAGCATATGAAAGGCAGATTGCTTGAATCCTTGTCTCCTGATAAACACCTGCAGCCAGGCTGGCTCCAGGAGCACACCCAAGCTGCCAGCTGGGCAGGACTAACTACTTCCTTTCCACTCAAGGGACTCGGGTCCAGTTGCATCCCAAGGTCTGCACTAACTGATATCAGTGTGACAAAGTGGTGGGTGAAGTGTTAAAAAGACTTCCCTTCAGACAGACTCTCTTCTGGCTATTCCCTTCAAAGTGAAACAAGGAACAAACCAAAACCACTATTCTGATTTTTCTTATCACAGCTTATAAACAACTCTCTACCTGGGAAAGAATACCATCCTGTGGCAAGTCTTGCAGAAAAAGAACTGAATGAAATGCAATAACATAATGTAACTACATTAGAACATTGCACTTAGTGAATATTTTGTTCAGGATAACGAGTGATCTTGTTGCTAGCACATTCTGCTGTGGGGAACTGGTTTCAGGAGAACAATGATGCTCCTATTTTAACTTAGGGATTAAAACTTCCTTGTGTCAGGCCAAAAATTGTCCAGTGTATCCTGGTGAGATTCCCAGCAAGTTATGTATTTTAAGATTTACATACTGAAGTTCAAAGTTAACCAAATGCGTTGGGAGTTCAGAACTTCAGCTTGGAGTCAAAGACAAATGACTGCTTTGAATGTGCCAGTGGGATGGGGCTTCAACACAGTTGTGCTTCCAAGTGCCTGGGAATAAACCAAGAACAGCTGTTTGATATCACTGCACTACAAAGACCTGACTGCGCCTTCTGACCTATTCAATTTTTCTTGAAAATATTTTACTTCTTTGAAGATATGTGCACACTGAGTAAATATGTTTATTATAGACCAGTTTGAGATTCCTATGCAATGAGAGGAAAATATTTACATTTTGAAATAAGTCTGATTCAAAAGGTTTAAAGACCTGTTTTTTCATCTTTGTTTCAAATAAGCAAAACCACATGCATCTTCTCTTCTGTTACAAACTCTGATTTATTAAAACTTAAAAAGAATTGAAAAATTTATATACTTCCACCAGTAACTATCCTGGCTGGGTTTTCATTCCATTTTATCTGGCAGTGGTTTATTTTTTTTATTTAATCTGAGCAAAAGAATAAAAGAAGAAAAGCTACATGTAAAATGTAAAGGTCAAGGAAGATAAATTCATTAAAAATTCTTGTGAGTGTCTTGAAGTAACTGAACATACCTCATCTACTATCTCTGTAGCCAGTTGGTTATGGATTCATTCATCTTGATGCATTTTGGACTCAAATTTAAATGGAAATTGCCAATCAATCTTCCATGTAGCACTTTTTATGGAGAGTGCACATTTCACATTGTTGTAAAACTGTTTTATTTTATACAGAAATTATAAGATCGAGAACAAACCAAAGACACAACAGCTCTTGATGACAGCTTAGCTGCATAAAATGCCACCACTTATAGTACAAGGCAAACAAGAGATAATTCCATGTTCCATGGAGGTCAAGGAATTTGCACTGACTTAGGCCATAGCTGGACTACTGACATGTGCATTATGTTCAGCAGGGCTCCCAGACCATTCAGAGAGACCTTGTTGGACTGCAGATGGGAATACAACTCTTAAAAATTAGACAATGGAGAGTATAAAGTTGTGCTGAAGTACAGCTCCAACCTCCCACTGTACATTACAAAGCTCTCCCTGCTGAAAGCATACAGCTAAGAGCAATTTGTGGTAAGAGGAAAAAACCTCCCTGTTAATTTTTTAGTTACAGAGCTTCATGTCCTTTTGGAACACACTGAGATTCTAGAGCAGGGCTGGGACTGGAGGGGTCTGGCTCTCACCAGATCAGTACCTCACTTCCCCCTTCCAACACAGAGGCACACATGAGACAGGATAACATTCAGCCTTCAAAAGTGCCTGCAGTTCTCTGCAGAAAAGCAGTAATGGAACAGCAGTGGGAAGAGAGGTACCTGCTCTGTGCAGCTCCACTTCCCATCCTGCCTGAACTCCAAAGAGTAGCAAAAATGCAGTGTCACCACGAGTCTCCTTGGCCCACAGCCTGCCAGCATTCCAGGCAGATGCTACAACTGCACAACTGCTCCATTCTCCTTCTTGTACAGGGAGGGGAAGGGGGGAAGCTTGTTTATTGAAGAGGCAAGAACAAGAATTAGCTTTTATAAGACCAGCTGATAAAATGAAAAAAGACACAGAATCAGCTGCTGGCACATGAGCCCTTCTTCAGGTCTGAGGCAGAGGCAGCAATCATTGCACTAAATAACAAAAGGACATGCTGAAATTAAATATATGCTGCTACTACACTAATAGCTCAACAAAGTGATCCTCACAGCTCTAGAGCACCTAGAGATAACTTTAATGTTTAGCTGATCACTCAACAACGCAGCAGGATCAGCGCTGATAAGAGCATTCCTAAAAACAATCAACCAAATGCATTTTTTAACATCTTCAATAAAGAAGATACATGTTTTTCTCAACATACTCAATTTCACTGCTTACTCTCATTTTCTATTAGATACTTTCCTTCCATGTCTAACCCAAATCCTTCTGCTGTAAGATTCTAGGGAAATAAAGCCAAAACTGTATCAGAGAGCTCAAGCTCTAGAGAGGAATTTGGGATCCACAGTAAAGAAAGAGTCAGAAGAATAATCACCTTTATCTGAGAAGACCCAAAATCATTCACCTTATGGAGAGTTAAAGCAATAGACTGACAAGTGCCAGGGCAGGAAACCCAATTCATATGGCAAAAAAATTCAGGAAAAATTAAGCTTGTGGAAGAAGGATGGAGCACAGCACTGACCCTTCAGAACAACAGAATCTCAATCACTGGCGATAGAGGTCAGAAGGGAGGAGCATGGGTTTGTGACTCAGTACACTGAAGGAGGCTCCATCCAAGACATGCCCTCCCATTCCTTCCTGGATAGTCCTTCCTCCTGGGAGGGCAGCATGGCTGGGGCTAATCAGAACTGGACCCAGAAGTACCTCAAAGAGGCACAAAATCACTGTCATTCGTCTCCTGCAGAGCTATTACATACACAGACCGAAGGTCTGCTTTGTGCTAATGAGCACCATCAGCACATTGGAGCAGCCTTCGGCAACACCACACCACGCTGATGCAACCCTGGGCACAGATCCTTCAGCAGTGGCATTCCCTTGCTGTGGTCGGCACTGCCTTGTTGTGACCACTGTGCTGGATGCACTGGAGGAGGGGGAGTACATGAGGTCACGGCTTCTCTCTCGCTGGGCCGGCGAGGGGTGCCTGGCTGGAGAGCATCATGTCCTGCATGGGGCCAGGGAAGTGCCAGCACCCCCAGAGCTTGCTGGGGGTCCAACCACAGCCTGCCGGGAGCTCGCAGGAACCCTGGCCAAGCCTGCCCCACAGCATGCCGGGAGTGCGGCCGCGGCCTGGCCCAGCACCCCCATTGTCCCCCCGGCACAAAGACGGCTGGGGCGGGGCCGGGGAAGCCCCGCCTGACTGACAGCGCCGGCTGCCAATGAGCGCCGGTGCTCTGCCGGCAGTCCCGCCCCGCTCGGGCAGGTACCAGCGCGCTACCCCGCTGACTGACAGCTGTCTCGGCCAATGGGGGCGCGCCGCCCCTCCCAACCAGAGGCAGCTCAGCGGCGGCGGGGGCTGCGCCCCCCAGCGCGGGGCAGCGGCCCCGCTGCGGGTGACTGCCAGTCGCCCCAGCCAATCGCGCCTCGCCGAGGCGCAGCGGCCCCGCCCCCCAGGACGCCGTATGGCGCCGTGCGAGGGCCGGAGGCGGCGGCCGAGCCGGCCGAGGTGGGGGGGTGGCGGCGGGCGGGGCGCGGCCGCCCCGATGACAAAGGGATTGCGGGCCCTCCCCGCTCCCGGGACGCGCGGCCGCCCGCACTCACGTTGTCTATCACGACGGGCTGGTTCGCTATCACATCGTAGGACTCCATGGCGAGGACCCGCCGCAGCCGCCCGTGAGGGAGCAACAGCCCAGCCCTCGGCGGCGCATGCGCGGAGCGGCGACGCGGCGCCGCCTGGGCGATGTATTCCTGCCGCCGCGGCGCCTGCCGGGAGCTATAGTCCGACGCTGCGCAGAGTCAAGCGGGGAGGCACGCCTGGAGCGGGGCACGCCGGGAGCCGTAGGCCGGCGCCGGGAGCGAGGCATGCCGGGAGCCGTAGGCCGGCGCCGGTTGCGGGGCATGCCGGGAGTCGTAGGCCGGCGCCGGGAGCGAGGCATGCCGGGAGCCGTAGGCCGGCGCCGTTGCGGGGCGTGCCGGGAGGCGGAGTGCGGAAAAAGGGAATCCTGGGGACACATCCACGGCCGAGAAAAGGGTGAATGTTGCGGTCCAGGAGACAGCTGGGTGCTTCCGCCAAAAACGCAGCATCGCAACTGTCTGGCTTACGCTTAATGGATTTCCCCCTGCTTAAATTTTTCTAATAGGAAAGGAGAAAAAAGGTGATCCCATCAACTTCTGTAGAGGGGATCTATGACTAAGGAAAGCGTTTTATTGCCCAATAACTTCATGCGATCATCTTTACGAACTACTGCTCATAACGCATCTGTTCCCTCCATGAAATACCAGTTTTTCTCCATTTTTGAGGAACGAGAACCACAAAAGATGTGTCAGTATAAAGAATGCAGATCATGCACGCTTCAGTATTGAACAATGAACACACTGTTATTTTCCATTGAATAAGTATTCCAAAAGCACTTGGAATAATCGATGACTGAAACTCTGGGTCTTGAAACTAATTAAAATGGATTTCCATGCCAGTGAGCACACCTGAAGGCTTGACTCACCTGGCTTGCCCCACATCTCTCCTGCAGACATGGATTTTTCTCTGTAGTTCCTGCCTTTAGCTCCAGTAGATAAGTTTCATCCCAGATGTTTATCTTTAGCAACCTTCCCCATTCACCTAGTCTAAAAGAGGGAGTTTCTGTACAACGGGATTGAGGGGGTTCCATTAAGGCCAGTGTTGTATCACTTCAGTGAATGCCAGGAGCCAACACAGCCTTTCCTACATACTCTGCTCCGTTCACCTTCTCAGCTGACTGCAGCTGACTACTCGGGCAGATGTCACAAAAAGTAGTATCATGGTAACAGGACAAGTGAAATATTTTTCACAGTGGGAAGTGAGGACACCAGCTGCTCACCTCCTCTGTCAGGGGATTGTCATTTGGCTGTCAGCTTGTCAGCTTCTTGACCATGTGTGTTCTCCCAAATGGTGTCGTGAATGTTTTTAGAATAAACTCTCACCTATTTAAGTGAGAAATGCGAGCATGGCGCCCACCTGGTCCGCTGAGCACTCTACAGCTCATTTTTTTCTATTTGCTGATTAACAAGCAGGACCCTGCTCTAGCAAAGGTGTGTAGGACTACTGCACACACAGCATCCACATGCACATGCCCGGCTTTGCACGTCCACAGTTGTACTGCAGCTCAGGAATGGGCCAGATCGTCAGTGTGCGATCAGAGAGCCCCAAACTTCCCCTATTGGCAGCTTCCAGCTGCCTCCGAGGGCCCTGCAGACACAGAGAACGCACGGGGAGAGTGCAGGTGCCCCGAGCATCGGAGGAGGCGCAAAGGCAGCAGCAGCAGGCCCCGCCGAGCCCCGGCCCGGCCGCGGGACCCCGCTGCCCCCGGGACCCGCTCCGCGTTCCCGCCACGGCCTCGCGCGGCCATCGCCCCGCCCACCGCGGCGCCCCGCGCTGCCGCTAGGGGGCGCGCCCGAGACGCGGCGAGGGGCGGGGGCAGAGGCGCGGCCGCCCTCCGGGCCGCGAGCTCCCATTGGTCAGGCCGTCCTGTCACTCACGCCGCCCTCGCGGCGTGGCCCCACCCCCTCCGCGCGGAGCCCCGCGCGGCGCCGCCATTGGCGGAGCTGCGCTGTCACTCACGCGGCCCGGAGGTAGGCCCCGCCCCTCCTCCGCGGCCCCACGCAGCCGCTTGGGCCGGGCCGGGCCGGGCCGGGAGCGCCTGGCGGGAGCGGTGCGGGTTCGGCACCAGCTGCGACGGGCCGGGACCAGCCGCCTCCGGGACATGGAGGGCGTGCGGCCGGGCGGGGGGCCCCCCGCGGGCGGGCCGGGGTCCGGCTCGGGGTCCGGGTCCTTCCCGTCGCTGTTCCCGCCGGGGCTGCACGGTATCTACGGCGAGTGCCGCCGCCTCTATCCCGACCAGCCCAACCCGCTCCAGGTCACCGCTATCCTCAAGTACTGGTGAGGCGGCCTGGATGGGGCCGGGGTCTTGCGTGGAGCCGGGGGGAGCCGTGGGGAGCCGTGGGGAGCCGTGGGGCCGGCGCCTCGTGTGGGATAGGAGAGGGTTTGGGGAGAGCAGTGGGAGTGGGAGAGGTTTGGGAGAAGCACTGGGGCTGGGGCCTTTGCGCGGGGTAAGCTGCAGGGGCTGGGGAGGGTTGTAGCAAGGGGAGAGGGACTGGGGGTTGCGTCCTGCGTTAGGGGTGCGATGCAAGAGTTCTGGGGACATGCAGCGGGTCTGCGGATGGGGGGATTGGGGGTGCAGTTGGTTGCCCAGGTGTGTGTTTGGAGGGGGCTCCTGGGGAGACTGTGCTGGCAGTAGGAGAAGGGTCTAGAGAGGTGTGCACTGAAGACAGGAGAGTATATTGGGGTTTCTGGGGTGATTTGGAGGGTCCACGAGTGAGGGGTTGCTGATGAAGGCCCCAGCCGGGGCAGATCTTATGAAAAGGGAGTGCGTGTTACTCACTGGAGGTGTTCCCACAGAAGGTGAGGGTCTGGAGTTTCCCCCCCGGTCAGGAGGCACCGGCTCTGTCTTCTGGCCGGGAGCCTGGGGCTCGAGTGTGGCGGCACCGACCGGAGTGAAGCCGCTGTTGCAGCCTGCAGGCCGGACACATGCCCTGGGTAGCCGTAAAGCCCACGGGGCAGTGCCCGCTTCTCTTGGCCTTACGTAGCCAAGTGTTATCACAGACCGTGAATCTGCTGTTCAGTGTCTCTGCTGACACAGTGTCTGACACCAGGAACAGCAGTTGTTTATGTGGGAGAGTGGCATGAAGGAAGTTCTTGGATGTTCAGCTATCAAGATAAGTGTCTAGCACCTGATCCCGTGTGAAGAAGAGTTCCTTTTGCATTTTCCTATTGCTTAGCTGCTCAGCCCCTTCTTCTGGGGCTAAGGAACATGATCAAGTCACTCCTGAATGTTTTCTTTATGTGACATTGGCCAGTCCCTACCCTACCACTTGAAAAAAAAAAACTAGTAAATGCTCAACTTCTTTATTTACAGCTCATTTCAACCTGTATGTTTTTATCTAATTAGAGTCCTGAGCAACAGCAGAATAACATCCTCCTTGTGTGCTGCTCTGACAGACAAAGCTATTGATGTTTTTGTCCACAGAAGTGTTGTTTTTCAAGTGACTCTAGCAAGAAGTTTGTCTGTTAGCCCTTATTGCCTAGGGGAGTATTGTATTAAAATGACACAGTGGGCTGAGATAAGATATTGCAAATCTGAGACTTCAAAATATAAATAATTTCTTAGTCATCTGTGCACATCAGGACTTTGGTGGTGGTCTGATCAGTCTGTTTTTACACCTATGTCTAATCTTAGATACTCATGAAGCGTTTCCAGTCACGTTAGCACTTCTTTTCTATCAGCATCTTAAAACATACTGACTATATTGACATAAGATTTGTGGAGGTTGAGGGAAATTTAGGTCTATAGTGAAGAATGGCAAAGGCCCTTGTTTGGGAAGAAACCTTGTTGCTTAAGGGATTGATTAGGATTTCGCTGCAGTTGGAGCTCAAACACTAAAAGAATTGCTGCTGGCAGTGATGGCAGGTTGCAAGTAAGAAGTAATGTGAAGGCCTGTTTATCCTGGCATTTTCCACTTAGTGGTTCCTCCAGCTCTTAGCTCAGCCAGCAGTGAGAGCTGAGAGCCTCTGTTGTAGAGGTGAGCTTCCTACTGCTGTCCTGTGCAGGAAATGCTTGTGTGAGGTAAAGCCTCCATGGACGCCAGAAGTTTTCTCTCCTGTTGTTGGGTGAAACTTGGAGCTTGGTTTTGTTGAGTCTGGTAGAACGACTCCTGCTACAGCGCTCTCTGCTAATCTGTCCTACTCTGCCTGGGCCGCCAGCTATTAGCTGGTTTAGATTAGAAGAGGAAATGGCTGAATGAAATTCTCTGCCTTAGGAGAAATATTGTAACACTAATCAGCTTTTAATTATATGTATCAGTTTCTCTACGGTTAACAGCGATTTGTTGTTTTTTGTTCAGGGAGCTGAAGTTGTAGTCTTTGGCTTGCAGATCAGAGCAGATCCTAACTGTGTAACGTTGGAGAATCTGCAGAACTCCATGGCTGTTGCATAAAGGGGTTTAGCCATGTGGGTTATTTAATGGAACTGGTCTTTTAAAATGCTATTTGCATACCTTGGGAGAGAGCTTGGGATCTAATCAGAACTTCTTGGAAGAGTTTCTGTCTGTTTTTGTGAAGGCCGTGCAGCAAGATGGAGTTTGTTGATATCCAGTATCCACTTTTATTATAAAATGTGGTAGAGTATCTCAAATTGAAATGTCCTGTTGCATAGAATTGCTGGTGAAAAAAATCAAATTTGTTCATTTTTTGTGATAGGTTTTGAAATAAGCATAATTTGGGCTCGACTACTGGATTTTTATCACCTGTCTTAAATTTAGGCCATTCTCACAGTGAGCTGTGGTCTGCGGCCTTTTGGGAATCGCAGACTACTTCTGAAAGGTTGTCAAAAGGTAGCAGTGAAGAGCAATCCTATTGTCAGCTGCTGGGAAGTGACTACAAACAGTACACTAAGGACTTTTCGGGGTGAATGAATTAGGAGTTTTCCAATGTCTTTCCATTGTGGGTCTCTTTCCTCTCTGCATTTTGTGTTTCTGCTTCCACACAAACTTCAGAGCGCTCTTAACATCAGTCAAAAGAAGACTCTTGGTGCAGATGCAAATACAGGGTTTTCCCTGAGGCGGCCCTTCCTGCTCCTGAATGAGCTCCATTAATAGAGAATGTAACAAATTTGTACTGTACCTCTGGCTTTGAAGTTGGGCTCTTCCTAATAAAATCCTCCAACGCTTCCAGCTCTTTGTGTGAGTGCATGTACTGATATGTAGATTGTGATACAAGGTCGAACCCTGCCACGGCAGCGTGGGCGGGAGGATGTACCACAGCAGCGCCGACAGAGCGGTGAAACCTGCCACCGAAACTGGATAAATATCTGTGCTGACTAACCTTTGGTGAGCGTTATTGCCATGGCTGTGTTACTGTGTGCTGCAGGTAGCTGGCTTAAAGCTCGCGCTGAATACTTGTGCAGTTGCGGTGGTTTTGGGATAGGTGTATGGCTTGGATATGTGTTTTTCAAAATTTAATTAGTCACTGCTGCAGGCTTTTAGTCTACATCTCTTCCAAGGCTACTACACTTCTCAGTGAGTAAAGATGGTGTGACCGGATCATTGAGCAACACGTGAACCAGTTGGTAGTGAATTCTGGCCAGGACTGAGCTCAGCTCCTCCAGGCCACCTGGTGCCACACTGCTGTGGCCACCTCTTAGGTAGTGTGGTGCTGCAGGTCTCCAAAGAAGTTTGGCCTGTGGAGACAAACGCAGGATTGCTGGCAGGAGTGAGGGAGAGGTGTCTGGCTTGCCTGGTGCTGTCCTAGGCAGGACTTGCCATCTGCGTCAGACCTGACAAGTATGTTTGAGTAGCCCTAGGGAAACGCATGTACTCATGGAATAGTCCCTGTCCTGAAAAGGGCAGTGTAGAGGTTTCTCTTGTGTGTTGTCAGTATCAGAGTGCCTGTGTCAGCAGTGTTCCAACATTGATTGTTTGACTTCTAAAGTGTTATTAAAGCTAGTTTGGAAGCAGGTTTTCTTCATGTAGGAGGTGCTGGTTGCTTAGCAGTGTTCTCTTCATTGCAAAGCCCACAAAACTGCTCTGAGCACTAACCTCTCATGCTGGCCAGTGCATGAACCTCCCTCACTCTGGAGTCCTCCCAGTCCAGTAATAATTGTGTGTGGCTGCTGCTGGTCACTGCTGCTCCTCAAGGGTAAGTGACCATCCTGGCTGGAATTGCTTCCATCTGACTGCTTCCATCATGGATC
Source organism: Anomalospiza imberbis (assembly GCF_031753505.1). Lineage (NCBI taxonomy): Eukaryota > Metazoa > Chordata > Aves > Passeriformes > Viduidae > Anomalospiza > Anomalospiza imberbis. Next base: position 22,789,981 of record NC_089688.1, read on the forward strand.
CCTGGAGGGCTGAGCACTGGCCAGGACATAGGTGCTGTGCTCTGAACAGAGCCACCTGGATGGATGCTTGTGGTAGAGACCTCAGCCTCCAGTGTGACCTGATGCCAGTGAAAGGGAACAGGTGAGAAAAGGGTGTCAGAGGGGACTTGTTTTTTCCTGAGTGTTTCAAACTATTGCTAGACTTTGAAAATGGGTTTTTTCAGGTGTCTACTGAAGATCAAACTCAGCTCCATCCTGGGGTCTGACACACTCTGCCCGTGTTTGCTCACCAATTTGCCTTTTATGTCATGAAGATCCACTTGTCATGCGAGGAGGCTGCATTGTTTTGTTGTAGCCTTTGACAATGGACACCTGTGCCACTACTGGGGGTGAGCTGCTCATCCCCTCTGTCCTACCCCAGTATCCTGGGCTGCATCTTTGACTGACCTGCTGGAGAAACTGCAACTGGTCTCAGTCACCACGATGGCCTTATATGACTTAAGAGGGGGAAGCTGTACCACATAAAGTCAGTCATGTTAGACAAGTGCTTTGGTTTTTTGCCAGCAGCAGTAGGAGCAAGGCAGCACAGCACACCTGTGGAGAAGCCTTTTAGTACGCCAAGCTGATATGCTGTTTTGTACAGACTTGATAAGACTGGGCAACGGGAGGAGGGCAGAGGATATAAAATAGTGTTTCATTGTCACTAGGGCTGGATCCATCTGTCCAGCCATGGAGACTGTGTATGATGATACACAAACCCCCAGGACAAGTGAAGAAAGCACAGCCATGCCGTGCAACCTGCAGATGATTGTGTCAGGGTCTAAACAGACAATAGACATGAGAGGAATTGATGTGTAGAATCATTTGTTCCAGTGAATGGGGTCGTATGAGTTTGGGTTTTCTTGTTTGGAGCAGCTGAGAGTTTTACTTGAAGACACAAAGGCACAAAGTGGTTACACAGCTGCTCAGCTGTGCCATAAGTGCTTGTGGAAGGTGTTCTGTGATTGCCAGGGCAAACAGCAAAACAGTCCAGCATGTTCCTTCCTTCAGCAGGGTGTTGTCCTGTCTTAGCTCAGACAGAGGTGATGCGAGTGGCAGGAGGATGTGCTCTGCTCTCTGCTGGCACACAGCCTCAATTCCCTGTGCCTTGTAGCAGGAAGGGTGGCTGCAGGCTTTGGGGGTTGCTTTGTACCACAACCTGCCTGTACTGCGTTGACTTTTGAGTTATGTTCTTTTAAGGAAGCCATTCTGATGCTGATGCAGAGGGTACAGCGGTGCCTTTTACTCATTCTTGTTTAATGCAAGTGGTGTATTTTTAGAAGTTTTGCTGCTAGTTTTACTGAATCAATGTTTTTCTCCTCCACTGTCTGAACTATTTTGTCTGTGTTCAGAAGTATGGATTACTCGCCTCAAAACTTAAGTCATTTCAAAATTGCTTGAGGAGTAGCATCGCTTTTTTTGAGGTATGTGCCTCTGGACTAAATTAAGAGTTTGCAATGCAGATACAGCCCTTGCTCTTTTACTAGAACAGTTTTTCGATTTTCTTTGTGTTTTTTGGAAGCTTTAATATGATTTTCCAGAGGTTTTTATGCTTTAACATTAAAAACATTTTTAGCATGTTGTACACATATACTTTGTCTTCCTGTGCTCAAAGCTTTCTGGACTTAACCTAACCTTTCTCCTCAATCTTTTTTTTTTTTTTTTTTTTTTAAGAGGTGATTTGAATGTTCTAGTTTTTGTTTTAAACCAGGTCTTTGTACAACCACTTGTAGCACCTGGGGAAAGTTACTCTTTGTCTTGAGTGAATTAACTTACGCAAGAATTTTTCTGTTTTTTATGCAGGTTGGGAGGACCTGACCCTCTGGACTATGTTAGCATGTACAGAAACCTGGGAAACCCAGCACTGAATGTTCCTGAGCACTGGCACTATGTCAGCTTTGGCTTAAGTGACTTGTATGGAGACAACAGAGTGCATGAGTAAGTGTCATTAAGGTTCTGTAGCTGTGTGTTGTGTTTTGTGTTTCGTTTTGGGGGTGTGTAGGTAAAACCCTGTCCTGCTGCTCATATTATTTGAACAGCTGGTTTTCTGTTGAGAACACTCTAGCCCTGGTCTCAAAAAAAGATGACATATGCCTGTTCTTGCATGTGGAAGATATTCTATGTTCCCCTCTGCAGGCTTTGAATGCAGTATATTTCCTTTCAGTGTTAAGTTGAGTGGATTTTTGTTTAAATTTCTTTTAACTTGTTGGGAAATTTTCTTTTAACTGTCTTGTTGTGTTTTTCACACTCTGTAATCTGTTATGGTGGTATGCTTAAATCCTGACCCCTCCCTGTGCATGTTAAATGCCTTCCTCTGGAAAACTGCTGTAAGGGCATTTTTGCTGTTGCTGGCACAGCAGTGTTACTGTCAGCAGACTGCCACTCCAGTGGCTGCTGTATAAAGTGCCAATTTGTGTAACAGAAGCCTAAAACTCTAATTGTTTGACTGTCTTTTCTCTAGTAATTAAATTATTATCTTAGGTTGTTGGTATGAATGCTTTCTAGCAGGAACTTTGGATTAGACCAAGCAGGCAGCATGAGCTAACCCTATTCTTGTCTTCCGTTAGCTGACCTTACTGCTTAACTCCAGTTAAAGTGAGTTGCAGCAGCCAAGCCATCATGATTTTGGGGCTGTGAAAGTGGCCTTTTGACTAGCCAGAAATGGCACAATGTTTCTGCTGTTCTGTTTACTGAAACTATCTTTGCACTGTGTTATAGTTGCAGGATAAGTGCCCTTGATGAATGGTGTAGCGAAGGCTCCAATTTGTTCACACAAGCGTTCCTCCATTTGTTTGTCTTGGTTAAGGTTCAGCCACCAGGTTTTTTTCCATCAAAGTGCTTCTCTTGCAACAGCAGCAGTCGGGCAGTTTCTTTAACTTTACCCATTCCTCAAGGCAGTTTCTCCTGTTTTTTTTCTCCTTGTGTTTGTGATTACAGAACTGTTTTTCAGAAGACAAGTCTGGAGTTTATACAGGACCCTAATGTCACAGATATCTGCCTGGGACGTTTAACCAGTGTGTCTACTAACAACAAACCCCAGTCGATAGTTGCAGGGGCAGAGGAAAAGTAGGGCAAGTGAAAGAAATGAAGTTTAAGGCTTCATTCCCTCACAAGAGATCTTAGCATGAACACGTAGGCATTCACATGGTGCTTTTGTTTATAGATCAGGTGTGTGTTTCCCTTTTCTCTGTGTGGCTGGAATAGCATCCTCAGCTCCACAGTACTGTGTCCTTGTGTCACTTGCCCTAGATGTTCAGCTGTCTGCAGTCTGTCACCTTTAATTCGGCCTCATTCTTGGAGCTACAAAGCTTAATAGTATTTGTCCTGTTGGGTAGGCTGGTTCTACCTTGTCTGCAAAAGTCGTAATATACAATTATGCATGTGGTAGCGCTGTCAAGACCTACACATCTCCTCAACACTGAAAGTGAAGTTACCAGCTGGTACATGAGCACTGTAGACTGGCTGAGAAAAGCTTTTCAAAGGAGCTGAGCACTCACCAGCAGTTCTCACTCCCAAGAGCAATTGCTGTTTGCTAAAACTGCTCTGGAAATTTGATGGCTGTGGGAATTGCACCTCACCAGCCCAGCCCTGGGTGCACACTGTAGGAATGTTCTGGATTTTCCTATGCACTCAGGAAGTTCTTGTTCTCTGACAGGGAATTTAATAAAGCTTGAAGAAAATATGTCTCTTTTTTGCTTGAAGGGCTTTGGGATTCTGCTGTCCCAGGTAAAGTGTGCTGTAGAATGGTTGGCAGGAGCATGGGGTTGCAGGGTAGTTGTTTAAATCTTCAGTATATTTCCTTTAAAACAACTGTGTTACTCTGCTCAGTTGCCCTGGCCTCTGGAGACAAGAAAGGTTGGTTTGTTTTTTTTTTTTTTTTGTTTGTTTTTGGTTTTTTTTTTTTTTTTTTTTCATTTGTTTCCAGCTGTCTACAAAGAGTGCAGAGCTGGATCTGCTTGTGACAGTCAGCAAGGTTCCTACTACAGTGATATGCTTCCATAGCCTTGCTGTCCTTTGTACTTTAGAAGGGGAAAGATAGAACACTACCAAAGGTCTTGTTAATTGCCCAGTTTGGGTAATGTGTAGCTTACTTCTTGTGGACCTCTCATGGTAATATAGTACAGTCTAGAACAATTATAAAGCAGTATTAAATGAAAAGGACTTTTTGATTTAATTTTTGAGTGAACTAACACTGAATTGGAGGCCCCTGTATTTTTATTTATAATGGAATAGCAAACAGATGTAGCAAATAATGTGAAAATGTTGACTTTAATTTATATTTTTTAATAAGAACCTGAAAAGTCTGAAGTAGAGCTCTCCCGGTGCCTCCTTGTTGACAGATTTATTTTCAGTTAAAGCAGCACTGTTTCCTGCTCTGCTTACGTATCAGCTATACTCTGCTTACAGAACCAGTCTGGTTTTAAGAATCTGTAGAATAAGATGGAAGAAATCTAGGAATTTCAAACAAGGAAACCTTTTTCGTTTAAAACCCCTCAGTGTTTCATGGTATAATGGCAACCATGACACCAGCTGTGCTGAGCTGATAGCTCTAAAAATCCTAAATCATGATGTCATGACAACATAAGGCCTTTCAGTGGGATTTCATGCCAAGCTGCTTGCATGGAAATAAGTCTCTCCAGTTGAGAATGTTGCACAACTTGAGTGGCAGCAGAAATCCTTCCAGGATGTTTTTGCAAGTTATACTCCATTTTTAGCTTTTTCTATCTTGTTTCTAATCAAAACAAATGTGTAACTTCTTGCATCTATTCAGCAGGGTTAAAGTAGGGCCTTTTTTTTCAGACTGTTCTTGTATTCTGAGGAGATTCTGCACTGCAGTGGCGAGTGTGTACAGCCTGCTGGCAGGCAGCATGAGGCCAGTGCAGTCTGGGAGAGGAGGTGCTGAGTTCTGCACTCTTGTCCACCCCTTGCTGGCAGCAGCTGCCCACAGCAATGCCAGCAGCACGGAACATGTCCCTGTGTGTCTGCACAAAGCCAGTGCCTCAGCTGGCAGTTGCAGGTTCGTGCTCTGATGCCAGGCCATCAGCGAGGTCAAGGGACAGGTGCCTGATCATTCCTGCAGATTACAAACATTATGGTGACTTCTTCCTTGGTGGAGAGCAGGTGCACAGGAAGGCAGCATCAGCAGGTGTAGCTGGACTTGGGCTCCATCAGTGGCAGTGCTAGCTTCAGCTGAGCGCTGCCTTTGCAGCAGCCCTTGGGAGTCTCTGACCCAGGAGGCAATGGGCAGAAACTGATGCATAGGAAGCTCCACCTGCAGATGAGGAAGAACCTAATTGCTGTGTGGGTGACCATGCACAGATTGTCCAGAGAGGCTGTGGAGATACTAAAGAACCGTCTGGACACAATTCTGTGCCCTGTGCTCTGTGATTACCCTGCATGAGCAGGAAGGTTGGACTAGATGACACACTATGATCCCTTTCAACTTCACCCATTCTGCGATTCTGTGTTACTGTGGTGCCACAGTGTTTGCCAGCCCCAGACTGTGCTGGCACAGGTTTGCTGTCCAGGGCTGTCCAGGGACTAAGAAGGAAAATGTGTTTTTCCCAGACTGGCTTCTGACTTCAGTTTGCTCTAAGGCCAAGGTTGAATCTCCACTTAACTGTTCTGTAGTTCGAGTGCTCATTCTTAACACTTTAAAGAAGTGCATGGAAAGTGAAAACCATGATGCAATAGAATTCCTGAACACCTTGAATAGTCTTATTTGTATTAAAATTGCAGGGTTGTAATTCAGAGCTGAAATAGAAAGTAAGGCTTAAATTATGGATAGATTGAGATAAGATTTTTATTTGTGGTCTTCCCACATCCTGCAAAGTGACATGCCAACTGTGTTTAGATGTTTAGTACATCAGCTTCATACTGACAAGGGTGGTGGGTTTTGGGGTTTTTTGGTTTTGTTTCTTTTCCTGGCCCCTAGCCAGGAGCTGAAGTGCAGCATCCCATTTGCATAAAACCGGAGAGATTACAGCTGCCTTCATCTCTATTACAGATGCAGGGTACCACCCGCTGAGACAACAGGTTCCAACTTGCTGTGGTCCTTTTGATTTGTGCTGCTTTCCATTTGGATCAGGAGGGAGCGGTGCATGCCGGGATAACGTGTTGTCTCTGTGGGTGGTGCCTCCCTATTAAAGGTGAGGGTAAGCATGAGCCTTTCAAGATCTTCAGTCCAGCTTGTGTTCTGCTTGCTTGTATAGATCCTCTGAATGACCTTAACTTGTAAAAGGGCAAGGATGCTTGTTAGAGTTGGGAGGAAGAAAAAGGAGCGCAAAAGTGGATCAGGTAACCAATACAAGGCTTGCAGAGGGGTGGATGTTTTCTAGAAGGATTCTTCTGAGTATAAAAGGAGTTTGAAAAGAGTATTTAGAAAATAGCCTGGAAGTTGGAGCAAGTGCTCTCTCTCTTTTGAGTGCATGCTGGCTTCTCCTTTGAACCTGCATGAATGTAGGACGGAGTGGTGCTGACAGCTATCACTTTAGTGGCCTCTTAGTTCTGTAGCCTTTCATAAATTTAAAAGCTCACTGCCCTCAGCTTGCCCACCTTTAGCCTTAAATTTTGCTATTTAATGGGTCCCTAAGTGCTATATAAACCACATGCCTAAAGCACTGCTGAAATATTACACCAAACTCCAAGGTAACTGAATGCTTTTAAAACGGTGGAGTGTCACTCTGCCCCTCTTTGTTTTCATGATAAAATACAGGGCCTTTTGGAAGATGGTAAATTAGAGAGAGGTGGTAGATCCATATTTCAGATAATATTTGTAAAGTTCAGCATGTCTACCTTGAGAGGTTGCTGGAAGTGGAGCATCTGCCCTAGCTAAATGGAATTACATGGAAGAGAAGATCAGTGAGCATCAGTTTAGGAAAGCAGTACAAGAGGCAGGACTTTGAGGAGAGAGGGTCCAAGGTGGGTACCATACCCTGGACTTCCTTTTTCTTCCCAGGTCTTGTTTGCCTATCAAAGACTGACCCTAAATGTAATGCTTATTTTTTCATTTGGTCTTCTGCCTGAGGCAGAGAGGAGAGAGGAAGGTTCATGGCAGAGTGCAAAGGGAGAGGCCATAGAATTTGGGAGTTCTGTAACAAAAAAACACCAATGTTTTCTTTCCGTGATAGTTTATTTGAGAATCTGTCAGAGTAGGAAAGAGTAGCTGCACAGCACAATAAAATCTGTCTTTTAATGGATTTTTTTTTTGTGATTAGATTTTTTCATATCTATAAAGATATGAGTTAGAATGAGCTTTTTCTTAAAATTAAGGTACTTTTAACAAGTCTCACCTGTGTGGATTCTCTGGTGTCTAGAAATAGAGGTGTGCTTCTACTGAAACTTGCTTACTGGGAACACCTGTAGATCCTTCTCTTCTGTCTGGCTATTTGTTTTTGCATACTTTGCCGAAATGTGACATTTTTTTGAAACAACTCTCCCTCAGAAGGACTGGATTGAATTTGACCAATAAGTTCAGACATTTTAAAGAAGCATATGCACAAATGTGATCATGTAGGGTTCAATTCTCTATTTCCCAGACAAAAAAAAAACCCACCAGTTAAACCAAGCATCATGCCTATTTATGTGTCCCACTGAGGGTGTCCCTCCAGTGACTGCCCTGCACCAGAACCCTCTAAGGCTTGTGTTTCACTGCTGGAGGCAGACCTCCCCTGAAGCTATGGTCACCACAGGGAAATCTGATTTTCCCTCCTCCAAGGCAGAGTGCACTTGGCTTCCAAATGTCACTTGCTGGAGGTAGTTAGTACCCTTAATGAAATGGAAGATGTAGGCCACCTACGGAGAGCAGCCTGCTTTGTGCTGCGGTCTGTCTGTGTTTACGTGCAGGGGTTGTGGGACGAGACCACTCTTGAACTGTGCTAGATTTGGAATGTTTTTTTGAAGCATTGAAGGAAATTCATTTAACATTTACAGCACAGTTGTTGAATTTACAAGAAGGACTGTTTTCAATAAAAAAAAAAGGGGAAAAAGATTGGAAGAAGGATTAGTGCTGAGCATTGAAGGCAAACACCACTTCCTGTTCGGTGGTGTCTGCACTCTGGTGCTGCATCCTGTTAGGATGAGCCTCTTGCTGCCATGCAGGGGAAGGGGCATAGTGCTCGAACTGGATGATTTTATGGGTTCTTTTTTGCCAGCAGAACTTCCACATTTATGATCTTGGCGCATTGGAGGAGAGTTGATCTGAGACATGGCTTCCTTTCTCTGACCTCCAAGTTGGGTTAGTGCTGAATGATGTGGGAGAGTTTGGAGGCTCTGCTCTCTCAGTCAGTTCAGCCAGCCAGGAAGAGAAGCAACTGGGGATCAAAAGTGGGTCTTCCAGTGAAAGATTGCTTTATGTGATAAAGATCTGTTTGTGATGTTTTAAAAATCAAGAGTTAAAAAACAGTCGGCTTTTTATTCAGTGAGACACGAAGGTAAAAGTATTTTTGAGCGGTGCAGCCATTTCAGCTGTGAGATCATTGACATTTTTTAATCCATTTGCTGCCTGGAATAGAGATACTAACAAAATAAAGGTTTGAAGAAGTAGATCTGAATGCTGTTATTCATACCTAATCCCCTTTGTTTTTTCCTCAATGTGTTTTTAGTGTTGGGAATGTGCCTTCTTGACTAGTACTAGAATAGTGCATGTTTCTTGATGAGTCAGTGGCTACAGCTGGTAACGACAAATTACCACTGATAATAATGTTACCAATTTTATGTGAAATTTGAGCTATTGGTGTTTCTCTCTTTTATGCTCTGTGGTGATGACCTAACTCAGCTGCCTCTCTACTGTCATCTCAGTTTTGAATCAAGGCCCAATAGGCAGTGACACCAGGCTAACAAAAGAGGGCTGCAAATCTTGGTGGTCTCCCATTCAGATGGTATTGCCTTCCTTGGACAAAGGGGTGAGTAGGGCTCCTGAGTGCCACTCTGCCTCTAGGGATGGTAAACAAGGAACGGATCACTGGTGGGAGGCATTTTTTCATCACTTGACAAAGCTGGGTAGATGGGATACCACCTGACAAAGGGCTGAGGTTTAAAGGAAGATTTTGCAAGGGCTCTTAAGAACAAAAAGAAAAAAAATAGGCCAGAAAACTGTTTTTTTCAGGGTGTAAACAGGGTGGGCGGAGGTGAAGGGGGACTCGGCCATTCTTGGGGAGCTCTGATTTAAGCTCAGAGGATACAGACAAGGGAAGGAGGGAAGAGTGCACAGATGGCTCATTGTTTTGTCTAGCTCAGCATTCTTGTACTGCCGAAGTGAAGGGCAATTGTTTTAAAATCCTTTTTGCGAGAAGTGCTCTTTGCTTTCCAGCTATCCCTGGTCCCTGAGCTGCAAACTGTAAACCACAGGGACTGGTCTTAAATGCCCATTTGTTTTAGAGGGTCAGTTCAGGGGGCCCTGGGAAGTTGCTGGGCAGCAAGGCATTGCTTCTATAAAGGAATGGGGGAAAAAGAGTACTCCTGGGAAAAATGCACTGCAGCATTTGGAGGGGAGGCGAGAACAAAAGGATGCACGCAGAGGGGCTGATGCAGACCAGTGTCTGGCTTGGGGGCCTTTACCAAAGCTAGGAAATGTAGCATGAAACATACCTTACCTGCAATGATGTCTGATGTACAGTATAGATTTCTTATAGTATTTCACTCTTTTTTGTAACAAATAATTAATTAGTATAAAGAAATACTGCCATTTCTATACTGTTATTCTTTCTACTGCTCCAGTTGCACTGGCACAGCTCCTTCCCCTCCTCCCCTGTAAATTGTTGTGGCCTTTCTGGAGCAGGGGCCTTTTTTGGCATAGTCGACAAAAATAAACCATAAAGGCAGCTGTTGTTATGAATAAGGCTCAACAGGGGAATTTTACCAGTAGAACTACAGCAATATAATTATACTGGTAGACTAGTTACAGTAAATTTCCTCATGAAGACAAGCCTTAAGTTGACATTTCCTAGCTAAGTTGTATCCATATGTATAACCTTATTACGCAAAAACAGTATGTCTCTGGGCCTTGAATTCCTTTTTTACTCAGAAGAGTAACATTAAGCAGAAAAGCAAAGAATTTAGTGTTCAGAGATAGATGGGGGATTTTCTCTAACAGAACGGTTGTGATGAGCTGTAAGCTGACCTCTCTGTTTTTTACTGGGCAGGTTATTCCTCCAAAAGTAATCAGGAACACAAGGAGAGTGTTCCTACTTGCTGCACTCAAATGTAAGCAGTACTGAAATATGCTGTGACATCTCTCTCCCAACTTTGCTGTTGTTTGAAAGACAAGCTGAGCCATTTTGCAGTTCCCATAACAGAAGTGGTTTGACTGAGAAGCAAAACTATTCTGTTAGTATTAAAATTTTTAGGGGTAAGCCTGGAGCCACTGAAAGGATGGTGAGGGAATGACACTTTCTTTCCTCCTTTGTTTGATTTTTAAGAGGCAAAGATTTATTTTATCCTTTTGGACATTGTCTTACAACAGAGTTCATGTAACATTCACAAGCCCTAGAAGTTTCAAGTGTTTCAAAGGAAAGATAGTCTTGCAGGAGAAGCTTAACACTTAAAGGCAGATTAAAAAAAATATCTGTAGTAGACTTTTCATTGCAGGTGTCTCATGTTTCCCTTCTGGGAGTTTTTCACCAGGAGTCCAGTGCTTTCTTTTCCCTGGAATTACAGCTCAAGCTCCAAGGACCTTTCGCTGCCTGCTTAATTGATTAAGATCTCTCATGATGCTCATCAGTATATTGTTAAGTGCACCCTTTGCAATGACATGAGACTATGTAAAAGCTCTCCAGGGAAGGCAAACTTGTCTGGGTTTTTATAGCTGATGAAGTGAAAGATCAGGGATTGAATTCAAGATCCATCAGGATCAGAGAGATATAGGTGGGTTTAGGTTGGAAAGGACTGTAAAGATCTTCTAGCTTGAATCCCTGCTAGACCAGCTTCCTCAAAGCCCCATCCAGCCTGGCCTGGAATACTTCCAGGAATGGGGCATCCACAGCTCTGCTGCACAGCCCTGTGCCAGTGACTTACCACCCTCACAGTAAAGAATTTCTTCCTAATATCTAATCTAAACCTACTCTCTGTCAGTTTAAAGGCATTCCCCCTTGTCCTATCACTTCGTGCCATTGTCAAACGTCTTTCTCCAACTCTCCAGCCCTTTGGGTACTGGAAGGTGCTGTAAGGTCTCCCTGGAGCGTTGACTTCTCTAGGCTGAACAGGCCCAACTCTCTTGGCCTGTCCCCAGTCCTCTGAGCATCTTCATGGCCATCCTCAGGACTTGCTGCAACAAATCCACGTTATTTTTTAGGACGGCAGTCCCAAAGCTGGATGCAGCAGTCCAGGTGGGATCTCACAAGAGCAGAGTAGAAGAGTAGAACCACTTCCCTCAACCTGCTGGCTGCACCTCTGGTGGTGCAGCCCAGGACACACTTGGCTTCCTGGGCTAGAGGTACACCTTGCTGCTTCACTTTGAGCACTTTGCCAAGCAGTGATGCGTGGGTGCCTACAGCCTGCTTGCAGGCTTTTGGAGTTCAGGCTCCTAAAAGCTCCTGAATATATTTTATACCCTGACTTAATTTATTGCACTGCTGAGAACTTAATTGTATGAGACTCCTAAAAATGTGCTCATGGGTATATTAAAGTTGCATTTTGCATGATTTTTCTTAAGGTATGTTCTTTAGCCAGCAGGAAAGTAATGGGAGACACCAGTGTTTATATTCTAGGTAAGGTATTTGAGTCCTGATCCTCGCCTGAGACCTTTAGGCAGTGCTGAAAAATTAACTAACTGTAGCTGTCAGTGGCTTTGAGGGTTTTTTCATATTCTTTCCACCCTCCTGTACTGCTTTGAAAGGCACTTTTGTTATGCGAATAGGTTCCTCCCAGCAGCTGCAGAGCAGTAGGAGCTAGGAAGGAGCCAGCAGACACTGCAAGGAAAGTCGGTGCCCTTTTCCCAGCTGCTCACCAAACACAGCATTACTGCCCTTCCCAGCCACGCTGGCTCAAACTAGCCCTGTGCTAATGTTCTCTTGCCTGGTGAGGTTGCAGCTGAGCCTTTGGGTGAAGTTGTGGGGGAGATGTATTACCATTCTCTGTCTGTCAGAGCTAAGGATTCAGATCTGATAGGAAGTGGGATCCATGTGCAGATGAAAGTTTGTCTTCTTTAATGCACTGTGTTGTGCAGCGACTGTGTGCTTTGTTGGCAGAATCACGTCCAGCTCAGGCCAAATGAGAGCACTGTTCTTCTGGGCCTTGTAGAAATGAAGGATGAGTAGTTCTGAAGTGCAGCATAAATAGGCAGCTTAAGTAAAATGTTACAGATCTCAAGAAGTTTTCTTTTTCATTAGTGCCTTCACTCTTGTTCTGTGAATGCAATAGTAAATCCTTTTTGTACTCCTAGCTTTTCTTTCCGGATCCTTTCAGTGGGCATTAAGATGATGCAAGTCTGCTGCAACTTCCCAAGCTTTTGCAGTGAAACTGTTTGCACTTTCTTTGTCAAGAAGCACAGCCTGACTTGTGGTACTGGTTGTTGTGGTTCAGAACCTGCTCTCAACACCTTACCTGGGCTGGGACTGTTCTGCTGGCCATGAAGTGGAAAGTCAGAGTAGTTTTGTGGAGAAGTGTGTGAGCCCCTGAGCTGAAACACATGTCAGTAGTCTAGTTACTTGATTACACACATTTATTTATTTTTAATAAGTTGCTTTGGAAATCATGAAGAGGAACTGGTTTGGTTTGTCAGCGTAGTTGTAACTGTAATGCAAGAGTAAACCATCACCTACTGGTATAGCTACATCCAGGCACCGTAAAATAGAGAAAAGAAAATGTAAACTGCCCTCATATGAACATCTTTTGCTGGACTAGAGAGTGACATATCCCATGCAACCTCCTGTTTCGTATTTGGTTGTTTTAGTCATTTCCCGAGTTCTGTATTTGTCCATGCTGTGCAGAATGTGGAGTTAATTTCCCTGCTTTTGTGACCTTGATAGATGGAGTATATAAGCATTTCCTATATAATGAGTGTGTCACATTACTCTTTGAAGCAGGGAGCTATCATTATTTACATCTGAGAATCAAATCCCTAAGTAACTTGTTGAGGAGGATGAGAAGTTTGCAGCGGACAGGAGGTTCAAACTTAGGTTACCTGGATGCTGTTTGAGCACTCTCAGAGTATTCTGAGGTTTCCTGATACAGTGTTAATAATGAGGCAGATTGATCCCTTTTGCACTGATAGGGCCTTTGTAGCCTTTTGTCCTTAGTCTGCAAGCTCTGTCCCTACAGGTGTGACTGTATGTTGGCACTCTCCAGAATGAGACAATAATGCTTCCAAGCCTCTAGAGCTCAAAGGGATTAACCTCCTAGAGCTAAGCATGATCCTGTCCTTCTTCCAGATGCTTCCGCTTTCATGGCATGGACAGCAGAGCCTCAAAGGAGCAACCCCTAGATTGCCTTAACTTGCAGCCCAGCACATTTAGGTGACCAGAAAACTGATGGTGGTTTACTTTAACATACTAGGCTGGAGATAGCACAGTTCAGGAGCTGTTTTGTAGGTGGTTGGGCAGGAGCTGAGTATAGGAACCACTTCTGTCAAAATGAGTTTAACTCAAGTGTTTGTGAATTATCAGCTATGAATCCTGCAAATGCAGTTCTGGGTACAAAGTATCAGTAGCAGAAGTTCATGCCTGTATTCTTGGCCATAATGATTTGTAGGATCACTTGGGTTGAAAGGGACCTCCAAAAGTTTCCAGTTGATGGTTTCTCAGAGGGCCGAGATCCCTGGATCACACCCCTAGATCTGATTCTGGAGTTTGATCACTATCTAGTGACACTATATAAAACAGGTGTGCCTGCAGAATTGCAAATAAGGTTGACTTGACTCCGTAGGTTTAGAGGAAAAAACAATTTATCTGTTGTATCAACATTCGTTATTTAAAAGACAATTTTGTAAAAATGAAATCTAAACTGTGAGTCTCCAGGTTTCAGGGACAAGATTGTAACTGTCTGAGTTTTAAAGAAGCTGAATAGTAAAATCTGTGAAATCAGTGTTGTGTATGTGTGAGTAAAACTGTACCTTGTCTCCTCTTCCTCCGCTGCCCAGTAACAGCTCTTCCCTCTTTGAATGGTAGCTCAGTGAAACACAAATCTGTTTTCATACTGGCCAGCACAAATCAAATCACAATTTTTTACTCAGATCTATCTCAGTGTAAGCTTTCTAAGTGGATCCTACATGAGTATTTCAGAAAGCTGAGAAACTCCTCCAAATAACTGTGGAGTGAGTGCCTCTGCATCTGTTTGGATTTAGATGTTGGAATAAATCTCTAAAAACAATTTAACTTTCTAGAAGAGTTTTCCATTTGGTTGATGGCTTACACATTTGATACGATGTACTGCAAGAGCAAGCTCCAAGCAGCAGCTGCCACAGACTGGTATCTCTGAGCACTGTGTCACTCACTTTCCAGCCGTGATTTTACATGAACAGAAATCTTTGAGCTTGTGTTCGTTTGATGTTTATATTTGCCCTGCTTATGCATGAAGTTTTTCTTAAATCAAGCTACAAAGGAGTCCAGTAAGACTGTGTGTGCAAGTTTGGGGCAGCAGGAGCTCATGGAATTTCCTGCTAAACACTCTGAAGAGATAACCATCTGACATCCAGATAACCACCCCTTGCTTTTCTCAAATGTTTGTATATGAACGAATACTTTTTTTAAATGTCAGGAGACAATCCAGGAGAATATGTGAGTAAGCAGGTAGGTTTTGGCTGAAATTACTCTTCTGGATACCTTTTAAGCCTTTTATGTAAAGGGGTTGCTGTGCCTATTTTCTTATGGAATTGCTTCACAGGAACCTCCCAGCATGCTGTCGGGGTTCTCAGATGAGAGTTTTGTACTGTTTGACAGCTGCACTAAAAACAACCACTTCCTGTTAGGCAAGATGCTGGAAGCACTAGGTAGGGTCCTTTTTTTTTTTCTTCTTTTTTTTTTTCTTTTTTTTCTTTTTCCCTTAAGCGCTGGAATCTGAGGGTCATTTGTTTATGGTGGCTAGAAATTGCACAGTGCACCTGGAGCTTGAATTCAGAAGACTGTGCATAATCTTGTTTAAGGCACATAAGCTCTTGCCTGATGCCCTTCCCAGGAGACAGAGACATTGAAGTGTTTAGCTCAGTGGCTGCTGAGGTCTTCTCCTTTGGTTTTGGGCAGGAGGCCACCCTTTGTGTTGCTTGTTAGTGGGCAGTAAAAGGGAAGTGATTAATGTCTCAGGTGATTCAAGTGATTCTCAGGGAGCACCTGTGAGTTCAGTCACTGGGTACCTTGATGCTTTTTGTGACACCAGTCCTCTGTGTTGCTAATAGTAGTCTCTTTGCTACCTAAAAGAAAAATCTGGGACCGGTATTAGCTCTGCAGCCTTAAAACACTATTGAGGGTTGGACTCCAAAGTGCTTTGGTCTCATCAGGCAGAGGGTGTATACTGCCTGTCACCTTGGTTTGACCATCTCCTCAAACTTTGAAAAGATCCTGAGAAGCTGATCTGGAGTACTGAAAGCTATGGATTGGCAATTATTCTGTTGAGGATTTTTGGTGGGTGGGATGGGGATTGTGGGTACAATTAAAATTGGTACTGATACAAATAACAGCAGCTCTTCCTGATGTCAGTTTGGAAATGTAGTGATATTGTATTTCTGCAGCCTTCAAAATGGTATCAGATTATCTCACAAGCAGCAGAACAGGTAACTGTCTTTGTACAAGATGTGGAAAGATGCAATTAAGAAGTTTAAGTAAAAAGCATCTTAAGTGGTTTCACAAAAGTAGTGTTGAAGCAGCTGAAAACTGAGTCTGAGACAAGTCATTCCAGAGTGCTGTGACCTTGCTTCCCAGAAGAGAGTTGGTTTATCTCTCTGAAGCTGTTGGGAGTGCAGCTGTGACTTCTGAAAGTGCAGTCCTAACTATCCCCAAACAGCCTGAAAGGGCTTTCTTGTTGTTCTCAGGCTGAAATAATCATAGTGATTTCCCTATGTAAACTCCCGTTTCCAGGGATTGGTTCACCTAATATATTTATATGCACATACTCTTAAACTCTCAAAAAAATAAACACCTAGTACACTCTGCTCCTTGTACAGTGCTGTGTAGCTTTCAAAAGCAGAATTGCAGAAATACTGCCATTTACACTACAGTGAAGCAAACCTTCCCTTCTTCCTTGCAAAAGTGAGAATGAAAATGCTTTGGCATATAGCTTTGATTTAAACTGAAAAGCCTCTGGTTTTCAGAGCTGCTTTTAAAGCAAAGGGCTACTTTGGCTTTTGATCCTCTTAAGCTGGGTTATTTGATGTGAAAAACGTCCTGGGTACTCTGCTGCAGAGGGGAGCAGCTTTTCAGTTCGCTGTGTGTGGCTTCAGAAGAGGCCTGGCAGAGCGTGGGGTGGTGGGGGGCTCGGGGGGCCTGGTTGCACAGCTCTGTAAATGAAGGGGCCTCTATTTCTTTGGATTCTTTTGCTGGAACTAAATATCATGATCAGCGAAACTCTTACCTCATTAAAGGAACAAGCCAGGCTCCTCCAGCATATGTGCAGTGCTGCAGTGTGGTTTGTTCTGCTGAGCTGATTTGCTGAACAGATAACGGGAGTTTTAACCTAAGAATGGCATGTAATGTATGACCTTGGCTTTTGAAAGGTTTATTTCTGTTCTTTTGACAAAATAAGGTTTTAATATTAAATATGGGGTTGGATTTGACTTGGCAGATACCAGAGCCTTCTATTACTGCTGTAGTCATAATATAAAACTATCTGATGTGTGCCCGTGAGCATGCAGCAAGCCAAGAATTTCTCCATCAGTGTTTATTTTTCTGAAAACTTTCCCAATTGCTTTGCAGTTGGTTTGGCTAAAAAGGTGATGTGTCCTTGTGTTGGAGGGAGCAAAGCACTGGTGGGCACAATATAGTCCATGCAGACTCTTTATACTTAGCATCTTTAGTTTTGGGGCAAAATAGGGGTTTCCCCCTACCCTCCCCTCTCCACTTTGTGTTTTAGAAGCGTTTAGAAGAAACTTCCACTCAAAACTCGAGGGTTCACCAGAACCAAGGTATAAAACAAACTATGTGAAATATTCAGATCTGTTAGTACAGAAATGTAATGCTGTACTGCAGCTTACAGTTTGTGTAGCTGGGGACATGCAGCGATACAAAATACTAATTCTGAGGCTTCCTTCCTGCACATGTTCCATGTCAGATCATCATCTTACTGTAAAGCTGAGGTGCTTTTGGACTGCTGTACTGCAAGAATTTGACTGAAGAAATGACCTGTAAAGCACTTCAATGCTGAGATGTAGAACTAAGCTCCACAGTTCTTGTTATAAATTGGCTGTAGTTTGAGTTGGTTACCTTCTGATTTAAACCACTACCACCCTCCCCCTCCAAAAAAAAAAAAAACAAAAACCAAAAAAACCCAAAAATACCCCCTACTAAAACCCAAAACCAAACAAACAAAAAACCAACAAAAACACCCAACCAACCTAACCATGACCAGAAAAGCCTACACCAAACCTATAATCTAATTCCTCACTTCCCGAGCTCTCAGAGAAACCAGCCCCAAATAGTGCTAGAATCTAGCTTCTGAAGATCAAAGGCTGTAATCAAATTGTGTTGCCTCTGCAGCTGGCACAGCAGTTGTGTCAGGCTGACCTTTTGGGAATGCTTTCCACTGCAAAAGGGAGCAAGTTGGTGCAGGTACAGGTAGCAGAGAACATGGGGAGGTCTGTGAAAGACCATGGCTTCCATGTGCTTTAGCAAGATTTCTTCCATCTGTGTATTGTTACCCTTCCACCCATTTTTTTTGTGGAAATGAGGCTTTCTTTCTCTTCTGGAAGTATTCTTAGGGTTTTTAGCTTGTTCATTAACTGTGGCTGGATGAAGGTGATTGATTTTTAGAAATTTTCTGGAAGTTTGGGAGAAATTTGGAACTTACAGGAAGAAGCACTAGCTTGAAAATCTGCAAGCCTGCAAGTTGTAGTGGATTTTTTGTCCAGCTTGTCATCCTCATATGATAATGCTTAAGCAGTTGAGACATACTCCAAAAGGAGGAAACTGCCATGAGGACCCAGTGTTTCCACATGGAATAGAGAGAAGTATCTCTGTCCTTGTGAGAGATGATAAGCCATTTGTTCTGTCTTCCATTGGCACATGTATCTGGAGATCTTGGGTTTCTAACTGGGAAAAATCATTTCCCATGCTACTTGCCTCTCCACTAGCAGACTGATGCATCCTTATCAACAATTTTGAAGCTGGGGCCAGAGTGAGCACTTGTAGTAAAAAGGATATCTGTAAGAGAAGCCAAGCTGCATAATTTGGCTATTGGATACTTCTCTGTGATTTTCCTATACCAAGGGTCAGAAGCATACGTGAAGGTTGTAGGTCTGTGTAGCTCCTGAAGCTCATGTCTGCCTCCATTCTCAGGTACATCCCCCAAACCTCATCCAGGAGCTCTGATCCTGGATTATGGTCCATTGTTCAATGAGAGAAATTCCATGGCATCTGTTGAAACTACATTGAACTTAGCTTCAAATACAAGACTTTTATTAAGAATAAAAGCAAAACCTTTGGCAAAAATACTAACAAAATTACTATGCTAATTACATTCTAAATATTAATATTTATTTTTATGAAAGACCTGTCTAAATTAAGCATAAAGTATTTCCAAAATAATCACAAGTATTCAAAGCCACATATGTCACAATTTCCTCAAAACCAGATTACCAAGCTAAAATTAAACAGATCAAAGACTTTCACTTTATTGACTGTTACTTCAGAACAGCTGCACAGTGCAGGTGAATTACATGTTTTTAAATTTCCCCTGTATTTTCACCAACTTGTGACCATTAACAATTCAAAAACATTGTAAGTCTAATCTTTAAATACAAATCTCTTAGATGCAAATAAAATTCGTCTAAGATTTAACTGTTAAGAATATAAGCATTGTGTTCTGCTGCATTTTCTGAGTGTTCTTTGGAAGATACATCTTGAATCTTTGGGGTTTTTTAAAAAATCTTATAAGGAAGTAGCTTAATGCTAGTTTCCTTACCTTTTTTTTTTATTTGGTAGTTCTCAGTTTAAGAGTCACACTAGCATATGAACAAACCAATTTAAGTAACGTTGCCTGTCAGCTTTACTGCTTTATGACTACTGGTGTGTTGCTGACCAGCAATGTTCTCCTAAATACAAGTGTTGCTTTGGATTTGATGGATACTCACCTAAACACTTCTGTTACTCAGTAATTTTCATATGGATTAATGTGAAGCATGTGTGGTCTTCTTTAAACAGTTCTTTTTGGGAAGCAGAGATCCAAGAGGTTAAAGAAAAAAAGCCCACTGAACTCTAGCTCATTGCATATTAGAAGTAAATGTGTTGTTTCAGAACATGCCTTGAAAGGAGGAAATTCAATAGGGAGCCATCTTACTTTCCAAAAAATTTAGCTGTGAAACATCAGCTCGAAGGCTTTTTGTTAACTTTGATCTTTCTTAAAACTGACCCATTCATAATGTGTTTCAGTTTCTGGTTTATGCTTCTTGCTGGAATCAGTTCTTGAAAATTATCCACTTTGAAGTATTTTTGTTTCTCCCTTTTAGAACTGTTTCTTTTTTCCTTTACTAACTGATATGTGAAACTAATAAAACACTATAGGGATGCTGGTTGTCCAAGGTACAACTTTGTATTTGTGAGGTTGTCACTGTCCTGTATCAGTCAGGTAGATCTGCACGTGTGGTTACAGAACACAGGATTCACTGCACGTCCAGATTCCACTCCCTGGATGGCTGGTTCTATGAGGAGAATGCTCTTCCTTTTTCTATGGTCCCAGTCTTAAATCCTGCTCTGGTTACAAGAAATGTGTCATGACTTTTTATTTTTCATTCCCTCCAGGTTTACAGGAACAGATGGACCGAGTGGTTTTGGCTTTGAGCTGACATTCCGACTGAAGAGAGAGACAGGGGAGTCGGCACCACCCACCTGGCCAGCAGAGCTGATGCAAGGCCTGGCCAGATACGTCTTCCAGTCAGGTACCACAGGGTTCCATACGTGGTCTTGCTTTTTTCTGCTCTGGTTCTGAAGGGCCACATCTGTTACAGGGTGTGGCACTTGTCTCATCAACACCCAGTCAGGTCTTGGGAACTGTCTTTGTGTGGAAACCCAAAAGAGTGTGTTCCTTCTTCCAGCCCAACCTGCAGGGACAAAACCAATTGTTGTTCAGGTTACTGCGAATCCTGAGTATTGAAAAGCTGAAGTTACACAACAGTCAGTAACTATAGGAAGTCTGCCCAGTGACTCTTTCCTGCAGAGTTGGGTTCACAGAATCGCAGAATCACAGAATGAGCTAGGTTGGAAAAGACCTTTGAGATCAAGTCCAACCTATGACCCAACACCTCCCCATTAATTAAACCATGGCACTGAGTGCCACATCCAGTATCTTCTCTCAGCAAGAAAAACACATTTGCTTATCCTGAATGGCTGAAAAACAGCTATCTGATAATGTGTCACTTCTCAGCAGAACTTCCAAAAACATTGCAGCTCCATCACAGATAAATCCCTTAAAGCGGTCCTGCAGCCAAGCAGTAGCAATGCTTATGAGCATGGAGTTGTTGAGATGTGACAATGTAAAAGTTGTAAGGAATGCTAAAGCTGGGAGGGCCAAGGAATTAACAATTGTGAATCAGGTATACAGGTGGAGAATTGCCAGAAAACTGGGAACCAGTGTGCCTACAAACCATCCTCTTGCACTGTTCTTTCATAGTTTCATTTATATCAGTAGATTGAATGTTACTTTTAGTGTTGGCCCATGAAAACCTGTGGAAAGGCTGATGGCTAATGTACTTGAAAGGCACTTTCCAGCATCACAAGATCTGAATGAAAATACTTAAAGAACATTTTTTAACCTAATTTGAGGTCCTTTGCAGGTAAAGTACCTTCTAAATCAGTGGTTATTGAATTTGTAGCATTTTGGTACCCGCTGAACTAGTTCATAAATTGCTCAGTGACTTCTGATTCTGCTGATGATTTTCAGTCAGCTGGCTGACTCTCAAAGGGAAAAGGTCAGGGTTATGGTAAGAGCAGGATCGCTCTGCTAACCTCTGTAACAAATCTGAGGAAATACCAATCTTGTGGGAATTTTTCTAAATATTGGTGGACATAGTTCAGTGCCAGCCCAGATTATTGCTTGTCATTTTGTAACCTTTGCTGTGTAGCTGTCTTCCCCAGTTGCCATCCAAAATTCGTCTTACCTTTCTATCTTGATTTTTGCAACTGTTAAGCATCTAAGTCTATGAGACTGTCATTGTTTTTCACATTGTTTGAGATTCCCATCCTACCTAAATTGTATTGCACAGCAGCTTTTTGGTACTGACCATGCAGTGATGAATTCATACTCACATTTTCTATGTAACGATTGCAGGGTCTGAAGAAAACATCTGTGTCTAAAGTCTCCCTCTCAGATACAAAGTAATATATGTGTTATGTGTAAACTTATACTAAATGTCCTACATCCCGTTTGGATAATTTTAAATTTCCTAATCCAGGCTAGTTCTCATAGCAGTTGCTTGTTGGTCACTGTCCTTTTATGGGTGAGAGGAGGTCTGCGGAGTGAAATGGGATTTGGAAGGGTACTTAAGGGCAAACTTCTTAGTGACTAAGCTGGCAGTCAGGGCAGAGACCTCTCTTGTTTGGTTCCTGCAATAATGCAGTCCCATCTTTTTGATCTCAAAGCCAAAGAACTGTTCTTAGAATGAAAACAGTGATTGCGCCCATGCTTATCAGTCTGGCATGAACCACCCTCCAGTATTATCTTCTGCTTGCATGCTGGTTTTTACTTTATATCCACCATGACTCTTTAAAGGCACACTGAAAACTTATGCTGATGGATTCTAGCCTCTGAGTGTTTAGTTTTCAATTTGCCTTATGAAAAACAATAGTGTATGAATCATAAATTGACTTCTTTCTTTGACTATGTAATTGAGCCAATACCGTGCTTATCATAAAATGGGCAAACCAAATGCTGGGTTACCTTATGAAAAGCATGAGCAGCAGACAGGGGACATTATAACCTCTTTGGCATGGCACTGGGAAGGCCGTGCTTAAAATACTGTGTCCTGTCTTGGGCCTTTAAGAGATACTGAAAAACTGGAGAGTGTTCAAGGTGGTCAGGGTTCTAGGGCATGTGAGCCACGAGGAGAGCTGAAGGGAGCAGGACCAGTTTAGCCTGGGAAGAGAATGTGCAGGGTGATCTAATTGGAGCCTACAGCTGTAGGGAGGGTAGTTACAAGATTGTGGGGTCAAGCCCTAGATAGTACATCAAAGGGCTACAGCTCTGAATTGCAGTATGGGAGGCCCTGGAGAAGCTTCAAGGAAAACTTGCTCACAAGGAGAGCGGTAAAGGACAGGGAATGGCTTATAAGAGAGGTGCTGGAACTCCATTCCTGGAAAGGTTCAGGACTTAGCTCAACAAAGCTAAGTTGGTCCTGATATAGCATTGGGGATGGCTCCACTTTGCAGGCTCAAAAGAGACCTGCAAAGGCCACTTAAAATATTACAGAAGTGTTGGATTTTGGGCATTTTTTTCCCTACTGCTTTGTGCTTTTCAGCAAGCAGCCGTGTGTTGTCACTGACTGTTACCAACCATTCCTTGCCTTGTATAAAACAAATTTGTATGCTGTTGCAGCAAGTGAAAAACCTCTAGTTTTATTTTAGTACAAATTTCATTATCACATGTCTCTTTTAGAAAAGAATTTTCTCAGGCTAAAATCATCTGGTTAACAATAGCCATCACAATAATCCTGACAAGATTTAAAAGTAAGACTTGTAATGGGACCTATTTTATCATGTTTCTTTTTTATCTTTCAGGGCAGTGCCAGTTGACCACAGCTAGATGCAGTAATTTTCTAATTTAGTCAAAGATCTCTCACTCCATTGCTCTGCAGAGTCTCCAATACTTGTGCTACATCTGACGTGTCCTGCTTTATTTTGTTGTACTCCCTTGAGCTGTCTTGTCTCAGGATGGTAGTGTCCAGAGCAGTTCTCCCTTTTATGTCACTCCTGGGTAATCAGGCACCCAGTCCTTGGCAGTGTTACTTTCTTTTCTGTCTGGTAGCGTTTCCCCCAATTTGACATTCTCACTCTCCAGAGCCAAGTGAGCTTCTGCCATTGTTTTTACTTGTTTTTTTACAGGACTTCTCTATTCAGATGTTGAAACTTTAAAACTGTGAAGTATTTGAAGGGTTGGTTCTTCTGAAGCCCATTGGGCATGAAACAGGCTGTGGCATGACAGCATTGTTTTACATGATGAAAGGTTTCTTTTTGCTCAAGTTCTTTCTGACTGTAGTGCTTAGAGCATTTGTCAAATGAAAATCTGGTAAGTGTTGTTTAACTCTTGTGTATGTACTTCAGTGCTGTCCTCTTCAGTTGTTTAAAAAAATATCTATGGTGTCTCTTTAATACTCCAAAGTAGCCTTAAAAACATTTCATGAACCAAAACAACTGAAGTAAAGCTTATGAATCCACCCTGAACAGAAGCAAGAAAAAGAATAAAATTGGCAGAAACTTTTTGGATAGGCTCCAAGCACTTTCACATGGCAGAAAATGGTTTACTCTGAAAGCTGTACTAAGAGCTAAATTCTTATCTCTTGATAAAAGCCAACTTTTTAGTTATCATAGAGGTGCGCTGCTGAGTCCAGCTCAAGCTGGGGGAGAGTAAGGTGTAGTCATACTCTTGCTGAGCCTGAGCATTTTCAGGTGGTGATGACTGAGGTGAATATTCACCTAGCAGCTACTGCTGTCCTAAATATTATTCCTGTGTATTGCAATTGCAAAGCATGTCTCATTGCAAGTGATGTATTTTTCTAACAAACGCTTCTAGGCAAATGAATGTTGTATTCCTTTGTTTCTCTCTCTCTCCTGCACTGTGGCAGTGCTTTAGAAAAGCAATCTTCTGCATTGAATTTCTGAGCTCTTTCAGCCTTGGCTTCTCTGTTCACTGTAACAACCGCTTGGTGCTTTTGATTAAAGGGCAGTACTTACCCTCCTTCAACAACACCAAGCTTTCAAGTCTCAAAACATTTTATTTGTGGCTTTATCTGTTCTTAATTTTATCACTGTTTGACCATGACCACAAATTCCAACTCTGTTAGTTTTAAAAAATCCCCAAACCTTCAAACCTTGAAAATGAAACTTTACACAATTCTGTGACCTTAGCTTGTCATGGTTCATGGGTGTACTGCAAATATCTCATGGTAGAACAAATTTATACTTCAATTCAAATGAAAAGGAAGAAATGCTCTTCCTACAGAAAGCTTATCCAGGGCTTACTACAATTGTTAACTCTTTATGTACTATAGTATTAAGACCCTTGATCACTACAGAGGGACTACAGTTTGTGTTTTCTAGAAATTAAATCTGCACTTTTTTTTTCTCTTTAGGATAAATTTATGTTGTTTTCAAGGGTCTATCTGATACGTGTCATGAAGGCAATATATTGATGTAGCATGGGAACAAGTATGAGCTCTTGCTGCTTCCATGTTTTTAGCGTGAAAGCAAACAGCTGCAGTTGTCAGGTACAGGTTTGGAAAAATTGTCATGAAAACTCATCATGCATAGAGCCTAAAGATAATGAGGTGGCATATGTCATGGTTATATTCTCCACAATGCACAGGTTTTAGTGGGGAATGAGCCTGAAGTATTAAGAGGATGTCCATGAATTAGAAGTTTGCAGGTGGGCTGAGCTTGATGACATTTACCCTAGAACATATCAGCATGAGCAGGTTGAGCCCCTGCTGGTTTAGGGGAGACAGGTAGCACCACAGGAGACTGGAAAACTGGCAAATGCTATTCTTCACATCCCATAAAAAAACCTGTATCAAAACAAAAAAAAAAAGTTTCTAATTGGTCAATCAGATTTCAGGTCTTAAGAAACTGCTAAGAGAAACAAACCATCCAGAAGGCATCCACAGAGTAATGGATGTTCCAGCATGGATTTATCAACAATAAATCAGAAAAATGTAAGTTACAGGTACCATAGGAAGCAGTGGATGTTGGTTGCCTTGATACTACTGTGACTTTTTACATTGTCCCAACAAGTGCTTGAATGAGCTGAGGAAATGAGATCTTGGTAAAAGGTAAAGAAAAGGGCTGCAATACTGGTTGGATATTTAGACTCTGGGTAATGGTCAATGTGCAGTCATCAACCACAAAAGATGGGTAGAGCTGGGAAGTACTGGTGTGCAGTAAGGGCAGGGAGGCACAACAGGTGCAAGGTCTTCTGACACAGGAATAATCCAGTGCAATCAGCTGGGGGAAAGCAGCAGTTCCGAAAGGAGAAGAAAACTATTTGGAGTTATTATTACCAATGAGCTATACCTAAACCAACATGCTCTTCATGCTGAGAGATAGAAGTGAAATTACTCTGATGTATAAATAGAAGTGTTCTGTGTTTTTCATATGATTGGGTCCTACACTGCAAGGGAGAGGGACAACATTGTATTTCATTTTGGGCAAAAAGCTTCAAGTCAGATGCATCCCAGTTGGAGGGAGACTGGAGGAGAGCAGTAAGAATGATCCAGAGGTCCAGAAAATATGGCCTGTGAAGGAATGATCAAAAGTTACATTTGTTTAGTCTAGGGAGTAGAAAATGGAAGATGTGAGAATAGTCTTCAAATATGCAAAAGGTTTCTGTAAGGAGTAAAATAATAAATACATTTTTCATGTGCCTACTGGGGATAGGAGAGACTAAAAATTCTGTAATTTAACTACTAAAATTTCTGTAAAATAGGCTTAGGGTTTGTCATTAGGAGAACTTTCGAATGGCAAGTGCAGTGACACATTTGGGTAGTGGCAGATTCTCTATTGCTGCATATCTTTGAAAACAAGTCAAACTGTTCTTCATGGATATTTGTCAGGCAGAGTTTATCCTTCCTTTAGGCAAGGGCAGAGTAGGAGCCTTCTTAGTCTCATTTATTATTATAAATATGTCTTGAATGACTAAGTATTCTTTTCAGATCTTGTAAATGTAATTTTTTTAAAATTCCATAAATACATAATTTATCTTTATCATAGTCTCCCGGTGACTAGCGCACTGAAAGATATTTAAATATGAGTTTGATGTCTCAACTAATTGAAAAGTTGAATTTTAATATTTGACTTTGACTAGCCAGTAGTAGGAAGCTGTTTGCATCCTGGGTACTGCAAAACGGTAATAACAAAATGTGCAGGCAAAGAAATTAAGGATGCAAGGTGCAATTTTTCAGTGGCAATTTAATGTAAATTTCAGCTGAGTACTTCAGAAGCAACTTATATGAATTATTCCTTAGAAAACTTACTGCTTCTGAAAAGTGGGTTGGACAGAACCAATTCCAGTAGGTACATGACAAGTTATACCTGTTGATAACAACATGTTAAAACAACACCCAAACTAACTATAGCTGGTTTGGTTTGTGGGTTTTTTCCCCACAAACACCTCTGCACTGTCATGGTGAAGGATCCCCTTTTCAGAGAAAAAGATATTAAATGTATTTGTTATTTCTATGAAACCTGGAGGAACTTAGTATCTCTGAGCTTCTGTCCTCTGTCATGATTCAAGTCCATGGGCCAATTTCCCAAAGTTTCCCCTGGAAAGGAGGATACTTCTGCTGCATGGAAGTGCCCAAGGCAGCACAGCTGCACAAGCCTTTGGCAGCCAGGCTGAAAAGCAAGCCCAAAATGAGGAGCATGTAGCCTTCCTTAGTAATTTCTGACATGTTGTACTTTCTTCAGGTAGGATTTATTTTATGGCAGCTTGTCTCTAGTTTAAGGAAGGACACGCACACAATTCCTGCCATGTGCATGATGTCCCAGTACATCAGTTTGGGGCCATTATGCTGTCTCTCTATGCCACAGTTTCACCTTTGGTTAAACAAGGGTGATGATGGAAGTTGTAAAGGCTGCAGGTGTAGGTGCAGGTGCACTCTTCTTATTCAGCAGTTTTCACCTGAATCAAGTTAGTATAGTCTGAGTCATGGAGATTCTTTGTGTTTGACAGGCACTATAACTCTTACATTGAAAGTGGGGCTCAGTGGGATTAGGGGATCTGATGGGGGTCACAGACCTGCAGCCATTAGCCAGCAGGTACCTTGGCACCTGCCGTCCTGCCATAACCACCAGGCCTCTGCTTCACATCTCCTGGGGTCCAGAAAGCTTCAGAGTAGTAGCCTCAGTGACTCTTTGTTTGCCAACATGTTTTCAAACATTCTTGACACAGGCCAATTTCTGTGTGTAAAAAGAAAAAAAACAAAACAAGCAACCAAACTCTAAACCTAAAACAAACTCCTTGCTTCCTTGAATACAAATGAAGCTTGTCTGGCTTGTTTGTAAAGTTGTTTATTTCTTCCCAGGAGGATGACTAAAGCCAAATAAAGTCTGCCAGTAATTCATACACATTTTTCCCTGACTGTACCCTTATCTTTTTCTTCCCAACCCCAGGCCGATTTATTATTCTCTTCTGGTTGCTATGGCTCTGGAAAATATATATTTTTTCCCCTATCATCTGTTTATAATATTGACCCATTTCCAGTGTAGAGCTGGCCTGTCTCCTCTCTAGTATTCCAGGATTTTAGATTAAAATTGTATGGAGATTAACTGTATTTTTTAGCTCTACAAAAAAGTATAAATCAACATCAATTTCAATTCAACAGAACCTGTTCTGCAGTGAACTCTGCTGCGTGAATGCTGAAATTGTAGCACAGTAAATTGCTGTAGGTGAATAGGACACTCAACCAAGTGTGCAGGGGCTGCGTGCCTTTATTCTGCAAAGGGGTATGGAAACATTATGTCACTGGTTCCAATTTAACCCAACTTTGTCATGGCCAAAAGCTCTCATCATCTGATAGTTATTCAGCGGTCCATGAGAAATTAGTTGGGTTTTAGCCTAATTCCTCTTAGATGTTTCCCATAAAACAAGCTGTTCTGTGAGCAGCAGCTCAGATTGAGCCTGGTCCTTTGCATTTTGTGCCCTGTGTCCTGCACTGCTGCAATAAATCCCCTTCTCCCCGTAGCCTTTGAGCTCGCCTCCCCAGTACTTGCCATCCCTCCCCCATCTCCTAAGCCAGCCTTGTCACATCCCCTAGCTTCCAGCTGGGACGTACGTGCTGTGAGTGGTACCAAATGATGTGCTGGCTGACAAAACAAACCGGTTGCTGGTGTGCAGAGTGGTTGGCTGATGAGCTGGGCATGACAGGCAGCTGTTGAGCTCGTGCTTTGGTCCCTAACCTGTAGCTGGCTTCCTCTGGAGCTGGATGGCGGTTCTGAAGTTATTGGCAACAGAATTGCCAGATGTAACTCTTGTAAATTGTCTTTAAAGGCATTGCAGCAAAGTGCTGGCTGCAGATAGACCTGGCCCTTTTTACACCACGTTGTAGATCTGGGTTCCCTTAGTTAAATTAATGTAGGTCCCCTCTGCAGGCTTGCAAAGCTTAATATTATGTCAATTTGAATGACTGTAATTTTTGGGACCTCCAGAGCCCAATGCTTTTATCCCCACTTGTGAGGCAGGGATAGTCCCAGCTCTTTTTTGTGGGTGGCTGCAGAGGCACAGGCTTGCCAATGCTTGGACAGCAGCTTTGCAGTGGCCTTGGCCATGGCTGAGGTTTCCCTGGCTGTGAACTAGCACACAGCTGGTGGCCTGTCCTTCCTCTCTGTGTCCTGTCTTGATCAGAGTGGTTTCAGGTGTGGGTGGTAAACTGGGAGAGGGCATAGAGCAGGGACACAGCTGCAAATGCCACCACGTGTGTGGTGTGCCTGTTCTTCCTGGCAGCACAGATGGAGTTGCATGGCCTTAGATTTTGTGTGATTACATTGACTTCACTTCTCTTCCTGTTTCCAGCAGGAAGGGTGTTGCACCTTTGCAATACTGGAGACACCCCAGTGCCAGACTCGGCCCTGCCTTCTGCCTGGGAGCACTGTCACTTTGTCAGCCACTGATGGGATAAGCTGGCCATTATTTTTGCTGATTGTTACGGTTTTAGTGAGTAGCATCTTTCTGGCCTTTGTTTGTGGCTTGCTGGGACTTTGGGCAGCACTAGAGAATCTCTTCCCCATACATTTAATTCAGCTGCAGTATAGAAAAGCCCCTGCAGCTCTTTGGCCAGGTTTGAGAAGTGCAAGATGATATACCAGGAACATGAGAGGAAGGGACCAGCACCACTGCAGAGTGACGTTGCCTTTTGCTTCATTAGCACGGATGCTCTGAAGCAGGGCTGGGCATGAGGCTCCTGCCACTCAGAAGTGCAGCAGTAGGAAAGCGTGACTGGAACCCCGGGAGTTTCCAAGGTCACCTGTACTCTCATTTTACTTGAAGGATGAAAAGTCTATGTCTTATGTTGTCATTAAGCGAGTTATATAATATAAATTAAAGTGCTTTCTTCTCTACCTCTCTAATCTCCCACAGTTTGGGCTTTTTTCCTCTCCTGCAGTTTGTCTGGATTCATGGTTATTTCCTGTGTCTTTCTGTGGAAGCTGTTGTCTCTACAACTTCTAGTTCTTGGCTGGGAACAGGTCTCTGACCTTCTCCAGCCCCAAAGGATAGGTTCACGCTAAGGCACGGAGAGACTTTGCCAGGAGCAAAGGCACAGAAAGCCTTTGTTGCTTATAAAATACTTTGTTGAAATAGAGAGAAAGCTGTCTTCCCCTAGACTGCTTTACAGATTACATAGTGTTTCCAGGCAGTAAGTGAGGGATCTCAGTGCTGCCTGAAAGAGAAGGCTTGTTTGTAGCTGCTACTGCAATTTAGATAAAGTAGGTTTAGGCCCAGTTTGAGTTGGCAAGATTTCAACTGATGCTGTCCCTTTTAATTGTCAACTCATGTCCTGTTCCTGCCTGGGAACTGAACTTGGCTTGTTGTTTTTCAGCTGTTCAGTACAGTTCATATGGTTTATTTAAAAAAAAAGAAAAAGAAAAAAGAAAGGGGGTGGGAATCTGTCTTCTCTCTGTGTTTTACATCAGTCCATGTGCCCTGATGCTGCTACCAAAGGGTCAGGGATGGACACGGCACCAAGAGCTGTAACTTTGATACATGGTTATACTTTAAAATGCACAAGTTATTTTAGCTTTCATATTGCAGGTGGGCTGATATTGAGAGAGGGAGGGAAGAAGCTGGCACAGAGACCTGGAGGAATCTGTGTGATACATCTCTGTGCAGGGCTGCTGCAGCAGCCCAAGTGGCAGAAGGACAGCCAGCAGGCCCCACGCCCAGGGACGCCTGGATGCTAGCCCCGAGCAGGTGTTTATCCAGAGCGGCTGCAGTTCAAGATCACGACTGATCTGGCTGATGTTTTCTGCCCAAAGTGGAGGGGAGCCGAGCTCTCTGCAGGAAGCCTCTTCTTCCATCCTACCCAGAGCCTCCCCACTGTAGGAGAGTGAGGAGGAGCCCACATGTTAGAGACCAGCAAGCTCTGTGAAGAAGAATATCCCTTAATGCTGGAATAAAGGAAGCAGGGGAGAAGCTGCACATGGTGAGCTCTGCCTTGGATAAAGGCTCTGTCCCCTTTAGGGACTGTCTCCCCAAAGGAGGAATGCAGGACAAAGGAAACAGCACAGGGAAGGCAGAAAACTCCCCCTCCTGCTGGTGTGAGGTCCTTTGGCCTCTCATATATAAGGTCTTTGTCCCACCCAGACTTTCCTGGGAAACGGAAGCAACTGCTTTAGCAGTTAAAAGCTTCTGCAGAGAACAGTATTGCCTCCTCCTATGGAGGAGCTGAAAGCAACAACACAGAGGGATTGTTCTGCAGTTGCAAGAGCATCCTCTCTCACTGCCTGTGTGCAATTGTTTGGGATGCACAGAGGAGAGTTTGAAGGTTGCACATACTGAGTAGCCTTCTGAAAAGGACTGTGTTTTCCCTTGACAGCTGCCAAGCCCATGCTAGATGAAACTGCAGAGTAGAGTAACTGCAGATGAACTACAGAGCTGGAAATTGGGTTCACTGTTACATATCCACCTTCTTACACATTCTATTGAAGATCTGTGCGGCGAGTGGTGCTCAAACTGTGCTTTCTGACTAAGCCACTCTGCCTGTGAGAGTGGCAGTGTGCAGAGCTCATTACAGACCGTCTTCTGACAGCCTCAGAGCCAAAGATCCTTTGCAGCAGCCTGCTCAGCCAGGAGGCAGCAAATGGGCACAGCAGGGGAAGTGTTTTGTTCTTGGTGGGAAAGAGAAACGGGGAGAGTATATTCAGAGGTTGTGGGCAGCCCAGAACCTGAGGGAAGTGGACTCTTGTGCTTTTTGATTTAAAATTAGGGGCTTAAAGGAGTCTTCTCAGAACACTGGGGATGGTGTTTCAAAAGATGCTCCATAAACAGGCTGTCCATTTTGCATTTGAACCATAAATACAACTCTTGGAATGGAATAAGTGTGTTTTTCTTGCAGTACTGTAATGGGTTGGTAGAGCTCAATGGTAACAATTTTATGCAAGTATGTGTGAATGCAGTTTTTCTGTTTCCTGCCCTTTGGCCTCCCGCTTTGCCAGAGTAAAACAAAAGTTTGGCCTGTGCAAGCTTTAAATTCTTGAAAATTTAAAGGAAAATAATCAACCACTGAGAAAAATGACACAGTGCTCTCTTGAAGACCTCTGCCCTCTTGTCCATTACAAGTCCCAGAACTAATGCCTGAGTAATTAGAACCTTTTTCTGAAAGGATTATGATGCAATAACTTTGTAGATGTTTTCTCACAGACCATATCCCCTTTCTTGCTGTTTCTTAAATAATTTTGCTAGAAGAGACACCCTGGTGCAGTCTAACAGTCTCTCTGTCAGATATCTGTGCTGTGAAGGCTACTCAAGGAAGCTGCTTATATGTTCTTTGGGTTCTTCAGAGGCAGATACTGCCTTTGCTTCTCCTTCAAGCTTCTTGAAAGCTCTTCAACAGAAATGTCTTATAGATGCATATCTAGGGGAAGATCACTAGTGACTGTATAGGCTTTATGGTGCTCATGGTATCTAAGTATCCTCCTTTCTCAGTAGCCTGCAAGTATGTAGGAGGTCCAACAACAAGGAAAAAATGTTTTTCTCACCTGCTGCAATTCTATTCCCTCACTGAGCACATTTAAAGGTTGCCAAATGCTGTGGGTACCAGTCTTTGTTCTAGTTGCTCCTGGCTGGGAAGCATTCAGGTAACAGTAAAACATTCTGGCTTTCCTGTGCCAGAACACAGGTTAAAGTTTTTAAATGACAGGCAAGTATCTCTTCAGACAGGTCATGTGGGGCCTCATAATCTGTAAATAAACTGTCATTAAATAGCTGCTTTGAGCTGAGTCCTTATCTGACAGGAGATCCTGCTGTATAACATCCTTTCTGGCTCCTGGGCCTCCACCCCATCCTGAGGCTATTCACTTTTTTGAAACGGTTGGTGTAACTACCATCCCTTTAAGGGGTGCTGCAAAATGTGTCTTCTTCAGGTGAAGGATGCAGAAAGCTGGTAGCACTGCAACTGGACAGAGGTGGAAGGGTCTCTTGCCTGACCTGGAGCTCAGAATTCAGCAAGCACATCACTCCTGCTCCCTTATGGTTATTGGAACAGGAAAATGGAGAAAGTAAAAGAAAGACTGGGAGAAGTGAAAGCACCCCAACCCTGCAGTGGTGGGTCTGAGTGATGAGGTGTAGAGGAGCAAGAGCTTGGAGCAGCAAACTTCTGTAGGACTGAGAAGGAGCAACTCACATCTGTGTTCATTTTCTTTTTCTGCCATACTCAACAATGCCAGCTAAGTCCTTGAATGATGCCATGCCTTCTTCCAGCTTCCCCTCTCTGGAGGAGGGAGCCATGCAGATAAATCTGCAGATGGGTGAGAACTGTTGTTGCAAAAGCAAGGTGAGAGATACAACCTGCTCTGGACAGTGCTTATACAAAGGGGACCCCAAACATGATGAATGTGCCAGCTCCTGGTTCTGCTGATTGCAAGGGCTGCAGTGCTTGAGGAGAACAGAGTGGAGGAGCTGCATGAAGTTGTGGGGAGGAGAGAAAGTGTGGGAGGAGGTGGCTGGTGGAGCAGGCTGTACAGAGTCAGGGAGAGGACAGGGGGCCCATCACTTGCAGAGGGTGGGAGTGTGCCCTGGGCACTGGAGTCACTTGCTGGGAGTCTGCTGAGAAATTCCCAGAGTTTGCAGTCATGGAAATTGTGTACACAGGTAGCATGGGGCAGGAAGAAGGAGCAAGCCAGATATGCAGATCTGTAAGGGGTGGAAAGAAATATCTTGGAAAACAGAAGGGGTAGAAGAGGCTCAGACCCAAATTGGTTGTTATACAATAGCATTTAATTTTTTTTTTTTCTATAATGCTGCACTCTGCAATGTGGCAGAAGGCATCTGGGTGCCTGGGATCTACTAAGAAAAGCAGTATTTGTAACTCCTTCAGTGGAAGCCGCACTACAGTGAGACATTTTCCATCATCCCACTGCCAATAGTAGTGATGACTCCAAGCACAACACAGATAAGTGAGGAATCACCTTGCCCTGCTGGTGATGTACCCTGGGAATGTGTGGAAGGCTCTTCATTGGGCTTTCAGTTCAAAGAATTAAATGATCAAGTAAGTTTATATGTGTTTGCATAAATTGATTGGGCTCTTTTTTGAGGGTTGTTAATTTTCCAGACTTAACACCCTGGAGCTGTGCAGTAATCATTTTTGTGTTTTCAACCTGCAGAGCAATTTTTAAAAAACAATCTGCATCATGCTTCTCTGCTTTCTGAAACTGTCTTCAAACCTCAGAGATCAAGCAGTCCATACAGTACTGATAATCTGGTTTTTTTCCCTGCTATTTTTTTAAAAGAACCTTTTACCTAGGCCCCTTGTTTCTAAAAGCCCAATTTGAATCCCTGCAGTGGAGCTATTGTTTAATTGTATTCCTGGGATTTAATTCTTCCTAAGGGATCTTCTCTATGCTGCATGTCTGCAGGAGGCAGCAGCACTGTGTGAATTTGCACCTCTTTGGAGTGCCAGGGCTGGGGCTGTTCCTGTTTCCAAGGCAGGAGATAAGGGGCAGCAAAACTGAACTGAAAAAGAAAAACAGGGAGGAAAAGCATTTTTTGAACATATGCAAATAAATCACGGCTTGGATTCTGCTAATTCCTTGTATATTCTTAAAACATTTTCATCTTGAATTAAAAACAAAATTATCAAGTAACTGGCAGTGGGCCCCACAGATTATATCACAATTGTTTTTTGCCTTTACCAATCCATGTGTGCAGTTCTTTGTAGGTTAGGAAATTAAGCTTGAGACTGAATTTAGTATTAATTATCCTAGTTTACCATGGCTGGCAAACGAGTCTGAATAAAATCTTTCACTTTATACTCTATTTTTAAAAAAAATTTCATCCATATAAAGAGTTGCAATAACAGTGTTACTTTGAGATACTTAGGCACAACTTTTATCTTTAGCTTTTTATCAATTTATTATAGCTAACATCTTTGCATGCATGCTTATATTTATTATTGAGCTAGTTAGAAATATATAAGTAGGTGTGGTGAAAAATATAGCTATTACATTTCAGCATTGGACTCTGTGTTTGCCCTTAGTTTCTCTCAATTAATTCTAGCAGTTTGGTCTGCAAAATGGTATTGGAAAACAGCATCAAATCTTTCTTGTGACAGATTGCCAGATTACTTTTTTTTTTTTTTTTAACAAAGCCAGACTGAATATTAAAAATGTGTTGGAGAAAATGCATTTATCTAATAAATTATACAGACCATGCATGGGGTAATGGCAATGCAATAAATTACGTTGTTTCTGTAAGTATTGGATAAGCTGCATTCAATTTAAATGTCTGGCTGCATCACTGTCATGCTGGTCAGGAACTCACTGGGGGCCTTTTTAACATTCCTGCACCCATAAGTCATGGAGTTAAAATCCTTCTTTGCCCTCAAATACACAATTTCTCTGAGTTATGCAGGCTGACATCTGTGACTCGCTGCCTGCAGTTTAGCTGAGATCTCTGAGTCAAAATGCAGGTTTGTAGCCCTTAGAGCAGCCAGTTTCCACACTGCTGAGACTGTGGATAATGTAGGTCTAGCTCTGTGAGGGATGTGGTAATTTTGTTTGTGTGCCTACATCCCCCATGCCACACACTGATGCAAATTTACTGGGGTGGGTTTTTTTGGTTGGATTTTTATTTTATTTTTAGACCAAGGTAGCAGAGAATTGCCAAGCATTGTACTAGCATAGCTAAGCAACATCACTGCTCCCATGGCCATGATCCTTGCTTTTACAGGGGACAAGCAGAACTGTTTCTTTCAGCATCATCTTGCACATGTCCCCAAATAAAATGACCATGTAATGATGGCCTAAGGATGGCCTGCCTTTCCCCAGAAACAGAAGGAACAGAAACATGGTCTTGAAGGATAGGAGTCTAGAATGGCTGTTTTCCCAACACCAAGCAAATGTAGTTAGTGTACTTAGGGCTTCTCCCACTCTGTGTCGTATCAGCTTCTAACCTGTAACACACTGTCCAGGTGGATTTATCTGGCTACTTACTCAGCCCCCTCTGTTGCTGCTTTGAGCTGGCATTTGGAAGGAAGAGGTGTCTTAGAAGAGATACACAGGAATGATCAGGCTGCAAATCTGTTCTTCCAATTTTAAAATTTATCTCAATAATTACATGCCAGGACCATGTCAGAAGGGCCAAGTTTCTGGCCTCTGGGTGAACCAGAGTGATGCAATTTGAATTGCCTTGGAGCCAGACAGGCTGGGGACAGGAGGCTGCATGGGCATGAGAAAGGCTTAAGGTTGCCTTGCTGCTTTCTTGTTGGTGGAACAGCATTACCTCTCTGTTTTCCTCCTTAAGTTGCCAATGCTCAGAGAAGATACTGGACTCCCAGATGCCCAAAGTGTGTTCACCATCTGCTCTGGGTGCAGGCTAGCCAGCTCACTGGAGATGTTCCCTGACTCACTTGCAGCCTGGGGCTGCCTTTATGATGGAGCTCTCTCTTAGCTCCTGGTACTTCTCTAAGTTTGCTGTCCTTTTCAATTTACTCCCTGTGGCAATTAAGGGAGTAAGGACTTATAGCAGGATCCCATATATGGAAAGCTGACAGGTTTAGAAAAGGAGTTGAAAATACAGTGGGAAGTAATCTGTGTTTCTCTCTAGAGATAGGTAACACCACTTGAGCATAGATTGCATGCATTATACTGTTTATGAAACATTCCAAGGCCAAGAATATGACTTGGTTTTATTTCTTTAGGCATCAGCTATATTTAGTCAAATTAAAGGAGAGAGGAGGAATGCACTCCAAGAAAATACATGAGCAAAGTTAGACAAAGAAAATTTACTAGTCTACAGTGGAATGGTTCCCTCTGAGTTATTTTCCCAGTTCTCATTACAGAGCAGTTGGATAGTAAAGTTAGGAGAGATTGTGCTGCTGAATTATGACTGTTGCTGCATGCAGGAACCTCACCTGCTTTATGTGAGCTGTAAAAGAAAATTGATAATGACATTTTTAAAGACTTCAAAATATGGGTGGCTTAACAGAGTGGTCTGGCATAACTGCTGCTTTTGCATAATAGAATAGTACAAGAGCTGGTCTGTGGCAGATTTAGAGACTTTTCATTTTTGTAGAGCTAGAGACAGGCTTCAGATTTGCTATTATAAATTATGAACTAAAATAGTAAGTTTGAATTGAAATGCTTTAATGATTTCCTTGTTGAGTTCTTACAAAATCATTACTTCCCTATGAAGCAGTTGGATTTCATGGAATCGGCAATCCTAACAAGAAAGAAAGAAAAGTTAGTGTTTTTTGTTAAAACATAAACTTGCAGGAAAAGAACCATTTTCAAAATTGTGAGGATGAGTCACCTTGCTGTGCTGGGTTTAGGGCTTGTGAGTTAGTGCCCCTTCCAAGCAGGAAGGGTGCAAAAGTCCCAGAGGGTTCTGTGAGCAAGCCTGTGTATTTACAACACATCCCCTGCTCCCATGGTAACTGCTGAAGGATATGAATTTATCCTGGGGCAGATTGGGTACCTTAGCTCATCCTGTCATGGAGCGAATGTGAAGCCACCTCAGGTTTACCACAAGGCAGAAGTAGTCAGCAGCAGTCAGCTTGTGTGCAGTGAATCAGAGCCTTAGTTTACTCCTGAGGATTTGCTGCTTTAGCCATAAGCTAAAATAATTTGTATTTAACTTTTTAACAGATTTTCTTTTAGGTCCTTTGCTTTCAATTTCTCCTATTGATGGCTAGATAATTTCTGTGCTTTGCCACCTGTTCTATGGATTTGACAATTACCCAGTCATGTCCTGGAACGTTTTCTGATGACTCTTGGTTTTGCTGTGGTCACCTAAGGAGACGAGGCTTATCCAGTTGTGGTGTTCTCATCCCTGTCCTGTTTGAAAACATGAGTGTGAAAGGTAGGAAGGGAGGATACTCTCCCTGTTTTCCACCATGAGGCAATAGAAAGTGATTATCTAGCCCTTTGTTTCTGTAATTTCTTAGTTTTTGTGGCTACAAGTCATGTAATTCAGGCTGTTCTCAGTGCGGCAATGGTCTCTGTACAAGAGCCGATCTTGCATCCCTCATGGATGACAATGCACCAAGTGGAAAGCTGCGTTTCAGGGTGTAATTCCAAATTTCTTGAACTCACACAGGTTTTAATTTGGTTTCGTGTTATTTGCAGATTTTTTTTGTGTGATTTAATTGAGTAGTCAGTATGAATTTTGTGGTGTTCGTGCGCATGCAAGGGAGAGGGAGATTTTCTAAGTGTTCAGTGTTCACATGGATATAAACAGGTGGGTTTCCAGCAGAGACATTTGCATTTGAAAACCTGCTCTAAACGGGCTGGGCTTTCCCAGGAGAAGCGGCACCAACAGTGAAACACAGCGATCGATCAGCAT
Organism: Anomalospiza imberbis; assembly: GCF_031753505.1. NCBI lineage: Eukaryota > Metazoa > Chordata > Aves > Passeriformes > Viduidae > Anomalospiza > Anomalospiza imberbis. Next base: position 22,827,832 of record NC_089688.1, read on the forward strand.
AGAATTGTGTGAGCATTTGATGGGCAAAATGTTGTGGTATAAAGACAGGGCCCAAGAATAAGCTCTTTGTGGCTTTGTTTAATTCCTGAAAACTGTGACTGAGAGGCTTTTATCATTTAAAAAAAAATTAATCAGCCACATTTTGTCTGACTTGGAAAATATTACTAGGTATCCCTTGCAACATTCTATGTGCTGTTTCTTTAATCAGATTTTGATACTAAAAAAAAATAAATTTCATTTGTCTGCTTATATTTCCTCAACTGTAAAAGTAAAATAATATTTGAACCAGTCCTTTCAGTCACAGAGCTGTAAGCATGTAATTTATTGTACATAACGATAAACTCTTTGAAGCAGCTTGCATTCACTATGTTTTCTTTCTTTCCTAATTTTAACTAAGGAAAACATTCCCTTACTTATCACAGCACTTCTGTTACATGCCTCATTTTTCTGGCTAAGTTCCTTATGGTAGTTAGAGTTTATTTTAATTCTTAATCAAATGAGCTGTCCAGGAAATTCATCTGAAAAAACATATATAATAAATGCTCAAACCCACACCAATGGGGACACCCAGTGGAGGCACACTGAGTTGCCCAACATTACAGCCAGGAGCGGGCCAGCAGCTCCTCATCGGGGAGAGGACTGCAAATATTTTTAACCACAGCAGTTCTGAGGAAGCTCTCATGAGTTTACCTGTCTGCTGTTGAGGGCTTCCTTGAAGCTTCCTGCCTTTGCTGCCCTGGCACGAGTCTGTGCTTGCCATCGTGGTGGTCCTGATGCACAGCTATTGCAATGGGGTGTGCAAGCACCCCGTTCCTTGGTGGTGCTGTTTTATGTGACTGGGAGTGAGTTGCAGTTACTGGCAATTCGAAAAGTTTTTCTCTTGCTGTTGCAGACGCTGCCATGTTCATCTATTAGCCCTGTAGATATTTAAGGGGTGTCCTGTTGTGATGTGTTTGGAAGGCAGTGTGGGAAGGTTAGGTGCAGATCCAGGACCATGGGGAGGGCACCTCTCTGAATTAGATCCTGCTCCTGTATAATGGGAGATGCTCCAGTCTTGACAGACAGCAACTCAAATAACCACTAACGTTTTCCAGTCCCCCCTGGAATTCCTAGTCCTCTTCCAGTGGGCAAGGCCTCCTTTCCTGCTGAGTTCTAAGTGTGGCCCTGGGAGAGACCACAGCAAGGATAGCAGCCCAGACTGCCTTCATGGATGAGCTTAGTCAAGGAGAGGGGCACTGGGCCTGCCACTGACTTTGGAAGCAGGCAGGCAGTACTCAGTTCATCCTTGGGGCACTACACCTATATCAAATGGCAGATTGTGGATTCAAGGTTGTTTATATGTATGTACAATACAGCTCTGCTTGGACAAGCACAAGACCCAAGATAAAAGCAGTCAGCTAGGCAGCATTACCACACATGCTCCAGGAACTGCATGCAAATGGAGCGTGCTTTAATTGCTGTGAATGTGGTCGTGGCTGGTTGTTTTACTTCTAGTTCACTCAGAAAGCAAGCATTAGCCTTTCCTGTGATGGGGCAGCATCAGACAGATGGGTTCTGGTGTGCCTTCTGGCATGCACTAGCTGTGGAACATGGGATTATCTGGGGTTTTGTCTTTCTAAGTAGGAGGGGAGGAAAAGAAAGGAATGCCTGCCTTGTTTTGATGCAGTCTGTTCTGACATAGAATAAAATTTATAGCCTATTGGTTTTCTCATTCTTTGGGAAAGAAGAAACATATTAATTATAATTCTGCACCAGAGCCACCCAGACAACTGGGAGAGAGTGATTTTGACTTACACTATCACAAGCTGGGCAGCAGAATTTTGATTAGATATAGCACGGTAGTATTTGTGTTTAATTCAAATTTGAGAATATTTAATCTGTGGCAAATTAAGAGTGTGAATTGCTGTGGCAATGGGCATCCAGTATGGCCTGCTGACTTTCTGTGCCTTCTCAAGAAAGAAGTATATAGTACATTTTATATATTTTTATAAATATATATATATACACACATATATAATAGTACCTGAGAGACAGGCTAATTTTATTTGCTAGTATTCCTGTGTTGGGCTTAATATCAACGCAGGACAGTGTTTTTTGCTGCAGGACTCAAGAGTGGACAATTTTGAAATCAGTGTTGAATTCAGATGACTCAATGAGATTCCATTCCTGTTTCAGGTGGTTCAGAGGCTCAGCAGAGCTGGCCAGGGGCAGTCACTGTGAATAGTCACCAGTGACTGTCCCAGCCCAGGCCGGAGGTCCCTGCCTGGCAGCGGTCAGGAGCAGCTGCCAAGAGAAGGAATGTTCTAGCAGATTTCACAGACTAAATATTTCTTATTTCTTGTCCTTGCAGAAAACACCTTTTGCAGTGGTGACCACGTGTCGTGGCACAGCCCTTTGGACAACAGTGAGTCTCGAATCCAGCACATGTTGCTGACAGAAGATCCCCAGATGCAGCCGGTGCAGACTCCTTTTGGGGTCGTTACTTTCCTACAGGTACGGCCCAGCCACGACGACTCCGACTGCCACCTCCTGGGCATGGCGCGCAGCTAACATTGTGTTGAGCCGTGTAACTCAGATATTTGTTATCCTGTCTTCAGTTTCAAACATGAACATTGAAAAAAAATTAAGAGTGTGAGAGAAGGTGTTGAGAGAAACACTTTTAGAAGCTAATGTAAAGATAAATTAAAATAAATGCTTTGGTAATATCGGTGAGTGATCCACTGGTTTGAATGCCAGGAAGAGAAGAGTTTGGAGCAGGACTTGGAGCTGTTTTAGCGGTACTTAATGGCAGAAATAGCTTGCAGTACTGACACAAAGATTCTTTAGAGGCTGAGTTTTCCTGTATTGATCTACTGTTTAAGAAAGGTTTGGGTTTGCTTTGCAAAAGAAACATTAAAAAAAATCCCTTGTGATTTAACTCTGCTGTTCAGCATGGGGAGCTTCTGTGGTCAAACAGGTTTGCTTGCTTTCCCAAAGTCCTTCTCAGCGATGCTTCTCAGATAGGGGCTGCTTTGGATATTTTTAAATTGCATATTGGGTTAATAACCTTAGTGGAAGAGTGGCATAGTTTATGCCAACTGCTGATTTCTTCATGCTCCATGGAAAAGCTTCCACCCTGTGGGAAAACGCAAGTGTCTGTATTTTACAATTTAAGCTTCTAGTTGCTCCCATTGGTCATTGGCTATAGTTGCAACATGTAAAAAGAAGTTCTGTTACCACAAACCTGCACAAGACAACTGCTGTGCAAGGCTTTTCTGAGGTGCCCAAATGTCTGTGTTTTATCAACAAAAACAAGGTGGGTGTGAGATTAATTAGTGCAAGGTGAGTTGTGGGACCTGGAAGGAGAGACAGAGAGCCAAGCTAAGCAGGATAATCCCTGGCTGACTCTCCAGCTAATTCTGTGTTAGTCCTCATCTCTTCTTTAGTGCCCAGCTGTCTTGAATCAAAGAAGTCAGCTTGCTGTATCCTGAGGCCCTTGGCCTCTAATCTTCCACAACACATACAGCTGACTTGGTTTTCCCCTTTGTTTGATGCTTGTTGTTATGAATTTATTTTGACCCATGAGGATAAATGATTACAAAAAGCAAAGAATGAACACAAAATAATTTCCTCTTTAGAGTCTTGCTGTTTGTATGTAATTAGTGAGTGAAGGCCCAGGGAGGGGTGTCCTGAAGCAGGGATGATTCAGGCTGTTGATGGAGGAAGCCTGGAAGATGGGCGGGGATGAAGTGCACCTCCAAGGGCTGGGTCCTGACAAAGTGAACTCTGCAAGGGGCAGGAGAGGGAGGGTGTGCAGAGCTGGGTGCATGCTGACATGAGAGTTTTCCACGTAGACCTCTATCAGTGCAGTTATGTGCCTACAGCAGAAGGCACATCCTTCACTCTGCTTGCTGCTCTTCAGAACTTGGTTTTCAGTTTTCCTCTTTTCTTTTAAAACATCAGTTGAACAGATTTTGACGAAAAATTCAGTGTTGTTGGAAAAGACTTAGGAGTACTGAGGAAGAAAATAGAAGGCAATAGCAAAAAATATTTTTCATCTCAGGGTGAATCACTGTGCTCAAAGGCACAAACCAGTGGTTGATACAGCAGGAAGAAACTGCCTTCTGCTATCAGCTGAAGGGTGTTTCACCCCTTCATTTGAAGCAGCTGATCTCAGCTGCTGTTAGAGAGACATCTGGTATTGCTCAGTGTGGCAGCTCCTATCCTGAAAAGCAAACATATCCTGCATTATACAGGAAGGCAGAAGTCTGCAGTTGCCTGCAGTGACAAGTGGATTATGTGGTGTGTAAGCAGCTTTACTTTATGGTGCTGGGTGAGATGTAACCAGTCAGCAAACTGAGTTGGTCAAGGATTTTATGAGGACCAAAGCAATCCCATGTGGCAGCAAGTCCCTTGCCTGGTTGAGATTGCTTGTGCAGTATTGCATTTGCCCCTAGCAATCAGTTGACAGAGCAGTGTTTATATGTGCTCAGACCCTAACCTGTCTTGCTCTGTCCTGTCTGTGTGGACTTGATTGAAAAGTCAAGCAGACTAGTGTATAAACCCTGATTTGTCACCAGACCCTCTTCATTGTTAAATTCACACACTCTGTACAAGATTAAATGTTACATGACCAGAGCGCTTCACATGCTCAGTGTAGAGAGAGAGAACAAGGTCTTGTGGGATCCTACTGTTGTCTCAGGCTCCATTTGTCCTGGCATATCTAGTTAGATTAAAGAAATGGTGCTTCTCTGTATGTGCACTGTTTGATCCAGTACCACATGGCACATTCTCTCCACAGTTCTTTCGTGGTTCCCACCCAGTTTAGTATGTCTGTTGTTATTTATTACAGATTGTTGGGGTTTGCACTGAGGAACTGCATGCAGCTCAGCAATGGAATGGTCAAGGGATTCTGGAACTGCTTCGGACTGTCCCAGTGTAAGTGGTCACATAGCCCATATAGGGGAGCATTTCTATAGAAAACAATTCAGTTGTTTATTTTTATTAACAATCTTTAACTTGCTGATGGAACTTGTTTAATCTGTTCTGTAGCAAGAGATGGGAATTCATTGCAAATCTGTTCTCACACACAGACACTTAGATGGCAAATTAATGCATGTGGAAGTCCACATGTTCAGGGTGAAAGAGAATGAGGTCTTGAAAGCTTAATTTCCTTCCTCTTATGCCTGCAGGGTTTTCTCATTTGTTCTTCCTGGGATAACTGTTACTGGTGACCTTGCTGTTTAGTTCAAAGAAAGGAAGGAGAGAGTCTGGCTTACAAAACTGTCTGGAAGTACTGTGTGAAAGTGAGAAAGTCACTCTCAAACTTGGCCCACTCTTGGTGGGACAGTTTGCAGCAGGAGGAGCATTCATGAAAGTGAAGTTCATTGTTTTGCCATGGGAGAAATAACAAAGATGATGTTGGGTTGAGAAAGAGATGGGTTTTAAATGGTAAAAGATATGTTGATACTTTGTTTGCTGCCAGGGTGCAGCTAAATCTTTTTGGCTTGCAGGTATTTTGCTTAAACATTTTTAAATTCAGTGGAAGTTATTGCCTTGTGATTGTAAATCAAAATACATACTTTTTAAAGCAAAATAGTTCTGAATATTTGTTTCTGGGCACAACAGTACACTCTTTAGTGTCACAATAGCCTTGATTGATTATTTAGAAGAGCTGGAATTTTTTAAACTTGAACTTTTTCCTTTTAGGCATAAGTGCAGATAATTCATGCAAATGCCCTAGAGTAGAGTGAATTTGTCCAGCTGCAAGCTTTGTTTCTGGGTCTCTGAGACAATAAACACTGCCTGCAGCTCCCTTAGTTCCTCTAAGTCAATACAGACACAGCACCTCTCTCCTCATTCTATTCTCATGTTGGTTTCTGGCTTTTGTGCTGCGGTATAAGCACCTTTCCAAGGAAAAAATGAGACTCAAATGTGCATAATTTGAAGGCAAAGCTGCAAGCTAGTAAGCCATTGATGTGGAAATGGAGTAAAAGTCTCTTGCCTCTCCTCTTCCTAGTGAGGAACTGTGGCAGGTCACACCCCTGCAGTTAATAATTCACAACTTGCAAAGAGATGTGAAAAAACGAGTGGCTATCCATGCATCTGAAAACCTGTAAAATATTAACTTCTTTTGCTCCCACTCTTAAGTGTTTTGGAGACTAACACAAACTAGGCCAGAGGAGGGGGCTTTTGACTGCAATAACAAAGTATCTCATGAAAAAAAAAAATTTATGGCAGTTCCAAAAGACTTCAGTTTTTACTTCAAATGAAAAGCACTGTCTAAGGCTGACTTCTGCAGTCTGGCTGCATTATGACCCAAAGTGAAGTCTCTGAGTATTTCATCTTCACAGTAATCTGTTTTCTATCACCTTTGTTGGGAAACACCTTGAACCTTCCAACTTTTATTGCTAATGATAACAAAGATTTCCCTGAACCATCTGAGAATTTGGCCATTAAGTACCAACTAAGCAAAATGTCTGTTGTGATAGTATTTATCACAGCAACAAGCTCTTTGTGGTCCTGAACGTGACTGCCAATCTTGTCAAAAGTGCAGTCCCACTGGAGCCCTGCTCTCTTCTTAGATATGTAATAGAGGAATAAATCTTGACTCCATCCCTTGCCCATCTTTCTTTGAGTCAGGCTACACTGGACTTCTCAGTCACAATTTGTTTCCTGTAAGATTAAACCCCGTCTCAGTGTTGTGTGAGCAAGGGGGCCTGCACAGGGGATAACAGCCTGTGTCAGTCCTGACTGCTGTGCACGTCTGGGTGGTGCCAGACACTGAGCAGATTAATTGCTAGGTCATGGAGGGCTTTTATTATTTATTTATTTGGAAAATGTAAAGGGCAGATGCATGCTTTGGGATGTATACACCACACAGAGGGGTTTCTAGGCTTATTTTAACCCTTATCTTGTGCTTCCTTAAAGTACAGGTCCACTCTGAGGACCCTGCTGGAAAGTTCTAATTAAAGGGCTTGTTTGGTTCATTACCTGTCTTTCTTTGTAGAGCTGGAGGCCCCTGGCTGATAACAGACATGCGAAGAGGAGAGACCATATTCGAGATTGACCCACATCTGCAAGTATGTCTTTAGTTTGTAAAATGTCATGTCTCTTGTAGAAGCCAACTGTTACACAACAGTTCTAATATCTTCTGTAAAGGTGCTTTGATCTTCTCAATGTTTGTAATAATCCAGGAAAAGTCTTAGAAACTCTTTGCTCTCTTAGAGGTGGTTCAAGAGGGACATGTCCAGCCCTACATGAATGGCAGCTCTAGGAAGAAAGATAGAGAAGGGAGACCAGGAAAATGGAATCTCCTATAGGAGACAAATTGGTAACATTTGGACTGGATGTTTTAGAAAGAAGGAAGAACGAAGATGAGAGACATAGAATAATTTAAGAATGGTACACCAGAAAATTCGTCCTTTCTTTTATATGCAAGTGTAAGGGGACATGACATGCAGAAAACTCAAAACTAAGTACTATTTTTTCACAACAAATGTGACAGTGTAGCTCATTCCTGTAGGATATCACTTGGGGCCAAGTAGTTAATGTGGACTGAGAAATGATGGGAACCCAAAAGTACCACATGCAGTTATTAATAATCCATGCAGGAAGAGATATTAAACCTTCTTCTTCAAAGTTCAATTTAATTTCTGAAATTTAAAGATAAGAATAGGACCTCTATGGAGAGATTGCTGTACTATGGATTTCTCCTGATCCATGCATTTGGGAGACAGTTCTGCAATCCTTTCAGCAGAGCTGGAGTACTTGGGTCCCCAGGAAATCCAGTGTAGTGCTGGCCATGTTTCAGTGAATCACTGAGTATTTGCCTTTAACAGAGAACTTATGGCTCAGCCTGGTAGGGCACGTGCAAATGTGCATGTTTTGTACAAGCATTTGCTTATAGTCTGCATCTGATTATTCTCAGTTGCTTCACAGCATCTTTTACTTTGAAAGCATAAGAACAAAACCAAATTATACTTTTACTGGTTTTAAGGATTTGTTCATCTAGAATAACCCCAGTCTGAGAAACACAAAAAAATGTTCCACAAATGTTCCACAATGTGGGAGCTAATACAACTGAAAGTCCCATAAAGTTTTTAGACTTTCCAGAACCTTGCCCTCTCCCCTCCTGGAGGTGTTTCTGTTGTCTGCACACTGGTGATTCCTAATGATAACAAGTTCTTTTTCAATTTACTGTAAATGAAAAATAGCTCAGCTTACTGGAATCTGAGTCAGCCAAGGCAAGTTAAGGCAAATAAAAGAGTACCTCTGCCTCACCAGTGTGTCCTGCTGCTGAAAGCTGCTATGTCTGTGGTCCTTCCGGACTTCCTCACATTGAACACATTCCTGTTTCTGTTCTCTCTTGCCCTTGCAGAAGTGCAGATGGGCAGGTGTGTGTGTGCACCTCCCTCCTGCTCTGCTGCCGCAGCCCCCGGGGATTTATAGAGCAAAATCCACCCCTGAGTCCCACAAAGAGCCTCTGCTGAGTGCAGGGAGTAAGGCTGTGCCAGGCTGCCCTCAGCCCTGTCTTGTGCCTTCTGCTCTTATTAGTGGGGAGAGGATAGAGCGTCGTTTTCTTGGTGTTGGTAGAGGGTGTGTGAGACCAGAAAGGCAGCAGTGGAAGAGAGGTGGAGGGGAGGGAGGGAACAGGCAGAGAAACTGGACAACTTTCCTGGGAGCCAGCAAGCATGTTGTCTGCCTGGGAAGCAGGCAGAGCTTGTTTGGAGGCTGCATTGTGTCTTGTGGGAATTGGTTGAGGCCTAAACCCAGCTCTGGCAGCAGCAGCTGTACTTTCTGTTCAGAGTTGCTGAGAATGGATCCCAACTAAGATGTCATCCCAGGATGTCGGCAATTAACACTGTGGCAACGCTGGCTGTTTTCTGTTCAGCCAGGCTTCCCTGTAGGCCATTCAGATTTCCCTGGCAGCACAGTCAAACAATTCCTGTCGGTCCCCAGCTCTGTGCTGATTCTCAGTGCTTTGCTTCTGTTTAGCAGATATCTCAGAAGAGAATAAAGCTGATTTGAATTTCCTGAGTTGTGGTTGCTGCTCTGCAGGTCACACTGCAGTGCTCTGGCTCATTTAAAAAGGGATCAATGACTTAGAGCCTCAGAGCATCCCTCCCACATGCTGAGAGGAAAATGGGACAGAAATATCCTTTCTTTGAGGAAGGAAAGAGCTGAACCTCCTTTGCCCTGGGCTCCTCCAGCCTCCTGTTCACGCTGCCCTTTCAAGGAAGGAAGAACAACAACTCAGTCTAGGCAAATCTTTGCTGGCTAAGGTGGGGTAGAACTGGGCATTGCCACAGCTATAAGTCTACACCGATTGGGTTTTTTTTGACTTTTCCCCTTTTAACATCAATACTTGCAAACATTATGAAACAGGCATGCAAATTAGGCTGCCTTAAGCCAGCTCGTTTCCATCAGCTCCCCTTGATCTCCAAGGGATGCCAACAGAGCAGCACTTCTTCTCCTAAGGAAGTGCTCTGCAACCCAGCTGAGCTGCAGATGAGAGTCCTTCCCCCTCCCCGAGGCTCTTCGCTGTGTCCGCAGGGTCTGGCTGGGAGTGGGGCCCTGGCTGCAGGGATGGGGGAGCAGATCCCACCAGAGCCTCACAGCCCTCTGGCCTCTTCTTCTCCCTGCTCATGCAGGTTTGGTGGCTCTCCCATGCTTCCCCAGTGACTGGGATAAAAAATAACTTTGCTGACAAGTTACACCTCCCCATGCCAGCTCATTTGGGTCCTCACAGAGCACCATGGAGGGTTCCCAAAGGAGCCACGTGCTAAATCTCACTTAGAGCATTGTCTGCATATGTAGCAACGGATGTATTTTTATTTTTTTCCCCACAACTTCTATTTCTGGGTGACACAACTAATTTTATGTTTAGGATAAAACAAAAGAAAACAGCAGATTTATTGTTTCTCAGATTTTCCTATTACATTTTCGAGAAGCCAGTTTCCCCTGACGCTGGAGGAAGAGCCTAACAAGGGGAGAAAAACAGAAGAGAGGCAGTCAAGACTGCTGTGGTCCTGCACTCAGCCACAGGCTCCTACTTCAATTTTGGGCCAAAGAGTGTGTTTTGGGAGATGATCCAGATGACCAAAAAAAAGAGTTGGCTCAAGGGAAGGGATAGGAGCACATGGAAGAGGGTGGGACTGCAGTCATTGCAAATTACATCAACTTAAACCGCTGTGCAAACACACCCTGAATGCTTGTGCTTATCTTTGAGCTGCTCAAATCCTCTCTTGAATGGTCACAAGAACAGGCAATGCTCTTCCCAGGGTGCAGCATGCACAGCTGGGCAAGGGGAGGGATGTTTATTGGTCTAGTCTGGAAACTGTTTCTTGGGGACAGATTTTGCAAAGAGCAAAATGTTTGCACAGTCTCTTATCTTCAGTGGCAATGTCAAAACAGAGGGTATTTACATGGAGTGGAGATACCCTCTCCCACTGTGTATGACACCACTCTGCTCTCTCCTCAAATCTTTGATGTTTCTTGGGACTGTCTGCGTTTCGGGGTGACACAGATGTATGCAGAGAGATGCAGATCTTGCTGGTGCCACTGAGCAGTACCAGAGGCAGCACCCCTTCAGAAAAGGGGGAAGCGAGCCTGGCTGGTTCGGTGCCAGGGAAGAGGTGCCAGCCCTTCCTCGGTGTACCGCAGCCCCGAATTTGTTCGGCTCAACATTACCCCCTTGTGGGTCACAGGTGGAAATTCAGACCGATGCCATGTCCAAGAAGGTGGAACTTCCTGTAGAAGTTTTGGCTGTAGCTTAGGGCAGTCTTGCTGGCAGCAGATGTATGTGTCTTTGAGAAAATGCCTGGTGCCTGAGAGCATCCAGCTGCTTATGATTGGTGTGTGACACCTTCTGAGACCCAAACACTGTTTACGTGTTTGGAAAGTCCAGCTTGCAAGGGAGGGAATTTGTTTATTTGCCAATAGAGAAAGCTATGCAAAAGCTTTGATATTGGGAACAGATCTGTGTCTCCTTGCACATCCAAACTTGCATGTTTGTCCTTTATGGGACACCCCAGCGTAGTAGAAAGCAGGGATTCTCTGGGCAGTTTGCAAATTAAGAACCCATGTGAATGATGAGTCTCTCCATGAGCTGTTTTCATTGTGGGACTCTTTGGTAAGGTTAGTAAGAGAACTTTAGTTATTCAGGGGTTTGTTATCATTGACATATATGAGATTGACTGCCAGGCTGTGCTTCGTGCCTTAAATATTTCAAGTTTTTATAAATCAGTGTTAACACTGAAAGAAGCAATCCTGCACACCCCAGGCCATTGATTTCCACCTTTATCTCCCCCTGCTTTGTGCCTGTCAGGGTCACGGAGTGAAGCAGTGGGGACAGGGTGGCATTTCAAACCAACTTGCTATGGAAAAGGTTTGTTTAGTTCAGAGTGGCTTCCTGATTTGGCTCAATGAGCAGTTGCTGTTTGCTGACACAGCAAAGCATAGGGTCCAGAGAGTGGAAATTGGCCACAAAAGGGATCTGCAGGAGCTGTTGAAGGTTGGGCTGCACCATGGTGGGTTCCAACGCAGGCTCAAGCCACGCTCCAAAAAAATCTTGGTGTTTTGAATCTTTTCAAGCAGGAGAGAGTCGACAAAGGGATTGAGACAGATGGCTCAAACCTGAGTGGAGTGAGTGCCAAATGTGCCTGGGATGACCTGAGCCGGCCACCAGAGGATGATGAAGACAGCAGGAGCATTTGCATTGGGACCCAGCCTCGGCGGCTCTCTGGGAAAGGTGAGAGGTCCTGGGCCAAGTCGCTGTCACAGCCTTTCAGCTTCTGTTCTGGTGGGTCTGGGCAGTGCACTGAGTCATGCTGCACCCTCGAGTTCATAACAAACTCCACAGTCATTGGGAGGCTTGGTGTGTCTCAGAGCAACAAAATGGATTTTGGCCTCTTTGAAGAAGGCAGGAGAGAGGAAAAGAGTTCTTGGCATTATTTTGTCTAAATGTTTCTTTCAGTTTTTAGGCAAATTGTAATCTGAATCTGCAAAGTTAAACTGAGCACCTGCTGAAAGCAGGACTGTAAACACCTGCACGGTGAAGCAATTTCATTTTCCCAGGCTGTGTTTCCTTATTAACATTATCCCTTCTTGGGAAGCAAGCTGGACTGACGCTGCACATTGCTGCAGCTGAACTCAAGGAATTCGTGCAAATACAAAACTCTAAAAAGAAGAACTAAAAAAATGTGGAGTTTCCCTTTGCAGTGAGATGGCTTCTCAGGGTAAAGATGTCATAGCCATTACACAGGCTTGAAATTATGCATGTTACCTCTGAAATGGGTGAAGCAACATTTAATTTGAGGGCTTGAGATTTCCTGGAATTAACAATGGTTTCCACAGGAATGGCATCTGTTCTTAAATCCATGGTAAAAATTAGTTAAAGGTATACAGCATTTCTTCTGGCTTCTGTGCAAATATTTTGAACTGCACTGGATCTAAAAATGCTATTTTGCCTCAGCCTTGAAATCAAAATCCCAAGAGAGGTATACATGATGAAATCTGTATATCCTTCAAAAGATTTTTAAATAATTTGAGTTTTTTTTTCTCTACCTAATTCTCACATTTCTCAAAAATAGATGAGGAAACTTCTAAGAAAGGCAGGAAAGCTTCCTATTGAAAGTATTTGGCCAGTAGACATTTCAGAAAAAGGCAGAAGTAAAAAGACTACATCTGAACTACATAATTTGCAGCTTATTTTCAGATGTGAGCTTGAGGCTAAAGGTTGCCCTGCATAAAAATCTCTCCCTTTGTGAACCTTGTTGTAAATTAATCAACAGATTTCCAAAGCCAATTGCAAAAAACTAGGAAACCTTCATACATTCATTTGGGAAAGGAACAAATTCCTGTTATGCCTAATGGGAAAAATTATTTCCGGTACAAAGGTTTGGAAGTGTCAGGAGGTTCTATGAGAGTTACAGAACTAAAAAACACCTCATTTATTAAAATTTACAAAATTTTCAGACTCAGAATTTCTTCATCAGGAGGACTCAGTACCAAATATCCCAGCTCTCCTTGCCTGATATAACAATGAAGCCCAAACAAGGGAATTCAAGCTGACATTATAAAGTGAAATAACTCCTAAGGAAGTTCAGGAAGTGCAGTTAAGTGTTACCCCATTACATTTCTACACTTCTTTCTGAAGAGGGAAGAGTTTAGATGAAACACACCTGATAACTTCTTGTGTCTGTGTTGTTTCTGGGGATTCTAAGTCATGTTAAAAAAATTCTCTTTGCAGATACAGAGCAAATCAGGGAGACTTTGCGGAGAGGGCTTGAGATTAACAGCAAACCTGTCCTACCTCCAATCAATGCACAAAGACAGAATGGGTTGAACCTCGACCGAGCACCGTGAGTTTCACCCTGCACATTCACATGGTGGCAGAGGGAGGCTAAAGAGCTCAGCATGGAAAACAAAGTTAAAGCTGGGTGGGAAAAGACTTGGCAAGGGGAGAGGAAAGCTGGCAGTGAACAGTTGCAAAGTGCAAAGATAGGGGGAGAAGAGTTATTCAGGTTGGATAAATGGGCTAGTACTCAGGAGGGCAGCTTTTTAGAGGGATTTTGGACAAACTGTGCTAATGCAGAGTGACTCTGACTGTTCTGTAGAACCTGCTGTTCATGGTTTTCAGTGTTTGAATTCAGACTGGAGTGATCCCTATAAAAAGTACTGTGTTGAAAAGTGCTATGGTGTCAGTAGAGATAGGTGGCATAGGTGACAGCTGATATTTTTTCCAGAATATTTTGTTTTCAAGCTCATAATTACAAACCTTTTCGTTAAAATGTTGATTTTTTTTTCTTTTTAATTGACTTTGAGCTTGCCTTGCTTAAACAGGTGGGTTCTGTCAGTAATTACATGCCAATAACACCTGGGTCTCTAATAGCAGTAGTCTAGCAGATGGTTTAAGTGGGACTAGGGTGGCCCACAGATCTCTCTTGTAACATTTGATTTAAGTAAATCTATAGGAAATTACCTGTGGTTTCAAGCCATCTATAGTATCTGCACTTCTGTCTTTCTGGCTTCTCCCCTTCCCCTCTTAGACTTCAGGTGCTAGTTCAGTGCCTTCCCATCAATTTTAATGTTTTCATCTAAATTATACAGAAAGACATGCATCTTTGCTCCACTTTTTCTTCTTGGTATTTCCTTTGGTTTCTTAGTCTCTGATGAACATCTCTGGCTTCTGCTTTCAAGAGTAAAGATCATCATGAAATCAGCACTTCCCTGTAGTGCCAGGCAGGGACAGCACCCTGGTCTGTTTCAATTCCTGTTTCATTCTTGATTCAAGTATTTCATGACAAAAATATTTCTTGTTGTTGTCTTGTTCCATTTTGTGGGTGACTTCCAATTTGCTGAATAATTGAATGTTTATGAGTTGCCTAATCCTTTGGGGGAAGTATTATGTGTCAATTGCTGATTCTTTTTCTAATATGTAATATGAGATACAGGTACTTATATTAAAAAAATCTCAAGTGGCTTTATTATTGCTTTAGGAATAATCTTACTTTTGCCATATAGTAATTATATGGAGTCAAATTCTGATCTGACTCAGGTTTTGAGTAGTATTTCTCTGCCTGCAGGTTGGTCACATTGGTTGGTCCCACTGGCCCCACTGAAAGAAATATAAAATTATACCATGTAATTTGCACAAATCACACCCAGCCTTGGAGAGCTCAAAAGTACTGGGCAGGATTTCTCACAGGTGCTGGGCTCCTGCATGCATCTGCTTGCCCAGTGTAAGCTCTGAAGTCCGCAGTGGTTGAGGGTGACCACAAACATTTTGGGTGCACATCAGGTCAAGGAGGCAGCTGATGGGTAAACCTTAATGCTGGGAGGCAGTTGTTGCTTAGATAAGAGAGCTTTACGTTATTCAGGGTGAGATAAACAGAGATACATTTGAGACAGAGTGGTGAAAGGTTAGCAGAGGTCTAAGATGAAGCACACAAATATTTACCTGGGTTTTTAACTGTTCTGAGACAGAGGAAGGCAGGTCAAATTCAGAGCCTCAGATCTGTGACAGTGCTCTTTGTTGCAAATCTCTCTTACCTGCAGCAGCTGCACACTCACCCTGCCTGAAACCTGAGGGGTAGGAATGGCTGGTTCCCATTGTTTGCCTCCTAGGAGGTCAATACATTTCTCTGAGGTCTATGGTTACCACTGGGGAAACTGCTAGGTTGCCTGTTTCTCCATAAGCACTTCAGTTAAGGAAAGACAGCTATCAGCTGTGTTACTGTGGTGATACTATTGGAGGGATAGGGGAAATCTCAGCTTAAAATAGCAGTGTGTCCGAATACTTTCTTCTTCCATCTTACTTGCTGCTTTGAGAGGAGTTTGGGAAAGGTCTTTTTCTCCTTGTGCAGTTGCTCCTTCTCTCCATGTAGCAGATACAATGGGACTTGTTCAATGCATTGACCTCACCAAAAGGGGTGGTTTGTGCTGGAAAGCAGTGTTTACTTACAACCTCTGACTAACTAGTACTTAAATCAGACCCGATGATTACTCTTACTGTGGCTAAAACTGATCAGTCAACACATTTTCCAGAACAGTGTGGTATAGATGAAGCAGAAGAGGAAGATCTTGTTATGTTTCCGCCTTCCTTAGTACACTGTCTCAGCATGTTTCATGCATTTGGGCAAAATTGCTCAATGTGCAGTAAGTAAAAGAGCATGATATAGAGACTCTCATCTCTAGCTGCTGCACAGGAATGTAACATAGGAGCTCAGCTTTTGCATGCAGTAATGTATCTACATCCATGTTCCCACCAGGTACCTGCAGGGGTAAAGGCTGAGACACAAAAGGCACAAACCCAGTGCAGATATAACTCTTTCACAGGACTTCTGAGCACCTGAGATGAAGGACATTTCTGTACATAGATCTAGTCCTTCTGGTGCAATCCTTGCTTGCCTTGCTTGGGCCTGGTAGGGCTGGGACTCAGGTCTGTCCTTTGCTGTAAATCTTGTGTAATCAAAGGCAAGTAATTTAGCTATTGATCTTCAGTTCTGAATCTATAAAATGGGACTAATAACAATGTCATCTTATTGAGGCACTGCAAGGATAAATATGTTAATGATTACGAGCTGCTGGCTGATGGGAAGCAGGCATGTGTGTAATCATATCCTGCACTGTACACACCAGATCATAAAATATCAAACCTGTGGTTCTTTGCAAGGGTCCTGTGAATAACTAGTGCATTAGAAGTTCTTTAGGAACTTGACAGAAACACTCTCTTGGAGCATGGCAAATTGTTTCAAATCTGCTTTCTGTAGGTAGCACTGCAGAATCCCAGGCTGTCAAATTTGCACCCAACTGACAGTAGGATGTTAAAGTCTGACACAGACTCTAAGGGCTTAGTGCAGGAGAGGAATGTGCTGTTTATTTATCATGGATTTGCAACCACCAACTGCTTTCCTAGTGGCTTTCTTCCCTTTCTTTTATCCTAACCCTACCACCCACACACAATAATCTATCAAGGTTTAAAGCAGACAACCTGTTCTGCATTCAGCATCACAAATAGTATCAGAAACACTCAAGCTTTTGAATATTTATTTGTATAAAATGTAGAGGATCCAGGTTCCACATAGATTTCCCAGTCTTTGTATAGTTACAGTTTTCAGTGCTTATGCAAAAACCTCATATTATTTGGTTGCAGATAGGGCTTGATTCAGTGTTTTGGCTCCAGCAAAGCATATACTGACATGTTAAGCATGCATATTACCAGTTGTTTGCTGTCCCAGAGTCCTAAAAAAATGTTCCTTTGAGAAAAAGCTGGTTTCTGTCAAAACCCTGCTGGGCAGCTGTAGTACTTTGATTCATTAGTGTTATTACCGTAGACTGTGTAGCCCTTTTTCTCCTAAGGATATGAATAAAAGCACACTTAAAGCTTAAAACTGCATCAGACATCTGTTTCTCAAAATGACTGTTGGCTCAGTTCATAAGCAGCCATTAAATCAGTTTGTACATATTAACAAAAGAACATGTGAATTAATCTTTGGAAACATGACTAATCATTTTGAACATAGGTAACTGAATACTCTCAATTACCACTTGGAAAAATAAGACGTGCATGAATACCAGTGTGCGTTTCAGTGGCGCATTATTTGTTTCTTAGGACACATCAGCTTAGTAGGTGCTGCTGAGACACAGAGAAAGGCAAGGCTCCCAATCTTCCGAATTGTGCAAATTGACTGTTATTGGATACAGAGAACTGTTACCCATAGGGGATGCTTAAATGTCAGACTAAACACTGCTGCTGTCAAGTCCTCAGTGGGCTGGAAGCTCCAGATGTCAAAGTTCAGTGACACTTGTGGAGTCTCGCTTCAATCACTACTTAATTTCTTGATGCAATAATTTCTGGGGCTGAATCTTTGGTTGTGTGTGGTAATTAGCTCTGTGCTCTCCTGTGCAGTAGGTGAGTAGTATCTCCATGTTACAGATTAGGACAGCAGAGTTAATTTGCCACAGTTGCAGTGAGAGCCAATATTGGGATAGGGGAATTCTTGACCTTTTCCACCCCTCAAGGGCCCCCTTGATCATGCAGCATTGCTGAAATTGATGTTTTTCTGCCTCTTGGCTGACTCAGACTGTTCTACTGTGAGTTGAGGCATGAAGTAAAAACCTAGTGCTAGCACACTGCATTACTGCATGTTTTGAAGCTAAAATTATCTGTGATTGTTGCATTTCATTGTGCCAGAATTCAGGTGTGCCCACGCACACCCCAGTGTCTGAACATGAGGTTTGAGTGATAGAAAAGGGTCTCCCAAGTCTGTATTACTTTGATAAGGCTTTTCCATCATGTCTCTGCTGTTTATAACTCTCTCCCTTCTCAAGAAGGATCAAGTGGTGTGGTTCACATGCCTGACTCATACTTCTGTCTGGGATTTCCCAGGTAATTGTGCTGGTCCCATATGTATGATGTCCCATTTGTCCAGGGACCCACAAAGACCTCAAGTCCTATCTGCATTCAATTTCTAGGCAGAAAGGCAGTTTGAGTCTGGGGAAACCTGAACATATGGTAGCCCTGTAGCCATGTGCTAATTCCATCCAGCCCTGAACAGTTTCCAGCTGTGCAGGGAAATGAAGGCAGGTTCCTGGCAGAGTAGGAAACAACCCTCCGGCAGGTGGGGCTGGCAGGACTGTCCTGGCAGTGACCTGCTGGAGCTCTGCACGCTGAGTATCTCAGGTGGTTGCCCTCCCCTCGTGGGAAGAGGGAGGAGTTGTGTCACTCCAGAATTCCTCCTGGGATAACCCCAGACTATCACATGGTGTGCATGGTTTGGAGCACATGAGTAATAGTGGCACTGCTTCCAGGGCTGGAGTCCACTGCTTCTGGAGTTCCTCTGACTTGGTAAATAGGGCACACGGATATCGCCTGTCAGGGAGCAGCACTGGGTTAATGCACATTAACAAGCTCCATCTGAGCAGCGTTTCTGAGGAAGCTCTGACGGTAATACCAAAATGTAAGATTTGCTTGGAGGCGAGTCTGCACTTTGCTTCTCCCAGTTGCACTGGGTTTTCATTCTGCTTTACTTGGGCAGAGGGGAGCTGTTGTCTTTGTAGCTGGTTTCCTGTCTTCAGTTCTTGGAGGCAAACTTTACATAAAGAGGAGCATTTCAGCATTCTCTGAAGCTGTCTGGTTCTGGCTAGGCTTTCTGATTCTGCAACCACTAAGCAGTAAGTTTCCAATCCAGTCCTGCTTATTTAGGCATGCTCTCTCATTGAGTCGCCATTCACTGGTGTCCTGGTTGAGTCAGGAATGCTGAATGGAGGGAGGCAATATACTTTAGGGAGTGTCTCAGTGTGAGGCTGAGTGCTGGGTGACAAGATTGCAAACTAGAAAAGTAAATGTCTGGAAAACCAGTGTCAGTAGAAGTGCAAAGCAGTCACCCTGCTAATAATTTGCACTCCTGCATAGCTTTCCCCATCTAATAATCCGAAAGTGCTTTGCAAACATTGACTTAATCCCTGCAACGTCCCTACGTGGAAAAATGTCTCAGTTTTACAGACAGGGAACCTGAAGCATAAAAGAGTTGTTTGACTTCACTCATGAGTCTGCAGGGTGCCAGTGGCACAGCCTAAATCTCTCAATTCCACTTCAGCTGCAGGTCCTGGAACAGTCTGGCCCCTGCAAGCTCTGACAGTCGTTATTATGCAGCTTTCCAAAGGGATATGTGAGTGGCAAGAAGATTGTTGCTACTGGCATTGTCCTAGCAGCCCTTCCCTGCCAGGAAATGCACACAGAACATCGTCACCATCCTGTTTAACCAGGCTGAGGAGCACACAAGTCTGAGCACTGGAAGTAGGCTTGTCTCAGTGTGACCACAGCAGGAGCTGTGTAACCATGTCCTCCCCAGTTCTGCACTTGCCTCTGTGCATGCCTGACGGGTGCTGTGACTCTTTGTGCCAAGGTGCTTAGGGCTCTTTCCCACAGCTGCTGGTTTGCCCTTCAGGGGAAACTGTGGGAAAGAGACTGAAAGATTGTTGGCACTTAAGTGATCTTTGACCATATCTTCATGAGGGAGTGAGGAGGTTTGAAACAGCCACGGCTGGAAAGGGAAGAAGGGGGAGTGGAAGGAGGGGGCGGGAGGGGAAGAAAGGAAAAGTGGCCCGACCTTTCTCTCTCAGCTGTGCAAGCCTGCACTGATGGTTTGCATTTGCTAACTCACAGTACTGAATTTTATATGGAGGGAGCAATGAGCAATGACAGAAACTAACTTCAGTGAGGCAGTGGGCACCCACCCCTGGAAAGAGCCCCTGCCATGGCCAGCTTCCAACAGCATGTCCTTTGTGATTTCGATACCTGGCAGAGTAGCTTGGAAATGCAGCAAAATTATCCTCCATATCAGCAACAGAGCTTGGAGGGGAACTGAGACATCCTTCCTTGACAGATCCATGAGATCAAGCGCTCTGATCATAAAGTGAAGTGCAAATGCAAGAATAAATAAACCTTTCTTAATCCAATCAACCTGGTTATTCTTGAATCCCATAAAGTAACTGCCAGTGGTTGCTTGAGGAGGAGTTGATATAAACGACTTAAAAGGAGGGGACATCCAAACTTTGTGCAATCCAGTGATTGCATTGGCTATTTTCCAGGATCCCCACGGGCTGCTGCTAATTGGCATCAAATTAAGCAGGTTACAGCCACCCTCATCTTTAATACAAAGAGAGGGCCCCCGGGAGGCTACAGGTTCCAGCGTGTGGCCTTCTCACATCAAGAAGGAGCACAGCACATGAGGATGTCAAGTCTCCTCAAGCCCTTTCCCCTTGTTGACAGATCTGGGGAAGCTGCAGGCCACACTGGACGCCTTTACAATGGCTTCACCACCCTCTCTTTCTTAGAAAAAGAGAAAAATCAAATATGGCTTTGGTTAAGTTCATGTTAATCAGCATTCATGAGACTTAACAAAAAAACAACAAACATAATTTCCTCCCTCTCTCCTCCACCCAGAAGCAGACTACTGGTAGAAACTGAAGCTGGAAAAAATAGTTGAAAGTCAGCTAAAGTCACCTTGGTAACTGCAGCAATACACTTGCCCAGAACAGGAGACATCAAACCCAACTACAAACAGCTTTAAAGAAACAAAAAGAATGTAATCATCTAAAGAATTAATCTGACAACTGCCCACGTTTACACCTCCCACAAGCTCCCAATCAGAGGGAAATGCGCTTTAATCTCCTCCAACTCCCCTCCAGTTTCACAAAACACTAGATGTGCAGTCTTTAAACTGGGGCATTTCCGGCATGCTGCTTCCATTTAAGTCTGCTGCCTTTCCTAATGCAGCAGCCCTGGCTTTTGCAGACTTGTTTTTTCTGGACGCTGAGAAACATGATTTTTTTTGTGGGGGTTGGACAAAGTATTAAATCTGGCATAGACAAAGTTTGCAGCATTTTTTGTGATAGTCAGCTAGATCTTAGTCATAGCAAGTAAAACTCCACTGGCTCTTGCTGCTGATTTATTTGGTGATGGGGTGGAGGAAGCAAAGACTTAAGGGTAACTGACAGTCGTAAAACCAGGGATGTTAGTGTTAGAAAGCAAACTTTTTCTACTTTTTTTTCTGAGTTTGAAAACTACAAGCTGTGGATGGCATTGTGTGTTAGGATATGAGCTTTTTATTAATAACAACCTAGAGGTCCTGTTGACACATTATCTGGGTGATCACCCTTTGGAAGGGTCAGCACAAGGATTTCCAATCCCAAAGAGAGAATTTTAATGGGTCTTTCTTAGTCCCCGTGTAATGTGGCATTTTTCTGAGTCTGAAAATGATGGCACTGTGACCTCCTGATGTGTTATGTGCATTCCACTATATTCAATTCTTGTTTAGAAAGGTCTACCCTAGACAGAAGGTTATTTAGTTTCTGCTATTGGAGTTTCACCCTTGATTTTAAATACCTGAAATTGTGTGAGCTCCTCTGAAGGGAAATAAGAGACAGAGAGTATGAGTATTTTGGAAAGGATTAATCCTTTCATGTCATTCACAGTATTAACTACCATTTTGCTTCACCTTTTTGACAGAAGGGCTGGTTACTTATTAATGTGAAGTCATAATTATTGACAGCTGTAAAGTCATGACAGTTCCATTTGATAGTTATACATTAGTCAACATCTTCTCTTGAGCATGTAATGACAAACAGCATTTGCTGGTTTTAATAAGACTCAGAAAGCTTTGCCCTTTGCCTCCAGAATTATTGTCGTCATTCCTATTATTGCAGGCTGTTTCCCCTCCAGACTGCAGCCCCCATTGTGCTCGCAGCTGTACTGGCTAGCACGGTGGAAACCTAAAAACCCACCTTCAGCTCGGAGCGATTGGGAGCCCAGGGTCGTGGGGAGCTGTCCTGCAGCTCTCTGTCCTGCTGAACCACATACCTCACACCGTGGATTGCCTGTGAGGCTGTTCTGGGATGTGCCCATGCCTGGCACACTTAGGCAGTCCGGGTGAGCAGGGCACAGTCTCTTGTCTCTAGCAATAACACTGCTGTAAAACTCCTGATCCACTCCACAGTGCCTAAACTCTGGAACTGCATTTAGGAGTGCAAGTTTATGGCTTGCTTGAAAATCATGCGTTGCTAATGGCTGACCCTTTTGGTAGGGGCTGATAAATGAATGATTGGAGGCTGTAGACCACAGGCTGACTTTCCCACAGCTCACTGTGTATATAAGATCTGATAAGGAAGTTGAGACAAAGCTTAGCTTAAGGTCAACTGATCATTAATCAACTGTAACTGCACTTCTCAGGTAATCAGCCTGAAAAATGCTGGCCTGCTCCACTCTTTGAAGACCCCACCTAGAAAGAGCTATAAAATGTTTGCTGAAGTAGATTAAACACAACTTTAAGTGCCACACATAGACTACAAAGCATGTTGTGTCTTTGCTTCAGGGTTAACCCACTAAACTGACACTGCTGACTCTCAGTCCATCAGCCCACCCTGTGCATAAGCTGTATCCTGATGTACCATGTCCCTGCTGGATACATTACTACTTTTGCGTGTTGCTAAAGAAGAAGATGGGGCATGTTTTAACAGTTTTTATCTTGCAGAGAGCTGAGCTGCTCTGGTATCTTTTTTCTGCATGTTTCTGAGCTGGCCATGCAGAGTATTTGCCGGTTGGACCATGAGATATCAGAGTTTAGCTGTTTTGGAGTGGGCAGCTCAGCAGCATGGGTGAAGGGCTCACATGGGACTAGGTGACCCCACGGAAGCAACAGGCTGATCTGCACTGGAATTCCCACTGAACTGTGCTACTATGTGTGTGGCTGGTGGGAGTAATTTTGGGACAGTTCTCAGAGGTAAAATCAAGTAAAGGTGTCATCTAGGTCAGCTCATGAGGGTGATGCTGATTCTTTACAATCATTTCCAGATGTACACTAAAGTCAGTTCAGCTTGGATGGAGAACAGATCCAGGCTTGTTTTAACAGTGTTCTCAAATGGAGCCACAGCTTGATGGCCTTGTTTGGCTTTTGGTCCTTGTGGCACAATGGAGATACATTGCAATGTGGAATCTCAGCGCCCTCCTGCTTTCCTTGTCCCTCTCCTCTGGTAATTCTGAACTGTAAAAACTATCTTAACAAAGTCTTACCTCTATTAAATTCTTGTGGAATGCCAGGTGACAAAAATATACATCACTTATCAGACATTTCTCATCAGTCCATGTCATCCATTAAAGTCATAACCCATCCTGTCCTTTATTCTTTGTTCCAGACTGTCAAGTAAGAGATTATGCTGAATCTTTGAACATATAAAGTGTTTATGGTCCAGTTATTTTGAGGTAGATCATTTTATTATCTAGAGGATTTGGTCTGGCAAAGTTTCTAATCATGAAACAACATAACCGTGTTGTAGCTTCAGAATATGCTGGTCTTGCAGAAATGAAGGAATAAGAAAGCAAAGTTACCATTGTCCTAAAGCAGCCCGACTTACAAGGGAGAAGAATCTGTGAGTCTCTTACTTGTCACATGGAGAGTCTGTCTTTTGGCTGTTGCACTTGATGCTGGTAGAAACAGGAGATTCTCAAAGCCTTTTGGTTGAACTGTGCAAAAAAAGGCACAAAGGACTGGACAGGTCTTTCCTGCAGGCCACTGCCTGAAAAATCCTGAAGATAAAGCAAAAGCAGGAGGAAGGACATAGCTGATAATTCTTCCAAACCATTTTATAGTGTTTGGAGTTTTGGAGACTTTAGTTTTGTTGCTGTTCTTTCCAGAAAATTATTTTTTTTTATACTGGGAAGGGATGCACCATGTATATGCATCGATTCAGATCCTAGGTTGTCAAATCAAGGTGAAGAGCTGCATACTGGGACTGGTAGTCTGAGTGAGGCTGTATCTCTGCAGGAGTGGTGAAAACTCAGATGTTTCTTTCTTTGTCTTCGTAACAGTTTTTCCCTGTATCCTTCCATATTTGCAATCAAAACAGAACACAGTACTGGAATCCTGAATATGTGTATTTTGTCTGTTCTCTTAGAAGCCGTAAGGACAGTTTGGAAAGCGAGAGCTCAACAGCCATCATTCCTCATGAGCTGATCCGCACGAGGCAGCTGGAGAGCGTGCACCTGAAATTTAATCAGGAGTCCGGAGCGCTCATCCCGCTCTGTCTAAGGTGAGTGAAGCCATCCTCCTCCACAGCCTGTGCTAACATGCTGCTTTTGCCTTGTGGCATTGTTTCACCATACAGACATGCATGCAATGGGTCTGTAAAGGCCAGAGCTTAGATATTTTTGCCAAAACACATTAGAAACAGATGATTCTTTGCATGATTCTGTGTTCATCATGTTAAGATTGTTTCTCATTCTTTTTATGTCCTCCAGTGTCTTTTGAGTGCTGAAGCAGGACAGGGTTAGTATAGGGGTTTTTTTATTAGTCTAATGCTAGCAACCCTGTGATAAAGAAGGGATGTCTTAACATACTCTATCAAAGAAATCCCTTAAGTTATTCATTCTGACTTACGGACTCAGATAAGTGGTTGTGCAAAACCTGTTTGCAATCAGTTTATGCATACAAGTGTGGGTTTTAGACAAATTGTGTCACATGACTGAAGGAGCAACACATTGTGTGCATACTCTACACATTTTCTTTTGAAGGTTCAGTCTGTGCATATCACTGGCTTCTAGTTTTCCACAGTTTCAGCCAGCATTATTTTTAAAAATCCCTGCGCAAATGTTCTAGTATCTTAAGATAAAGATGAACTGTCATGTCAAGACAAATGATTGTAGGTGACTGAGTTACTTTAGCTTAATGAGTTACATGTTGGTAGTATCAGAGTTATCAGCAGCAGGTGCACACTTGCCTGGGCCTGTTGAAAAACCAATGGGAAAGTTAATGCAAACATATTTTATTTTACATCACAAATGTATGAACAGTCTGTTCTGATCAGTTAGATCATCTGACCAGCAGTAACTCACCAAGCAACTCTGACTCTGGTAGGCACCAAATATATTACCTGAAGCTTTCCCTCTTGCATGTTAGAAGCCATGCATGGGTGTCACAGATGCTCTGAGCTGAAATACCAGGGCCATGATTTTCCCTTGCATTGGATGAGAAAAGGGAAGTAAGAGATGGTTGTGTATGTGTGTTTTCTAGGCATTTGCTTAAGTAATGGAGGTGACATTTGTCAAACACCAGGACAATTGATTACTAGGTATTGTCATAGAAATGAGCCTTCTTAGAAATGCATTTTCACATTCCCACACAATGTGGAGTCTGGATTCTCTTCTGTAGTTTCCATCAGTCCCCTGCCTTTACATACATCAGCACCTCATCATGGGGATAGGCATGAAGTGGGATTTGGATGTATTCTAGCTCTGTAACAAGGTCCTGAGATTAAGGAGGAAGATGAGGGGTAGCTCCCTGCCTCAGAAGGAGGCTTATGACCTGCTTTTTGGAGCAAATCATTCTTATATTCCTGAAAAATAAATATTTGCTGCCTTCAAAATAGTTTCCCATGCTGATGGCAGAAACAGTAGTGATGTATCTCCATTGTTGTGTTGAATGCTGCACATGCCCTCTCAACTCATGCACATGTGTTTAACTCTCCAGGGGAAGGCTCTTACATGGACGGCACTTTACATATAAAAGTATTACAGGAGATACAGCAATCACATTTGTATCAACGGGAGTAGAAGGAGCCTTTGCTACAGAGGAGCACCCCTATGCAGCCCACGGACCTTGGTTACAAGTGAGAAAGCCTGTCTCCTGATTTTCCCCTTTCCTCCTTTACTGCAACCTAAAAATTATCTTGCTAAGGGCTTGTGTTGTTTGAAAGTGTAACAAACCTGTATTTTCTGCTGCACCATCTTTCATAGCTCTTGTACAATTCAGTAATTATGGCCTCAAAAAATAATGGTGAAATGTTGCTATTTATATTAGTGGAACTCAAAAATATAATTGACTGGAAAATTCAGATCATCTGTGAATACAGTAGTATCCATTTCCTGAAGTCGGTGAACACTTTACAGGCTGTATTTATTCTTTATTTTTTCCAGAAAGGAATTTGGGGAGGCAGAGTGGAATGACCTAAACAAGAATGGAGCCAGGGCAGAAGAGCTAGAAAGCTGTGGGACTGTGATCCTGCAGAACCAAGATCTCAGTTTGACATCATCCCTAATGGGAGAGCAGCACAGAGAGCAATGCCTTTCAGTTTTAGCTCTTTTCTATTGATTCTTTGATAAAAGCTTGTGGTTGCTTGAAACACCCACACATTTTTGCACCCACATGTTCTTGGTGTCACAGATTTTCCCTGGAAAATCCCCATCTGCTTGGAGTTGAGGGTCAGTCCTAGAGAAGTGATGCACTAATGATCTGACAGTGTAGTGCTACAGAAATTCTACCCTTGAATTTCTTTATAAGCATATTGTGAAAAAAAATCTTGAGGGAATGTGTTAATGCAGAAAAGCCCATTTCTGAGGGACTATGTGTGCAGTACATCTCTGCCTTCACTGTAACTGTGGCATTCCTGCCTCCCCTTCTGTTTTGAAGACAGGGAGTTATTTCAGCATTGCAGTGTTGCAGTTACCCTTCCAATGACTCGTTTTCAAGGCATTCTGCAGCCTGCATTTGTACGTCTGGAGGACATCATACCTTGGAATCTGTGTGACTTGTGAAGGAGCTGATCTCAGCCAGAACCATCTCGTGTGGGGATTTTCAAAGAGCCTGCTTAGAGTGTTCTGACTGGAAAGTGCAATGCTCCTATAATGATTAACAGCAAAGAGTCAGGTTTAAGGGTGGGTCATTTGCTGTTGGTTCCTGTGCTTGCCAACACACGATACACAGGATCTTGTGACTGTGTTAACTCCAAACATGACTGTTTGTTTGCATTTACATCACATCTCGAAATATATTGATGTGTAGAGTAGTCAGGTAACCTCTAAACAGTGAAGAATGGCAATCATTATGTCACCATACAGACATGTTAACCCTTATGAACCTGGCTGTTTTCATGCCTCTTATTTTGGTGCTGAAAAATGTATAAGATTTTTGGAGTAGATGGCATGGAAGGGTGAAGAATTGCAAGTTCCCTCGCTTGTTTCCTACACGAGGCCAATGTATTGGATCTTCTTGTCTGACATAACCAGCTCTGCTGCTGGCCCCTGCCCCCTGCCCTGTCCTGTGTTGAGTACAAAGGAGGACAGGCTGAAGGGGGGAGGAAGGGAGGCTAAAAGCAGCCTGGGACAACAGGAGTATAGCACCCAGTTGTGAGATGTGGGAGTGTCTGAGACACTTGGCTTAGTATGCAAGGGAAGACTTGATCTGTGCTCAGCCATTCCTTGTGGTGTTGGGAGCAGGGGAGGGGGAGGTTCATGTGGCTTTGCTTCAGAAGTAAAAGAAGTTGTGGTGCATAATATTTCCAAGGAGGTGAGCTGTGTTTGGTTTAGTCCATTGCAGCCTAGGCTGGCTGAGTTGGCAAGCCCTGCTAAGCTTTCACAGCAAGGCCCAGAGAGGATTTTCCTCTTCCCTTGCTTGGGACCCCAGGCACAGCAAAGAGCTCCAAGGAGAATTGGTTGCTGAAAGCGCATTACTGCAAAGCAAGGGCATGTTGCAAAGACAAGTAAATGGAGGAACTGTGGAGAAGAGGAGACATGGCAGGCTTTTCCTCCTGTGGACTTTTTCACCTCTCTTAGGGTAGAAATAAGAGCCTTAAAAATCCCAGCTTCAACTCTGCAGCAGCCAGAGACTAACTTTTCTTGTGTCTAAGCTTTGGTGCAGTGAGAGCCCAAACCTGCAGACTAAACACAGTACCTCCTGTTTGCATCTTGTGTGCTGGAGTGCAGCATGTCCAAGGTGGGACAGGCCCGAGAGCTGCTATCTGTCAGCCCCCGCTGCCCGGGCTGAGCAATGAGCTGAGAGTCACTGGGCTCTGGTGGAGGGTTAGCAGATGACAGGAGTTTGGCATGTGCCAGCACCATTCTGACCAGACAGGTGTCCATATCACCACCACAGCTGGTACTCAGTGGGAATTGTTTTAGCAGTCTCAGCAGAAAAAGTAAGGAGTCGTTAGACCAGAGAGATTGTATGTCCCATTTCTATCAACAGTCTTTCCAGGTCACGTTTGAGGCATGTTTGTAGGGGAAGCCTGTCCTGCTGCTGCCCATGCTCTGGGGATGATTACATTATTTCATTCTCCAGAGCTGTCAAATTGGCACCTTTCCCAAGTACTTGGATTTTTTTTTTTTTTAATTTAAGTAACATTTAATTAGTTCTAAGAAGCTAAATTCTATTAAAGGTCTAAGCATGTTAGGCTGGTTTATTTCTGAACTCCTTCCACTATGTCATGTATTGTTGAATAGGGAAATTGTTTTTACTCAGAAATGTATAAACATATTCAAGTCCTCCTTGTTAACACTAGACTCCTGTTTATATGCTAGTTACTGTGGCAAAGTCTCTGATGTGTAACACTTGAATTAACATTACACATGATCAAAGGCTTCCGCGGTTCTTCTTCCACTCCCCCTTCCTTCAGTGCTGTGACTGCAGAGCCCCCACATTGCCTCCTAAGCACCTCTTCTCTGCTTTCCAAGGGGTAGATGTTCCAGATGCACAGGGAAAGGCTGTGCAGGAGGTGTCTGGCCCACGTTGGAGGGTTAAGGATGCTGATCATGCAGACAGACTCTAACATAAACTGCCCCACAGTGACATTCGTATTTGTGGTAGAGCGTCCTTGGTCCAACATCTGAGCTGTGCCAAGTGTGCAATTCATCACAGATTGACCTTGTTTGTCTCTAAAACATTCCCAAAGCAAGGTGAGGTTGTGCGTGTGTTCCCTCTCCCTCCCTTACTTTTGTTCCGACAGATGATAGAGACGCTCTGTTGAAATGTGTTACTGATCAAGCCTGTCCCAATAAAGTTGCCTGAGCCTTTAATACATATTAATATTATCCTGGGGTAGTTTGTGTCAAAGCCTGTCAGCATGCATCATCCTTTGGGAATTACCATCATTAAGTCTCCAGTGATGGGAGTCAGGACATGCTTCTGCAAAGCTCCTCTGCTTTTATGTGGAGCTCTCTGCCCGTCTAGCACAAAGCAGGCTGTTCTCCCTTCCTGCCTTGCTCACCTGGACTGCTTACTCTCCCCAGAGGGGAGAAGGAGGTTTGTTTAACTCTACCTTTAGATAATTTCTGCTCCTGCTGCTTTAGGCGGTCATTGTTCTAGGCAAGAAGATGACATTCAAGCCTTTGATCATGTGCAACGTACATGTTACGCATCAGATACTACTGCAGACTCTGACATAGAAGCCACTACAGTGCAGTAAAACAAACCTATAGTTAAAGAGTCCTTGTTAACTGTAAAATCTAGCACACAGAATGTAAGAAATATCTCTGCACTTTAGCCTTGCCCCTGTTATACATGTATATTTCAATGCAATATCTAATTGAAGAATCATACATATGTTTAACAGAGTGTGCTTGCCTCATTCACTGCACAGAGATGCAGTGTGTTTGGGGGATGAATCAGGAGCATGGAGTAGACTCTTTCCTATAGGATTTCCACTTTGTTTATTTGTTAAAATTGGAAAGTGTGTAATGAACGAGGCAGGTAATTGCAGAAAAATCACAGTAGTCTTACAGTGAAGCCTGTTAAATGTTGCCCTGGGTCCTGTTCCTGCCTCTACTACTCTTATTCCAGAGTCTTAAGCTAAAATGTTCTCACCTGGTAAGTGACTTTGTGTTCCTCATTTTCTGGATGCCCAGCTCAAGACCTGAAGTCTGATCTGTGTTCCCAGCAACAAGAGGAGGTCAGGAGGAATTCCCATATGCGTACCTCTGTGTTACACAGGACTAAGTGGATTGGAAGACAGGGATCTGCAAGTCTTGAGAGGGGCACTCACAAGAAGTAGACATTCAGATTCAACATTTTCTACACTCATTTTCCTATGTCTGTTCAGATGAACATTCTTTGGTCATCCTGTGAAGAATGCAATGGATTCAATGCTTGCCAGGCATTCCAGCTCCACAGATGAACGGCAGAAACAATTTCAGGAAGAGATTAAAATTTATTCTTGCAGGTCAAGAGAGAGAAAGGATTTCTTTAGGGCAGGGATTCAGCCTGGGAGCTGTGGTCAAAGACCCATGTTCAGCTTCCTGCTTTTGCATGTTTTCTCTGTGACTTTGAAGTCTCTACTTCCTTGAGCCTCCGCTCCCCATCTTCTGTATGGAGGGGAGCATTTCCCTGCCTTGCAGAAATGTGAGGCCAAGCACGTCAGAGGCTGAGAGAGTGGTGGACAGTAAGATTAGGTACTTCCAATGTTATCCATGCTGGCAGTAGTTTGGATGGAGCATGTTAAATAAAGGGGAAGAGAGTAGGAGAGAATGGGGAAGCAAGTTGAATGCTAATGAAAAGAAATGACGACTAATGCTGCATTCAGTGAGCAGAACCATCCTGAGGACTGAGCAGGGCAGAGGTCTTGCTGGAGAAAAACTACAGGTGATCCTGTGATTACAGATTTGTTTCATGAGGCAGACATGCTGGGGCCAAATTAACATGGCATCGTTTCTGTGCAGCAATTTCCAAAGTTTTGTATGCCCAATGTCACTTGTCTCTGAGTGCAGAGGGTATTTTTTCCAGGTAATTTACTTGGGTTTGGGATTAATCCTGTTAGGCAGGTGGAGGCTATGGATCATTGACACTTGGCACCCCCTGATTCTCAGCACAATGTGAGTGTCTCTGTGTGAGCTGAAGAGCTCACAGCAGTAGGGTGTTATCCTATGGCACCAGGCACTGCTGGGGGGCCCTCTGCCTGCCTCCCATGCCAGTAGGTTCCCAGTGTCCATCTGACAGCATGTGGATGTTAAGGCTGTGGAAATGGGGTTCTCCAGACTCCTTGCCCTTTGTTGTCCCCAGCTTTGGCATCTGATCTGCACTTTATCCTGTTTTTCTTTGTCTCTGTCTTCCCCTCATCCTGGCCCATCTCTGCTTTCCTCTCCTCCCCTTCATTCAAGATGGAAAATTCCTTCTCCTCCTCCTCCACAAGGTCTGATTTCCAGCAGAAACACTAAGAGTGCTGGAGAATTTCCCTGCCATTAGTCCTGATGTGCCTGGTGACATAGCAATCCCTCACCTCTCAGAGGAATGATTAGAGGAAAAATCACTCCTTAACTACCTCTGCCCTATTTTGGGGCAGAGCTGCCCTGGGCTGGGATGTGCTCCATGAAGAAAGACTCTTCATTTCTCATAAAGGCTATGGGCAAACAGTGCTTTCAGAGACTTCTGACTTAGCAAAGCATTTTTATGATCAGGAGAAAGACTTTCCCTTGTCCTCCAGAGCACTCGTTTGCTAATCTTCATCACCCTCTTCATAAGGGCTTGTTCTCATGCCAACAAAATTATCATATGAATTTGCTAGTACTGTCAAAATAGACTTTTTCCAAAATACCTCTCTCAATTCCTTTTCCCCTTTAGAAAAAAATCAAAAGCAAGGCATCCAGCATGGAAAAATAAGTTGAGGCTTAGGACAGCAAGGTCAAACCTTTCATAGAAAATGTTAAATGTGCCTGTAGGCAGGATAGGTACATGGAAGCTGTGGGAAGCATCCAGCATGCAGGAGCTATCAACATGTGCTATCTATGCTGGCAGTCACAGCAGAGAGGGGATTACTGTGAGCAGGGTCATGGGGGATGATCCATTCTTTTGGTTTGGCAACCTAAGTGAAAAATCTGGGAAAGAAGATCAGACTGAGCCCAATCTTTAAATATTTTCAGTTTTCTTGCTGAAACAAAAGCCTTAAAGAGACCAAAAGCTGAAATAAAATCCTTTTATGTTGAATGAAACCAGAAATAAGAAATACAAAAGTTTTCGTCAATAAAAACAGGGCAAAAATATGGTTTTGCAGAATAGGGCTGGAGGTGTTAGAAGTTTGCCTTCTCTAATCAATAATTAAGGGATATAATGCTCACATAGGATATGAGAAACACATACTTCATTTATTTTCTTTAATTTGAACCTCTATTTCTACTTCTTTGCTTTATGGGCACCACAGCTATAGATATTTTGGTTCTTCCTCAGCTCTTCCAATTGGAGTTGTTCCACATCATATAAAACACTGAATTAGTCACAGAGACAGAGTGCACAAGAGAATGACTTTGTTCCGGTAGAGTCAGGACATTCCCCTGGAAATGAGCACATCTGGTTCTTCTCTCTGCTAGACCACATGTTAAATCATTTATGCACATTGGCATAGTGGCAGCAATGGAGGTTCAAAGCAACGTTTGAAAGAGCTACTCTGATGCTGAAGATGCTCACTTGTAAGTGGTAGCTATAGATCCTGTCCTGTCTTGAAGACATAGGCTTGATTTTTGGTCTCCCCACATTTGAATAGATGTGTTATTCCTAACACGGTGAGTTTAGGAACACCCACAAGCTGGTTTGAGTTGTGTACAACTATAGCCTACTCTTCTCCAAAGCAATTTTATGTTTCTACTCATGAAATTATTTTTCAGAATGTTATGAGTGGTTTCCCCCAAATTCTTGAGCAGGTCTTAGAAATCTAAGCTAGCAGTTTTCCAGTAAGTTTATTGTGTGCCCCAAACACTCCCCAAAATCTTACTGCATTATCCCATTGTGTTCTTCTCCCTCACAGCTGAATGAGACATTTAATCTAGGATCGAAATGCACCGTTAGAACATGATGATCCTCCCAATGTCAACTCTCCTGCAGCATGTTCTCTAGTACTTTGTCCAGGCTAGTTTTGGATGAGTCAGGTTCTTTCATCCTTCTTAATCTGACTGACTGTCTATCCTGCCACCTAATACCCCTCCCTTGCCATTCAAAGGAGACTTTGATTTTGGCTACTTTGTGTAGGTTGTCTTCCACCCACTTAGTGCATTCCTTGAAATGCCTGTTCTTCCTTTGCTTTTTCTCTCTGAAAGAATTGGATTTGCCAGTTGTCTTGGCTTCCTTGCCAGCCCTTTCCCCAGCTGAGCCAAATTTTATGTATTGAATCAAAGAAGCCTTGTCTGCATGATAGATCTCATCAGTCTGGGCTCTAAGGAGCTCAGGTCCTCGAGATCAACCTTGTGACTGAGAATGTCAAGAAAAGATCCCACAAGGTCAAAATCTTTCAGTGTCACTCTATATTTTCTCTTCTGGGATTGTAACATCATGGTGTGAAGCAATAGGGTCCCTGAGGCATCTGTGAGTGGATGTTTCTCTTTTACAAGGGGGGTTGTGAATCTCATGGAAGAGCAGCAGTGGAATTTCCCATCAGAGGTGTTTGTTTCAACACTGGTACCTTTGAGGCTGTAGTGAGAGCTGTGATGGATTCAGGCAGCAAGGTGGCCTTTTCAGACAGTGTCAGGGCTGGCCTGATGTAGAAAAAGATGACAAGACCTCTGCCCTGAACCACTTGCAGCATGAGCAAAGCAGTGCAAAGAAGCCAGGTCAAGGAGAGAGCAGAAAAGTGGGCTGGGGGTGCCTGTGGCATAGCACTATCCTCCCCCATCAGGGGATTTTATTGGTGGAAATTTCACTGGGAAAGGCTGACACAGTTTAACTTAACTTTTTGCTGTGCTGACAACAAGAATTAAGCTGAAACATTTTCAGGACAAAGGACTCATAAAAGTTGCCGGATATTTGCAGATGTAACAGATGATTTGGCTTAGGATACAACTGTCCCACCTGTTCCAGGCATAGCACCCAATGGATGAACAGTTTCTTACAAGGGTTGGTGTCGTTTACATAAGAGTTTATTGCAATGTGTCCTCACCTTCTCTGGCTCGACATATAAACTCTATGTACTAAGTTCAGAACTAATAAAACACAGTTTTCTTTCTTTGACAAACCAGCTAGAAGAGCAACTTGCAGTGTTTAATACAAACAGAGCAGTAGGGCAAAGCGTATGATTGTTTGGTTTTTTCCTAGGTAGGCGAGAAAATTGAGTATTGTCAGTGAAAGCCTCTGCTTCAGTGTAACTGGGCCATTTGCTTGTGTCTTGCCCTGGGCAAAGCATGTTTCCTTAAGTTGGGCAGAGGTGCAGCTTGATTCCTAGGTCAGCCTCTGAGAGTCTTCCTTGGACAAAGTCTTGCCAGCTGTGCCAGGCATTCAACATTGGTGGGACCTCTGTCCCCAGGAGCCTTTCCTGAGCTGAGAATTTCAATCCCTCATGGCAGTGTTAAACCCTGTAGTGAGAGATGGGGGTGTTAACTGTGGAGTGGTAGCTGTAAGCTGAGTATAAAGTCTGTAATGTTTTACTAAGCACCAGGTGCTTTCAAAGTCAGCCGAACTCATCTGGAGCCCCAGGATCTTGTGTACACTTCTAGATTTCATCCGTTTTCATATACCTGCAACTGAGTACCTGTAACAAGTCATGATACAGATTTCTCAGCTAGATGTGGGTATGAAAGCTTCAACACAGAAAGCTTCAACACAAACTCCTTCAGGTGACCCATAGGTGAGCCCTGTGGATAAGAAGTAGATTTCAGCAAGCTCAGGTGAGACTTGCCACGAGAGGGAGACAGCATGTGTTCCCTGAGCACATCCACCTGAATGAGACAGCCTAGCCTGGTGTTCTGAACATGTCTGGACACTTACAGCTGTTAGTGAAGTGGTGAGAACCCAAACTTTGTACTTCAGTTGTGCAGTAGGTACCTGTGATAGAAAACAGGGACATATCTTCTGGCTGTTATCATCTTCCGAGCATCTGTAGCATCACTGAGTGCCACAAAACACAGAGCAAATGGAATCCAGATCTGCTGGCAATGGTTTTGCACATATCCAGGCCTCTCTAGGTCAGGTCTGGGAGATCCTGGTGCGAGCAGGGCTGTGCAGCAGCCAAGGAGTTGTTTCAGCTACCCGCAGCTGGCTGGCAGGGCCATTCACTGTTCATACTGCAAACAGCCATTGCACAGGCTGAGCTGCACCCTGTGACCAGCTTCAGCAGGCTGGGTGTTTGCACAGGACTGTGAAAACACAGTGCTGCGAGGCTGGGCTGCTGCAGCACCCAGGACACCTGCTCAGGACTGCTCCTTTGCTTCCTCAGCACCAGCTGAGAGATTTCATGGGAGAAGAGGCTTGTTCAGTGCACATGGAATGGCTTCGTTTGCCCTCCAGATTGTGTTGGCTTTTCCCATGGCTGCAGCACAACAGTGGGGCTCTGTTTTCCTTTGGGAAGGGAATAAGCTGCTTCATCATTGTGATCTCTGTGTAGTGTCCTGTTGATAAGATCAGTCAACAGCATCAGAGGAAAACTCAGATTCAGTTCTGAAGTATAAAGTGAGTGAGGCCTATTTGTTTAATTTGAGCTTCTAAGGTTTAAATCCCAGAGGAAATTAAATTAGGTGCCTAGAGCAATGGCAGTCTGTCATGTTTATTTGCTGGGAATGTCACCTTTAATATCATGCACATACAACGTGTGTGTGTGTGTTAATGTAATGGGGTATCATACTGTGCAGGAGCAGGCATGCTACAAGAACTGGAAATGTGAAATACTGTGAGTGAGGGGCGCTGAGATAGGACTGGATTTATTTACAGCCTTCTCCATAAGACTCACTCACCAGCACGGAGGTGGTTTAGCTGATTGCAGGTGGGGATGGCAGCCTGCTCTATGTATGAGCACAGGCATTAGTGCTCTTGGGCCGTTTTGATTGGGCTACTTTCTAACAGGAGAAATCTTGCCTAGACGCGAATCCAGGATGACAATACTTCTTGCTTCCAAGCCCTCTTAAGCAGTTGGTGTCCTGCTGGCACATGCCTTCCCCCTGCATGCTCAGGAGAACCTCAAGAGTGACAGTTTCCCGTGTTGTGGGACGTGGCTGCTTGTACATTTGGTTACACCTGTACTTTGGAGTCTCCCTTCTTCCCCAGGAAGGAAAGCAGGTCACCCCCAGCAATGTGGGCTAGTAGCATTTGGGGTGGCTTTTTTTTTCTAACTTGGACTGTTAAGGACAGGCTTTGAGAGACACACTGTGTGTGAGAATGTCACTGCAGCAGTTTGTCACTGCAGCCTGTGACACCTGCTGTCCACCAAAGTTAACTGTCCATGCAGGGCTCGCAGAAGGCACTGCAATCTTTCCTCACGTGCTGCACAGAGCAGGCTGCCATTGATTTGAGCCCCCAAATGCAGCTGAGCTGAGCTGTGGTCTCCTGTCTCGCTCCACTTGTCAGACCTTTCAGGGAGTCAGCTCAGCTCAGTGCCTCAGTGGAATTTGTGCTTTTTTTTCAGGTGGATTACCAAAATTCACTGAGAGAGGGCAGTGAGCTGTAGATGGGCTCAGCCATCTTAAGGCATTGCACCCCAGTTTCAGTGCTAGGCCCAGTGCTCCATGTAGGTTGGTCCCTAGCCAAGACCTGACCTGTCCCCTCGTTCATTCTCTCCACCTTTTGCTGTTTACCCCTGCATACACTGTCTTGTCTTCCTACAGCCTCAGAGCAGCTGGCTGCCTTGCACATGTGGCTCCCATTTCTCTCCTGCCTGTGGCACCTTGGGAGTGCCCAGGGGTCTTCCTGCTGTGCTTGTCTTCTAGTCTCCCTGCCAAAGCTGCAGCTCCTCATTCCTGCTCTCTCACCCATCCCAACCTCTGGCATTTTTTCTCATCCGTGGATGGCTGAATATTCATTTCCTCCTGGCCTGATTGCTGTGAATACCAATTCCTCCTCCTTTTTCCGGCTGTTCTGTAGATTTTGATGTCTGCCAAATTGTTTTCATTCCCTCACCCCACTGCAGACTGCACCTCCGCAGAAAGCGATCCTCTCGGTCCAGAGCCCCAGCTCCCCACCCAGCCCTTCCTCCTGAGCTGAGTGATCAGGTTGCCCTCCTGCCTCCAAGAGGGACAGACTTCTCCCTCCTCCTGCAAACAGTCAGCAAATGAGTGTCTCCAGTTCAAGAGGCAGAAGAGTTGCAGGCCCCTGCAAGGAGACTGCAGCAGTTTGCGGTGGCACTGTGTGTTTCAGTGCAATGCTCCTCAGCTTGCCAGTCTGCAGACTGGTGCCAGGTTGCAGAGTCCGGTCCAAAGCAGCAAGCTGCTGGCTCCAAGCTGAAGCAGAGTTTTTTCAGGCTCGAGGTATGATCAGAAAAGCCTGGTAAAGGTGTCTGCATTCATGCTGAGCAGCTTGCTCATAAACCCTGGCCTGGAGCCTGCTGCAGGATGAAGCTAAGTGAAGAGGGGAATGTAGTGGAGAGGGGAGGTTGTGTTTCCATCATCCCCCAGGAAATCTGTGTATAGTGGCAGCAGTGTGGCAATGTTGATGGGAGAGGACTGCAGACACCTTGGATGTAGATTTACTGGTTTTTGGATCTCTTGTCTTGCCCAAGAAAAGAAGAAAGGGAGACCAGAGTATTCCATTTCTCTTTCTGTCCAATAGTCCTGCTTATGTGTTGCCAAAATGGAGCCCAGAGGCTTCCACTTGCCCATGGCATCCTGGCAGTCATTCGCTCTCCACTAGTGTTACTGGCCTTAAGCAGCCAGTGGGCACAGGAGGTGGGCTTCCTGCAGGGCAGTGGGACAGCCTGGCTGCCCTTCTTCCAGATGTGAGGTGGAGAGCAGTGCAACTGGCCACTTAGCTCCACCACTGTTTGGTGCTAGAACAGTCCTTTCTCTGGAGCACAGGGCTCATGGCTGGGAAGAACAGGGAGAGGAAGGGTGAGAAAGGGGACATGGGAATGGTGGGCTCTTCTGGATGGAAAGTAATGCCAGAGAGGAGGAAAGGGTGGACCAGAGGAAGGAAAGGAGGAGCAGGGGGAAAGAAACAAACCTGTAGGCTAAAATGGAAATAATAATCCACTGGATGCTGCTGCAACCTAACTCCCAGGAATGCTGCTCCAAGGCCCCCTCACTGCGTGGGGATGTTTGCCTGGTCCTGCACGGCCGTCTCTGCTCCTGTGCCAAACCAGCTGTCCTGCCTGGAGCTCTGGCCTTTGCGGCTGTTGTGAAGAGGGCAGGATGTGTTTGCTTTTGCCTATCTCATGTTTTTTTAAAGAGGGTGGGAGTTCCTCTGCTTGAATTCCCAGGGCTGATTTCTCCCGTGATGTCTCTGGTTTCTATGACATGGGGGACTCCATGGAGCTGGGGTTGTGGTCCTCATCCGGGACTTTTGACTTGACAGCAGCTGCTTTCTTGGACTGCTTCATGCTTGCCAGCCTGGCTCTGGGATGAGCCAAAAGCTTTCCCTGCACAGGCACGCAGGATGGGCATGTGCCGTCACAATATGGGGGTGCCTTGTGTGGGCACCTCTTAGAGCACTTCCCATACCCAGCATCTGGTTCATGTGAACAATGTGCTGTCAGGGCCTTCCCCATGCTCAGAGCACCAGCAATGTATGGATCTCGGGCTCTTCCTATGCTGCTATTTCCTGATTAAACTGTGAGCTTGACTTCAGTGGATCAGATGAAAGTGGCTGTCTCCCACTGTCTCTCCAACAGTTGTTATGTTGACCCTTTTTCCTCCTTCCCCACTCTTTCTGTCTAAAGCTGAGCCTCTAATTTTAGACTGAGGGAGATAATTGAGGGTCAAAAAAGATTGCTGTATAATTTCAACATTTTTTTCAGTTGTTGGGGTGGAAGACAAAGTTAGGAGCTCCTTGCCCTCAAACCTTTGTATTGCGGTAAAGAAGGACATAGGGGAAGGAGTGAGTTGGTACAGTCTGCTCTGTGCAGCAGTCATGCTGTTCCTTGCAATTAGCTAAAACTAAGAGTGTGAAAACATAAAATACTGTATTTCCTTTGCAGATCCTATTGACCGAAGAGTTCGTAGAGAGAATGCTGGAAGATTTAGAAGATCTGAATTCTCCAGAGGAAGTAAGGCTGCATCATTCCTTTATCTTCCATGTACTGTCCCAGAGAGCTCAGTCCATCCTGCAGCTTGTCTTTGATCCTCCCCTCAGCCTGCAGGCTGCAGCCCTGCCCCATCCATAGACTTAAGGCCATGCTAAGCCTTCACATCTGCTGTGAACTACTGAGGCGCTGAGAGAAGAGATTGCAAGAAATACAAGACAGGGATAGGTATTAAGGGAGACTCTGTGTTCTGCTTTCCATCAGCATCTTTTCCAGCATGGTATCTGAGCACCCCAAATGAAAGCAGCGCAGCCCCTGGGCCAGGTGGCGGGGTTTCCTCCATGCCATGCATAGATGTAGTCCTCACCAGCAGCTCATAGCACATCACCTTCCCTGCTTTCAGAAAGGCTGAAAGTGGTGGTAGCACATATACTTTTGATCAATCTGTTGTATAGGCCTCCTTTAGTGGGTTTGCTAAGCAGACAGGGCTGTTTCACATCTGCTACTTGGCCTTCACCTGCTGGCCCTGCACGGTGTGTGAAGGACCATCACCAGTCTGGAAGCATTACAGCAACAGCCAGAGGGGCTTTATAAAGCTGGTACTAAACTTCCCACTGCCATGTGATCTCTTCCTGGGGAACATTTAACACCCCGTCTCCCATGCATGCCATATAAATATTCTGCTTGACTTCAAAGATCAGTGGCAGAAATGACATGTAATATTTTTAATCCCATTTTTTACAGCTCCCTGCAGACTCTAAAGAAACTTTCCTTGGCTTGTAGAGCAGCCCTCCCATCCCTTGCTCTGCTCCCCTCCCCCCAGGAAAATCTCAGGGCTCTAATTGTTTAATCCAGAGTTGACTTAATGCCAGGGTGTTCCTCAGTGTGTGAGTGAGGGGAGCATGCTGCTGGCTGTGCAGTGACTTTCAGTCCAGCTTTTATCCAGTTAAACCTAATCTAAAGCTCATTTTTGCTGGTGACATGGAAGCCCAGGAGCACTTCGGTTTGAAGGCCCTTTAGTGAGGGCTTTGGACAGCTCATGTTCTTTCACTGTCTCTTGAGGCAAAGAGCATGGCAACTCCTGGCACAGCAACTGGGTGTTTGGTTCCTACTCCCTGTGACTTTGCTGAATTAAAAAGTGAAAAACAAACAAATGCAAAGGATGACTTCTCCAAGAGGATTGCTTTGGAACCACTGCTGTTTATAAAAAGGAAAATACTTGAGATGAAATGTGATCTTTCAGCATCCAGATTCCTCCAAGGATTTGTAACTTGCAGGATCCGGGTCGGGCCAACTGAAAGCATTCCTCAGCAGTCCTGACTGTTGCTGATGATGTTCATGTGGTAGAATAAAGCAATGTGAGGAGTCTTTCCTTTGCTGCATAAAGAACCACCTGTGTTAAGTGAAATTAAGTGAAATAATCTGTCTAAGTATCTTTACATGTCTTTCACATGTCCTAGACAGTAACTCAAAATTCCCTTGGCTGTGCAGGGCCAGCAGATTACATGGTGCAAGCAATACACAAGGCTTGAGTATATAAAAAAACTTAAATAGGACTTGAGCTGTTTGTTTCCTAGAGGATAACGAACAGGAGTTTGTGGTAGCCTCTATCGTGAAGAATCCTCCTGCTGTGTCCCCAAATCATGGATCATACCATGAACCACCAGCATATTAAGGTCAATGGATACCAGCTGCAGGTTACCCTCATGGGCAGCTGCAAATGGAGCAAGGTCAGGAGCAAATTCATGTTAGAGACACCCTTACTGTGGAGCAGGCAGCTGGAGGGGATCTCCTTTAGCAGGAACCTCGCACTGAGCCTGTGTTGGTGTCCATCAGAAACAGGGTGCTTACAGGAAGAAAGACAATTAATTGGAGAAAGACCGATGATTTCCAGGTCACTGTCCCCTTGTACCAGCTCTCTTATTCAAACAGCCCCTGGGAAGCCTAGGGTGCTGCTGGCCTGGGTCTTAGGACTCTCCTAGGAGAGGACCACTGTATCCATAACTGTTCTGAATTAGCCACCTCCAGGGCAGATTGTCATTGGTGGTGTTGGGTCCCCACAAGATTCCTCCCTGGGAGTCCCATCAGGGTGTCAGAGAGTATCACAGGGCAAGGCAGTGCAACACTGGGTGCAGTACAGTTTTGAAAACAAAATGTGCCTGCAAACAGGCTTCCAGAGCTATCCCCCTATGTGTTTTGGGTCCTCAGGTTGGCCACTGGGATTGCATAAAATGCCTATGCAGAACTGGTTGCCCTTCAGCTGTGGATGGGGCAGATTTGTGGCCTAACAGATTCCACCCCACACCTTCACCCCCACCCCAGAGCTGTGTTTGAGAGACCTGTGTGAATGCTTGGGCACTGGTCATGTGGTTGTGAGAAGGGTAAGGCTCCTTGCAGCTCTGTCCCTGAATGGTTGTTGTTGGTTGATGTTGGGGTGACTTCCTAGCCCAAACAGGGACATCAGGATGGGACAGGTGGACTTGCCTTGTTTGGGAAACATTGGCCACAGACAGTGCTGTGTAAACCAGACTGGGGCAAAAAGTCTCCCTTCTCTGTTTTTCAACCAGTGTTTGCAAAACAGCCTGGGCAGCCAAGTGCCTGTGTGAGCACAAGGCATTGTAGGGCTCTGTGAGGCCCTCGTGCCAGAGGTGGGAAGGACTGCAGCAGGAATGCTGCACAGGCACATTGGCTCTCCCCAGCCAGGGCAGCAGAGTTTGCCTGTCACCAGAGAGCTCTGGTGGCTCACCTGCATTCCACTCTGAACGAGCAGGGGTTTGAAAGCTGCCCTAAGACTCCCTTTAAAGCAAATGTGGGCTCTGGGGGCTGGGCTGGGTGAAAGAAGAGGGGCATGATTAGATAGGAGAGAAGACACTTCTGCTGCAAATCTTCTGAGATGTTGGGAAGAGGAAATAGTGATGGGAACAGAAACCCTCCAAAATTCATCTGACGAAATAAACAGTGCTTGGGCTGAAAGTTCAGAACTTTACTTTGGCAGCTGAGACAGGCCACATTATCTAATGTCCACTGCTGTCCAAAACATACTGATGGGGAAATGTTTTCTTAGTGGCCTCTTGTTTTAAAAAATAATAATAACATGGGGCTGCCCGCCTTTGCAACAATTTTGTTTTTTCTGTGCAGATTGCAGTGATGTGCATTAACTGGTTCTCTTTACTGTCTTACAGTTTAAACTTCCAAAGGAGTACAGCTGGCCTGAAAAGAAACTGAAAGTTTCCATCTTGCCAGATGCCGTGTTCGACAACCCACTGCATTAGAGCTGAATTACACTATTCTAACAACTGGGAGAGCCAAGTTACTGTCCATTACCCAGTGACTCACAGGATAATTAATGCAGTAAAAACTCTGCCTGCAAATAAAAAGAGTTTGCTGCACAACCACTGCAAACAGAAGAGGAGCTACTCAGCACCAGCCCAGACCGAACTGAGCCCTTTCCTTTATCCTTCCCAAGGCTGAACTCTCTGGGAGCAGCCTGTGTATGTGTGAGTGCGAGTGAGAAATATTTAACTATGAAAATTAGTAGTAAGAATCCTTTCTCTCTCCTAGCTGCAGAACTCCCCTCTGCCTTAGCCCAGGGTGTAGACGCTCTGCACGCCTGTATTTACACATACATTTCTGCCAGGTGCGAGCCTATAATCCATGGATTAAATGTTCTTTACGTGACTCTGGAGTCCTTTTGTTAGCCAAACTTTTACTGACTGCAGAACTGTTCTTCCATGTGCTATTTTTTTTTTTTTCTTTTTAGAAATGGAATGGTATTTCCCCTGTTTAAAGGAGGCCAAAAGCTCACATGCTTGAAGCTGAACAGATTTAAAGATGAACTTTCCAGTTCAGTCAAGAAAAACAAATCCAGATCCTCCCTGCCCTCAAATTAGGCATGTTTTAAGTGTTGGTCTTGGTGCTATTAGCTATGGTATCACTGCAAACAGAGGCAACTTTATTCTCATGCATCCTGTCCTTGTGCCTGAACCCCAGAGAAGGTCACAACCTCTGGTTTTGCACAAGCAGGAGGAAGAAAGCTACCGGGGCGGGGGAGATCTCCTGTTTACAGTGTGTTTATCTTTAAAGAGATACTGTCAAGTATTTTTTCCTTGCTATTGTACAGAATTTGAGAAGCTAGAAAGAATCATTTGTTCACAGGGACAACTTCAGCAGCTCTGCAGGATCAGGGGGCTGCTTGAAAGCATATGAAGTAGAGATCTCTGCTGCCTTGGCACAGCAAAAAGGAGTCTCAACCTCAGTGAAGCCAGCTATTCTCCCTGTTCCAGCAGGGTTGTGCCCTAGTGAAGCTCCATTTTCCCCTCTAGCCTTGCTGTGGTGGCTCTTGTTGCTGACCTTCTTCCTTTCAGATGGGTTTGAACTGTAAAGCATCAAAACCAGTTTGAAAATAACATTCTCTCTAGATCCCTGTGGCTTCCTCCTTGGTGTGCAGAGGAGCTTGTCTCTGCAGTGCCAGGTTGTGTCTCTACATCAGCTGCTGGCCTTGTGGATACCTGCAGCAACCCACCGAAGGCTTTACCC
Source organism: Anomalospiza imberbis (assembly GCF_031753505.1). Lineage (NCBI taxonomy): Eukaryota > Metazoa > Chordata > Aves > Passeriformes > Viduidae > Anomalospiza > Anomalospiza imberbis. The sequence continues at coordinate 22,871,035 of NC_089688.1, forward strand.
CCTGCTGCTGCTGCAGAGTGTTTCTGATGCATATTCCCCAGCCTTCCTCTGCCCATTGTCTTTTGGTGACAACTCTTCACTCCTTGTCAGGGGAGGTGCAGCTTTCCTTCCACCCCTTTCTGCCTACAGGATAACTGGTGGTTTATGCGCAGTTGCTGTGTGATCCCAATACAAGTATAACAAAAGCTTTTAACACTTAACTCCCCTGATCAAACAGCAGAGTCCAGGAGGCCTCGCAGTACCCTGGGGTTGGTTTTCTGTTTGTTTTCTGATTTAATTTCTTCCCAGCACAGTCAGCTTTGATGTTTTCTGCATATATTTGAGGCTGGTTAATGTTGGTCAAGAAGCAGAGCTAGGAGCCACAAAGCTTTCCTTGGACTTGCTACAGAATTCCTCTGTGGCCTCAGGCAAGTCACTCAATGTCTCTCTGTGCAGAGAGGGTGACTATTGACTAGAGGGCTGTAGGACCTACCGAAGCATGCCAGGGTTTGCAGGGGAGGGCGTGCTTTGTGTACAAAGTAGTATTTGTATTATTATAATTGTTTTTATATTATAATTTAAGGCAGGCCAAATGCAGGGTCCAACACTGCTCTGCAGAACCTTCCTTTCTGCAAAGCTATGAAAGCAATTTACATGTAAATGAGTTTGTCATTTTGTCTGAACTCAGAGGATCATCTTAAAATCCTGCTGTGAAAGAACAAACTTTCAGATATCTGCATGTGCCAGCCAGAGTGATTTCTGTGCTGTGGCAGGCTGCATTCATCCATGGGATCTCTTGGCCAGTTTTCATTGTCCTGGTTTGCACTAAGCATCCCCTCTGCACTGTAGATGTATGTGCAAGGGACAGCGTGGGTGAGAAAGTGGCATGAAAACCTACCAGTCCAGCTTCAAAAACGATGTGCCCAAGTGTCCCACCACAAGATAATGGGCAAACAGATAATTGTGGCAGTGGGGGAAAGGCAAGGGCAGCAACTACAATTTTGTCCCAAAGCCATCCAGCAGTAGCCCATGGATGCTCTTGTACGAGCTTGCTGGGGGTGCTGCAGCAGAGCTGGCCTGTTGCCATGATGCTGGCTGCTCTTCCTTGTTTCCAGATGCTAGCTCTCATTAAAAGGAGCTTAAAATCCACATCTTGGTGGAGAAGGGACATTTGGAAGGTCAGTTGTTGCTATTCCTGCAGAGATCAGCACGGGGCAGAGAGAAGTCCATCAGACCCTCTCTGGGCTCTGACACACATCTGGAAAGCTTGGGACCTCCTGCCCTATGAACTCTTTGAGCCTTCACGGCAGGGATCTGGTGCTGTATGCAAGGAAAGCACCTCCTCCAAGCTGGCTTGTGCTCCAGTTCTGCCTTTCTCATGCAAGTGTTTTCCTCACTGTATTTACTCTCATCAGATGCTCTGGGCTGGGTTTCCATTGACTTCAGAGGGAGCACGCTGAATGCATGTGATAATCCACCCAGTATCCTTGTGTGTGTGTGTGTGTATTTTTGTTCCATGTCATGTATTTATATATAGTTCTGTGTATTTGAGTTATGAACAGGTGGCATGCCAGAAATCTCTATTTCTGAGACACTTTTTCACAGATCTTTGCTGGTAGCCAGATAACAATTGAGGGGGGAAGGCTTGAAGGGAAGGAAGTGAAATCTTCCTATTTAGGTACGGGAGGAAATATTAGACAAATAATTGCTAAAAAAGAATTCTATGTCTTATTGTTACAGCAACTATGAGAACCTGGTGAAAATCAGCCCTTAAGCTCCCTGGTCTTGTCATTGCCTCTCAGCAATTTATCTAAGAGTAAGAAAGTTGCAGTTACTCAGTATCCTGAAGAGCTGGGCAGCCACAGGACATCCCCTCACAATTCACATCAAGTTTGCAACCGTGCCTAAGGCTTACTCATTGGCAAGTAAATGAGATGTGAAGTTTGGATATTTTCATCTTGGGGCAAGAGGACATGTCTGTGTGTGAATGAAATGGAAAAGAAACCTTTGTGTTTTAGTGAGCAAGTAGTTTGAAAGAGGGAAGTCATCAGTGTTAATAAATGCCACGGTGTTTTTCTAGCCCAAACCTGATGAGATGGTAGGACCAGCGGTGCTGATTTTTTTCTCGATTGTGTAGAAGGCCTGAAGCAGGTTTGTATGGAACCAAAGCCTGTGGGGCTTGTGTTGGCTAAAGACTGTGACCTGGATGGAAATGAAAGCAGTTTAGAAGCAGTGAGTACAGGATTTCTCTCTTTTGAAGAAATCTGGCAATGCAGGTCAATTCAGATATTTGGAAAGATGAAGAGCCTTGAAAATCCAGCATGTGACAGCAATTCTGAAACAGGAGAAGTCTTAAAAGCCAGGGCTACTCTCCCTCTCTCTCAATTTCTGATTAAAAACAGGACAAGGAATGTATAATTTCAGTATTAAAGTATGTAGGGTGTGATCTGAGCAGAGCAGACAGTGTTGTAGCTGCTGTAACCATATTTTCAGTGGCTTAGATAGATGGTGCCTGCTGTGTCTGATTCTTTGAGGATAGTGTATATTGGTTTTATTCTATGTGGAATTGCCAGCAGTGATTTGAAAATATATTCTGAAGCTCTTCACTTTAAATATTCAGTTGCTTTTGCATGGCTTTTGAAATTACACCATCAGGTCATCAAATGGACTTGGGAGAAGTAAAAGTTGTGTTGTTTTTCATCTGGGATCAGTAGAAATATTTTTTTTAAAAAAACCCAAAACACTTGAAAGCAGTGCTTGGTTCTTCCCTCATCCTAGGTTGGCATCCAGAGTCCATGTCCTGCTTTTCCAGCTTGTACCTGGCCAGAGCAAGGCAGCATCACATCAGATGGGGAGAAAAGTTTTCAGGCCAGAGGAAGAACAGGGAGAGACCCGTGTGTCCAGTTTTCCCCTAGCCCAGAGCATGGCCTTGTGCCTTCTGGCTCCACTGTATCAAGTCTTGGGCTTCAGCCCCTGCTCCATCTGGGCCAGGTGAGGAAGGGTTCCAGCACCAGGAGAGCCCTTCCACCTCCCAGGGACTGGGTGACTGCCCTCCTGTGAGAGAACACATTGTGCCTTAATTTTTCCTGTGAGTGAAACTTCAAGGGCAGATGAATTGTTGAGCAACCAAGAATTCCTTTCTGTGCATCTGTCCCTATTAATAAATGCCAGCCTGCACAGCAGCCAGACTGTATCCAAAGCAATCTCAAAATCCACATTTGCCTATGGGGTTCACCTCTTAAGATTTTAAAGCTGGGTTTAAGTCTCTTGACCTAACAAGCTCTGTTTCAACCCACTATTTTTATAACATTTTTAGCATTTTTTTCTGTTGTGCAGTGTCTGCTTGTTCTCTCTTCTTTCAAAAAAAAACCCAACCCTTGTGTTTGACATGAGTCCAAAATTTCAAATGGAGAATAGGCCTGAGGTTGCAAATGTGTTTTAAATGTGGTCCCGTATCGACTTGTCTCTCAGGCAGTGAACCTGTCGTGTATCATGCTTCACCACCTCTTCATTTCTACCATGATTCTGTTTCCCCTAAAGTTGCTGACAGACCATAAAATCATCATAAGTGACACACCAGTTCACAAACGTCATTTCTAGTCTGCTGTGAAGGGGCTGCCCTATCCCTTTCCCTTGCTAGAAGACCACAGCATCGTTCACCATTTGGCTTGTGGAGCCCTGATAGCAAGGGAGGATCATCAGCCCAGGAAGGGCTGCTCATGGCAGATGTGGCTGGTCAGGGCCTGGTTGTTTTTAAACTGTCCTGATGCTGTGCCTACCCGCTTTAAAAAGAGGAGGAGAGACAGAGAAACAAACCCAACCTCAAAAAGCCAGAAGAAAATTTCCTGCCGATTGTTGTGTTTTGCAAACACTGTTCTTTTCTCTTGCCCTTTCCCTCTGCTCCTGACAAGGCTGGAGATGAAAATGGCTCCTTTGTTCCTTTCCCTGGGGCCCAACTGCAGCAAAAGTGCGGCTCCGGAAACTCTCCACTGCACGAGCAGCGAGGGTGGGAGGGACCGAGCTGTCACCGTGTGCGGTAGGTCCTACATAAACACGGCTTGTTGACAATGCCCCGAGCAGGATGGGAGCAGAAGGGCTCTGTGGTGCTGCTGCTGAGGCTCCTGTGCTGGTCTGCCTACAGAAGCAAGCAGGATGCAAAACGCACGGGGGCTGAGGAAGGGGAGGTGGGTGTGAGTGGCCATGTTGTCCTGGTAGGGACTGATCACAGGCTGGGGAGCTCTGGGCTTCTGCCTTTCCCCAAAGTGGGAATCTGCAGCCCTGTGGAAGCAGGCAGTGTCCCGCTAGGGGCTTGTAGTGATGCCCTGGCCCCTGCACTGGGATGCTCCTTGCACCCATCCAGCCCTGTAGTCCTGGTACTGTGAGTTTGGCTGCTGTCATGCTCCAAACCCAAGTTTACTCCTTCAAAACCCTTCTCTTGTCCAGCCCAGGCTGGACACACTAACTTTTCCCTTTTTTTAAATGGATGGAGGTTTTGCCTCTCTTTGGGGACACTACTTGTTTTGTGTGCTGAATGGGAGCAAAGGCAAGGTTCCCAGGCAGGGGACACATGGGTGACTGGGACCAGAGCAAACTCTGACCTCTGGGGCTGCCCTTGCAGCCCTGGGGTGAATTTTTCTGTGCTTCAGCTGTGTACATGTGTGTGTGTGTGCATGTGTGTGTGTGTGTGTGTGTGTGGTCTGCGGACGCAGGGGTCGTGTGGATGGAGGAGCCCCAGGACACTCCCAGCGGGGCTGGAAGGAGCCTGTGTTACTATGGCCCGTGTACCAGTACCTTGTAGATGGCCTTTCTTCCCTCTCCCCTCCTCCTTTTTTTTTAATAAAAAACAAAAAAACAAACAGAAAGCTAAACTAGCAGAGGTTTTTAAATATTTTATATTAGTTTCTAATGTAAATTCTTACATTGTTATTGCAGTGCTGGGTGTGTTTTGCCTGCACGTGACTTTTTGTAATATTTTTGTGAATCACTAAACATTTTTTTTCCTCCCGTGTATTCTAAGTGCATTAAAGGTATTTGCAGAACTGTCAGTGTCCTTCTCTGCGGGCAGCACGGTGGGACCGACCATCTCCTGCTCGGCTCTGTGGCTCCTTTGGCAGCTCCTTCTCCTCACTGACACCTTCTTTCCTGCTCTGGGGGAAGTGGGGTCTCTTGCCCAAGTGTGGGAGGGAAAGGGATCTTTTCTTCCCCTCAAAACTCAGCAAAGTGATTGGTCCCAGGACCTGCCAGGTTCAGCATCTTCCATGAGCATCTGCTGGCAAAACCTCTTGAGTCAAGGCAGCCTGGGTGCCCTGATAGCCAGGGTTTTCTGTGCTCTTTGGACAAGCTGGAATAGGGAGTGCTTGCACGTGGGTCCAAGGATGCAGCCAGTTGGCTGAGGAATGGCCACCACGTCCACCAGCAGCACAGGAAGGAGGGAGCTGGGGTGAGTGTCAGGTCAGGTCCGTGTTCCTGTCCTCTGCCAAGTGCCTCCTGGCTTTGGTGGGATTTGTGGGGGTGTGGATGTGTGTGCAGAGACTAAATATGTTGGAGAAGAGACACAGCAAACACTTATGAAAATATATTACTGAGCTAATGTTGCAATGATTTCCCAGTAACACAGAACGATTTTGCAGTAATCTTTTTACACTCCTCAGTAATAAATGCCTTTAAGGCCAGAGAGAAAGGGTGGAATATCTGGGCAGGGGGGGAAGGGAGATTGCAGTGCTCAGAGGAAGAATGACAGGGAAAGGAAAGGATGCATGGAGAGCCAAAATCCAGCTTTAGGCAGGTTTTGCACTTGCTCTTCACAGGTGTTATCTCAGCCCACCCTGCATCAAAAGGGGAGCAATCAGCAGAAAGGGTTTCTGCAAGGATTTCTTTTCCTTTGAAGTTTGGAGTGAAAGCCATCCTTTTCCTAAGACCTCTCCTACAGCTGCATCCAGACACAAACTGCCCCAGCCCCAATGCAAAGCAGTGAAATCTCCAAGCTCTGCCAGTGCAGAACAGCCCCTGCTGGACATGACAAAGAGAACATCACCACAGCTTGGTAAGGTTTCGCCATCTCGCTTGAGGAAATCTTGATGGTCAGTGGGGTTCCTGTTCCCCAGTGAGGTTATTTACCCAGACAGGGGCTTGGGAGGAGAGAGGACACCCACAACTGGTTCTTTGGCCCAAGACCCCCTCACGCTTCTTGCCTTCCCAGTTTTCAAAGCATATACAAGCACAGGGCTGCTCCTTTAGGACATCCCAGCAAGGACAGCAGAGCCAGACCAGCAGGGGACCCCACACAGTGCTGGGAACCATCATCAGCCACTTGGTAAATTTAATCAATGAATTATACTATCCACTTTCGCCTTTCCTGTGGTGGCCAGGCAGTACTCCCTTTGCAACGCTGCATCCCAGCTGATTCCTCTGTTCAGCCCCAAATCCGGAGGGGACCGTGGAGCTGTGGCACAGTGGGATGCCCCTCTCCTGCTGGCACTCTTCCCCCCAAGGCCCACCACCAGCACGGCTGTGCCCAGCCCAGGCAGCCTCACTGCTCTGCCTCCACCGCAGCCAAAAGCACCTTCGGGCAGTGAATTTAATTAAGTTTTCTGAAAAGCAGTGTCTGGGAGCCCCTCCTGGATCTGCGGCTCTGAACTTCATTAGGAGCGGTTTGTTGCTAATAATGCCGGCAGCTTCTCTAATTAATAATGGAAGGGCTGTGAGCAGATGCCAAGCCAGGAGAGGGAAGGGATTTGTTTGTTTATTTCGCTCCTCTCTTGGTGTTTCTTTTCTGGAGTGTGGAGAGAGGGCTGGGGCTCATTTCCCATCTGAGAAGAGAATGGCAGCACCTGGGATCCTCAGTGGGGAAGAGGGTGCACCTGTGAAGCTGAAGAGGGAGATGGAGTGGGGTGGGAGATGGGCCCCATGGGTGGAACAAGGGAGCATCCCCACAGCAAGGGGCTCCTACTCCCATGGTGCTCCCTGCCCACCCAGGACAGAGCCAAAATGGCTGGACTTGGGCACCCAGGAACAGTTCTGGCCCCCAACCCCCTCACAAAGCATCACCCCCACAGCGTGTCCCTTCCCATGGCACACCCCCATCCCATGGCATGTCCCCTAGCCCATGGCAGGATGGTGCAGACATGGGAAGGAAGTGTTCTCCATGCTTCAGATGCTTCAGCCCCCTGGACCACAAGGGTGTGTCATACAACACACAGAAATGTGGGCTCACAGGAGATCAGCACACCACGTCCCTTTGGGTTTTTCTTTTTCCCTTCTTTTTCCCTCATTTTTCTCCTGCTTGCTGTCTCTCCCAGCTGATGTTTGTGGCACAGCTGGCCCCAGCAGCACCTCGGTGCAGAGGAAAAGCTCCCGACACGGCCCAGTGCATAGGACCCAACATGTTAACGCCCCCTGTTCCTGGGGGCCCAGTGGCCAAGCCATGACTGGAGAGGGTCCCAGAGCAGCCAGGCTTGGCCAGCTCCTGCTGCCTCCCTCTGGCACAGGACAAGCACCCCCAGCCCCACAGCCAAGCTTTGGGGACACCAGGGAACCAGCCTTGTCCTGTTGCTTGTCACAGCCTCAGGTCTGGCGTAGGAAACCAGGACCTGGCAGGAGTGGGAGGAGACTGTAGGGAAGCCCCCTGCATGCCCCAGCTCCCTGTCTAGGCACTCACGGCATGCCTAAAAGCTCCAGCTTCTCCAAACAGCTTTCAGAGCAACTGTTCCTGCTGTCAGACAGGGTTTGCACTGGGGAAAAAAATGGCATTACCTTGCCCTGTCACCTCATTGCTCACAAGAACTGAAGCAGTGTTTGGACAGGCCATAGCAGCTCAGCCGCAGTGGCCTCAGTGCAGGCTTTGTCCCCTCTATCCCCTCCATGCCCCACTGCTCACCTGCCACAGGGAAGCACTGCCCGCAGCCTCGTTTCAAGCAGCAGCCATTGCCACAGTGGCGTTCCAAAAAAGTGTACCTCAGGTTTGGTTTTGTTTTTCCTAGGGGAGAAGTATTTTTAATGCCCTTTCCCAGCATTCTCATTTCCTCAGACTTTCTACACTCTGGCCACAAATCATAACCTGCTGGAGGGCAGCGAGCAGGGCTATCCCGTGCTGGAGATGCTCCTGCTGCAGGAGATGGGGTAGTACACACTTTGGAAGGGCTGGCCAGCAGGGAGAAAAGGAAAAAGCATGGTTAGATATTAAAAAAAAACCTTCAGGAGTGTCCAAGGCCAAGATGACCTGGGAGACCCAGCTTGCTGCCCAGGCTGGGATCATCCCTGTCTGCTTAATGCACAAATCCCTTCTCTGGCTGTTAAAAATGCTGGAGCAAGCACAGGGCCATGGCACCTCGTATGTCCCACTTGCTTTTTGAACAGGAGAATTATCAGAAGCTTGCAGCAAAAGGGGAAACATAAAGGCAAAGGGGCTCAGGAGTGGAGGGGCAGCTGGGCCGTGTGACAGGGAGCATCCCTGGGGGCACAGGGCAGTGTGGCAACCTGCCCAGCCCCAGCACAGCCAGCCGAACAATACTGTGAGGCGTTGGGAACACGCTCGGCAGTGGGAATCCCAGTCCTTTCCTTAAAAGGAGATTTCAGGGAATGATTTTATTGGAAAATTGTTTTCTGATTATTCAGCTTGTTGAAAGTTTCATTTCATTATTTGCAACATGGTGGGATGGGGGCTTTGGCTGCACAGGAACAGCGATGGCCAAGGATGTTTCCATGGGTTTCTAGTCCAAAACAGCGCATTAAACCATCGTGTTTTACCTCCTGTGTTTGCAGACCAGAAAATTTCCCCCAATTCTCCCTGCACTGAGCCCAATAACTTGTGGTTTTGATTCAAGCGGGTGGCCCAGGACGACGTCCTGTCTCGGCTCGGTGACTTCAAGAGAGGAAGAATCTCCCACTGACTTCCCTTGGCTGTTTGTCTTGGTGGCCAAAAAAATGCACCCCTGGGAGCAACACCCCACTGCCAACTTATTTCTGATGCAGCTGCATCCTGCTTGCCTGGAGCCTCTTTTGGATGAAGGGGGATGCCCACACCGCCCCTCAGCTGGTGCAGGTGTGCCCTCTGAGCTGCATGGATTGATACAGAACAATAGGGGGATACCCCCAGCCTGCCATCAGCGAGCAGCTCAAGAGTTAATAAACTTCAAACAGATGTGACCAACGTGTCAAGACATGAGAAGTACGTGGTATGGATGTTTATAAGTACATCAACAGAAAGCATTCATAAAAGGTTATAAACTGTGGTAATAAGCAACCCATCAACTTGTTTGGACTCTAACACTTGATTAACCATTTATTAAAAGGTGCAGTAATCATTTATAAGCCATTAGTGGGACCGAACGTAAAGTATGACTCCTTTTATGTTAATAGATGCCTCAAGAATTTCCTCTCCCTTTCTGACATGTTTTGGGTGGTTAAAGGCTAACCCTGGCTGCCAGGTGCCACAGCCCCTCCTTAGTGGTGTGCATTAGCTGGATTCACTCCAGGAGCCTCCCACTCTCCTGACACCCGTGGAGGGGAGCCGGGTGTCCCCACCACAGATTTGTCAGGGCCCTGGGGTTTTGTTCATGGAGAGTTCTGAGTTTGTTCTGGCCAGGCTCTGGGTGACCTCCACCACCAGTCTCTCCCTTCAGAGACTGGCAGCAGGGAGGGACAGACAGACAGGTGTTTGCTGCCAGCAGTGCAGGGGGCAGCACAAGGTGGTGGGCAGCAAGGGAAGCCTGGCAGCTCTGCAGGGAGAGGAGGGCCATCAGATGCAGGAAGAGCTCAGGCACTTCTCCCAGGCTTTCCTGGCAGAGCCCAGCACGGGCCCTGCTGCTCACAGGTCTCCACAGGACCCCAAAGGAGGATCTGTGGGGGAACAGTGGGCACCAAGTGCTGAGCAGAGTGGATCATGGACAGAGAGACTTCAGAAGGGTTAAAACCACCTGCCTAGAGACTCTGGAGCCTGGGGTGCCCAGGGGAAGGAGAGAGCACAGAGAGAACTGGGAACCCCTTCCCTGCATTCCCCATGCAGGAGTCTGTTCAAGCCTCAGGCTGCCAGGATGAGACAGAAATGCCTCCAACACAAAAGCAGCTTCATCCTTCTGTCAACAGGACCCTCCTTTTTTGTTTGCCATCACACTCCTACCCCCAGACTGGTTGTGTTTTCCTTCCTGGTGTCTTAACAAAACCTAAACCAATAATTGCTCCCATTACACAACCAGGAGTGACAGTTTATTAGCCATGCTTCCTGACCTAATTTATACCAGTGCCCTCCTGCTTTTCCCTTCACTGTGGGCAAACAGACCTTTAGGCTTTCTGAGAGGAAGTTAAACCCCAGCAGCAGTGAGTGCATGGGCCGCAGCTCTGAAGCAATCCCATGCTCTCACCTGCCCCAGTTTCGCCCAGTTGCACTAAGCTGGAGCTCCGTGGCACCATGCAGCTTTGGGGCTTTGGGTTTGGGGTTGCACAGGACATGGCAGCCTTGGATGCTCTGCCCTTCACGGGAAAGCCCAAGAGCTCCCTGGCAGGGGGCTTTTTAGCACGTGTGTGGCACTGGGTCATTTGGCTGGAGCTGACTTGAATTACAGGGAACATGCAGAAAATGAACAGGAAGGCTGAGAAACTGATGTGAAGATTGCAAAGATTACACTTTGTTCTGGGCAGGGACCACAGGGACCTTCTGGTGGGAGAGTGGCTGAATCAACTGCAGATGGGAATGGAGGTGGTGGGATTGTATCCTGCTCCCATCCTGTCTCCTATGATCAGATTTGGGGCTGGCATCTTCATGTCCCAAGCTTGTTGCTGGGCTGGCAGAACTGAGGAGCTTCATCTTTCCCTCTGGGAAATGCCTCACTATGGTGTGGGATGCTGTGCCAGAGACGGATGCACCAGGGAAAGGGCTGGTGCAGAGGGAGGACTGGGCCACTGGTAGCCACAGGCTCAAGGCAAAGGGCTTCTGCTTTCTGCCCTGGCCTTGGGGGCAGCGAGGGGAATGTGTGTCCCTGCCCCCAGGGGATGGTGACACAGCAAAGCAAGAGCCCCGGGGCAGGAGGGCTTACACGGCCACTTGGGAGGCTGTAAATCCTGACCTCACCGCTACAACACAGATCAGGTGAGAAATGCCTTAAAAAGTGACTTTTCTACCTGTGACACAGCTTGGGCTGTGGGGAGTGCCAGTCTGGATAGACAGTGGGAGCAGCCAGAGGGATTCACTGCCAGGATCACCTTCCCTTTTCCCAACCTGTGGTGGGAGACTCACCACACTGGGGCCTGTCAGCGTTTGCTGTCATCCTTTCCAGACCCCCTTTAAGATGAATGAGTTACTTTTAACCCCATCCAGTACGTTTTTCAGAGTGCAGTGGTGAGACTGCCCCAGAGCTCTGCTGAGGAAAAAGAAATGTCGGGCAAATTCCAGGGATGGTGGCTGCCCCGGATGCTCTCACCAGCCATGCCCTGTTAAAGGCAGCCCGGCTCTGGCAGCACCTCTAAACTGGCAGCAGAAGGTAAAATGAGACCAAGCTGCATTTTTTCCCCTTGTCCACCCAGCAAACTATTACAGTTTTTCTGCCAGGTCCTGTCCCCTGGGTCTCAGGGGAAGGAGCCGCCCCAGGAGGGGGAAGAGCGGAGGAGCCTGTCTGGCCGCCAGTCTCCATCATGCTCAGAAAAATAGAATAAGAGAAAATTGTGCTGGATTTTTTTGTTTGGTTGTTTCGGGGTTTTTTTTAATATATATGGAGGTTTTGTGGCTTTGACGCAGTTTCCTGAAAATCCTGCCTCATCCTGCCAGGGACTGAGCAAATGCACATCCCAGCCCTCGGCGTTGGGGAGAAAAGGAGGAGAAGCCAGGGAGGGAGAGAAGAAAGCCTTTGCCAAACTGGCCTGACCAGAATGTGACACAAGAGCAGGAAATGAGTCACGCCGGCAGGGCAGCTGCTCCCAGGCATTTGCATAGAAAGAAATCCCACCAAGCAGGGAACTACACTGGCCCTCATCCGGCTCCCGGTGCTCCAGCCCCGCACTGCCGGACCCGCTGCCGCACTCACCAGCGCCCACCAGCACCCCGAGCTCAGCCAAGGTGGTGAGCCCTGGAGCATCATCCCTGCTCCACAGCTGCCTGGCTGTGCACCCCTAGATTTGTCTATCCAGTCAGCCTCAGACTGGGCTCTTACACCCTGGATTTGCTTGAACCAAAGCAGAGCTCCCCCCCAACACCCTGACATGCAGTCCTCCTTGGCCAGCCCTCAATACCCACTTTGGCCCATGCTTTAGGCTCAGGGAGGAAGGGAGAAAGGCCAGCATTTCTGCCCCAAGAGGAGCCCCAGTTGCACACCCATTGCCCAAGGGTAAGGCTCTCCCACGGGGCCAACAAGGGCATCACCATCCCTGCACCCAGCACACCATTCCAGACCTGTTCCCAGCTTCAAGTGTCAGATGTGGGCGTCGCTGGATCCCAGTGCCTGTGGGGCTGGGAACCTGCTTTGTGTGCTGTGGGGACCAGGCTGCACACCCTGCTTCTGGTGCCTTTTTATTAATGTCAGAGACAGGAGGTTTCCCCTGCAGACACTCTGCATACACACATGTGCATCTTCTCCCAAAAGGTATCAGGCTGGGAGGATGCCACAGCAGGCAGGTGACAGTGTGTGAGGGACAGGTGTCACTCCATGGGATGGTTGGGCACAAGTGGTGCATGTTGGTGGTGTGTCCTGGGCTGGGTCAGCAGGTGACCACGGGGACCTCTGTGTTGTGCCTCTTCCATGGGGCTGTTTCCCTTCTCCTCCACCCAGGGGATGGCCATAACAGACAGATTTAGTGTTGGAAACCAGACTGTTGCCACCCTGCAAGTTCCTTACATCCTTAAACCTAGCTTTAAAACTTAAACTTCGGTGAAAACCTTCAGCGTGTTAATCACATGGAGGAGGGTGGAGGGAGCTTTCTCCATCACACAGAGCCACCTCACCAGCTTGACATGGATGGGGACAGAAGGGGAGTGATGGCTTTTCTCTGATGGGTTAATTGAGTTATAAATGACCCAAGAAACACAGCACTTTGTATCATTTCCAGAGGGCTCAAGGCTTCTGGGGAAGGTACAGGGCTGGGTGCCAGAGCCTTCAGGAGTGTTCCCAAGAGAGAGTGGTGGCAGACAGGTATGGTGTCACATTAACAGCCAGCTGCTTTGTAAATCTCTGCAAACACCCTCCCTCTACCATCAACTCAGCAGGGTCCCAAGCCCCTAAACACCAAAATGAGTTTGGTACCTCAGCTCTGCGGAGCAGCCATCTTCTTCCCTGCTCCCAGGGACATCGTCTGCACCAGGCAATGCCACCTCAATGCCAGAACTAGTGACGAGTGCCTGAGCATCGTAGCTCTGCAGGGCATACCTGCAGTCCAGCCAGTGCTCACTGAGGGCTCAGCAGACTTGCTGATATTTTACTGGGGAGACAGGGAGTAGGAAGTGCTCTTTCCAGAGCAGGACTAAGGGCTGCTGAAGGGAGACCTCTGGCAAAGGGGAATGATGGCCTGGCAGTGGCTGGGAAAACTGAAGTTTGGGGGAGGTTGAGGGATGTACACCAGGACTCAGCTACAAAGCACCTCTGTGACCCCTTGGAGTGGTCTGGGACCCACACCAAGATCCTGGTGGAGGGGAGACCAAAGCATGGGCAGGCTTTCTGCAGCTTGCTCCTGCTGGTGTTCATCAGCCACCCAGCACTGTCAGGGAAGGGGTTTGGGAGCTGTGGAGGCAGAGGGGGCCCTGTCTACAGCCTTCTTCCAGGCAGCTCATGTTGGTTGTGGAAGGGCTGCTGTGCCCAGCCTGGCTTTGGGGCTTCCCTTACCAAGGGAGCTTCTCTGGCATGGGCAGGGAGATGGCATCATCCAGATGTGGGTATGATGACAGAGTGCCAGTCCCAGGTCAGAGGGATTTCCAGCCAGGAGTAGGGTGCATCTTTCAGCTTGGGTAAGCCCCATCCCATCCACCTTCCTCTTTTAAGTACTGGTAAATACCAACCAGCTTCCCCAGCACAACCACAGTGGGAGTATAGGGGGCCTGAGAAGCCCCTGCAGAAGAGCCCTGTGCTGGCTGGGGTGGGGATGGTGGCTGTCACTGGTGCTGTGGCCGTCTGGAGCTGTGTGTGTTTATAAAGTGAGAGTCATGAATAGTTTTGCGCTGACTTTTCGAGGAGAGGTTTGCCTCCACACAGCCTCCGCCAGTCGACTGCGGTTCTGACACAACTCATGCTGCCCTGCCCAGCTCCCACCAGTGCTGGCTGCCGGATGGCTTGTAAAACCCTGGAGGAGAAGTACAGCCCATGGGCTCTGAGGCCTGGCACAGGAATTACATGGCAAACCGCTCCCTTTTCAGGAATCGGCACTTCAGCCCCAGGAGTGCAGGAATGGAGGGAGGCAGCTGAGGGTGACACAGGGTGAGCCCCAGTTCTGCAGCAGAAGCCATCACTGTCTCCTTATCAGAGTGTCTCTAGGCAGAACCTGCCTACGCACAGGGGGTTCCTGTAAAACACAGTGTGGAAAGACCTGGATAATCCCCATACTGGGAGTGGTGTGGAATGCTCATCCCTCTAGCAGGCTGCCCTGGGTGGTCCAAGGCACTGGGAAATAGGGTGCTATAGTAGACACTACTGAGTGGTGTCTTCAGAGCAGATGGGGAATTCCTGCTAAATCACTCCCAGAGGCAAATTGCCATCAGAGAGCGTCACCCAAGGGTCAGGTTTGGGCCAGATCCTGAAGCTGCTGACTGAGCCTTTGCCCTCTTGTCACTCCACCACAAACCTGAGCATTTTTTGATGTAATTACTTTGTTTTGAGCCATTGATGCTCTCGCCAGTGCGAAATGGATTTACACCAGCAGTGTGCTTTATTCCCAGCAGCTTGGCACATATGGCAGGGGTTAGATATACATTGTCCCACAAAACAGCTGCAGAAACATTTGGTGGGAGAGCTGTTAACAGAGACACCTCTGTGCCCCGAGGTCTGGCAGAAGGTGCTGGGGCTTCTGGTTTGGGAAAGACCCCAGGGGACAAACGGCTGCGGCTCTGCACAGGGAGGAAACCCACCTAAATGGTCCTGTGCAAAGTAACAGCCCATCTAGAGCCAGCCAAGAGGACACAGGAGGCTCTTGAGGGCACTTATCCCAGAATATTCTGAGTTGTAAGGGATCATCGAATCCAACTCTTGGCCTGCACAAGACATCTTCAAGAATTAAACATCGTCAGTGTGCCTGAGTGTGTTTTCCAAATGCTTCTAGAACTCAAGGCAGGCTTGGTGATATGACCACTTCTTTGGGGAGCCTGTTCCAGTGCCCAACCAGAACCTTTTTCTAATATCCAACCTCAACCTGCCCTGACACAGCTTCAGGCCATTTCCTCGGGTCCCGTCCCTGGTTGCCAGAGAGAAGAGATCAGTGTCTGCCTCTCCCGTTCCCCTCGCGAGGAAGTTGTATACAACGAAGAGGACGGTGCCCAGGACCAGCTGTGACCCAGATGTGCACCGGCTCCAGGGCAATCAGCCTTTTTATGGACCGGCACCCTGGGCAGCGCTGGCCGCGTAGGGACACTGGTGGTCGGGAAGGGTGGCCCTACGGCCGAAGCAGTGGCCAGATGGGACATCCCAAGCCCGGCCTTCCCCAAGGCAGCGGCGGAGTCCGGCGCCGGGCCCCACCGCCGGCCGCGTCCCCTTTAGGGCGGCGGGGCCGCGGGGCGGGGCGCGGGCGGGCCCGGTGACGCGCGGGGCGGGCCCGCGGGCGGGGCGGGGCTGCTCCCGCCGCAGCACAGCGGCAGCTCCGAGGCGGCGGCGGCGGCGGCGGCAGCGCCCGGCGAGACCCAGCGGCACCGGCGCCTCCGCTCCGCCCCCCCCACCCCGGCCGGCTGCCGAGCGGGGCGGGGCGCGCCCGTCCGCACCCCCTTTCCCCGGTTGATCGGTCCCCGCGGCCGCCGCCCCCATGGCCGCCCCGCCCGCCCCCCGCCGCCGCCCCGGCCCCCCGCGCCGGGGCTGAGCCCGAGGCGCCGCCCCCCCTTCCCCTTTCCGCTGCGGGGCTCCGCGCCCCCACCCGCCTCGCTCCGCGTTCCTCCCCCCCGCCCCAGCCGCGGCCGCCTCCCCGGGGGCGGCGGGAGGAAGCCGGGACGTGGGGCTCCGGCGCCCAGGGCGACCCCAAGATGGCTGGAGGAGGCGGCGGGGGCGGGCGCGGGGGGCTGTGCTGAGCGGCCCCGCCGGGACGGGACGGCTCGGCTCGGGCTCGCCTGGCCCCGCAGCCCCTCCGCAGAGCCTCGCTGGGCAGGCGGAGGAGGTGGCTCCCTGGAGCGGGGTTGTTCTGGTGACTTTATTTATAATTTCTTTCTTTAAATACCTTTTTTTTTTTTTTCTTTTTTTTTAAATTTATTTAATTTTTTCATTTTATTTTTAAAGCGCTCCCGGTCTCCGGTCTCCGTTCTCAGCTCAAGATGGCTGAGAGCTGACTCGGCTCTCCCGGAACCGCTCGCTCGGGCCGGCTCCTCCCGGCTGCCCGCCGCCGCCTCGCCTCTTCCCGGCGGGGCCGCGCCGGGGAAGGCAGCGCTCCGCCGCCGGCTCGGGCGCCGTCCGTGCGCCCCAAAGCATTGTTACCGTCGGGGGCTTGCGACCCCCGGGCCGGCCATGAGAGCGGACTAGGACGGACACCCCCGGGCACCTTTTTCCCCCTAGCCCTGGTGGGAAGTGAGAGCAGGTTGATCTGGGGTCCGCGGGGCTCAGAACCCCCCGTGGCAAAGCCCGTCCCCTCTCCCATCCCTCTCCGGGAGCGTTGGAGGAGCTGGGCGGGCTGTGCTGGGCTGGCGTTTGCTCTGAATGACCGAGCTCTCCCATTCAAGACCTCGCAATCTCCAAGCAGGCAGGAGGGCTTTTTTTTTTTTTTTTTTTTTTTTTTTTTCCCGTCTTTTTTCCCCTCTTCCTTTTTTTCCCTGCTGTTCCTCCGATTTAGAAGCAAATCTCGGCGGCCGCAGAGAGAATTCGTTTTTCCGCCATCGTCATCGTCGCTATTATTATTATTTTTTTAATCTTCCTCCTTTTCCCGTTTTGGATCTTAACCCTTTGATCTGTTTCCTTTAAAAGACTCTGATTCCCAACTCCCATCAGGGGGAGAGGGAGGAGAAATACAGGGAAGGGAAAAAAAAAAAAGCCCGAGCCAGTCGCTGCCCTCAGCTGTTGGCCAGGTTTGGTGGGGGACAAAAGTCCCTTTAAAATATTGAATGTCAGTTGCAAACCTAAGAAAAGAAAAATCTGATCCGGAGTGCTAAATTTAGGAGCTTTATATGGAACTTGGACTCTGCTGCTGGATTTTGTATGGATTTTTTTCAACCTTTGGTAAGTTTCAGTTCACCTTCTGGGTTAAAAAGGAGCAAATGACTTAGGGGTGGTTAGGACTTTGGGCTGTAGATCTAACAGGATCATGTTGGGGTTTTTTTGACCATTTGTGTTGCTTTTTAATGAAGCGATGGGGACGTTGCGTTTTCTTGCCGGATATTCCTAGAGTGCTGCTCTGTGGTTTATTTTATCCCCGATTTTAAAATCTGCTGCGGTTTATTATTTATGGCGTGTGCTGCGGGGAGGGGGGAGCCTGTCCATTCACCCTCAGCCTTCCCCTTTCAGGGAGGACAGACCCTGGCGTCCGCCCCTAGACCGCACTGAGCGACCGAAGCGGCTGGGGGGAAGTGTCGACAGAGCTGCCGGCAGAGATGGCCGAGAATTGGAAGAACTGCTTCGAAGAGGAGCTCATCTGCCCCATTTGCCTGCATGTCTTTGTGGAGCCGGTCCAGCTGCCCTGCAAGCACAACTTCTGCCGGGGCTGCATAGGGGAGGCGTGGGCCAAGGAGTCGGGCTTGGTGCGGTGCCCGGAGTGCAACCAGGCCTACAACCAGAAGCCCAACCTGGAGAAGAACCTGAAGCTCACCAACATCGTGGAGAAGTTCAACTCCCTCAACCTGGAGAAGCCCCCCTCAGTCCTGCACTGCGTCTTCTGCCGCCGCGGCCCGCCACTGCCGGCCCAGAAGATCTGTTTGAGGTGCGAGGCTCCGTGCTGCCAGTCCCACGTCCAGACCCACCTGCAGCAGCCCTCCACAGCCCGGGGGCATCTCCTGGTGGAGGCGGAGGACGTGCGGGCCTGGAGCTGCCCCCAGCACAACGCCTACCGCCTGTACCACTGCGAGGCCGAGCAGGTGGCCGTCTGCCAGTTCTGCTGCTACTACAGCGGGGCCCACCAGGGACACTCGGTCTGCGACGTGGAGATCCGCCGCAATGAGATCCGGGTGAGTCCAACCATCCTGGACACTTGGGTTTGCCCAGCCTGGGGACCACCCAACCGCCCTCTTCCCTGCCATGTCTGTTCCCCTGTGTTTGTGTAGGACCTAAACAAAATCCATCCTGGCACTGCTCCTCCTTCCGCCCAGGGTCCCCCCGTGGCAGACATGCTGGGTGACGGAGCCCATGGGTGCCAGAGGAGCTCCCCAGGGAAGGGGTCTGTGCTGGGAGGCCTTTGTAGCTGTTGGGCTGTGGGACCTACGGCCCTCTGGGTGTGCACTCTGCAGGGAAGGGTTGCAGTCTTGGGCCAGGGGCGTTTGGAAGGGCCGTCTGCCAGGTTTATGCTGGGCTATGCAGCTGTTTGGGGAAAGGCAGAAGAGCTATGCTTATCCGAGGTGGAGTCACCCCAAAATTGGGCTTCCTGGGAGGACAAAGCCGCTGCAGGAGCAGACCCTGTCCATTGTAAGGCCTGTGAATGTCAAACTGCTTGCTCTTCCCACTGCCTCCCACTGGGGCCGGTGGCCGCCATCCTCTTCCCCTCGGCAATGGAAGAGCTTCGTGTCAGAGAGCCATGACGTGTCAGAGACCCGTGACGTCTCACTGGTGGGGATTCAGTCTTGGGGTTTGGCCAAATAATGTGATTTTTTATTAGGGGGCACAGGGCTGCCTCTCTCCCTAGAGCAGCTTGGGCTGTTGTGCTGGATTCGAGGGAAAGCGGGTCTGTATTTTGCTCTTGGCCAGGCCATCTGGCAAGAGCTTTCACCCCTGGCTCCCCACCCTCCAGTTCTGGCAAGCATTTACCAGCCCTGCGGCCAGCCCTGCCATGACCCTCCTGCCACCTTCCCCCTTCTCAGGGCTGCCCCTCCGCTCCCCCTCCGACCCTTCGAAAGAGGCTCGGCGCTTGTCTCCCGAATAAATATTTAACAATGAATTGAATGGTGATTACTGTAAAATGGGGATGATTTCCTGTGTATTTTAATGTTGCCAAAATGAGTCACCATTTAGCAATAAAAAAACCCGAAGAAGTCATAAATAAAAATTGCAGTATAATTACTTTCCAATTGGATGGCCAGGCCTGCGAGTGGGGTGAGGGGGTGCAGCTCTGTGTAGAGAGGAGCCAGTTTGAGCTCACAGGAAGGTTATTTTCCTCTCCAGTTTTTCTGGGGGAAAACCAGGGACCTCCACGGAGGTGCCAGCAGCTCCACCACACACGCTGGAAGGGGAAAGACCCAGTCAGTCTTTTGGAGAAGCGCTTTTCTGCTTCTATTTATAGGGAGTCATTTTGGTTTCCCTCTGCCAGGGTGGGGAGCCACTTCGGGAGGGCTGTGCAGGCTGGGATGGGGTTCTCATGTGCATCTCCCAGGAGCCTTAGCCAGGGACCGAAACTATTTTTCCAGGTTCTTTTCCAGGACACTTTGATCTCATTTATTCCCGCTCTTGCTGCATGTTTTTTTTGTTGTTGCTGCCGTTGTTATGGCTGGATGTTCGCCGCTTCTTGCGGATGCACACTGCTAATGACCTGGCAGAAATCTGCCACTGCCTAGGCTGGATTTTGGCCCTGGCTTGAAATTTTAGGAGATGTGGCCAGACACCAAAAGTGTTAGACGGCTGTATCGTAGAGCCATGGAATTATTTCGTGACCTTGGCCAAATCCCTCGGTACCTCCATCGCCACATTATCTTAATTTCCTTTCTCTGTGATGATAAGCTTGTCTCTTCCCGCTGGGCGCGTGGCTTAGTTGGGTGCACGGAGTCTGGGTCAATAAAGGACAGCACCAAGCTGGGGGACAGTGTGCCCAAAGGATCCTCCCTATAGCTGAATCAGTTCTTCCATGAAGTGGCTGGAGTATGGATAGAACCCCTGGGAAAAGCACCCAGCTGGTTGCCAGCCCTTGCTCCATGGCCATAGCCAGGTCTCTGGCTGAAAGCTGCCGGTTGCCAGCCAGCAAGGAAGGTGGCCTCGCCTCGTCGGCTCCCGAATTAGGGTGCATGAGCTCAGCTGGTGACGGCTTCCCGCCTGCGGGAGCCGGGCCCGGGATTCCTGGCTGCTTGCTCACCCTGCAGCGGCAGTGAGCTGCACTTGGAGCATCCTGAGAAAAGATGGACTGGGGGGCAGATGAGTAACGCTGGGCTTGGGAGGTCCGGGGGAGGCCCCATTGTGAGAGGTTTGTTCCATGTGTGGCTTGTGTTCAGAAAGCCGTTAATTGAGAAATGAGTCAAAGTTGGGAGGATCGGAGCCCTGACCTTGGTGTGGGGGACTCACAAGTGTGGGGGTTGCAACATCAACTCGCTGTGGAGGGGATGTCCCCCACGGTCCAGAGGAGGGACTGGAGCCTGCAAACACACTGCCCATAAACTCTGCTTTTTTAGCATTTATTCCTCTGGCTGTGTTGCCAACCTGCCTCGAAGGGCACCTTACCCCTGATTACAGACCGGTTTGAAGGGGAAAAGGGGCTCAAAACTCCTTGGGGACAGCACCAGCACTTTGTCAGCTGAGGTGGCAGTTGGGGCAGAAGTGGGGCTGGGTGAAGGAGGCTGGAGGTGGGTGTCTGCTGGAGGAAAGGGGGTGTCTGTGCAGGGTTTGCCTGAAGCAGAACATGCACCTGGTGGCTTTGGGGGAAGGACCCCACTCAGTGTTAGGTGCTGCACAAACCCGCAGAGCCCTGGCTCGGAATTAGTTGAACTCCACAGTGCAACTGTAATACAAACAGTAAATAAAATATGTGGTTAATCTTTCTTTCGTGGGCGTATAAAGCGCTTACCTCCCCTTCCCCCTGTGAGATGTTTTCTCCTTTGTTTCCTGTTTTTGTAGCGCTTAAAGAGGAGAGGGGGAAAAGAAAAGCCAACAAGGCACCCTCTTTTCTTTTTTTCTTTTCTTTTTTTTTTTTTTTTCCTTCTTCTCATTTTGTTTGTGTCAAGGTCTCAAAGTGAAACTGTTTTTCTTCCATCTTTGCCTTTGCTGCCCCAGCCACATGCCTCCTGCCTGCATGGGGGAACCTGCTTCTAAGGCTGAAAAAGAAAGTTGTTCCAATGTGAGGTTGATGTGTTGCTTTTTATTTCTTCTCCATCCAAAAAGAGGGAAAATGCATTGCTGGAATTGGAGTATAGGTAAGAAGCCAGCAATCAGAGAAAGAGAACTCACTTGTGGGGTATTACCATGGTTTCCCTGTCTTTGTGTGGGACACGGTTGCTTGAGGGCAGGTACATCTGAGCTTGCTCAGAAATTTCCCAGGTGCCTGTCCTCAGCTAGAGGTGCCACCAGTGGAAAAGGGCTTGGGTAGAGAGGCTCTGCTTCTGTTTTGTTTTGGAGGAAGGAGATAGATTTCTCCCTGTCCTAGCTTCCTAGAAATCCCTTCACATTCTGAAGATCTCTGGTGGCTTTGAACATTAAGTGGGAGAAAATGCATTGTGATGCTGAGACCTGGAATAAAACATTTGGAATCCTCCTGCAGATGTGTAGGAGCAGCATCCAGCACTGTCCATGGAGCAGTGCATGTTCAGCAAATCCAGGGGAACAGGGACCGGGCTGCTGAGTCCATCTGCAACTCAGTGGGTTTGGGCTTTCTTTTTTGGCAGCACCCCACATAAAGCCAACTCATGTGCTTTCTAAATTATGAGAACGAGGAAAAGTGAGTGCTAGCTAGGAGCACAGGAAGAGCTGAATCTCAAGTCTGTACCAGAAACTCTGATTCTTTGCCAGCTTTGGCCACCACAAAGTCCCATGTTGCATCACCGTGCTGCCATCAGTGCCAGGGATGTTTTGCTGGGACCAAGAGAGTCCCACTGGTGGGGAAGCTTGGTATCAGCTTCACTGCCAGGCTTCTGGCATGAGCTCTAGGTTGTTTTACTCTGAAACAGGTTTGGTAACTTGTGATGGACTGGATTTTTACAGGCTTACTTATTTTCCAGATGACTTGTTTATGAGGAGCGTGGCACGCAGCTCACTGCAGGCATTGTGAGTGCAAGTGCCCAAGTGCTTGAGTGCTAATTTAGCTCTCGTGGCTGTAGGTGGTGTGGCTGGTGCCTGGCAGGCGTTTGCTGTGGCACTCTTTGAGCATACCCGGTCCCCAGACAACTTTTGCAGCAGGTCTTACAAAGCAGGGGTTGTGCAGCTTCTCCCTGTGCCTGCCATCTGAACTTCCACCAGCACCCCAGAGCTGAACAGCCAGCCCAGCCCAAGGGTTAGTCAGGCCTAACCCAGGTCTTTCCTTCCCTGGCTTTGCTTATGCCCTAATTCCTGCCCAGGGGCCTCAGGAATGTGGTACTGTGCTCCTAAATGTGGCTGATCATTGTGCCCCGGGATGCTGTCAGTTGGTCAAGCTGCCATGATGAGCACTGACTTCTTGGGCCTTGGGCAGTGGCAGAAATCCCAGCACCCACCTAGCCTGGCTTCCTAGCTCTGTGCCACTCACCACATCGATCTGTCAGGCTTTGCCGCTCGGTGTTGTCAGGGGCAGCAGACTTCAGTTCAAGCCGTAGCAGCCTGAGCTGCCATGGAGAGGTCTGGGGGGGCTGAGCCACTCTGCTGCAAACCCCTCTGGGTTTGCTGGCCAAGCAGCAGTGGGTACCTTGGCAGTCCCAGATCTTTGGCTGAACTGGAGCAGTCTCCTGCCTGCACAGGGTTTGGATTAAGGGCTTTTCCCTGCTGTTTTCCTGCTAAGCTTGAACATTTTCTGTGCCCTTAGCCCGTCAGGTTGCCAGCAGTTGCTTGCTCCAGACCTGCAGCTGCAAGTCTTTTGTGTAGAGTCAATCCGAGAAGTGACAGCAGAGATGGAGGATGCTGGGAGGCAGCCTGGTGGGTTGGTGGGAGGGAGGAGACTTGTGTGGAGGGGACAGCCTTGGTAAAGGAGTAGGACAGGGGCTGCTGTGGAGAATGCTCTCTTCCTATAGGGGACAGCTCAGTGTGGATGGGAGCCGTGGAGAGTGAAGTGGAAAGAGGAAAGATAAGGAAAGGTTCACCTGAGGACCTTGAGCTGTTTTGCAAGTAATAGCAACAATGTGTAGCCCAGGCTTACACCCCTGCTCACCAGACTGCCCTGGCCTAGCTAGAGCTTTCCACCCCGACGCCCTCCCTCAGCAGTGACTTCGAATGAGCCCGTGAGACAGAGGTGTCGTGGTCTGGTCTCTGAACTAGGAGGTCTGAGCCCAGCTTTGTCAGGTGATGAGGGCATGATGAACTTAGCCCAGACCCTTGTTTAATCAAAATCTATCATGTGATACTTATGTGAGTATCGTGTGTCTGCTGGCATGGAGGTGATCAGCGTGCTGTTCTCCTCAAGCCCATGAGCGTGATGGAGAGGGAGAAGTAGGAGAGGCATGAACTGCAGTGGGACTTCTATCCACCCCTCAGCCTCATGAGCCCTTCCAGGAATGCGCAAGCCCCAGGACTGTCCTTCCTTTCTTCTCCCCTCCCCTTGCTCCAGCAAAGCACTGCTCTCAACGTCTCCCACACGCTCATCCGGGCCTGGTCCTGCCAGAGGGGCATCCACAGGCTCTCTGCTGCTTTGGTCTTTGCCTCTGGAGCCAAGGAGTTGCCTCTGTCCCCATCTGAGCGGGAGGAGCAGAAGAGGGGCTGGCGAAGGGGGTGGGAGGAGAAGGCAGATTTCCATGTCTCACAAAGGGCACAAGCGATCAGATTCGTGCAACTGCCCAAGAATAAAGAGGCTCTTACAGTGCTGGCTGCCCTGACCTCTCTCCTCTCTGCTCCAGAGGACAGCGTGTGACCACACAGGGATTTCTTAGCTGTACTTGGGAGGCGGGCAGCGGGCTTTCTATCCCCAGATCTGTCTGCAGCTTGCCTTGCAGCATATTGGCCTATTTTTTGCTAGTTACCTATCTGTTTACTGGAAATCTTGGTGCATGGTGATAATTTCTTCTTTTCTTCTCTTTAATTTCATGTAATTGTTTTGGGTTTTTTTTTCAATCTGACACTGAAATGGGGCTGAGAGCAGCAGTGCTTCCAGAGCAGGGACAAAAGTAACCAGGAAACACAGGGCAAGAGAGGAGGGATCGACACCGAAACAATGAAATAGCCAAGCAAGGAAAGACTGAATGCTCAATAGCACAAGCCTTTGCAGAAATGCCTGGCTAGTGCAGCATTTTATAATCAGCTTCTGTGCAGGGCTGGCCTGCAACAGTAGTGTGATGGGGGAGGAATGCTTTGAATTAGCTGGATGCCAGAATTAATTCTGTCAGAATTTAAATGTACATGTATGTACAGATTTATAAATAAATACTTGGAGCAGGATTTTGCTTTGCCACACAGGCTTCGGGGCAGAATCTGGTCTGGCCTGGCTTTTTTGCTTTAAAAAAAAATAAAATGCAATGGATCTGGGCTAGGTTCTGGTGACTTTGTCAACTTCTTGCATTTATCAGCAGCCTGTAGGCTGAGGAGATGCTGGTTGGATTGAAGTAAGGGGGATGGCACAGAGGACTCGGAGCTGCTGAGCTTGCTTGCAGTGATAGCCAATTTTCTGCAATGAACCTCTGTTTGCTGGAAGAGATGTTGAGGCACATGCTGGGGGACTGGTGGAGAGATGTGACATTTGCAGGACCAGGGATGTCCTGCCCTTCCATTTCCTCCATGGAAGGACAGAGGCAGCTACCCCTCCTTTTCCTGGGAGAGCTAGATCTAGCATACTTGGGAATGGGAGGAGGAGGTGTCTGGTCCCATATATGGAGGGAAGGATGGTTATTCACGGGCATGAGACACTGGATGCACGCAAGTTTTTACATATGTCCCCCAGATGAACTCAGGAAAGAGGTTCTCAGTCATGGATCCTTTCTGATAAGGACAACTTCAGCCTGTTCTCACCAGGGCATCATGGTTGTCCCTCTTCTGTCTTGTGATTCTCTTGTGATGGTAACATGAGCAGAAATTCCCAGCTCAGCGCAGTGCCCTGCACTCTGCAGCGGTGCCGTTGCACTCCAAGCACACTCCAAGTCATCCATTTGCTGAGATGATGTACCAGAACTGTTAAAAAAAACCCAAAACATTAATTAATTTGGTTTCTCTGTTTCTTCTTTTCCCTCTACCTTTCATTTTTCAGCTTCTTGCTGTGTGGATGTTTTGATGGGGGGGCTGTTTCTGGAGTGGGCTGGGAAGAGCCGAGCTGTGGATGGCTCCAGATGAGGCAGTTGGCAGGGAGTGATGTTCCGGATGGCTGTGTCTCTCTGAAATATGAGTAAACATTGTCAGAGCAGCCGACTATATGATCTGGGGCTTTGAGAGGGCTGATCTGCTTTTCTTCCCTCTACCCATCTTTCCCTGTTCAGGATCCCCCATTTGCTCAGCATCACCCAGTTCTCCTCTCCCTGCCTGGGTGACCTGGAAGCTTCATTGTAGGGCTGTAGCTTTGGAGAAAAGGAAGGAAAATCCTGCATGTCCTAATGGAGGCAGTGTTTTCCCTTGCCATACAACAGCTTAATCTAAACCCTCATTTCAGCCAGTTATTGTGTGGCTTTAAAACCCCATCCCCTGGAAAATAGTCTCCCACCCCTTCCCTCCCAGTCAATCCTGGTCGGTGGAGCCGAGCTCCAGGGTTTGGTGCTGGGCCACACGCAGACACGGATCGATCACACTGGGGGGTGGGTTGATATTTCTGTGGCAAAGGTTTTTATTGCTGGTTGTGGTTGTAGGGTTGTTGGTAAGTCAGGGGGGTTGGCGAGCACTGTAATGGGCTTGTGCGCGTTGCAAGGGGAGAGAGAGAGGGTAATGTGATTGCGTCCTTCTGCTCATTATCCTCTTGCTACAAGGGGGGGCCGCATCCCTCTCCCCATCTGAATCCGTGTGGAGCTGCCGCCTCTGCGGTGGGAGCAGGTTTTCCCTGCAGGTGAACTCCTCTGCGCTCAGACAAAGGGCTGGGGGTGCCGGTGCCTCCCTTTGTTCTTTTCCTGTCCTGGTGCACCCGCCTCTGACGGCAAAAAGCCCCTTGAAGCGTGCCTCTCAAATGGATGGAGCGGAATAAATGTGCTGCGAGGTCTCTGTCCCACTCACAGACCCTTTGGGGACAGTGCGGGGGCGGATGCTGCACTCCCCCTTCCCTCTGGTATTGTGCTAGCCCCTTAGTGATGGGGGTGGCCAGATCCAGGAGGGAATTACTGCAGCTCTCCTGCCACAGCTGCACTGTTGTGACTGGGTGGCTGAGGCCTGCGAGCTCTGTTTTGGTCAGAGGTAGTTTGGTTGTAGGGGGTGGGGACAGAGCCTGCCCCCGTCAAGGGAGTGACAGCACATCTGGGGGCTATTTTCCTGCCTCTGCCTGCTGGCATCCTGCACAACAGGGCATCTGGGCAGGGAACTGGAAATAGTGCCTGATGTGAAGACCACCCCTTTTCAACTGCATCTCCCGAGCACGTAAGCCCAACAGGTAAAACCAAGGCCTGTGCTCCAGCTAAGGAATTTGTAGCTTTCTACTTAGAACAAGGGAGAAAAGATCATTTTAATCTCTGCAACAATCTAAAGCCTGGATGGGGGAGTCAAGGTATTACCCTAATTTAGAGGTAAGCAGAGGTGGGGAGACCAGTTAGGAGTCAGGAAGTCCATGGCAGTGTGGGGAAGCAATCCTGGAGACTGGAGCTTTCTTTGCTGATGGTGGTACCTTGCAGGACATGGACCCTGCTAGCTGCTCCCATCCAGGCACTCCCTCCTCTGGTCCTCCTCAGGGCTGGTTCCTGCTACAGTCTATGAATGCACATGGTATTAATCTCCATTTACCAAAGGGCTTTTCAGCAATATGATATGAATATAGCAAGGTGAAGAACAAAAACTAAACCTTCCTCTCTCTATGCATTAAAACTGCTCACTGGAGCCTTCCTCAGGAAATACTCTTCCTTTCCAAAACACAAGGCCTGGCTTCACAGGAGAGAGAGACAGGAGGCATTTGAAAAGACAGCCTTCATGTACGCACTGCATCCAGTAACTGTTGACAAAAAGGCATTTGAGGAAAACCTTGTGCTTCCCAAACAGTGGAGGCTGGGAGCATCTGTCAATTTGGGTGGGGGATGGAGGTATCCAGGGAAAGGGAACCTGTCAGCCCATCTCTTCTGGGTCTGGTGGAAGGAGCAGGCATTGATGTTTTCAAGGTCAAGCAAAAGTCATGAGCTGGCCCTCTGGCAGCTGTGCTGGCTGGCAGGTAAGGGGAAGCCACCATAGAACCATGATAGCTGCCTGGTTTTTCTGTGGG
This sequence comes from Anomalospiza imberbis, assembly GCF_031753505.1. Taxonomy (NCBI): domain Eukaryota; kingdom Metazoa; phylum Chordata; class Aves; order Passeriformes; family Viduidae; genus Anomalospiza; species Anomalospiza imberbis. The sequence goes on from NC_089688.1 coordinate 22,898,443, forward strand.
TACAATCTCACCAGGGAATGAGGAGCTACTGTTGTTGGTCCTTTCTGCTCTAGAAAATGGCAGTGGGTCACAGGTAGAAATGGCTTCTCTGTTTGTACACTGACTGCTGGCGCTGCTCCCCCAGTCCCTGTGCAGTTCTCAGCACATCCCATAACATTTGTGTTTCCACCGTGTCCTCTTTGAAAGAGGATAATGAAACTGAAAGGGGGAAACAGGGCACATTAGAGGCACCTTGGACTGCCAAGCTTGAGGAAACAGTGCTGGTCTGCCAGAGACCTGAGGAGACAGATTTTGGAGTTAGAAAATGAAATGCCAGGTAGGCAGAGAGTGAAAGACACCTTATGTGAGGACGGAAATTGGGCGTCAAATATGGCTCACGTGAATCAGCAGGACTGGAACTGTACAGAGCAGTTCCCCTGGCTCCCTGGGAGGATGGAGCTGACTGGGGTCTGAGCTGTCAAGCTCTGATGGCTGAGTCAAACCTGGAAGATAAATGATACTTCAGGGGCCTGAGATCAATAATGTCAAAGGCTGGTCCGTAATCGGGTGAGATTAAAAACCAATGACAGGCCTTCTCCTAGGAGCACAAGTCAGCACGTTGAAGGAGAGCAGCAGGGTTTGCTCCTTTACAGTTATTCCCTGGCAGTGGCCACATCCAAAATCCACCTTCCCTGGCTGCCTTCTGCAATATCAGTGACTTCCCTTTTCAATCAACATCGACCACATCCTGCAGGTCCCCTACAGCCGAGCCCTCTTCACTGGTCCCTGTGCAGCTGGTCCAGAGTGCTCCTGTCCTTGAGAGAGTGGCTGAGTTGGAGACAAAAGCAATGTAGTCTGTTGTTGGCCACCAGCCTCTTTCAGTGTCTGGGGGTGAGCTGCGACTGCAGGAGGTAGAGGAGGAGAGGAGATGCTGAAGCAGGAGGTCGTATTGATGCTGTGGGTACCATGAAGTGCCACGTTTTGAAAGATGCTCGGCTTTGTCGAGCATACTGGGGAGAGGAGTTTGGGAAATGAGGGCTGCTGATTACTCTTGCCTTTGGTCCTCAATATGTTATTTTTATCTGTATTTATCAATTAATGGGTACCATGAGTATTTAGCCACCCATGAGCAGGAGACAGGTGGGGTGCACGCTCATGCTGATTTTGGGGGTGCTGATGTTAGATCTTGTCATAGAAATAATTTTTCTCCTGGTTGGGTGCTAAGCAGTGCGCTGTGTCCCCTGGTTGGCAGCAGCCACAGCCTGGCATGGAGAAAATGGAAGTGATTTATTTGTGGGAGCAAATTAAAATAAATTTGAATCCCTTCTTTACAGTGCATTCTTAAAGGGGTGCACAGGCTGCACGGCAGGGCCGTGCTGTGGCTCCTGTGAATGTTGCCTCTCCTTCCCGGGTGCAAGGGCAATTGAAGTAGATGGGGCCATGTTGTCTCTTGCTGCTGCCCCTTTTGCGTACACAAGGAGCTGTAGATGCCTTTGCCTTTGCCCCGGGCTCCTCTTCCCCTTCCTCCCCACTCCCCCACCCCTTCCCTGCCAGGAAGCCTGGCCTTTGTGTGAAGTGATGCCTCCTGACATCAGCCGGGCGCACAATTTCCTCCGCAGCGGGGAGGGTGAGCGGGCAAGGAGAGGGGTGCCACGTTCCCCAGGATGTGATGTATGGTCTGGTCTTGCTGGAGCACAGGATGACAGCACTCCCGGGGTGGCTGTGTGCCCATCTGGGATCCTGTGGGGAGGTGGCTGTGCCCAGCCTTACTGATATGGTGATTCTGCCTGCTTGTGCTGTTCTGCCTCAAAACACCGTGCCAGTGTGTTGCTTTTTGCTGCCTAAGACTCTGATTGCTTCAGTGGCATCTTAATGGGACCCCTCGAGGGGATGCATTGTTGGGCTTTTTGTGGCTGAAGTTTGACCAGCACTGGATGCAGGGTCTTGCTCTGGGGTTGGCATTGCAGCGCCATGGAGCAAAGGTGGGGGGGCTCAACAGCAAGGCAGGAGCAGGGCTGACGTCTCCTGCGGGCCAGGGCTGCCCCAGCATCCTGCAGTCCATGCAGACACGTCGCTTTGGAAAGGGCAGGTTGCGGGTCATCTGCGAGGGGATTTGTGGGGCGTGGGCTCTTGGCTTCTCCTTGAAAGGGGGCTAGTGCAACACATGGGAATTGGCCAAGTGCCTGCCAACAGGAAGCCACTGCTGGCACCTTGCCAGGAGTTTGGGGGCATTGCATCACTTTAATTTGAGATGTGTTTACTGGAGGATGGCATTTTGCTGCTGGCTGGCTGGAAACTACAGGTCCCAGCATGCTCCCTCACATGTCACCCAGAGGGACCATGGTACCACAGGGTTTGTAGTCTCGGTGCTTGCCACTTTGGGGTTTTGCTGTAACTGGGAAGGCTCTGATTCAGCATCACTGAGCAGATCCAGGCTGCAAGACATGGGACTGGTCTCTGCCTCCTGTTTTCCTATCCTTCTGCCACCCACTTGCTCAGTGCAGGACCAGGTTGGCCTTTTTATGGCACCAGGCTGGGGAGGGGATCTGGTCCTATTCTTACTCATTTGCAACGTAAATATTTTGGTCCTGAATACGTTGCTGGGAGCTGGGTGTCACGTTGAGGAGAATGATTCATTCATGCTGTTGCTGCTTGGAGCACAATGAGGCAGCCCTGGGACAGGTCCCAAAGATTTCCTGTGATCGCGGCTGGTGGGGAATTTGGGACGTCACGTTCGAGTAAGTCAGAGTGCTTTTTGCACAATTTCTGCAAGCCAGGAGTACGGTGCCATGCCTAGTGTATTCGGGACTTGCCATCCCCAAAATGTGGTTGTTGTGGGTGGCTTCCATTTCCAGAGGGAGAAATAATGAAGAGCAAGGCTGAGCTCCAGTTCTTGCCTTCTCCAGCTGCTGGTATGCAGAAAAGGTTGCAGGGTGTAGGGCTTTGTGCCTGGTGCCAGCCAGCCTAAGAAATAAAGGTAAAAAGCAATGCAAGTTGAAAACCTGCTTCACATCAAGGAAACTCAGGCAGAGTTTATCCAGTGGGACCAGAGCATCCCTGTGTGTTTTAGAGGGATGTGGGACAACCTGAGGTGAGATGCTGGGCAGATGGGCCAGAGCAGTGGAAGATGCCCCTCCATCCCACACTTCCACTCGCAATGGTGTGCTGCCAGAAGGGATATTTCCTGTCCCACTTTGGTCACTGGTACAGGGTAGGCTGCACCCTCCATCCCAGGACTGGTTCCCTCCATCCCCCCATGTGTCACTTTGTCCTCCCCATGCCGCTGAGAGCCAGGTGTGGGCAGCGCCCAGATTCTTTCTGGCATCCTTCGTTAGACACTGTTTGTTCATGCTGCATTTTTCTTTTTGCTGGCTTGTTTGGACACGCACTGGTACATTCACGGCACTCAGGCAGTAACGTGAGTCTCTTTCCCATTAGGAAAGGGGCCAGGATTTGGGGGGCTGGGAGGGTGGCTTAAGCAGTAGTTTTTGAGATATTTCCTTCTGCTGCCACACCCTGCGTGAAAGAGCAATATCTGCGGCTTCAGCTGCTATCGCAAGGCTCTGAACGTCTCTCTTTTAATATAGATTGGTATCATTTTGCATTTTAAAGTAAAAACACTCTGCAAGCTGCAGACAGCTGTCGGTTGGCAGCTTTGTTTGAACATCTGGTATTGCTGGGCTGCTGTTCAGCACGATCTAACTATGGGATTCATAAAGATTATAATCCGGGCTTTCAGATTCTCAACAACCACCTCACCAAAAAAAAAAAAAAAATTGGTAAGAGAAAAAAACCCAGCAGGGAGGCAAATGGAGGGTCCTTGGTGCTCAGCAGACTGTGGTTGTGGTCACTGGGGTGGATGGACTTGCTGTACCTTTCCTTGGCTGCCCACAGGTGCTGACAGGCTGCTTCCAGCCTGCAAAATGCCGGGCACTGGGGAACTGTAGAAGCGCAAAGTCTTTTCCCCGCTTCTGTTTTTTCCAGCTTGTGTGCTGAATCTGGTCTCATACTCCTCTGGGTGGTGTCTGGCGCTGGTGAGCTGAAGCAGCAGATTCTGCTGTGGCTTTCAGTAGATGTTTGTAACAGTTGTCTGCAGCAACAGGACTTGGTTTCTTTTTCTTTCAAGTAAGTGATGGAGGAGCCAAGGCTCACAGTAAACATCTTGGCATGTCAAAACCTCATTTCCAAGAGAAATTGAGTCCACTTTTCTTGAAGCAACTGAAAGGTTGAGATAGCCACCTCTGTAAGCCCCATCCATCCTTCTGCGAGTCGGGCACTTTCCTTGGCACCTTTGAGAATTAAGCGACCTCTAAGCCCCTAACGAGTTTTATAAATCTTGTTAGTTGATCTGCATTTCTGCAAAGCTTTTTGAATCCAGCCTATTGGTGCATAAGTCACCTTGACTTTCCTCAAGGCTTTGACTCCCAATTCACTTTCAGGCTCCATTTGTCAGTTGGAGGTGCACAAAAACGTCCCCCTTATCTTTATTAGAGGAAAAAAAAAGCTGCCTGGAGAAATGTAGCTGCACTTTAGTTGGTGCAGGCCAGTAATAGACGTGCATATAAACCTGTTCTGTCCTTGTTTGTGTTGATTTAACTTACCAGTACAAATTAAAATAGCCTTGAGCGGTTGGAAGTTTAACTAGATCAGTTGGGAGGAAAAAAAATAAAATCATGGCCTTTAAATCAAAGGAGGGTTTTCTTTCTAGTGCTGCCTGAGTCTGGAGAGGTGCTTTGTGCTGCTGGACCCCCTTGTCTTTGGCTCACCAAATGAGACACTGATGGGGCACGTGGCTGCAGGTCATTGCCAGTGGTCTCATGGCCGGGACGTGGGTACACGTGGGTATTGCTACTGCTGCTCTGCTCCTCAGAGGTATCTGAGCTCCCCGTAAAACCTGTTTATGTTTCTAGATCCTTGTGCCAGGCTCCCTCCAGGGCAGAAAGTAGAAATCAGGGGAGGTGGGAAGCCAAAGAGGCTGTTGTTCAGAGCTCAGGGCTTCCTATGGCAGGACTCAGCCTGGTGGGTGCAGAGTGGAGGTCTTTGGGCAGGGGAGAGGCTGCTCAGCCTGCAGTGGGAGCAAGGGTGGAAGAGGCTGGCTGTGTTTCACCCCTGCAGGGAGAAGGCTCTGAGATCACACAGGCCAGCTGGATCTTGAATCCAAGATGTTTATTTGGAAGGGGGAGTGAGGGTTTCTCAATTTTGCAGGGCTTGCAGATGGGGATAGGTTTGCTGCCAAGCAATAGGATGGGTCTTTGCAGGATGGCTCCTTTGTAAGGCAAGCCATTCCCCCAGCCACAGTTTGAGGACAACTGGCTGAGACCCTGAGATTTTGTCACATTGGGAAGATCTTGGAATTCAACAGAGCTAGACAAAGCTGAGACAGCAGCAGATCGAGGAGGGATTGAGGGTTCTGCCAGAGCCTGTTGAATTTTTTATGGGGGTTAAGGGAGGAGCAACTGAGAAATGATATGTCAGAGCAATAGGACTGGTGTGAGGACTTTGTGATTCAGCTGAGTTTCAGCCCTGAGTGATCTCCCTTTGCTGCCCAGACTGCCACCACTGGAGCTGGCAGAGTGCTTCTGAGAGCCAGCTGGGGGAGATGATCCCACCAAAGACAGACTGCGCTTTTTTTTCTGGATTAGTTTTTTTATCTGTAGCTGTGGTTGGGAAGGGGCAGATGGATGAAAACAGACATGAGGGAGAAAAGGATGGTAGGCCCCCCCTAATGTCCATATAAATTGATTGAAGCATTTGAGAATCCACAAGCACAGAGTGTGCTGAAGGCAGAAAGGGCAGGACTTATTACATGATCCTTTAGGCTCTGAAAAACTGTGAAATCTAGTGAATCCCACTCAGTACAGCTACAGGCCCCAGATTTTGTTTTCTGGCATGGTGGGGATGAAGCACAAGGCAGCACTGGTCATGGGGACCAGTTGTGCTCCAGGTGTTGGTGTCAGTCTGAGCTCCCAAGTGGCGTGAAACAGTTGCTCAAGGCACTTAGGTCTGGGTGTCTAAAACTTTCTGGATGTCACAAACCTCTGCACTTTTCCTGCGGTCTCCCAGTGCTGGTGCTCCTGAGTTGGTTACTCAAAGGGCATCTGGTGCTGGGCAGGGCAGGTTTGTGCCAGGGCCTGCAGCCAGAGCCCTGTGCTGGAGATGGCTCAGCAGCAGGGTGAGTTTTGGCACTCATTTATAAGCAGCCCTAAACATGTACATTTTCCCCCTAAAACTGAAAGAGGTGGGGAAAAGAGCTCCTCCCCTGCATCCGTGGTGGCAAAGAAGATGCAGACCTTGTCCTTCATAAACACAGAGCTGAGCCCTGTGACTCTTCCTGGCTCTCCTCGCTCCCAGGAGAGGGGTGGCCTGTGCTGTCCTCCTGCCGAAAGCTGGCTGGGGCGAACTGTTGGCCCATGTTTGCACCCAGGCCTGGGTGGGGATCTATTCTCCCTCCCTTCCCAGCAGACAGAAATTTCTTGAGTTCCTCACTGCTCTGAGGGCCTGGTAGTGCCTGCAGCCCCAGCCCTCAGAGGTGGTCTTTCCATCTTGCTCCTGCACCACCCAAATGCATCTCCTGTCCCTGTGGCATTGGGACACAGTGTGGGAGCATTTTCCCTGATGGGATGCTGTCTCTCCTGGCAGGTACGGGGCAGGAAGTGGCTCTACTGGCCAAAGGCACAAGTCATTAGTGAGGTTCCCCAAGGCTCAGTTCTGGGACCAGTGTTGTTTAATACTAGGAAGGCTCTAGAGAGAGATCTGTACAGGCTGAATCGATGGGCCACGGGCACTTGTATGAGGTTCAACAAAGTGAAGTGCTGGATCCTGCACTTGGATCACAACAACCCCACACAGTGCTACAGGCTGGGGGGCAGAGTGGCTGGAAGCTGCCCAGCAGAAACAGACCTGGGGGTCATGAGCCAGCAGTTGCTCAGGTGGCCAAGAAGGCCAGTGGCATCCTGGCTTGTATAGCAGTACTGTGGCCAGCAGGACCAGGACTGTGATCATTTCCCTGTACTCAGCACACTACATCAAATCCCATGTTCAGTTTTGGACCCCTTACTACAAGAAAAATATTGAGGTGCTGGAGCAAGTCCAGAGAAGGGCAACAGAGCTGGTGAAGGGCCTGGAGCACAGGTTGGCTGAGGGAGCTGGGGGTGTTCAGGAGAAAAGGAGCTGGAGAAAAGGAGACGTGCGGGAGACATTATCACACTCTAAACTGCCTGAAAGAAGAGTTTAGCGAGGTGGGGGTGGACCTCTTCTCCCAGACAAGTGATAAGATGAGGACAAGCCTCAAGCTCTGCTATGGAGGGTTCATGTTGGGCATCAGGAAGAGTTTCTTCACTGAAAGGGAGGTTAAGCTTTAGAATGGGCTGCCCAGGGAGGTTGTGGAGTCACCATCCCTGGAAGTGTTCAAGAAATTACTGGCCCTGGCCATTAGTGCTAATGGTTTAGTTAACAAGGTGGTGTTCAGTCAAAGGTTGAACTCGAAGATCTTGGAGGTGTTTTTCAATCTTAATGATTTTATGATTCTATGATTCTATCACCAAGGCTCCTCTTTGTCCTGTGGAGCCAGCAGCATCAGTCATGACTCGCCTGGCTGCATGCTCGGCATGCAAACTAGCTTCTTGTCCTGGTATTTGTCTTCCTGGTGTGTTTCCAGCTCCTTTTTCCCTCTTCTGCACATGTTATGAGTGAGTCTGGAGCCCCAGGTCTGGCACAGGCAGTCTGCCCTGCTTTCACTGCCTCTAGTTGTGCTTTGCATGGAGGGAGCCTCTGTTTTGAGGGGTACCATACTGGACACCCAGTATGAGGAAGGCTCCTTCCTCCAGGACTTGCAGGGCTGCTGGTAGAGAGGTGATGTGTCTCCAGCTACTGGCCTCATCTCTCTGCTCCTTAATCTCCCTTATGCACCTTTTCCTCTCAAAGCAAATCTTTACCCCTACTCCAGGGACACTGACAGCAGTGGCAGCTGGGCCATGGCTTGAAGTCGGGGTCCAAAAACTATAGGTAGAGCCCCAGCCTTGTTCCCCCATTTTGTGAGAAGCACAGCATGAAGTAATTCCCGTGGCCACAATGAGCAGAGGGATGCAGAGAGACCCAGGAAGGTGAATTAGCATTCTCAAGATCCGCCTGAAGGTCACTTTCTGACAGAGAATAGGTCAGAAAGGTCCCCATTTCCTGGCCTCCAGAAATCCTGCTGCTGGCCCCATGCAATACAATGCCTTGTATTTTCTCCTTATTAACAAGTTCTTCCTTTCTGCTGGGTGTAAACAAGGGAAAGAGCTGTCCCAGGTTGCAGGCACCGGCACAGCCCTTTGGTGGTCCAGGATCTGCTCTGGGACAGGGACATACAGAGAAATATGCCATGCCCACTGTCCTGGGATGCTCCAGGAGCCCAGCCCAACGTGGTTCTGCTAAGCAGTCATGAATCATGGATCCATGGGAGCATCCAGCTGCTGTGTGCCAGTTGTGCTGCAGGGATGCCCTGTGCTGGGGTGGGCACAGGAGGTGGGACATGGGGCTGTGCCTGTGGGGTAGCCAGTGGAGATGGGACATGGGTCTAAGCCTGATGGTTTCTTCTCCAGGGAAGGCTTAGAGGCCAGGCAGCATCTCATAGGTGATGTGGACAAGCAGGAGGCATCCTCGCCCACGCCAGCATGAGAACAGGGTGGAGAGCTGCTCTTTCAAGAGGCACCTGTACATCCTCTTCCCCCAAACTGGAGCTGATTATTTGGCCTTCAGCCCTTTTCTACAAAGCACCAGCTCTCCTGGTGCTCAGGTGTCCCTCAGTGCTGGAAAGGGGGTCTCTTTGGTGCCTGTTCACTTCATGGCTGCTACTTCCATTCCTCCCTAGCAAGGGCAGCTATTAATATCTCATGCTGTTCCCCTCCCCTCTTCCTTCCCCTGTTGAGGATAAACCAGCCTGATCTCTGCACAGGGAGCACTGTGAGAAAAGCCAAAGCCTGGAGCACTGTGTGTGCTCCGGGCTGGCCAGGGGGGGCAGGACCTCGTGCTCCGGCTGGAGACCTTCCCTTCTGCCTGGTGCTTACTGTAAATGTGTGCAAGATGAAACCCCAACGAGAAAGCATTTCCTTCCTGCCTCTTTAAGTGGATCAGCCTCCTGCGAGTGTTGTGAGGGCTGTGGGGAGTTTGAAAGAGCTGGTTTTGCCTGGGTCTGGTCAGCAGGAGGCCACCAGCAGGGTGGGAGGGATGCTCTGGGGGTTTGGGCTGTGGCAGTGCATGGTGCATGATCTTGTGATTTGAGATCCTGTTTTTGGGGGCACTAGGGTGCTGTGCCCCAGATGTGCACAGTGTCAAGGTTCTGATGTGTTAGCAGGTGGGGTGACACTTTCAGGAGGGATGAAAATAGCTCATCACATGGGTTTTTCTCAGAAAATGGTCCAGCTGACAGTGGAGCGGGCCAGGGGAGAGGGAAGCCTGTGTGTGGGAGGCCTGGGGAGGCAAAAGGTTGCACTCGCCTCCTTGGTCCAGGGCTTTTGGTGCATTAAAATTCAGTCACTGTGACTTCAGGCCCGTCTCCAGCAATGTGCTGGGACATGTGTCTCAATGGGGGCTCTTGATCCCGGTCCCGGCACTGAGCTGCAGGTGTCTGGAGCCATTCCCGCAACAGGCATCTGCCCTTTGCAGCTTCCTCGCTCCAGTTCCACCTTCCTCCTCCTCCTCCTCCTCACCCTTCCTGCCCCTCTGCTCTAAGCTGCTCCCTCCGTTCTTGCTTTCCGGTGACTGCAAACAATGTCCTTATTCACTCAGTGGCTGGGATTTGGCGGCGAGGGGAAGGCCTGGGCACAGAGGAGGAGGAAGGAGAGAGGCAGAGGAGTGTGCCTGTCCTGGGCCAGCTGTCCAGCTGTGGTTAAAGGTGCTCTGTGGGGCAGCCTGCTCTCTGTTCCCCCAGTTTCCTACGGGAACGAGGGCTGCGCACTCCTGTGGTTTGTCCACCTGCCTTGCTGTAGTACCCTCCAAACCCACAGACAGTTTCAGCAGAGTTTATTGGGAATTAGGATCCTGCAGGCATCCCACAGGTCAGTTTGTGGGCACTCGGTTGCTCTTGCAAGGTGAATGGCCCTGGAGGATGCACAGTGCCTATTAGACATCAAGAGAAGCTGCATGGGCTCCATTTGCCCTGTGAACACAGTAAGCTTTTCACTGCTCCAGCTCTTGTTTAAAACCACAGCAGCTCAGCAGGTCATGGGGCACCGCTCTGCCTCTGGTGAAGCTGCCAGGCTCCTTCCTGATCCTGCTGGGAATTGGGCAGGGGCTGGTGAGCACTTGAGTCCCCAGGGAAGGGGTGCCAGAGGCTCTCCCCTGCCAGCTCTCCCTGGGAGGCACACAGGAGCCCTGACCAGCCTCAGAGAACACAAAACCTTGGGGCATGTCGTGGGATTTTGCTGCCATGATGCTGGCCCCAGGGCAATGGGCTTCTGGGGGCTGCAGAGAGGGGATGAGGGGAGTGCTGGGCCTCAGACAGGGCAGGGCCATAATCCACTGCTACCGTGGGCTCAGCAGTGACCACAGGCTTAGCTCTGCCCTTTGGGAGAGGACAGTGTTGATGATACCAGCCTACGACAAGTCAAGGGAAATATCTTGCCCACAGATTGCTTCCTGCCTGGGAGGTCTTGGGTGGGTGTGAGCTCCTTCCTACACCCCAGTGTCCCCCAGTAGAGTGGAGGTTTTCCCAGCTGGTTGAGCTGGACTCGTGTGTGTAACACATCTGAGGCTTGTGGTGCTGCAGCCATGCAGTGGCTCTCGGATGAGAAGCACAGATGCCCTGTATAATCAGATCTGTTAAACTTTTTATTACTATCTTCCTGTCTTGTAGGCATTTAATGTTGCAAAAGTTCTTTGTTGGGACTGCCGTGTCCCCCAGCAGACATATCCCTATGCCCTGCCTGGCAGGGTGGATATGTCCCATGCTGGGGTGGCCACTAGGAGCTGGGGTCAGCACATAGTCTGTGAGGACTGACCAGGAGGTGCAGTAAGGTGCAGGCAGGGCGAGTGTGGTTTCCCTGGTGGTGATTTCCTCCCAGCAAGTGCCATGGATAGCAGTGGTCAGCAAGCCTCCCCCCAGCACAATCCCATGGGGACCAGCTGTGTGCACTCTCCCTGCAACAAGACCTTGCAGCGCTTGCTTTGCTTCCTGCAGAGATATCCCTCCAAGCAGTGTTTCAGTCCCAGTGCGTGACCTTGGCACCCCAAACCCATCTGACTTGGCACAGTTGCTGCTCAGGAATCGCCCTCCTCTGCCTGCATGGGAGGAGTGCACCCTCACTCCCAAAGGGAAGACAATGATAACATCCCCTCCTTTGTCCTTCCACCTTTGGTGGTCCAGCTCCCTTGCAGGGGTGATGGCCACAGCGTGTTCGCAAGCTCTCGTATGGGCTCAGCCCTTTTGTACCCACACTTCATTTTTCTCCATGAGGAGGGGGGAGATTATGTTCATCTCCTGCAGAATAAGCTGGTGTCCATGAACTAGCCCAGTCTCACTGGGGCCTACAGGGTCATGGTGGACCAGCCACTTACCCCAGCCACCGATTAATTTATTAATTAATGAGATGAATTCACTCTCAGCTGGTGTTGGAATAAAAAGCATTTTTAGTATGCGTTTCGCAAACTGGCGACGTGTCTGGGAAAAGACAAACTGGGATCAGAGTTGCTCACAGCCTGGGAAGGGTGCCTGTATGGAGGGAGCCTCGGCTCTCCCAGCACCAAGGTCATGCATGAAATATGAGAAATTATCCCGAGAAATTTTGATCCTGGAGGAGGAGGAGTTCATGACTTCAGAAATGCCAGATTTGGGAGGGGATGGAAGGGGAAGGGATATATTTTCCTTTTCAAAATACCTAAGGAATTCAGCCTGTGCTGCATAGACAATGAGATTTTGCCCCTTGGTGCCAGAAGGGGTAGTTCATACTCTTGCGTCTTGTTAAGGTTTTGTTGCCGTGGGTGAAAAGCCCTCCCATTCCACTGCAATCCCAGGCACGTATAGTTTTTAAATCACCTAAAAAGAGAGTGGCTCAAATATGAGGTTAAAAGAAAGCACTGCATGTCCTCTATTCTGTCTGATTTCTACAGCTTTAGGTTGGATTTTGGTGACTTTTTCCAGTTGTGAGGTGATATTAACTTATATGTATAAAAAGTTATTTTTATAATTGTTTATATGTATATTTGTGATTTCACATAATTGCGTGATTCCTGGAGTGGAGCAGTCTGAGGTTTCTTACAAAACACAAAGGTTGGCAGCTCTGCCACGGCAGCTGCAGGGCGATGGTACGTGCATGTCCGGGGCTGTTCGGGGCCTCCCTCGGGGGTCCCTCAGACCAGCGGGGCTGGCAGGGTGACCTCGGCCTGCCTGGCATCTGCCAGTGATAGGAAACTCTGCTTTCCCCTGCTAGAGCATCCGGGCAGCATCGGGGGAAGGGCAGTGGCTGCCTCGGGCAGGTCAGATACCTGATGGGTACAGCGGAGTGGGATGGGGATTTGGCCTCTCTGCCCAGCGAGGGATCCCGTCCTAGGTTTTTTACCCACTCCCGTCCCAGCTGGCAGACAGGGAAGTCAGGCCGAGGATGGGGCTGCTCCTGGGGGTCTGGCTAGACTTACCCTCCTGGTGAGCTGGTGTGGGATGGGTCTGGCTGTCTGTGGTGGAGGTGGCGAGTCTGTGGCAGGGAGGGAGGTGTAGGGAAGGGCTCAGTGCAAAGCTCGCTGTGTCCTTTGGCTGCCCAGCGTGGGGCGTGAGCAGCTCAGCCTGTGCTGCACGACCTGCCCAACTCCCACATTCAGCTGGCCTCCTGCAAGCGGGGATGTTGGAAGGAATCTCTTTCTGTGGAGCCCAGGAGCAGGCTTGTTGCCTGCCACTTCTCAATATGTCTACATGGGGCTGTTGTCTACCTGCTCCACAGTTCTGCCTGGTGCTTGACCCAAAACCCTGTTTGAGCCCCTATAGAAACCCCCAGCAGCTCCACACTCAGGCCTGGCTGCTGTCAAAGGACCTAGGACATAGTTCCTGCCTGCACCCTTGGTTCTCCAAGGTTCAAGCAAGTGGTGTTGCACTCACTCTCCAGAGCTCAGTTCTCCTTGTGTTAAACCTGGGAGTGGACTGCAGCCTCCTGATGCTGCAGCAACACAAATAACAGTCATTTTACAATGAAAAAAGGAGATTTTTAATATAAACCTCAAATATTTCTCAGTGTGGATGCTTCCAGTGATGCCCGTAGATGCTACAGGCCCCTGTGTTTCTGTACACAAGTGCAGCAAATGTCCCCCCATGGGCTGGGGTTCTGCGTTGCTGTGACTGCCCCTCAGCCCTGTTTCAGTGGATGTGCTGTCTGTGTGTCTGTCTGCATGTGCCTGGGTGGGTGCACACGCGTGCATCCTGAGCATGCACATGTGGAGTGTGCCTGTGAGTGGGAAGCTGGGTTTTTTTAGCTCCTCGTTATTATTAGTGGTAGGAGCCCAGTGACACTAAGGCTGGAGGTGCCTGAGACCGTAAGAAAAACAACAGGAGGGAGGAGGCTTCGCATTCCTGCTCCTGAATTGAGTCGGAGGTGACAGCCTTTCCCTGCAATGCAATTAATCCCGGCAGCGCCTCTGCCACCCTCCCCCTCCCGCCTCGTCCAGGAATTAATTACTTGATTATAAATTCCCGAGTGGCGGTTTATAATAGCAATAATCCCCTCGAAATTCATTCTTGCTGTCGGTTTCTTTCCATCTCGCCCCCGTCGTTGAGTCTCGAACGCCGCATCTCTGTGCCGGGCGAAGCCCTTCTCCTCGCCCCGCTGGTGTCCTGGCTTTTCCCCACAGTAAACATGCAGGAGAATATTTGGAGTTGATTTTGAGGGGTGTTTTGGGAAGCCTTGCTCCTGCTCATAGGGATGGAGCCCTTCTGTCATGGGCAGTGGGCTTCTCCTGGCTGGGAAGCATGCAGGAGCAAGGCACTCGTGCTGATAGCTGGGGATAAGGTTTTGTCCCAGTTATTCAGTGGATGGCCCAGGCCCAGCCCCAAGGAGTGGGGCTGGGGGCCGGCAGTGTGGCGGGGGGAGGCTCCATTCCTCCCCACTCTGTCCCTCCAGATTACGCTGACGGTGGCTCTGAGGCTTGTCAAGGAGGCGGGGAAGGGAGAAAGGATTTGGCGTGGCGTACGGGAGCGCAAGGGAGGTGGTGATGTCTCACAGGAGCCTGCTGGCAATGGGTGATGGGCCTCAAAATGGTACTGCCTTAGTGGGGGATGAGCCTCTCTGTGTCGCCTCCACTGTCCCCAGGGCTTGGCCCTGATCCAACCCCACTGACTGGGCTGCAGAAAGTTACCTGAGGTGCTGCCCCCATTCAGGGGACCCAGCCCAGCCGGTAACACAGCCCGGCACACGCAGCCCCTCTGCCATTTCTGCCATTGGAATAACCGAGTTTCCAGCTCCACAAGCTACGCGGGGGCTTTCAACCTGGCAGTGGCATCCTGCTGGGAAAAAGCATCATCCCTCCTGAACCATGTGGGCAGAGCCAGTGTGGGCAGCACTGATGTTCGCTGGCACACGCGGCCGCTGGGCTCTGACGATGCTGCTTTCCCTCATCTCTGCAGAAGATGCTGATGAAGCAGCAGGACCGCCTGGAGGAGCGGGAGCAGGACATCGAGGAGCAGCTCTACAAGCTGGAATCAGACAAGCGGCTGGTCGAGGTAACCAGTGCTTCACCCTTCCACGGCCAGTCCCAGGGACTGTCACCCTATGGCACAATGGGGACAAGCTCATGGGACACAGGGGCCAGGTGGGCAGGGAGGATGACAGACATGCAGGGGAGGAGTAGCTGGACAGACTTCCAGCCTCCATTTCATTGTCATCAGTCATCATTTTGGGAGACAAAATATGTTTGGAGCTGCTCTGCAGCCACATGGGCCCTGGGTTGAGTTGGGAGGTGCGGAACAAGGTTGTCCTTAAATATCAGATGGCACATCCTGTCCTCAGCTCAGCACAGCCTTTCTCAGGAAAGGAGTGCTTGTGGTCCTTAAAGCCCCTCAGCCTCCCAGAACATGAAGGGAAAGGCTCTGGAGCATGAAGTGTCTCCAGCATGGAGTGGGGCTGGGGATGAGGATGAAGATGGGCAAGGGTATGCAGAGGGGGATGGGTGGGATTTTTCAGGGGAGCACACTTCTGTTGGTGATGCAGCAGGTTGTTCCTTGGCATTGGGTCTCTGGAGCTGATCCCCGCACACACCCCAGGAAGTACGTCCAGGAATCTGCTGAACCAATCAAACCTTCAAAGAGTCCCTGTTGGGTCTCTGGCACATAGAAGTCCTCCCATGTGGGAGTTGACAGCAGGGTTTGAGCTGTCTGGGTGTTGCAGGAGAGCAGAGCTGGGATGCAGCTTTCAGGTTGCATTCTCCACTGCTGAGAAAGAACCCAGGTGTCCTGGGACATCATGGAAGAGGTCGAAGGACACAGAGGGCCTGACCCTGCTCATCTCCCCAGGAGAAGGTGAGCCAGCTGAAGGACGAGGTGCGCCTGCAGTACGAGAAGATGCACCAGATCTTGGATGAGGACTTGCGGAAGACCATGGAGATCCTGGACAAGGCCCAGGCCAAGTTCTGCAACGAGAACGCGGCCCAGGTTCTGCACCTCAATGAACGCATGCAGGAGGCTAAGAAGCTCCTCAGCTCTGTCCAGGTCATGTTTGACAAAACTGAGGACATCAACTTCATGAAGGTAAGACAAGCTGCCTATGTCAGAGTGGGACAGGGGCTGTGGAGAGGTTTGGTTGTGTGGGAAGAATTGGGTATGTGTGGGGTGTGGTTGGGAGCAGGATGGGGACAATAGCAGGGCTGGCTGATGCCTCCAGAGTGCTCAGCAGTGGAAGAAGTCAAGGAGAAGTGAGGCTGGCTCAGTGCTGGCCTCAAATGAGGAGGTGCCACAGCTGGAGATGGGGCTGGAGCAGCCCATGCAGGGGAAAGGGGGTTCAGTGCCCATGGTCAGACTGTCCCCTCCTGGGGGCCATGGAAACTGACAATGAAAGGGGGCATGGCCACCATGGCAGGGATTGGTTTTACTGACCAGAGCTTCTCCTTCCACTTCTAGAACACCAAGTCTGTGAAAATCTTAATGGACAGGTAAGCGCAGCGGGACAGACGTGTTTGGGGGAAAGGGCGTGTTCATGTCCACAGGGGTGGCAGCAGCACAATATCCAGAGGAAGACCAGGGCCAGGGATGCTACAGGGTTTGGGAGAGGCATGTGCCATGCTCAGCTTCCCTCTCTCTCTCTGGGAGGATGAAAAAATCCCCTCATGCAGCCATTGAATTGGGTCTTCCCCATGGACTAGGGGAAACTCAGTGTTGTGCTTGTGGAAGAGCAGAGGATGGGACCAGCTGGGTTGGGGTGCAGGGCTCCTTCCAGCTCCACTGGGCAGAGGCAGGGCAGGGGGTTAAAGCCAGTGCCAGTGGAGCAGAGATGAGCTGGGATGGCCATGCAGTGGGGACATGGACTGCAGGAGGTGTGCCTGGCAGGGGACATTCAAGCAAAACTGGACAGGGAAGGTCCTGCCTGCCAGAGACTGCCAGCTCACTTCTGTCCTCTACCCTAGGGAGGGGGTTTGGCTCCAGGAGGGTGTGAGGGGAGGAGCTGTCCCTCTCTGGAGTCTACCTTGTAACTCACACCTCTCTGCCTGTCATCCCCAACAGGACTCAGAACTGTACAGGTGGCAGCCTGCCCCCACCCAAAATTGGCCACCTCAACTCCAAGCTCTTCCTGAACGAGATCGCCAAGAAGGAGAAGCAGCTGAGGAAGTTGCTGGAAGGTGGGTGAAACCTGAGGGGTGCAGGGGCATGGGACCTCACTACCTCCTGTATCCTTAGGTGGCTGCCCTGCAGATCCCAGTACAAAACGATGGGGAGAGCTCTTTAAGGCAGAGAGCCCCTTGGAGCCCCTCTGCAGTCAGCAGGGAGAGTCACAAAGCCAGTTCCTGCCTCTCCCCAGGGCATTTTCCTTGTCTTGTGAAATGGCTGTGTTCTGGGGCTTCAAAACCTTGAAATACAGAGCTTTGGGGGTTTGGGCATTGCCAGGAAAAGTCAGTGGAACGATGGAGTTCAGCATGTGGCCAAGGACAGCCAGGGGCTGGCATGGTCCCACAGCGCCCAGCCAATGCCTGGGAGCAGACTACATCCTGTGGAGGCTTCCCAGTCCTCTCCTTGGGGGATTTGTGTTTATCCCCCAGGCTGTCCCACTCTGCTCCTGTTAGGGACTGTGTTCATGAGCTGTTTGCAGAGCAGTGCCCAGGGCTGCTCCGAGCCTGCTGGCAAGGGCCCAGAACTGAATCCACCTGCACAGGGCTGTGTGTGCACAGTTTGCCACTGGTGGGGCAGGCTGGGCAACCCTCTGCACACGTGGGGCTGGAATGTGGGTCTTGGGGCTCCACTGCAGCTTCAGATCAGAGCCGGCGCACCCTGGAGCTGTGCCATGTTGTGCTTGGTACAATCCCCCTCTCCTGTTCCCCTCCGCAGGTCCTCTGAGCACCCCCGTCCCCTTCCTGCAGAGTATCCCCATGTACCCCTGCACCGTCAGCAACTCCGGCGCGGAGAAGCGCAAGCACTCCACCGCCTTTCCCGAGGGCAGCTTCCTCGAGCCATCGTCAGGGACTGTGGCGAGCCAGTACATGAGCCAGGGCGCTTCGGCTGGCGAGGGGCAGTCCGCACAAGCCATGGTGCCTTGTAGCTCCACGCAGCACATAGTTGGACTTCCTAGCGGCCCGCAGCCGGTGCACTCGGGCTCCGTCTTCAACCCATCTCACTACCCCAACACCACGTCATCTCAGCAGTCCGTGCTCTCCCAGTACGGCGGGCGCAAAATCCTCGTCTGCTCCGTGGATAACTGTTACTGTTCCTCGGTGTCCAACCACAGCGGGCACCAGCCCTACCCGCGGTCGGGGCACTTCCCCTGGACAGTCTCGTCGCAGGAGTACTCCCACCCGCTGCCGCCCGCCCCCGCCGTCCCCCAGTCGCTCCCGGGACTTGCCGTGAGGGAATGGATTGACGCATCCCAGCAGCACGGGCGGCAGGATTTCTATAGGGTCTATGGCCAGCCGTCGGCCAAACACTACGTCACCAGTTAACCGTCACACTCTCCGGAGAGTCCCGCTCGATGACGTGTTCAGAGAGAAAAGTCTGGTTTGGTTTGGCTTTTCTTTTTTTTTTTTTTTTTTTTCCCCTTTTAAATCAAACCCGATTTTTTCCCTGCCTCACGCCCCTCCAGGATTTTGGGGAGGGTTGTTCTATCATATCTCTTTTTCTTTTTTTTTTTAATCCTTTAAAGATGAAATAATTTTTTTTCATTTTAATGCCTTTTTTTAATTTAATTTTGGAAGTCCTTCCTGCCCCTTGCTGGGTAAACACAAGGGAGAAATTACCGAGAAGAAATTGATGGGGATTTCAGTCGGACATCTGGGTCTGTGCGTTGTGCTTTTCCTCGCTCCTCTCTGCCTTTGGAAAACTTCAGAAGGGACAATGGCACCTTCACTCTTTCTATTTCTCCGAGTTCATTTTTTCTGGTTTGGTTCAGTTTTTCCCCTTTCCCCATCCCTTTCTTTCCCTTTTTAAAAAGAAAAAAAAAAAAGAAAAAATCTATCATTGATTCAGTATGAAATGATACTTGTAGATTTTGGGTTTGTTACTTTTTTTTTTAAGGCTGGTTTTTTTTTTGTGTTACAAGGCCACTTCTCATGCATATTGGCATTTTTTTCCTTCTCTCAGAGATTTGTAAATACACAATGGCAGGAAATTTAATGCACAAAAAAAAAGGGAAAAGAAACTTTACAAAAAACCACAAATAAATAAATAAAAAAAAATCTGTTCTAGTTTTCAGGAGGGGAAGCGTGACCTAAACGCACTCCTCTCCTGCATATCGCTGATGCAACTTCCTGTAACAAGCACTTTGTATAAAAAAAAAGTGGACTTCCTGCTATAAGGCACAGGTATTTATTCTGTAACCGATTTTAGACACACACACACACACACACACACACGCAAAATATTCAAATAAATGTGATCACTTAGTGCAAATGCCTCGCTCTGCTGCAGCTCTTCCCCCAGGAACGCCAGCTCCGGCGGGAGGCCCCAGCCTGCCTTGGGAAGGAAGCGCTCCCCAGTGCCGCGGGCCCGGACCGTGGCGGGGTTTTCCGGAGGGGCTGTTCGGGAGGGAGCAGCTCGGCAGTGGGGCGGCGGTGGGTCCCAGATGCGGAGGGCGTCCCCAGCAGCGCCCATCCCATGTCCCAGCCCCGTGGGAAGGTGTGCTGGAGATGCGGCTCTCCCACCAGCTCCCTCCCAGGCGGCGAGGATGTGAGTCAGGCACGGAGCCGGCCAGGCCGCATCCTGCCCGTGGGCTCCAGAACAATCCCCATTGTGGGATGGGGACTGGGCTGGGGACAGCAGCTTTCCTGACTGCCAGCATCCACCGTTCCAGCCATGCTGCTGCCCTGACACCCAGCCCTTGAGCCTTCATCCCCACCTAAAGCCCTGCTGCCCCCTGGGGCTTTGTGGGTGCTGCCAGCACCCCGGGCTGGTTTGGGGTCCCTGTGCGCTCGGCCAAGGCTGGGAAGGGCGAGGAGGAGCCCTTTGTCCAGGACGTGCAGTGGGGCCGTGGGCTGGCCTGGCTGGGGCTGTGCAGGGGCGATCTTCGTCTGGGGAAAATGAGGCTGACTTGATAAAGCAGAGCAGTGTCCTAGAGGCCGGAGGGGTTTTCCACTGCTCTCTTCAGGTTCAGCTTGCTTTATTTTTTTCTTTGGTTGCAAAACACCCCTGGTTTAGTTCCAGTTTGAATTCCCCCTGTGCTACTTTAGTGGGAACTGGGAAGAGGAGAAAGTCTCAGTGAGCTGAAACAGGGGAACAGTGGGTTCGAGGGAGGGGGACCCTCTCACCAACTCCTCCCGTTCCATTCCAACAGAGGTGGCAGCACAACCCTGGACAATTTCCCAGGCACTGTTGGGTTGGGGAGCCAGTACCTCCTGCCTCTGTGTGTTCTTGTACACACAGGCCTGGCAGCTCAGCCAGTCCTGGTGGGTTCTTCCTAACCCTGTCCTGCTGGGGCTCTTCAGGAAACCCCCAGTCCATTGGGATATTTGGGGGTTTGCTTCTCAGTCAAAAGCAAAGCACGCCAGGGTGGCAGGAAGGAGCAGGATGCCCTCAACCTGCACAGGAATCCCATGATGTCTCCCCTCCATATTCACAGGGCCAGCTGCTGGGGGGTAAAGGTGAGATGAGGGACATCCCGCCCTGTGCAGGAGGGTCCTCGATGCACAGCCCCGGCCACCCCCACCCCAGGGTACTCCCCAGCCATGGCCCCTATGCTTGGTGCCTCTAGGTTTGACTGCCCAGCTGTCCTCCTCCTCCTCCTCCTCATCATCATCTTCCTCTTCCTCGTTGGCACAGCTGCCTTCTCCTGTGATAGCAGCAGCTGCCAGCCCAGGCATTAAAGCACCTGTCACCTACTAATGGGGGGACACAGGCACAGCCCCCACCCTGCAGGGTGACCCCCAAAGTTTAGGACTCTCCCCACCATGGGCCACTCTCACCCCATGCCTTTGCTGGAGGGATCAGCCCCAAAAAAATGGGTGACCATGAAGAGCAGAGGGGCCACAGCCCCTCTCCTGCCCCCCCATCCAGGAAGAGTCCCCTGCTGTCCTGGGTGCCTCAGCTTCCAGGACCATCAGTGCCATCAAGCCTCATGTGCTGCTGGTGGCGAGGAAAGCAATGGCCCCATGGGATCACCCCATGGAGCAGGAGGAGGAATGTGTGCCCGTGGCTGTTGGGATATTGGTGTCCTGGGAGGGGAAGCACAGAGGCTCGGGTGCACAGCGGGGTTTTATTGATGGATGGCTCTGTCCGGGGGGTGGGGAGAGCAGGGGGAGCAGAGGCACATCCATAAACAGCTCGAGTTGTGAATGGAAAGAGACGGATTAGGAGCCAGGTGAAAACATGTCACACGGCAGAAAGAAAAATGAGCAGCTGGGCGAGACCAAATTGGTGTCTGATGAAGGACGTGGGGCCGGGTGGAAAAAGGATCCCAGGGCTGGCGGTGCTGCACGGGGGAGGCTGATGGGGAACAGCTGGAGCTGGACACGCACATCTGGTGGAGCAGGGTGGGGGGAGAGGCAATGGCTGCTGTAACCACCGTGCCACCAGCCACTGCGCTCGGCACGAGGCTGCGGCTCAGCCCTCGGATTGGCACAGCAAGAGGGGTTGATGATTCACTTTCAGGGTGATCCTGGGAAGGGGCCACAGCCCCGTGGCCCAGTCCTCAGCAGGGATTTACCCAGTAGGGTTTAGGCTCTCCTGTGCCACAGGGTCCCCAGGTGGAGGAGCCACTGCCTCTTCCTCCATTTGCATACATGTAAATAAGCAATCAACATAATGAGGGTGAATGCAAACCAGGCTTTCAGTTTGCAACCAAGTCCTATTTTTAACCTTGGAGAAGAGTTTCAGCAGGAAGCTGCAGGCCCTGCCCTGGTACCCGTCAGCATGTCCGGCTGTGTGGGTGCTCACACTGATCCTTCATCCCAAAACACCGCTGACCCCACGACCACCACTGGGTCAATGCCTGTTGTGCTCTGTTCCCATTACCAAAGCAAACAGAAATCCCACATCCTTGTGGAAAGATGGACCACACAACATCACACCCTGCCTCGCAGGAGCCTTTTTGGGCAGCTCTCCCACCCACTGAGCCCCAGGTCCCGCTTCCAGCCAGGGTGTGCACCCCAGGAATGCCCTCGGTGCCTTGGGAGAGAAAGCCCAGTGCTTAAACATGAGGGTATATTTAGATGGTGTCAATTTAAGTTTGCACATCAACCTTATAAATATGAAAGCCCATCTCCATGAGATGTTTAAGATAACTCATCACCCCTTGGAAAATATGCAGGAATATTAATTAGCCAGATTTGGGTATTATCTTATAATGAATAAATTAAGAGACGCACGGCCTAAGATGAACCACTAGTGTTTCATTGGGATTTGTTGCTTTCTTCTAAGAAAAGTGTGTTTCATTTTAACCTAGGCTGACACAGGGGCTCAGAGGATGCAGCCATGCCAGGGCCAGCCAAGGTGGGACACAGCAGACTACTCCTTACCTGAAGAGATCCTAAAAGCTGGTGTTTTACACCCCCTGATTTGGCCTCAGCTGGCTGCACTGCCTCTGGAGACAGAGGGACAGGGATAGCGTTGGAATCCTGTCCCAGCTGCAGCAGCCCTGGGCCCAAGATGGAGGTGGAAAATACAGCCCCTCTTCTCAAAAAATGTATTTTTTGCTTCTTCCCTTCCTGCTCTCAGTCCTTGCCTCCTGCCCTCCTGCTCTGTTCCCCTGGCTGCTTCACTCCCTCCAGCTGGGCCAGGATAGGAACTTCCCAGTTGCTGTAGAAACCCAGATGAAGGACACACTTCAAACAAAAATGCCAAACAAGAAATGGCTTTGTGTGCGCCCGGATGGCTGCTTTTCCTTGCCAGGATGTGGTGGCTTTGAGGCCTTCTTTGGGGCACCCTGTGTGGATGGGGAGGGCTGTAGGGACACAGGAGGCTCCCTCACAGCCCTGAAAGTTCGTGTTAAACAGCAAGCAGAGGCTGGGGCTCACTGGAGACTGCACTTCAAAGGTGTCCATCACCCATGGGATGCTGCACTGTAGCCACTGGGGTTTTGACATCCCTGCCAGCTCTGGCACCATCTCCCCCTCTGCTCTTATGGCTAAAACACCCCTGGGACCCCAAGGGGCATCACCACCATGATTTGCAAGATTTTGGGGTGGTGGAGCAGTTTCCAGCCGGTGGGAAGAGGCTCAGGGCTGAGAAGGGGACAGCCACGCAGAGGATGGGGACACCAGCACAAGCCTCAAGGTCGAGGTTGGATGGCCTAGGCAGTGGGCCAGGTGGCAGAGCCATGTCCCGTGGGCACAGGGAAGTGGCATCAGAGGAGCTGGGTTGGGACGGACCCGCCAGCAGCCGCTGTGGGCCGGAGCCGTCCCGGGGCCCCCCCGGCGCGTGGCGGCTGGCGGGGCCGGGGCGGCGCGTGGGTGCGGGGCGCTGCCGGCTGCCGGAGCTGCCATTGTTTGCCTTCAATCAAGATGTTTCAGGCAGAATCAAAAGCACCAACTGGGGAAATCATCATCACAAAAAATCTTACGCCTGCAAAATAGGTCAAGTAAGACTCCAAAGAGAGAGAGCGTCTGATCTGCATTGCAAGGAAGAATAGCAACAGCTGTGATCTCCAGTATATATGGATGGGCTGGGGGGGGATAAATATATATATCCATGCATATGTATAACCGCTTACAGCTGTTGGGCCGTATGTTCATTAGGGCCAACTGTTTTGGAGGCAGAGGGATCAGCGCTAATCGGGAAAGGGAGTTTATCATCACATTCAGAGGCAAAAGTGTCAGGAGCAACTGCAGCCCTCCCCCCCCCCCAGCCCACACCAGCTGTGCCATGCTGAATGCACCCAATTCAGAGCCCCTCCCAAACCCCCGGGCTGTGAGAGCTGCAGCTCCTGCCCCAGCTCCAAAAGCAGCCGCCAGCCAGGCCCAGCTCTCTGCCCAGTCCCAGCCCCAAGCACTGTCCCCAGGTGCAGACAGGCTGCCATGCCCGTTTCCCCATACCCCAGAGCAGCTCTCCATGCCCACTCCACCAACACAGCCCCTCACAGTAAGGCCCCTTCGCTTATCCCTTCCTGGCTCTGGCCTCACAGGTGCCAGCTATAAAAATGAACCCAAAATACATATAAATCCTCCTGTCTGACATAAGGGAGGGTGATGGAGCTGGGGCAGGACAGCTGGCTCAGCCACCCCAAGACGTTGGGCTTTGTCTGGTCAGTTGGGACCCAGCTGTCACAGGCTGTGGACAGCACAGTGTCCCAGCCCACAACGATGCTCTTGGCAGGGGGGGACCCGCTGTCCCCAACAGCGTCGCCCTTGGCACCCCAAGCTCCTGCCAGACAGAGAAGCATTAAAGTTTGCAGGCTGTGGCTCCCATCGGTAGCGTTAATGTTGCAAAGCCAAGCAGCAAGGACAACTTCTATTTAAAAATCTCTCTCATCCAGGTGATTTACTTGCAGGGCATTCCTGCCAGCTCTTAATGCAGCTCAGACTTGGGGCCTAACCCACCTGCCAGCTCCCCTTCCTCCGAGGGTTATTTACTTGGGGCTGCAT
Source organism: Anomalospiza imberbis (assembly GCF_031753505.1). Classification (NCBI taxonomy): domain Eukaryota; kingdom Metazoa; phylum Chordata; class Aves; order Passeriformes; family Viduidae; genus Anomalospiza; species Anomalospiza imberbis. The sequence continues at coordinate 22,922,590 of NC_089688.1, forward strand.
TTGGCTGGCTGACTGTGCCGCCCACAGGGCTGCAGCTCAGAGGCAGGTGGTCACGGAACGTTGCAAGCAGAGAGGATCCTTCCATCCCTTCCTCTTCTGAATGTGACTTTTTTGTCCTTTTCCCATTAAAAATGATACAGATACTCATCTCGGTCAGATAGCTACATAGGAAACACAGAGGTGGCACCCCCTACCCCATGCTGTTTCCAGCAAGCCTTTGACAGCATCCCCCAGCACGGGCACAGCCTGACCACAGCTTTACAAGTTTTGCTTCTAATCGGTGCTGGGAAGGGAAATAAGTGAACAGATTGCAATAAAAAATCCAACAAGCCCAAATTCAGCCAACTGAGCCCGAAGCTGCCATTTCGACAGAAGCCAATCACGAGGCTGCGGTGCGAGCTTGTTTCCACTTAAACAAAACAAAATAAAATGAAAAAAACTTCAGCCAGTGCCTGGGTGGGTGCCCGGGTGGGTGGGCTGGAGCACGGCCGTGGACATCAGTCCAGCTGCCCTGCTCTGACGTGTCCCAGCAGAGCACGGCCGGGCTGGGGGATGCCAACGCGGCGAGAACGCGGAGGCTGAAATATCCGGCTCTGCGGCCACAGACCACTGCTCTGCTCCGATAAAGGCAGGCGTCTGGGGGTGCGAGGCCATAAACAGGGAAATACTGGTCGAAGAGGAACAAAAATCTCAGTGTTTTTTTCTCCAGCAGGCTGCCGATTATTATTTTCTTTTTTTTCCTCCTCCCCACACCCAATCCGCTCGGTTCCTTGTCCTTTCGGGAGCACTAAATTCATCATGTGGATGTAAAGCGGGGCTTGTGCGGGAAAGGGACCCGCGGTTTGCTCGAGCAGACGCATGCAAGGTCACACGCAGCCTCTCCATAAATTACCGCGTCCCACCGTAAACAGCAACAGGAGAGGGGAAGCGCAGCCGCGTCGGGGGCCGGGGGCCGCAGGGGCCGATACATAACGTTGTGACAAGTCAAACAACTCTCAGGGTGTTCACTTGCCAGAGAAATATTTTTCACATCCAATCCATTAGGCAAACAAGATGAAAAAGTATTTCCTACTTCGCTGAAAAAATACCAAGACTGAGTGTAAAGCGTGCCTTAAAAAAAAAAAAAGAGAAAAGAAGTTAAGTGTGACCATCTATAATGGTTTTTTTCCAGTGGCTCTCACAGCCTTCCAGGCATCCTGACTATGCAGGGAGGGACTTGATGCTTTGAAGAGTTCTAACAGTTTCTTGCTTTTTGGCCCATCTGGGTGTTGCAGCAACAGTAATGAGTCAGATTAGTTGGAAAGCAACAGATTTGCTCCCTCCCTCCTAACCCCCTGCCAACCCCATTTCACTAAGGAACCAAACCTAAGTAGTTTGCTGCTTTTCTTTTTCCCCTTCCCTTTTCCTGCCAGGTCAGCACAGAACGTGTTTCATGACATGCTTTTTTTAAACTACAACATGATTTTTGAAAAACTCCTCCCAGAGTTTCCCTTTCTCTCTGCCTGACTTCTCTGATAGTTTTGGAATACTGAAAATCCAAAGGAAAAAGGCTTCTTCAACAGTTTTGACCACTTCTAGTACCAGCAAGCGTTTTTGGTGGAGTGACAGGAGCAATGGATGAGCAGCCTTGTGACCTGACTGGTGGCTTCTTGGGAAGGGACAATCTTGTCAGAAGATGAACCCGCTGAAGAAAAAAGGATCACCCCCAAACACCGGTTGTCTTTCTACTAAATTTTACTTTATTTCCTTTTTTTTTGTTGGTTTTTTTTTTTTTTTTTTGACAAAGACATCTAAATTATACACTGAGTAACAACATGACCAGATATTGCAAATATCCCTTTATGGTGAAATACAAAAAGGGAACATAAAAGAAAGAGCTTGTGTGGACCTGGCCAGCCCAGGGAATGCAACAGCCGCCATCTTTTGCTTTTAGAGAAGAGTGAGCATGTTGGAGTGGGCTGGTCTCATCCCAGTACACTTCATAAAAAGAGTCTGGTGACCAGTTATAGTTTTGACAGAGAGAGAAGTCATTAATGTTCAAGAAACATCATAGGTAGTGGGAAAAATGGGAGCAGGTTGCAAGAGGCTTTGGTAAGCATTCTCCAAGGGCAGGAGAGACATTCTGCGAAGCTGCAGTGGAGGACACGGCCACAGCTGGGGGAGGACATGAGTCCCCACATCCCACTCATGGTCAGAGCAGGGGCTTGGACTCAGGTTTTCTGCCATGCCCTTGGAGAATTTCACTTCTCCAGCACCTCTCCCCTCCAGGGAACAAATGGGGCAGGAGCAGGAGAGGCTTTTTTCATCTATCGCAAAGGTAGAACCAGATTTAATGATGTGAAAGTGAAGCATGGGAAGGGAATTAACCCCTGTGAAAAGCATCCCGAGGTCTGCCTGTCACTCGGAGCCTTTAAATCAAGGCTGGGTTTCTTCCTACCACAGAGGCTCTGGTTCAGCCAGGGTGAGTCACCACGGCGGGGTGGGGTTTAGCGGGCTGTGTTACGCGGGAGGTCAGGAAAGAGGAACACAATGGTCCCTCCTGGCTTTAAAAATCCAGGAATTGCTGCGACGCGTGGCAGAGCTCCACCCATACCAATGAGACGCTTGGTTCCCCCAGCCTCGCTTTAAAGGAGGGTGAAGCTGACAGTGCTGGAAGGACAGAGCCCTGCGTGTGCCACCGTCATAAAGCAGGGCGGGGCTGAAGGGCTGGCAGCAGGGCAGGGGCTGAAGGGCTGGCAGCGGGGCTGAAGGGCTGGCAGCGGGGTGGAAGGGCTGAAGGGCTGGCAGCGGGGCGGAAGGGCTGGCAGCGGGGCAGGGGCTGAAGGGCTGGCAGCGGGGCAGGGGCTGAAGGGCTGGCAGCGGGGCTGAAGGGCTGGCAGCGGGGTGGAAGGGCTGAAGGGCTGGCAGCGGGGCTGAAGGGCTGAAGGGCTGGCAGCGGGGCGGAAGGGCTGGCAGCGGGGCAGGGGCTGTAGGGCTGGCAGCGGGGCAGAAGGGCTGGCAGCGGGGCTGTAGGGCTGGCAGCGGGGCAGGGGCTGTAGGGCTGGCAGTGGGGCGGAAGGGCTGGCAGCGGGGCAGGGGCTGTAGGGCTGGCAGCGGGGCAGAAGGGCTGGCAGCGGGGCAGAAGGGCTGGCAGCGGGGCGGAAGGGCTGGCAGCGGGGCAGGGGCCGCACTGATCCGTGGCAGGCGCTTCCAGCTGGCCCCACACAGTTGTCCAGGTGGTTTTTAGCCAGGTGCTGCCCAGGGCAGAGAGCCCTGCAGAGGCCATAGCAGATGTAAATACATTCAGATAAGGTGCAGCAAGTGAACAGAGCCTCATATTCTTACACATTTTCACCAGGTTGCACAGAGAAATGTTTACAATACAACAAACATTTACAGGCATCACTGTAGGATCATATACTTAAGACATGGTCATTTAAACCCCCCACCTCCAACCTCCCAGCACAGCTCACTCTATCATGGTCTTCCTCTCTTAACACCTGGCACAGGAAAACCAAATTAACTACTGTTTTACAGGTGACATTCTGGCAGGTACAGATGCAAGCAACCAATACATGTGGCTACATGTAAACATAACGAATGAGCCAGCAAATGTTTCTGGATCCTGAGTTCAATAAGGCAAATTTTCCTTCCCAACTAATGTGATAGGAAAATTACTAAATATTTATTTTACACACATTTCTAAGTTTAACCAACATGAGACTTTAAAAAACCACATTACCCTCCTGGATTTTTTTCAGCCCCAGGAAGCTAACTGTGGCACTGGTGGGGTGTCATACACTTAAGTTTGCCACTGCTAAAAGAGTAGGGAGCAGGAAAGCACCAACTCAAGTCCCCTGCAAGTGTGAAAGATCAATGCCTGAGCTCCAAAGGGTGCTCTGCCCTGACTGGGCCAGAGGAGAGATACCCAAGCATTTCCCTCTGCATCTGGTAAGCAATGTGGGCAAATCCAGAGCTTGGGGACTATCTGTCACAAAGCTCTGCCACTCAGCCAGCACAAGCCTACCCACAGGAAAGGGTTGTAATTCTCTACATTGCTTGCATCAGGCAAATGCATTATTTGCAAGGAAAAGGTGATGCTGGGATGAATTTCTCCTCCTTGGACTGACCCAGGAACATACCATACTCAAATTTGCAGCGTTCCCAATAAGCCTGCGCAGCTGGGGAGTTACCGAGCAAGCTGCATTTAAATGAACATCTCATGACTCCTTACTCAATCCATGCAAAGCCGGAGCTGTGTCACTTTGTCATTAGCGATTGCTTAACAGCTCACTTGAGCCCGCTCTGCCCCCCCACCCCGCACCCCTGTCGTCTGGTTTTTAAAGCAAGGCTCTGCTACTCCGGCATGCGTGTCCTGCCTCCCTGCTGGAGACAGATGCACTAGGAGGGTGCTGACTCACGGACACAGGCAGATTAAAGTTGGATTGCTAAAGCAGTTGCTGTCCCAGCTGTCCCTGTGCCCCCAGCCACAGCAAAGACAGCTGAACTACACACGGATCATCCCTGAACTGCTACTGTACATCCTGATGTATGGGGGGACCTGGAATGAGCCCCAGATGATTTTAATATGCCAAGCCGTAACACATAGACAGCCAGGGGCTGCTTCACGTACAGTGCAGATGTTTGTGCCGTGAGGTGGAGATGTCCAGGGGAAGGGAGGAAAAAAGAGCTGGGAGCTCCAGGGGTGTCAGCTGTCTGCCTGGGTCCATGAGTCAACTCACTGACGCGTGGTAAAGCCAAATGCTTTAGTACATGCAGCTTTCCCCATCCTGCGCGACCGTCCGTCTCCGGGAGGTGGAAGGGGTAATGCAGTCCCCAGTCATTCTCTGGCCTTTCTCAGGCAGGCAGCAAACAAAGCTGGCAAGCAGGGCAGTGGGATTATTTTACCATCTGTGCATTAGAAACTGGCCCAGGAGTCACCAAGCTTGCTTCATGCAGGACATGGCTACTTTGGCGTGCTAATCGCTCCCGCTCCCTTGTCAGTCTGGGGCTAGATTTGAATTGGGGAGGAGGAGGTGAAAATCACATTCTCTTTCCTATTTCAGCAACTGTGTCCTTTTAAAGGGAAGCCAGCCGGGGAAGAATGAATGCTCGTTTTACAGAGCGCTTCCCATCTGCCGTTCACCAGGATCCTCACCCTCCACCAGGCTGGGGGACCTCAGGCATTGGACAGCCATCCTGCCGTGGGGCAGTCCCCCAAGTCCATGGAAGCGCCAGGCAAGGCATGCTGAGGTGGTGGGGTAGGAGAATACATTTTGCACATTTCAAAGAAGGAAACCTGGGACCTGATATCTCATTCTAGAAAGTAATCATGGACTTAATTGCATTTTCCTGCAGAGTTGCCTTAACATCAAGGGAAAATCAACAGGGATTGTTCAACATCAAGACTAATCTCACATATGGAACTTATTGAACGGAGGAACGTTTTTGCTGGCTCAAGGTGAAATGCTGGGCTAAATTCTCCTTCAGCTGCTAGAAAAGCCCTAGGCACACTCATCCTGCATTATTCTAACTGTAAAGAGCTTCAATTATACATATATAACCCTTCTCTCCCTTCTACAGCGGTGTCGCAATGCAACAGTGCCTCGTTATCATCAAACTCCTCTTTTATGGCTATAGGAATATGTGGAAGTCTTCTACCCTTGTTACACAAATGACTCCTTAGCAGCTTTATTTTAAGAAACTACCCACAATTGGTAAAACAACTGCATTTTATCTGTCACTGAGGGGAAGCTGTGACTGATGCCCGAGTGAGCGTGTCCTCAGCAACCGCGCCTATTAGGGCAGCTCCTATGCATCTAAGCCACTACAGTAACTCACCACTCCCTCTGCTCCACACTGACTCAGTCTTGCTTCTGCTTACAAACTTGCTTGCTAATCAGACATTTAATACTACTTATACATAGGGAGGAAATATGTAATTCCTTTATTGGGATAAAAAAATGATACTAAAGAGCAGGTCAAGTTCCAAATCCAGCAGTAGGTTTAAACCAATGTCGCTCCCTTTTTTCTCTTTTTTTTTTTTTTTTTTTTTTTTTTTCTTTTAACAGCTGTAGCTGTGCACAGATGGAAAAACATTTGGTCAGAAAGCAGCAAATTAGTGTTTTCAGGCTAGAATTCTGCTCCCACCGCTCCTCCATTTCCATGCAGCTCAGAACGCTTTACTTCTTCTTAGTACTGACATTTTTGCACACCCAGTTCATGCCGTCCTTCAGACAGAGAAAGGTAATGTTAGTCAAGCGACGGGAGGAAGAATCCCTCCCAAGCCCACCCCACCACCATTCTGCAAGCATCACGTTCTGCCTCCTCATTGACCCTCTGCCTGCCCTTCTGTCCCCAAAACCACTGTGGGTTAAAAAAATAAGTGCTTCCTTGCTTGGTAGATGTTGTCACACAGAGGTTATTAAATCTTTCATCTGACCCTAAAAAAGTATCCATCATCTCATCACGTCACTATGTGTAGGTCCTATGAGGAAGGATCACTTTGCAGTCAAGGTACGTCAGTGGCAGATGAAGGCTCAGTTCCAGGTTTGGCTACAGATGATTTCTGTAATCTTGGGCAAGTCATCTCATCTTTGAGACTGGATTTTAGGAGACTGTTTGTTTTACAGTCAGCCCCCTGCTAAGAAAACAGCTCTAATTCTCTGTTCAGCCTCAAGCCTTGAAATCCAGATCCGTGAAAGTCACTGCAATAACCAGACCTGGACCCTGCTCCCAGTTCCTCAAGCCCCCCCCACAGAAAATGGGCCCTCAGGGATCCCACAGGGGTTCAGTGAGAAGCTATGTGGTCATGTTTTAAGAGGCTGATATACTCTTTAAGGTGTCTCTGTAAAAATGTGTGGGTGAGCTCTCTGGCCAGAGCAAGCAGGACAGAAACACTTGTGCCGTGAATATCTGATTTGTGAGTTTATTGCTGAGATCCCAGAAGGGGATATGCTACTGAAAGCCAAAGCAACACTTCATCTGCTCCTGTCACTTATTACTGTTAGGAGACGTGCACAATGGAGTGCAATATGCACAGTCTCCTCATATTTGTGTCCTATCAAATCCCTTACCTCTATCCTGTCTATGAGGTATCTCTGCAGATAGGGAGGCTGAAGGCAAAAGGCAGGGTTTTGGGGATGAGAGAGGAGCAGCACATCTTTGTGTTTGGAAGTCAGGCAAATATCACCTCAGAGTTCAGAGTGGAGGGATTTCACTGTATTATGTTCAGTGGTCATTTTTGTATCATTACCACAACAACCTTAGTTAGACCCTAAGAAAGGTGAGAGCTTTTGGGCAAATGTCACTGGTTGCCCCATTGTAGCAGTGTTGCTGATTTCCTATTCCCTTGCTCCCAGACTGCCAAAAGGCTGCCAAGGACCTGAGCTTCTCCAAAGACAGGTAGCCCAAGGCAGAGTACAGCAGGCCCTTCAAGTGAGCTGACACTCACTGCTGTGCCTCTGTGCTGTCCCTCAACCACAAAAGTGGTAGCCATGTCAGAGGGGAGTTAAAGAGTTAAGAGAGAAGAGAGGGAATCCTCCGGGGTTAATCAGAAGCAGAGAGGTTCTCACTTGAAATACCAATTCACCTTGATAACTGCGCTATGTGACACTTCTTATCTGAAGGGGAGCAGCAACTTTTGAAATCAGCCCTTGTTGCTATGTTAAATAAAGAATAAGTGAGCCCACTTTGTGCTGGGGTGCACATGAGGCCCTACACTAATAACACTTCTAACTCTAAGCCTGGGGAGGGTTGGTGTCTCCAGTTTCATTTATTTATCTCCCCAGCAGAGATCAGTGTAAAACAAATTGTCTGAAATCCTCTGAGCAAATGGGAAAAGATGAGCGGTAGATTCATTTTAAGGCCCGGTAGCTTTGTGTCTTCCCCTTTCAATAACACTGATAACCTAGGTGTAAAACATGTAATGCCTTAAGCAATCAATAGCAGGGTTTAAAGCTTATCACTTTAGAGAGAGAGGGAGCGAGTGATTCCCAGCATGAGGAATGCCAGGGCTTAACAATGGGGCTGGAAGGAGAGGTGTCAAGCCTTTAACTTGATTGTGTGCTTTAGAAATCTGCATGATTGCCTGCAAAGAGTAAAAATAAATAAATAACTAAAAATGCTCCCACAATGATTTCAGCTTCCCTTGCCTTGGAAGCAATAATCACATTTGCACACATCATGGCATACAAGGCAAGCAGAGCTCCTCATTCATTTTGAATGTAGGTTTATTTGCTGAACCAGAACAGCTGAGACAGCTTAAAGTAATAAATATCAGCTGACACCCTCTGCTATTCAGCACAGTAATCCCAGAAACAATACATCACTGCAAAACAACAAACACGCATCCTATCTTCTACCTAATCTGACACAACCTGAATTCACAGTGATTAAAACACTGCCTGCTGCCATTGGGGAGCTCGGCAAGGAGAAAGGCAGACCATTGCAGCACCAGCGCAGCAAGGGTCATAAAGCAGAGTTTATGATGGGATTTACCATGGCTGGGAGCCTGGCTGCATGAAGTATTTAACGAGGGCAAGAGAATGACATAGCAAAATGCAAGAGGAAAGGTGAACTCCAAACACGCTTGAAATACGTAAGTAGGTCACCAAACTTTTAAAGCAGGAATAGATTTTAAAAACTCTTTTCTGGCATGAGTTAATTGACAGGAAAAATCATGTTTAATTGTAAATATCCCCCTGCCTGACAGTGATAAAGGGAAAATTAACATGTTCAGCTGTATCAAAAAGGTGTATGTGAGATGCCTTCCTCAGCTACATCTGCAGCTTCTGGTGCAACATTTTTTTTTGAGGGGGGGTGTTGTTCTGCAGTGTCCCCCGATGCTTTGGAGAATACCAAATGCAATGGAAAGCAAAAAAAACTAAAAGGTGTATTTGCAGTTTTTCTACCTATGGTGTGAAGCAGGACAGAGCATTGGTAAGATAAAGAAATCCAGGGAAGCTGCTACAAACACAAAGAGCTGCTCTGGGAAGGGCACATGGGAAGGAAGAAACAGTGCTTGAAAGAGTCAAGTCCTCAAGGAGTCAACTGTTGTCATCCTTTGTCGCTGCACACTCTCTCCCTATATCTGCATGTTTAAACGATGGTTCTGTGAAGAAAGTATAATCCCTACAGTAACATTTAGATCTTGATAGATGTCCTTGTGCTGCTTTGTTGAGACACAGAGACATTGGCAGGTACTCTGAGGACTGAGGCGGATACAATTATTAGTATTCCAGCCTCAAGTCAACCCTGGGAAAACTTAGCCAGGGAAAGATTTCAGATCTTTCAGCTTTGCCTCTCTTAGCTCCTTAACAAGCAGCTAGTAAACTTTACCAAAGCAAAGAGAGAGAACCCCAGGGAAGAGGATAATGCTCCTTGCAGAGAAATGCTGCTCACACAACCCCGCCTTGCTGCAGTCCCATCTGCTATTGTGCCAAGGGAGCTGTATTCCAACACCCTTTGGGAAAGTACTGGTAGAGCCTTCCCTGGGAGAAATAAAAAGTCCTGCTTAAGATTAGCCCACTGCTTGCTTCTTCTCTGCATTATCAGCTTTGCAGTGATGGGAGTGAAGTAATCTGACTTCAAACACAGTGAACAAGTCCTTTCCACCCCATAAAAAGCCTCGCGTTTTTGCTCCCCTGCAAGCCTGGGATCAGGCAAGGCCACAAACTTGTGACCCCTAGTGTGACCTTAAGGACAGAAAAGCTTAATCCTTTCATGTAATCCTCTGTCTGCCATAACAAATTGGGTCAGGCAAGTGCAAAATTCTCAATCTCTAGCATTTTTGGTATGCGTTATTCTGTCACTTTCTTCTCCCTCTGCACAGCCAGGACTGTGCCTTCATTATCTGTCATTTCCTTGCACCTCCAGTGATCATACAGGCTGGCTCTTACAGGCTCCTGCCAGTACATTATCCATTGGTTTTTGCCTGGGTGAAAGCTTATTTTCTTGTCCTCTGAGACCTTGCATCCTTGATGCAGTACTGTAGACTCCCTCCTTACCCTACTGAAAAATCAGAAGACACTGCCCTGTAATCTGGAAACATGTTTGCTTTTCCTCAACATACACAGGCTCTGCCTGCCCCAGGAGAGCTGCAGTCATCAAACTGGTTTTAACTCATATTTACAAATAGCTCCAGAACCTTGTTAAAATGTGGAAGATCCCCATCCAGCCTTTCCTGGCTAAGATTACACCTCAGCTCTGCAGATAACCAGATTGCCAAGGATGGTCCTGCTCTGAATCTTGCCCTTATGAAAGTACTGAAATGCAGCATAGACATAACTTAGATCTTGGGCTTCGTTCTCAACTGGATTGAAACAACCAGGGAAGAGACAGAGGTTCAGCCCTTCCCACAGTCCTTTGGGCCAGATGGGCTCTGGCATAAATTGCAAAAGTTTAGCGGCTACTCTCAGTTTCACTGGCTTTTAATGGTCTCCAGAGGGTCATTATGTTTGGGAGACTCTGGACACAATATGCTGCATCATCATTCTGGAGGACAGTTCCTTGGGGCAGGCTGAATTCCCACTGCCTTGATTGGAGAATCTTGCTTCAGACAAGAAACAAGCTGCAGAGCACACATTGGTCCCAAGCCTCGAGTCATATTTAATATCACACCCTGGCCCCTAAATAACACCTCAGCAAGAAAGAAGGCAGCAAAGCAGAGAGGTCCTGTTTGCTTTCACATCACCCTGGCTGGCCAGGGTGGAATGTACACAGCTTTTGCATAACAAGGGCTACAATTTGAGATCTGGTCACAAATGCCCCAAAAGAGCCTACGTGGCACCAGAGAATCACTGTGAGGCAACAGTTCCCTGATGTTCCTCTGCTGTCATCAGTAATCACCTCCCTCACTTGCTGTACCCTGTGCCAGGTCTCAGTGTAGGCTGGTCAGTACTCCATTCCAGAAGCAGAGCCCAGATGGCTGTGGCAAGGAGAAAAGGCTTTCCTGCTTTTTAACTGGAGCTGAGGATAAGATCAGACCCAAGCAGACATTTTGCTTGAAAAAGCCTCGATGGCACCATGAAGTCTGATTATCAAGTGCTGCCCACAGTTACAGTCAGGAGGTAATGAAGTCTTCAGCTGGCATAACAGGGGCTGCCAGCTGGCATCCAGAGACACTACATGGAGTTTCCAGTTAACCCAGTCACCTCTCTTCTGAGCCTGCTCAGGACATTGCTAGGCCCCTTTTCCAGAGTCCCTAATGGTTAATTTTAAAAGAGAAGATGACTATATGGATTCTCCCCTTAATTAACAGTTTTATTAAATAACTCATTTCAAATAATAGTTAAATTCTCTAAATTTATATCATTCTATTAACCATAATCTAATCTCATTAACCTTGAAATCCCCAGTCTTAACTACCCAGTTCTGTACACGATGGTGCTAGCTGCTAAACTAATTAAATGACCTTCAAACTATTTCTCCTTCATATATTAGCATTATTTATCTTTGCTCATTGCTCTTCTTTCAAGTTATCACAAACATCTTCCCATATGAACTCTTGTTCCTGCATGTGCTCAGTACAAGATATGCCACCACTCTTCCTTGCAAGATCCATCAGCAATGTCTCCAATTCTACTCCGGCTAATACATTCCAACACCTGTGATGGTTGGTGTGCTGGTTCCTTGGCTTTCATTCTGAACAATGGATGCTTCCCCATCTCCATTTATTTTGCTGTCACTCATTGTCATTTCTCAACAAAGTCCTTAAAGCAGCAACCTGAGATTTAACCACACATGGAGAGCTCCTGTTCTGAGCCTCTGATATCTGTGGCCCTGGTGTACCATAATCCTCAAAAACATCTTTCCTAATCTGATTCTTTAAACAACTTCTTTGATTCTCCTAAAGTTTGACCTCTTCTTAACATCCCAAGACTGAAGACACCATTTCTGCCTAGGCTGATCTGGGTTTAGTTTAAAAGCCATCTCCCCAAACATTTTGTTCAATATGCAAGGAAGGGGAGGGTTTGACATTCTTGCTGTCTGGTTTGACAGGGCTGAAGTCATGGCTGAAGAGAAATGTAGGGGCTCTTCTTCTATAAGCTATAGAGCGGTTGCAAACTTTCCTGACTTTTCTGCAATAATCATTTATGGAATAAGCTGCAGTATTTAGGGCAATGAGACTGACTACAACAAAGTGGGATGTTATCTGGCCTGCATCTAAACTAATTTGTCTAGATAAACACAATGAACAAAATACATAGGCCTGCAAATACTTTTTTTTAGTTCTGGTTTTCTATTTTCTGGAAGTGAATGCAGAAGCAGATTTCATTTCCCTGGCAGAGGGTATTGGGCTAAGCATTTTACACTACTGGATGATTAGGGATGTGCTTTGCTTCAGGGAGGAGGCATAGTAAGAAGGTGCTGTCAGTGGAGAAGTGTGCAGCCCACTCCAGAGAGCCCACAAATCTGCCTGAGAAGGAAGCACATTTCAAAGCTCAAGAACAGAAAGAAACACTCTGTATCATTTACAGCTTCCACATCCAACACACATCTCTGAATTTCATCTGTCTCTTTACTGCCCCTTTGCAGCTGGAGAGCTGCCTTGGACTTCCATAACCTAGAGAAGGGCCTGAAGCAGGTAGGCAGGTGACCTATATTTTCCTGAAACCCTGTTAACTGCAGCCTCGTTTTCCTGGTCAGATTTCTTTGGGCTGGAAACTACAGAGAGAAGGTAAGAGCTGAAGCCCTTCACAACACTGGCTACAACATAGCGGAATTTGTAGCTTAGTTAACTACAGGCCCTTTAGAGAATACCACCTACTACATTCAGGTCTAAAAATCAAGCTGAGAATTTAAAATCAGAACTGTTGTACTGGGTCAGACCAATGGTTCATCCAGGCCAGGATCCTCTTTCTGGATGCCAGGGGAAAGACCATGTAGGAACAGCATCTGCCTTACTCTGTTCTTTGCTCCCAGTTCATGGCCCAAGCTGTTCCTCAGTCAAAAGCTGCCTCCAGATCTTACTGGTCAGTGATTGCCTGCACATCCCTTCTTCAGAAATTCATTTAAGTATTTTTCAGATACCTTTTTTTTTCTGATACCTTTGGTCTCCCCAGCATTCTGTGCCAATGAGATCCAGAATTTAATTATGCCACTTGCAAAGAAGCACTTAATTTTATTTCTTTTAAACCGTTTTCTGATTATTTCATTAGGAACTCTCTTCCTCTAGCAATGTAAAAATAGCATACAGTCTATCTGACATTTTTATACTTTATTTTATAAATTCTGAACATGTTCCCACTCTCTGTTCTCTCTCTTACAACTGCTAGTCCTAATTTATTTATTATCCCTGTATACAGATGCCACTCTGTGCTGCTGATCATTCCTGACAGAGGATCCTCAAATCTCTCCTAATTCTAAGCAGATATGTAGACTGTATTTTTTTCTGATTAGAGTAGTTAAGAGCCTAGAAGAGGTTACCTAGAGAGGATGTGGAATTTACGTGCTCAGAGATACTTATAACTTGACTGGACAAGACTCTCAGCAACCTCCTCTAGACTCACAACTATCCCTGCTTTAAACATGAAGTTGGTCTAAAGATCTTCTGAAGATCCTTCTACCTAATTTTTTGTTGGACTTTATGATTCTACTATTACTACTAAAATCTTTTAAATGTGGCAGAGACAGAAATTGAGGTCATGTTCAAGATATGGGCTCACAATGACTTTAACCTGCTAAAAAAGATGTTTCTGCTTTGCTTTCTTGTAATTGTCTAGCATTTGAATTTTCCTCTCTGGCCTTTGATGAGCTCTGTTCCCAAGGATCTGCTACTGAGTAATGGCAGCTAATTTTGAGCCCATCGTCGTATAATTAGGATTGTTGTTTCTCATGTGCATTATTTTGCACTTGTCAACACTGAATTTCATCTGCCATTTTACTGCCCACTCAGCATGGAGGGCTGCTTCTGTGACTCTTCATACTCAGCTTGAGATCTCACCATCCTGAATTGCTCTGTAGCATCTGCAAATAAGGTTTTACTCAAACTGCAGTGAAGATAAATATCTTCACCATTCTGTTTCTTTAAATATCAGTGAAGGGAGTACTCAGATTTCCAGCTCTGCAAATACCTCATTAATTCAGAAAAACCTAAGAGTGAAATAAACAAACCTAGGTCCCATTTACATTACAAAGAGCTACTATACTGCAGGAACTGACTGCAGCACAAGAGCCCAAGACACAACTATTACAGTTCAGCACAGGGACACAGTGCAGGCCCCTCAGTGTGTTTTTGCTGCCTCACATGCTGACATTAGAAGAGGTTGTTGCTCCATGTGCAACTCTTGCATTTCTTCGGATCAGAAAAATTGATCAGTTTTTCTCCCTGGTGCCTGGGTTTAGTAAAATGCCAAATGACATCAGCAGCAAAGGTGAATCAGATTTCTAGAGTCCATACTCGTACCAGTCAAAGGGTTAATAGTAAAAGACAATTTGTTTTGTGAGAATGATTAACCTGACAGCAGTCTCTTTAAAAGAAATCAATGTCTTCATCTGGGCCAGCTAAGGGCTCCTGTCTGGGGAGGCAATCACTGTCCCCTTTACTAGGGATGGAGAGACCCCAGGGGCCCACAGCTCTTCCTTCCCTTTGCACAGGACCCAAGACACACACCCCCTGCGTTTTGCACTGCAAGACTTTGGCTGTGCTGACCCTCATCAGTGAGGCTGGTCCAGCCCCACCCTGCAGATCAACAATCTCTTAGAGATGGCCTGCTGGCACAGCAAGCCTTCTGCAGAGCCTCACCTGTACTCCCTCTCCTGAAAGAGCTGAACAAGACTGGATCTGCCAGACTCTGTCCCGGATTGTGTGTAGGTTCAGTCCCTCGGCAATCTCCGAAGCAGGGGCAGCCGTCAGCAAATCCTGCTTGTTAGCAAATATGAGCACGGGGACTCCGCTAAGCTTTTCTTCATCCAAAAGCTCAGCCAGCTCCTGTATCATTTACAAGGGAGTGGGGTGGGGGGAAGATGGTGAGAGGGAAGGAAAGAAAACCTTCAACCACCAGTGCTTGTCTCTAATTAGAAATATATTTAGGGCAAATGCTAGAAGAGTGTGTTCCAGTGAAACCTAGATCTTATTATAAGAGAGCAAAAATGTATACAATCATCTCTGCCCAAGGTTCAAAAGCTATTTCTTCCAATTACAGGTTAGAAAAAATCTTCATTTTGGTTTGAAATTAGCAGTTGCCTTAAAGGCTACAACTCTGTGTTTTACCAGTCTCTGATCCCAGGAGACTAAAACTGATGAAACAGCAAAAAACAACATGTAAATTGGCAGTATGAGGAATCTGTCTTAAGTTATTGACTGACTGACCTGATTTGTACCTGAGCAAGCATTGACACTGGCCCTGATATCTTTGCTAATCATGAGTTTCAAGGGGTTGTTCGAAGTCTTAATCACTGCAATTTAAAAAGGAGAGGACTTCCCCCCCCCAAATGGAAATCTCCCTCCCACAGGAAAGTGCTGATGCTTTTGAAGGCATTGGTTAGCTGAAGACAAGCTTGATCAGCCTTAATAGCTGAATTTTGGCTCCATATGCATAGCACACATTGGGTGGCATCTTAAAAAATGGGTTTGTTCATTCAGAATTGGTTGACTCAAAAAGATTTTTTGAATAGCTCAAATCTGAATCTGCAGTGGATCAATGGTGGCAGAAATATTTCATGTCTAGGTTGTGCAATGGTCTCACGTGAAACCGGCACTCAGTCTCAAGTCACTTCCCTGTTGGAACATATGACAAACTCAGCAGAACATGAACCTGTAGGGACTGCTGGCATTGCAGACAGATGAGTATAGGAGATTTCTGTGGCCTCCTTATTTAGCTGGAAAGGTCTCATGCTCTCAGATAACGTTCTAACATCTTTTATTTACCGAATAGAAACTTCTGGATTAAACAAGTCAGGGAGGTGCTAAACTGCAGTGGAAATACAACTCCATCCCCCCAAGAGCAATGTTTGGTTTGGAAGCTGGGATGAGAGGATGGAGTTATAAACAGAACTGGCTGGGAATTTTTCAACAAAATAGGTCTTTCATCTGACACGGCTGATTTATTGAAACCAAAAGTGTTTGCGGAAATATGAGGAGGGGTTTAGGCTGGCTCCGCCTGACTCAGGCAAGTGATCTAAGCTGCTGCTTCCTTTCCATCTCTTTTGCCCAATGAATATCAAATTACTGATATAAAATGGAATAGCTACAGCAGGGGAAAGATTCCCCGACCCCTAGAACAACCAACAGTTCTGCTGTTGGGGTGTGTCCATGAGACTTGAGAGGCAAAAGATCAAGTATCTCCTTCAAATCAAGCAGAACAGAAGGCTTTAATCTACATCTCCCATTTCTGTGGGGTAAATCTATTGCTAGCTATTTTGGGACACTGTCACTTTCTGAATTTTACACAACGAAGTTTAAAAGTCCTATTTTTGTTCCAACCTAAAACAAAAAATGTTACAAAACATCAGAACTTTGTAAAACGGAAATCTCATTTTCTGGCCAGAATTAGTTAGAAAGTTCTTAGCTTTTTTACAATTACATCCAAAAGACAATAAAGTCAATATGATTCCCATTTCAGCTTTGTAAATAAGAAAATAGGATTCCTCAGGGTCTTGGTTTGGCAAGGTTTAAAGGACTTAGAGAAGTTTGTTGCTTCTTTCAGTATTAGGCTCCAATTGCTATTATTGTATAACTTTAATGAACACTGTTCTATTTAAACAGAATTAGGCTACCTATTTTCCTTGTTTCACATCTACCAGAATAATCTGTATTGATGTTGAAAGACAAGTCTCTTGAAATGCAAATTTCCTTCATAAACAACAAAATCTTCTTCCTAACTTTTGTGAGCAAGGGGCACTCAGAAGCACTGAGTTACTTCAAAGGAAGCTGGGCTTAAGTAACTTACCTGACCTGTTTCTTCAAACCTCTTCCTATCTGCACTGTCAATGACATAGATCTGAAAAAAGAAATGACAGGAAAAGTTACTCTTCCCAGAAGATACTCTTCCACAGTAGCATGTGCTTAAGTGAGTTGGACCTACTAATTATGCTTTTGGGCACAAAGATCCTTGCTAATATTTGCAGCAAATGTTGACAAAACTTCATGATGTTCTGAAAGGAGAGGAACCACCTCTTTTAATGCCGGGGGAGTGGACAACCATGTGGGTAGAAACAGAAAGGAGCTGGCAGCAGTACTGGAGATGCTGTCACCATCACCATAGCATGTATTATCTGAAGAGAACAGAAGACTGCTGGTATTGTTTCAAACTTATTGTTACAAGCTGAAGCTGAGCATAGAAGGGCAAAACCTGGGGAGCCAGACATGGCCTTTCACCCCAGCAAGTGTACAAACACTGGCCTGGTGTGACTGTGCCGTGCTGCCCTCTAGCATCACCTCCTCAATAGGCCACCATGGCACACAATGGCACTCAGGGGACACATGAATGTGTTGGGGACATTGAGTTTGTCTCCATCAGGCAGTCCTACTGTAGCCTCTTGGAGAGGGTGGTTGGTATGAGGGCTGGATTCAGCCTGCAAGACTGCATCTTCAGTTGCCATCTAAAAATATGGGGAACCTCAGTACAACATGCAGGCAAGAATAGACTGGTATCCCTTTTTCATTGCTTGATACGTGAAGGTTTTTGAAGAAGGATGCTGGGATAGCAGACAGGGACAGGACTGGTGACAAACACTGAGTATTTTGCTTCCAGTTGCTGCCATTTCCCATCAGTAGTGATTGAAGCTGCTAGCATGTCATCTGCATGCTCTTTGGTGGCTTACAGGGAGCAAGTGTCAGCCTGGTTTTCAGGGAATAGATGAGCACAGCACCCTGCCATCAAGATAAATGGCATCCTTGTAGGCAGTCTCAGCATAAGACTCCATGCTTCCAGGATAATTTTGATCAAATAGTAGAAGGAGGGAAGATCTCTAACAGCAATATCTATTAAACTATAGGCACTATCTTAATGAGCAGAATTTGAGTTGTTTGAAATGGGACCAAACACACAGCAGGAAAATCTGTATGCGAGGCCTGAGGAGGTAACCCAGCAACCTCCCAGCCGCTCTGCAGATCACTTGGGGGCTGATGTGCACTGACAGAGGCTGGGGGACACGCGGCAGGGCTGGACGCAGCTGCGGGGATGCGTCAGCGGAGCACGCACCCGGTGCCACGTGATGGGGACCAGCCCGTGGGCATGACACACAGGCCTCTCCCTGCAATGTGATCCCAAGCACGTGCACCAATACTGGATCAGCTACACACGTCCTGCCCGCCCTACCAAGCATCCACCCCTATGCATCCCATTTAGGGTAGGAAACACAGAGCAAAAGAAAGGAAGAAGCTGCAGGGATGGCAGCTGTATTCTGGGGCAATACTGGACTGTCATCTGTCCTCTCTCAGGACATCTCTGGGGAAGTCCACAACACATGAATGCAATGGTCGAGTGCTGCTTGTGAACTGAAAGGTGGCACTTTCCATATTACGGTGCTTCTCTAACTGGAAAGGAATAGCTCTGGGTCCCATCCAGCCAGGCTTTCTCCTGCACCGCTCATTCCTCACTAGGGAGCTGTTTTGCAAGATGAAAACTAGAGACAACAGTGCTTGGGGCAAAAGCCACAAAAGCACAGCACAGAGAAAGCAAAGTATGTGCCGAGTGCCTACTTCCAAACCAGCAAGCACTGTGCCAAATAGCTGCAGGTGCCTGTCTGAATATGCAATCAGCCAGATATCCACACCTTATTTGCCTGCGTTAAGCTTCCAAATATCACAGGTGTGTGATGCAAGACCAAGCTCTCATTCAAAGGCACCTGCATGGATTTGAATTTGTAATTACTTCCTGCTTTTTAATACTCTTTAGAGGGTCCTTTCTGTTTTATGCAATGCAGTTTAGGGGAAGAAAGAAGCAGGGGGTCCTGGGAACTGTAGTGTATCTCATGTCCAACTTCCTTTTATGGCCAAGGCCACACAAGAGCCTGTTTTTGCCTGTGGCACTTGGTGACATAGTTTACCAATTTGAAGACCATGTTGGAGAATGGAGATTTGATAAAGAAATTCCTGTAAAGCTGGGTACCTCCTTTGAGAAACAAGCCAAAACACAACCTGGAATAAATGTGTTGGGCAGAAATTGCAAGTGGTGGGACTAGATGAAGAAATAGCATGAGGGATAAGTTGGCTCAATTTATAAATGCACAATCTGCACCAGGTTTGTCAGAGGGTAAAATTACTGGCTAAAACAGGGGTAAGGACTGGCAGAAGACAGAGTGAGCCATCAGCATATACGCGATCCCGGTTTTGGTGTGTATGGAAATAGCAAAGCACTAGCTCAACATGCCAGTTTGGGACTGGGTGTCAGTATTAAGTGCAGCTAGAGGAACTCAAGTCCATCTGTGCACCAGCTATTTGAATTCACACTGGTGCTTCCCCCAGACTGATTCCACCCATTCTATCCACCCATTGTCTTACTCATATGAAAAGAAGGGGTTTCTCTGTACATTGCTTTAACTGGGGTTAGAGAGGGACAGGGAAAACAACGGCTTTCATCTCCTTCAGTCTTCAAATTCACCTTTATTTCTGCACCTCCCATGCAGCACACACTAGGAAGGGAGGAAGTCCACAGGCCAGTGTAGCTCACTGTCTTTGCCAGCAGAGTCTTCCAGATATTGTTTTGTGGTTGCACAGCCTCTGCAGCCTGAGCACCTGCTACAGCAGGCAGAGATCCCAATGCTGCTGCTTTGCAGGGCTGACCTTGATCTGCACACTTACTGCCTCCCCACCATCCACAGCACTAGAGCCTGAGCTCAGTGGGCACAGACACCTCACAGCCACACCACCTCTGTCCTCAATAGCCACAGAGGAGCACAGTGTGTGTCCTGTTAGTTTCTCAAACCCAGAGCCTACCCCATGGAAAATCTCACAGTTCCTCTTTGCAAAAGCAATCAACCAGGTTTATGCAGTGGTGGCTGTCCTTGAACTTTAGAGTTCAAATTAAGGCTCAAAAACAAAGATTGGCAAAAGCGAGTATCAAGGGTTTATTAGTCACATTTAAATAACAGCTTCATTTGAACAATATTTTCTAAGCCTGCAGGCACAGCCAGGCCTTTCAGCAGCTGGACACGAGCCTTGGTGAGCAGAGTCCTATTCCTAGTTCACTGATCCTTCCATGCAAGTGCACTGAAGCTCCTGATACATTAGTGAGTATGTGTGTGACAGGAGGGAGGAATGGCATCTTTCTGAGAGATCTTCCCACTTTCCCATGCAGACCTTGGCTTTTCTCTATTCCCACAGGCAATACTGCTTGGGGCAGAGAGAGGCCTGCACCCCCAGTCTGCCTTCATCCTGGCATATGTAGCTGCATGCTAGAGGTGATCTTTGAAACTAGCCAAGACAGCACGTAAAGGGTCCCAGAGCACTGTGCTCTGGCATAGAAAAACAAAGGTCCTGCACTGTAAATGTAATTGTGGTCATCTGTAGCTAATTCTAAGGTAATTACAGCTAAGTTGTTGAAACCATTAAAAGACAGTCTTATGATTAAAGGAGAAAAAGAAAAGACAAGGGGTCTCTCTGTGTCCCTCACTCAGAAGCTTTCCCATCTAATGCCAGATAGAGCATTTAATTCTAATGCCTCAGTTTCTCCACCTACAAAACAAGGGCACCATACTGACCTACCTCTACAAATGATGCTTAAGTCACTAATGCCCATGACAGGCCTTCAGAGTCTCCAGTGAAAGGAGCTATAGATGGGTAAAGTACACGTTATTAATGTTCTTTCATTTGAAAGAGACTGAGATGAGAGGAAAGGAACTGGCTATAAACAGCACCATCCTGTGAAAGTAAAAACATGCAACTGAATGATTTCTGCAAACATAACTGTATTTTTCTTACTGCACTCAACCAATCTTGCCATTTAGCTTAGAATAACTTCTGTTACAATGGCAATGGTGTTGCTGAGGACTGGGACATTACATTACTTGTTTCTGAATTTCTGGCTGAGACCGTGGAAAGCCATTGCATGAACACAGCATTCAGCTGCAGCCAATACTCACAAGGATATCAGTGTTTTCAAAATAGTTCCTCCAGTATGGTCTGATCTTCCTCTGTCCGCCTATATCCCATACGTTCAGTTTGAAGCCTTGAGACTGTACACTTTTGATGTTGAAGCCCTGGAAAGAGCAGAAACAAAGCCACATAGAGCATAAACCTGAATGGCTGGAGCATACTCGTAGCCAGATATTAACACCTTATATATCTCATGCCTACAATGTGCAGTGAGGTGGGCTGGGCAGCCACTAAGATGGATCAGCTGTGGGACAGGCACCAACAAAAGCAGCTGCTAAACCATCAGTTTGTCAGTGTTCTTGGGTCAAGGGTTGATGCTGTCATGCCTATGGAGACATATGATGCAGTTAGTGCCCTGAGAGAGCTCAGCAGGGTGGGTGCAGGAAGAGGTGGGAGAGCTGCAGATAAGGAGAAAACAAGAGCACTGTAAGAAGCAAGATTGAGCTTGTGAAAGCTGAGTAGACAGTCACAACTAATATGAAGCCAGAGGTCTCAGCTCAATTCGACACGACACAGCTAATACTGGGCTTAAAAGAGCAACAGCTGCATGTCTGAAGGGTCCATTTCATCAATTAGAGCACCAACTGAAAGTGCATTCAAGTAGAAAAACAGGATGTGGTGTGGGCTGGCAACGTGCTGCCACACCACCCAGGGGACCAAGGCTTGGAATTAGGGTGCCAGGCCTGGGAGCTTTGGGAGGCAGCTACAGGGTGGGGGGAAGCATCTCCCATAGCTCTCTAGCAACCTCCTCTGGAGCAATGCTGCAGTGCTTCTGATGGGAGCCATCCCTCTCCTCCAACCCCAAAGCTCAACAAAAGGGCATGACAGACATTAGAGAGAAGCACTGATATATGCAGAACCCTTGGAGCTGGTTGGGTGAAAGATGTAAACAGACAAGGGTTTGTCCAGTGCTGCAGCATCCACTCTACATGTCCCCTGTCTGGCAAGGACAACAGGAACAAAGTCTCATCCATGCAATTGTAGCATATCGTAAAAGCCTTTTACAGAACTCCACAGCACTCATCCACTTTTGCACTACCTGACCAATCTGGCCTGAAGCTCTCTGGCTCCTTCAGGAAGTCTCCTCTTAAGCAGAAAAGACACAAACTGAATGGTGCACCAGGCTCCAGTTGCTCCTCCTTTTACTGAAAGACTCTGATGAATCATGAGTGCTTTATATAATGTAGCAGGTGGGACCACAGTAACTGCCTCAAGAAGAAAAGGCCTTCCTCACCTGTGTTGGGGTGATGTGGCTGATATCCTCTGATGCCAGCTGTTTCAGGAGTGTGGTCTTGCCTGCATTATCCAGTCCCAAGAGGAGGATTCTCACCTCCTGGTCTGGGGTGCTTTTTAGTTTGCGCAGGATTGACAGTAAACCCTAAATGCACAAGAGAGACCAGAGCTGTTATTTCCCCACCCCAACCCTCATCCCCCACAATGTTATGCCCTCCTCCCTTGAAATAGATTCTGTCTGGTGGTAGGTCCCAAGACACCCTGAATACTTTTCTGCAGTCCCTATTCCCATTTCATTTCCTACTCCTCCCTTTGCCCCTATTTTCTTCCATCTTAGAGTATCAACAAGGTCTCAGACAGCACAAATGTCACGCAGTGGGGTGCACTGCTGGCTGCACTGCTCTTGTCACACAGCTGCTTGGCATTCCCTGTGCCAGGGAGACAGTGCCTATGTATACTGTATGCAGAAGCTGCAGACCATGTCCTTGCAAGCTTTTTATTACCTTTATCAGAGGGAAAACCCCATTAATTTCATCTGCCTTCTAGGTAACTGCAGTTTACTATGTACGTGACATCGGTTCTTCTCATAGTAACTACTCTGGTCATCTCAAACCCTGTTTATCTGTCTAAAACATGCTGAACCCATGGGGCATGTGCAGTTCTGATTCTCAGGATGTAGCACTTAACAACTACCTCAGATTACCACACATCCTCACTAAGAAAAGCACAGTGGATTCCAGTCATTACCCAGGCTCAGCTCTCTGAGCTGACAGTATCACTCAGGATTAGGAAACAGAATATGCAGGTCACCTAATTTACAAACATGCACCTTACAGCAGCACACCTAACCTTTTGTCAGTGCCACCAGTCAGAGACCAGCACCTCTCTAAAATGGCTGGAAAAATATTCTGGATCCTGGCACATAACCAAAAGATGCAAATCATCCCACTTCCACCTGCACAGGAACAGGCTGTGACACCAGGAATGCCTCAGTGTCTTCAGCACGCTGCCACACTACTCTGCAGCCCCTGTATGTCAGGGACTCCTCCTCAGAGCCCAAGAAGCACACACCACACTGAGACCCTGCCTGTGGACACAGGTGCTCTTGCTACTAATTCACCTGAGAAAATCCAGGAAAGAAATACACCTACAGCCCCTTCTGAAGCCCTCAGCCCTCAGCTCTCCCAGACAATTCCCTTGTTGAAGCCCACTAAAACCAAGAGCCAGGAAGAAAGTTCAAATATCAGCAGAAACCTGAGCCCATGGGGCCCATATGTCAAGCCTTTTTGTTCTCCCAGTAGCAAAATGGAGAAAATGCTTCTTGTCAACCTGCAAGGGTGTAATCAGTTAAATGTCTTGAAGTGCTTTGTTGCTATGAGGAACTAAACCCTCTAAATATTCCTGCTGAGAGCCAAGGACTATTTGAGCCTTGAAGGTTGCTCCTGATCCCCTCCAGATCGCAGCAATCAGAAACTTGTCCTCAGGATAAAGAGCTGCACGTCGCAGTACAACCGTCACCACTGCAACGCATCCCCTGTCTCCAGCAGTGTCCTCCTGCCCCCTCCCAACCTCAGCCATTCTGCAAATGCTGCTTCTGACTGCATCTCCCTGCTCCCAGGTGGGAGTGCTTTGGGAAGGACTTAGCACTACAGGCTGTGATGCTAAAGCTTTTAGTAATGCTCAGAGATAAAAATGCATATGACACCTGATCCACCCCTGTAAGCATTTTTGATTTCAGAGTAATTTAATGGGTTTCTGTTAAATTACGAGCTACAGCTCAAAATACATGTGTGATGTGTAAGAAACAGGGAGGAGAGAAGGAACTTAGTAAAACTGGGTTCAAAAGGTCTCTGTAGAAAGCTGCAGGATTGCCACTGTTGCTGTTCTTCTAAAAAGCACTGTGGAAAGCTGAGGTTCAGAAATTCAGAGCTTGTGCAAGCAACAGCAAAACTGCAGTCTTACTGCCCAATAAGCAGGCTGAAAGTATCACCTATTTCATAGGTGATATGCAGGTAAAAAAACTGGGAATCCAGGCCCTGCTCAAGAGCTGTGAATTAGAAATGGGCTCTGCTTGGTAGAAGGTGCCATGCCTGCTCAGTACAGGCACTGGCACAGGCACAGTAAATCCCCAAATAGCTTTTAGTTGAAGTGTACAGGCCTGTAACACCATGTGCAGGGCCCTGAGGGCCAGATGCTCACAGCTGGCTCTCACCCATGGGCCCATGGCTAATGAATTTGAAGGGCTGTGTTCAGTGCAGCCAGTCACTGCAAGCCCTGCCAGCCCAACAGCTCATCTCCCTGGCCACAGTGCCCAAGCCATGTTCTGCCCCAATGAAGGTCTGCACCTCCACACGTCTGAGGAAAGAGAAAAGGAACAGCAAAAATACTTCTAATGGTTACTTGTTTATATGCATGTCCTAAGTGCCCTTGACATCATTAAAAAGCACAAGTTTTAACTGCATGACTAGCAACACATTTTCTTTTCACCTGCCATCAAATTTACAGTTGTGTTTGCTGACTTGTAAATCTGTGGACTTATGCTCAGTGTGGACAGACTCCACAGGAGCAGGAACTCTAAAATTCACACATTCTCCTTCCTTTCTAGGGAAACACAGAATTTCCCATTCTTATGGGCCTGACCCAAAGCCAATGTACATCAGCAAAAGCACTACTGCTGACTTTGGAGAGCTCTGAATCAGGCCCTATTATTTTAGTTTATTGCTCACAGTTAAAAAAAGAAGCTGTTGAAATGCTAATCCTATTCACAGCTCCACTTGCTAAGAGCAGAGCAGTGTATCCCAGAGCAGATCAGGATTAGGTGCCTTTATATTTCAGAATTCAACTCCAAAATACTGAGCGCAAAGAAATGTATTACAAAGTATTGCTTATCTACCACGGAGGAATTCTCAAGGGTCGGGAAGAGGAACAGTTGTAAATGTTAATAGAGCTTCTCCCATTGTAGATGGATGCTATTTCTGGGCCAGTATGACAGCCTATGAGAAAACGATCAGCATCGTTCCATATTCTACTCAAGTGACACTGCTGCATGGCTGATCACAGGATTATCGGGGGTAGCCAATAGAAAAGAAGATATATATAGAAATAAAAGTATTCTCTAAGGTATAAAGTAAGCTGATTTAAAAGGCTGGAAGACAAGCAAGACAACATAGAGAAGTGGACTTTATTTCAGTAGCTGCCAGCATAGGTTACATGGTCTGTATATACAACTTACATCAAGAGCCAAATAATTGTATTGGCTCCTGTGACTGTTACTATTTTGTAAATAGCATTTAAAACTTGAATCCAGCACTCTCCCTGTAGTTCATAAAGATGTAAAACTAAGGAAAGCCATGTCTAGATGCATTTGTCATTTTTTTATTTTTAATTTTTTTAATTGGTCTTGTGAGCACACTGGCTAGAAAGACAGAAGGCATTTCCTGACAGCTTAGTAGACTGGAAAAAATAACTCAGCAGAGTTCCCTGCTGCATGCCACCACAATGTGGGACAAGCAGCCCCTGTTGCACACATACTGATGGACAAGCACTCCTCTGCTGGCAAACACAATGCTGAAACTAACAGGCTGAGGAGAGTCAGAAAGCAATGCCTTGTTATTGATGGGAGCTGTCAGGTAGAAAGCCATGAAACGGGAAGATCTGGTGCCAAGAGGATGCACAGAAGCAACAGAGGAGGAGCAGATTTTTGAAGCAGGGCAGGTAAGAAATGTCTCATGCTGGGACTTAGCCAGTAGTGAGAAGGGAGGATTCCCAACAGCCAGGCCAGTGGCACTTGCTCACTGGAGTGTCCAGGGTGAGAAGCGGGACAAGTCTTGAGCAGGCCAGGGTAGATGTGAGCCAGCTGAGGAGCCGCAGAGACGCCTCACAGGAGTGTAAGGGCAGCGTGTCAGCTGCACAAAACTAAGCAGACTGCGGCATCTGTAACAGAGAAGGGAACTGCAGATGCTGTTCAGATAATGAACAGCACAGCATGGCAGTGTGTGCAGCCTTTGGAGAAGGGCAGCCAGACAGAGCGACTCAAGGCTGGGCACAGTCAGCCAGTATCCGCTTCTTGGTCACCTCTGGGTTAAGCAAACAATGTCTTATATCAGATTGACTTGTTTAAAAACATCTTTGTCCTTGGTGGAGAGGGTTTTCTTTACAAGCACCGTGAGGAGACAGACTGATGGGGTCAGCAATGAGGAGACTATTTTCCAGACAGTGAGCGGGGACATACAATAAAGAAAAAGAGACTCCTGACAATTACTATGAAATCAGAGTGGGGCATTAAATTTGAAGATGCAACTAAATGGCTAAGAGCACTCATAAACACATTGAGCATGAAAGCAAAGCTAACCATCTTATTAGCATCCTTCAGAAAACAGGGATGTGTGGTTCTATGAAAGTATATCATTGCTAGGTTTAAAATACCCACCAAATTATCAAAGGACTTTCAATTATAGCTGCATGCAGTAATCCTATTCTCTCTCTCTCTCAAAAAAATCCTACATTTATAAAAATACAGTGACATTTATAGTCCTAGCTAAGGGTTTTGTGGGTTTATTCATGCTGTATATGGGCCTTTTGAACTAGTTGATGCATGTAACTACATCCTGTACCACAGAAGCCACTGAAAGGAAGATTCACTTTACAGGCCAAAGCAAGAATTGGTTTGGGACAAACAAAGCATTGAGATAATCTGTTTAAATATTGTATCAGATTGGCAATATAAAGCCATAATGGAAAGAACAATTCTCCCTTGTATTGAGGGCTGGAGACACGGGGCATGGATAAAAAGCGTGGCCCGCAAGCTGCTGCAAGGCACGGTTGATTCTTATTAGGAAAGAGAAGTAAATGTATTCTGTTTAACTTTATTAGCCACAAGGCTCAGATAATGAATTTAAAATAAAGCCACCCTCAGTCACCACCAATTGCTTATCTAGTAGATGTGGATATTTAGGTAGAATCAATTCACTTCACCAAGATGCAATAGAGCCACAAAGCTCAGCAGCTCAGCCTGCCATTACGACCACAGCTTTCCCATCTCTACACCCCTGCAGAGATGCCCTCTACCCCACTACTGCAACCACAAGTCATTTAATCCTCAAGACTCATCTCAGCCACGCACATTTGCCATTGAGATGACAACTCCTGTCTCCCTACAGCTCCCCAGCACTGCTGAGCTCTATTCACAAACTTCTGTGACTCTCCTACAACCGTGGGAGAAACTTCACAAAATATCCATAAAACCAGCCCATGATTCTTCTGCTAATTCCTTCTCTGCCACACCTACAATCCTTGCTGAGGTTTAGGCAGCAAACATGTCAAGCTCAAACCTGTCTTGGATTCGACTTATTCGTATCAGTTGGTTATCTCTCACCCCAGACAGACCATATTTCCATGGCATAGGAGCACCTCCGTGCTCTGCTGGCACAGCACCTAGCACAGCACTGGGCACCAATTTATTTACTTTCTATTAAGCAATATGGTAGCAGTTCACCATTTTTAAAGCATAAGTTAAAGATAGAGGGTACATGTGAGGATTTCAGAAAGTCACACAGG
Organism: Anomalospiza imberbis; assembly: GCF_031753505.1. NCBI lineage: Eukaryota > Metazoa > Chordata > Aves > Passeriformes > Viduidae > Anomalospiza > Anomalospiza imberbis. The sequence goes on from NC_089688.1 coordinate 22,950,398, forward strand.
AGGAGCTGACACAGGGAAGGACGAGGGGCTTAGCTGAGCCAAATATCTTGCCTTGCACAGTGGATATATGAGGCTACATTTGTCATCCAGGGTGCAATCCTGCACAGACAGAGCTGGAGGAGGGGAGTCCTTCCTGACAACTGCACTGATTAGCTGGTGTCCTGAAGAATGACGTCTGATTACCTTTATCTTCGGCTGCAGAACTGCAAATGTCACTAATGGTCATAAAATCATCCAGTCTTTTTCAAAATACAACTGAAGTAAATTAATCTATTGAGCACAGTTTATTCAATACTTCTTACTCTGGCAAAACTCCCAAAAATTCATTTGCTTACTGCATGTCTCCACCATATGGTGTCATTCAATGCAGACTTTCTTTCCTGCATTGAAATCCAAAATTTAATGGAGTCAAGTCACCTACAGAGTTTTTCCAGCTCAAACCTACTAATGTAGTTTTCTGTTAAAGAGGTCACACAGCACTTTCCAGTTTGATACATAAACCAGTACCAGCATGAATCCTCTTTTCATAATTAAAATCAAACTCCTCTGGTTTCAGCAGGTTTGAAAGAAGTATTTTGCCCTGTGCAGAGAAGAGCCAGTGCCTAGCACTGGACAATGTCAGCAGTCTCTGTCTGGTTTCAGAACTTCAAAGTCTTGGCCAGTGACTGGTATACTCTCCTATCTGTAGGTGATTTCTCGTATCATCCTCTCAGCAATCAATAAAATAAACCAAAAAACATGACACTGAACTGTACTGAAAACTAAAGTAGTGAGACACTTATAATCCTTGAAAGCATTTTTAATGGGGCCGTTTTAAATAGAGCCTTACTGCCAAGGAACAAGGGACAAAATAAAGTATTTCTAAATATGAGGTGTGCCTAGAGCAGGCAAGACATAGATGCTGGTTTTCCTAGAAACATGAGCTCAAGACCAAGAGAAAGATGCCTGACTATGCATTTAGCTATGCTGGTATTTTATCCTTTTCACCAGATGTGCCTTATGTCAGCTAGGCACTCTGTGACTCAGTTTCCTCAACTATAAAACAGGGCCACACTTTGACTAATCTGGTTTTGACACAATGATGTCATCTTCAATCAATGGTTTTAGAAAAACACTGGCCATCCTCTGGCCCCAGCATCTATCAATAACATGCCATGTCTCTTGGTAAAAATTGTTATTACAGTGCCAATAGGAAGCATTATTGTGACGAGGAAGCCACAAGCTCTGTTTTTCACAATATTTCCTAAACTCTGGAAAGCAGCATATCCTTTCATGTAGCAGCCTCCCTTTGTCCTTGCCACGCACCCACTGCAGATGCTGCTTCATGGTGCCAAAGACTTTCAGCACTACACATCTCTCATGCTTTGCAGTTTTAGGGCTCATCCTTCCCTCCGTGCTCCAACTACAACCTTCCACCACCCCTGCCCCACAGCTGTGAGAAATCCTAGTATGCTCTGCAGAAGAAGACACTGCCCGTCTGTACTTACTCACTTGGATGAACACTGAAATTACTTAAACCTCAGCATTAACCCTCTTATCACTGGAGCTGGAGCAAGCAGTCATCGAGAGGAGTTTAAGTGCTTCCCAGTGCTGTCAGGACACAGCAGGAACGTGCTCACGGGCAGCTACCATGGCTCAGATGACAAGCAGTAAATTGTTCCATCAAGCTGTATGGATGATTTCTGACTGCTGACCCATACCCCCAGGCTGCCATAGCTGCTTTGGATGTATTTGCTGCTGTTTCAGACTTTCTACCACAAATTATTATTCTGTTTTAGTGAAAGTTGAGAATCCAGAGAGATAGTGCATTGCTCTCCAGTCCTCTGTCCAGTCCAGCCAGCCCACCAGACACCCCAAAGTGGCACCCACCCTAGAGCCTGAGAGGCTATAATTCAAAAAACAACTCAAATAAATGGAAAATAGAGGCAGTAAAATGTTGTATCAAGTAACACGAACACTGGTGAACACCCAGTCACCCTCTCTGCACACAAAGTGCCTGGATAAGAGCAGCAAGATCCCAGACTACACCAGCTTATCAGAACATCATAAGGCAGAAGAGTAGATCTGGCAGCTGCAAGCCAAATGTGTCCCACAAAACACTGCACTGCTGGAGGCAGCTGCCCTCATCTTTACAGCAGATGTCCATCCTGTGATGGCTTGGGTGCCTGGTGTGACATGTCCCATCACCAACTCATCTAAAATAGAGCAGATCCCACAGGCTTTATCTCAGTCTTCTTTGTGACCCAGAAGGTAGGGATGCAGCCAGAATTAACCCAGTGAAGATGAGACGCTGCCTTTGGTGCCTTGTGCTTACACCTCCTCCCATGCATGAATCCCGCTACTTGCATGAATCCAACTTATGTCCTGAGGGCTCCTGGACAAAATAAGGCTTTGCCCTTGGGAAAGCTCCTTCCCCATTGCTATTGCCTTCTGCTTGTGCTCTCTCTTCATGCAGCATCCTCATGAGTAGCTCCACATCCACAGCAGCTGTCTCTCACCACCCCTCACCCATAATTCCAACCCCTCCTTCTAGTCCTTGCTGCACTTTGCCAGCATCCCACTTGTCCCACCCCAACTACTTTGGCATTTAAACCCAAATTGTTTCCAACACCTGGATGACCCTGGTCTATCATCCAACCTTCCTCCAACCTCAATTTAGACTGCACTGCACCCTCACCATCTCACCTGTCTCCCAGCATTGCCCTCCACCCAAGACACACATTTTTTTCCTTCAATCTGTGCTACTACCTCTCAAACAATTTATTTCTCTCGTCCAACACTTCTTTTCTCCCTGGGATCTTTCTTTCTCTCCTCAACATCAAAACTCCACTTCCAGTCTTTCCCACAGTTTATTCTTATTTCTTCTTTTGAACCCAGACTGTCCCTCATCTTGCCAGCCCATGTCAGAAAACCCCAGAACACACAACATCCCAGCAAACTATCCTAGCCAGCCAAACATTGATTGGGTTTTCCCACTGACTCACCAGACTGTCCATCCCATCCAACTGGCAGTTTTCTTTCAGCCCCTGAGCACTTTGTCCTGGCCATCTCTGAACACCTAACTCCTTCATCCAGTCTCTCTCTGCTATGATTGAATTCCCCTTCTCAGGCTGTGTATTAAAGTATTAAAAACCAACCCTTCCACCTCAGCAAGCTGTCTTTTAGCTGCCTCAATTTCTATAGCCAGGATTCAAGTCCCAGGGCGGCCTTCTCCCATCTTGGCTGGGTTGTCCAGTGTACCGTTAGAGTCACAGCTGCTCCCAGACTCTTCACAGGCAATCTCTGAGCACTGCCTTCCATCCTTGCCAGGCTCTTCCATTGCTCCTTCCCTCCTCAGGCCACTACCATCCTGGTCCCCAGCCCTCCCAAGCACCCACCCCTCCATCACACCTTCTACACCTTGACTGAATCAACTCCAGGCACGCTGACTCCATCCCAACAAAGAGCCCTCACAGCATCCTCCCAGCCTCTGTCTAGACCTGATTCACAGAATCACAAAATCAATTAGATTGTAAAACACCTCTGAGATCACCAAGTCCAACCTATGACCGAACACTTACATGTCAACTAGAGCACGGCACCAAGTGCCATGTACAAGCTTTCCAATCTTTCCCTAAACACCTCCAGGGATGGTGATTAAACCACCTCCCTGGCCCGTCCTTTACAATGTCCAATCACCCCTTCTGTGAAGAAATTCTTCCTAATGTCCAGTCTGAGTCTCCCCTAGCACAGCTCGAGGCTATTTCTTCCTGTCCTGTCACTTGAGTCACTTCTACCTGGGAGAAGAGGCCGATCCTCACCTGTCCACAACCTCCCTTCAAGTAGCTGGAGAGTGATAAGGTCACTCCTGAGTTTCCTCCTCTTCAGACTACACAATCCCAGCTCCTTCAGCCACTCCTCACAGGACTTGCGCTCCTAGCCCTTCACCAGTTCTGTTGCCCTTTTTAGGACTCAATCCCCTTTTCTGTGTTCCCTATAACATCTGTGTGCTGCCAGGGCCCCAACCCCGGCCAGGGTCTTCCACGGCTGGAGGCCCCAGAATTGCACTGTTCCCATCCCTTTGTATGGGTGCCTGAACCCGCACAGCCCCAGGCCCCCATGCCTGACTGGATGCCCCAGGTGGGCACTCGGACCCCAGGCCAGCCAGACTCCCTGGGTGGGCGTCACAGGATGGGTCAGGCTGCAAGGGACCACAGTCAGTCATCTGCTCCAACCTCCCACTCAGGCGGGGTCATCCTTGAGCACATGGCACAGGATCGTGTCCAGATGGTTCTGGAATATCTCCGGTGAGGGAGACTCCACAAACTCTCTGTGCAATCTGTTCCAGTATGTGGTCACCCGCACAGCAAAGTTCTTTATTGCGTTCAGGTGGAACTTCCTGCGCATCAGTTTCTCTCCGTTGCCTCTTACCCTACTGCCCGACGGCACCAAGCAGAGCATGGCTCGGTCGCCCTGGTTCCATCGCCTTGGCACCCCCTCTCATGGCCCAAGGCCTGCCCGTGCCTGCCACGAGCCTGGCCGGGCCCGACAGACCCTCCGGCCCCCATCACCCCACGTTCCGCGGGGGGATCATCCGCGGCCTCAGGCACCCCCGGCCGCGCTGGCCCCGGCCCTCCCCTCACCCCGCCCCGCTGGCCCCGGCCCCGGCCCCGCTCGCCCCCGCCCCGCTCACCATCCTCGGCGCGGCCCGGGGTTACCATGGGCAACTGCGTCACACCCACCCCGCGCGCCGACGCGCCCGCGCCGGGGGAGGGGCCAGCGACGGCCCCGCCCACAAACGGCGCGTGCGTACCAGGACGGCCCTGCCGGGAGAGGTGGGCGCGGCCGCTCGGGGCTCTGTGATTGGCTGAGGGCGGCCACGCGTCGGAGCGCGGGGGCGGTGAGCGACTCGTGGGCGGGAGGCGGGCGAGGGGCCTGGGAGCGCAGGTGGGGACACGTGGGGACGCGACGGGGCTGGGGCGGGGATGTGCCGAGCCGAGCCGAGCCGTGCCGAGCCGTGCCGAGCCGAGCCGAGCCGTGCCGAGCCGTGCCGTGCCGAGCCGAGCCGTGCCGTGCCGTGCCGTGCCGTGCCGTGCCGAGCCGAGCCGAGCCGAGCCGAGCCGAGCCGTGCCGTGCCGTGCCGTGCCGACTCGTGCCGTGCCGAGCCGAGCCGTGCCGTGCCGTGCCGTGCCGTGCCGTGTCGTGCCGAGCCGAGCCGAGCCGAGCCGAGCCGAGCCGTGACCCGGCCGCGCTGGAGGTGTGCCGGGGCTGTGCCATACTGGGCCGAGCCTGGGGTGTGCCGAGCTGTGCTGTGCCTTACAGAGAAGGGCAAGGAAATTGGAGAAGGGTCTGGAGCTCAGGTCTTATGAGGAGTGGCTGAGGGAGCTGGGAGCGTTTAACCTGGAGAAGAGGTTCAGGGAGACCTTATAGCTGTCTACAGCTACCTTTGAAATGAGGTTGTAGCTAGGTGGGAGTGGGCCCCTTCTTCCAGGCAACCAGCGACAGGACGAGAGGATATAGTCTGAAGCTGTGCCAGGGGAGGTTCAGGTTGGACATTAGTAAGAATTTCTTTACAGAAGCGTGATTAGATACTGGAAAGGACTGCCAAGGGAGATGGTGGAGTCACAGTCTGTTTAAGGAAGATGTTTAAGGAAGGACTGAACATGGCACTTGGCTAGGGTTAGGCACTAGGTTAGCCATGCTGTAGTTGACATGGTGATGTTTGGTCATAGGCTGGGCTCAGATGATCTCAGAAGTATTTTCGCGCCTAATTCATTCTGTCATTCTGTGCTGTGCAACGTGGGCATGTGGTGCAGCACCCCGGGGAGCATGCAGGGCAGTGCCATGGCAGTGCAGAGCAGCATTAGAGGGATGTGCAGGACGGTGCTGTGGAAGGCACAGCACAGTGTGAGGGTGCTGTGCACACTCGGGGGCTGCGGAGTAGTGCCCCTGTGGGAATGTCTGCAGGGCAGCCTTGTGGAGGTTTGAGCTGGTCCCTACAGTGCTGTACAGCACCATACTACCCCAAGGAGGGGGTATGAGGTGCGATGGGGTGCAGTACAAGTGGGGCGACCCCAGGCAAGCAGGGTGATCTGTGAAGGAGTGGCCTGACTGCAGTGTTCTGCTGACAGCAGGAGTGCAGGGGCCTCCTGGGCTCAGGACTGCTGAAAGTCCAGTTGTCCTGTTAAACATAAACCTGCCATGGCTCTCACCCAGCTGACTGCTCCTGTGGCCGTGGCAGGCGTGCACTCAATGAGCAAGCAAGGCAGGATCCTACTGAGCGGCCTTTTCCCCTGCCCAGACCTACACCAAGATGGCCACAGTTTCCCTTAGCTTCAACATCGACTCCCCACGCTGGGACCAGAGCACCTTTGTGGGGCGCCTGAAGCACTTCCTCAACATCACCGACCCTCGGACAGTGCTGGTGCCGGAGGAGGAGCTGGACCAGGCCAAGGCCCTGGTGGAGGGCTGCAGGTGAGGGGCAGGGATACAGATGGGGGACGTGCGGTCCCTGTGTTCATGGCCATCCCAGCCACTGTGCAGTGTTGCAGGGGGATGGAGGCAGTCATTCTCGAGCAGGTATGCTGTGATGTAACATCTGTTGGAGGTAGTTTTGGGGGGGTTTCCCAGGCTTCTTCCAGGAGCCTCAAGCCATGACATGCATCCTTCTCTGGAGATGTTTCCTCTGCCTTTCATGTGGTGCCCAGAGCTCTGTGCCTCGGCAATGCTGGGTGCTGACGGGTCTGTGCAACTTCCCCTGATGGGCTTTGGGTTTGCAGGGCCGGGCTGGTGCCACCAGGAAGCAGCCAGGAGCAGCTGCTCTATGCCAAGAAGCTGTACGACTCAGCCTTCCACCCTGACAGCGGTGAGAAAATGAACCTCATTGGGAGGATGTCCTTCCAGGTGCCGGGGGGCATGGCCATCACTGGCTGCATGCTCCAGTTCTATCGGTGAGCTCCTGGGTACACCAGGTTTGGGACACAACCCTGACAGCCCCCAGCCCCTCTCGAGGTCCCCGATGGCCAGAGCATGGCCAGCCTGCCTGGGTGCTGCCCAAGGCATGCCCATGGCTGCTGTGTTTGCCTGTGTCCCATGGTGAAGCCCAGTGTCTCTGGGGTCTGTCCCCAGCACCCAGCCCATAGTAGAAGCATCACAGATTCCTCTGGCCTGTGGCATGGCTGGGTATGGTCTTGCCTCACCCTGAGCTCAGCTGAGATCTTCCCATAGCCCCTGTAATGATTTATGCAACCAAATCCCGCTTGGCTGCTGCTCTTGGTCTGTGGGCCATAGCAGTCTTTGAAACTGAGGACCAAATGTGCCCCTAGGCCAGGCTGCTTCAGCATCCCCAGCCCCTGCTGACAGCTCCCTGCATTTCCCTTCTCTATGCCCCTGCATTCCAAAACGTGCTCCCTGTGTCCCTTCCTGCCCCACGTCATTGTCCTCATGTCTTGCCCCACTGCCCCACGTCAGTGTCCCTGAGACACCAGTAGAAACCCAGGCACCCACATTTCCCAGAGCCTCTTCTGTCCCCATGTGTCCCCTCCTTGCTGCTTGCTTTGACAAAGGCTTATCTCAGCCCAGCAGAGGATGGCTGCCACCCTGCTGAGAGCTGTGTCTCCCACCCCTGCCCAAGTGCCTTGCAGGACTGGGCCCTCCCCTTCCTAAGCTCCCCAGGGCAACCAGAACTCCTGGGATCATTTCCCAGCTCTGCCAGTGGCTTGTCACTTTGCCACAGTTCCTCACTTTCCCTTTGGAGACACCATGATGAGTGGATTGCAGGCATCTTGGCTGTCTCCCTGCCAAGCCTGGCCACAGGCACAGGCCAGGTGTCCCTGACAGCCCTCGGGTGCTCTCCCATCCCTTCCCTCCACAGGACAGTGCCTGCCGTGGTTTTCTGGCAGTGGGTGAATCAGTCCTTCAATGCCTTTGTCAACTACACCAACCGCAACGCTGCCTCTCCCATCTCTCTGAGGTGAGCGGCCCCACAGGATGATGGAGTGTGTCCATTTGATGCACCCCTGGACGCCCTGTGAAGACCTTCTATGCTGTGTCTTGGGCACAGAAGGAACAGGGCTGAGTCAGAGTTGGTGATTCTGTTGTCTCCCTTCTTTGAAATTTCTGTCCAGGCAAATCGGGGTGGCTTATGTCACGGCCACCGGTGCAGCCCTGGCCACCGCAGTGGGACTCAACCTCTACACCAAGGTATGCCAGGCTAGGGCCAGGTGGGGCAGCTGGGCACATCCTGCTCTCCCGTGCTGATGCCAACCTGTTTCCCACAGCGAGCCCCCCCCTTGCTGGCCCGCTGGGTCCCCTTTGCAGCTGTGGCTGCTGCCAACTGTGTCAACATCCCCATGATGCGGCAACAGTAAGTGTCAAGTGTGGGTGGGGGGCTTGAGGGACCCGGCTCCCTCCAAAGGCAAGCTGGTGGCAGCTGGGCTCCTGGGCTGCCTGCCCTCCCTGCCTTGGATTCCCCTCTTGGGAGCTGGAGAGAGATGAACTGGGGTCTGTGCATTTGCAGTGCTGTGTCTGTGGTGGAGGGTGCTGGGTGGGATGGCACAACCTCCACCTAGAGCAGGAGGGGGATTTTTGGCTGAGGATAGCTGCTCTGGAATCTGTGTTAGAAGATCTCTCAAACCCAAAGATCTCCTGCATGTCGTGGGAGAACCCCAGTCCATGATATCCTGATGTTGGGACACCCCAGTTGGGGTCCTTGTGGAGACCTGTGCCTGCTGCTCGGGGTGCCCCACAAGTCACGGCACAAGGAGCTCGGATACTGTGTGAGGGACTGTCCCCTGGCTCGGCTGTGTGTCCAGGCAGTGTCTGTCCCTAGCACGGCCAGATCCTGCTCGCAGCTGTGCCCTGAAGATGGCAGCATCGGCTGGGCTGGGGACGGTGGTGCCCCGGGGTGCAGGGGCCCCGTGCCCTGGGGGCATCCGGGGCTACTGCCTGTAGAGGACTCCCCTGGCACCCCCTCACCCCATTGCTGTGTCCTTTTGCTTTCCCGGCCATCCTGTCCTCCACTCACGGCTGCCTGTCCCCTTCAGGGAAATCATCAACGGGATCACAGTGACAGATGAGAATAACAACGAGCTCGGCCGCTCCAGGGTGAGTCTGGGGATGGGGATACGGGTTGGGGCACGGCACTGCCGGGGCTCACCTGCTGATTTTACTTGCAGAGGGCAGCAGTGAAGGGCATCGCGCAGGTTGTGCTCTCCAGGATCACCATGGCAGCACCAGGCATGAGTGAGTGTGGGGCAGGAGAGTGCACAGCTGAACTGGGGACTCTCCAGGACCCACCACCTTGCCCTCCCCTGCTTCAGTTTCCCTCATGAAAAAGAGGGAGGGTGGCCCTGCATCCCAGATGGCATTTGCTCTCCTCATCCAGCCATTCCCATCAGAGCTCCCCAAGCCCCCAGCCCCCAGCCCCCTCCATGCTAAACCACAGCCTGGGAGACAGGGGGTGCTCCTATGGCAGTTTGGCCCCACAAGGATGCATCTCATGCTCTCTGGCCCTAGCCCCTCACCCTGCAGCCCGGCACCCCCTCTGCTCCTGAGACCCTTGACATGCTGCAAGCCCAGAAGGAAGGACAGGAACATGAGGAGCACAGACCATGCTGCCCGAGTGATGTGTAGGGGTCTTTTGTCAGGTCCTTGCTGTCAGCAAACACTCAGTAGCCCCCAGCATAACTAGCTGCTTCCATGGCCTCCAGGTCGATGGTCCTGCTGGGACAGCCCTGCAGGCTGGTTAGCAGGATAGCTGTTGTGGGATCTGGGCTGACCTTTGCTCTCTGTGCCTAGTTATTTTGCCCATCATCATGGAGCGGCTGGAGAAATTCACCTTCATGCAGGTGAGTGCATGTTTCTCCTGCCAGTTGGTTCTGTGGTACTCCAGCCCAGCTTCCCCGCTGCTGATATGCTGGGGATCAAATGGGGATTTGCAGAGCCCGGCTTGCTTTGCTCCCTACTTCAGTCATTGATACACCAATGGCCTCTCAAGTGATATGGGAGGCTATGGGAGGGTGGCAGGGTTTGGTGCACACCAGAGGTGTTGGGCATTCAGCCTTATTGAGGGGAGAAGTCTGCCCACCCTGTGAGTGGCTCTTGTGGTGAGGCCAGGGACTCAATCCTGGCTCTTCTTTTGCAGCGGATCCGGGTTCTCCACGGGCCTTTGCAGGTGCTGCTCTGCGGGGGCTTGTAAGTATCTCACTGCTCAATCACCTGTGAGTGCCTGGAGTATGGCTCCAAAGAGATGCTTGAAAAAATACTTCTTTCCCAGAAGAAATTGCAAAGCTGCTTACCTTTCAGCTTGGACTTTGCCCCGTTATTGGGGGTCATGGAGTGTGAGCAGCATTTCTTGGGCTGAAATCCCTATGGCTGAAGGGCAGACAGGCTGGGATCCCTAAGACTAATGCTCTGCTCTTCTCTGTCCCACAGCCTCCTGTTCATGGTGCCAGCAGCCTGTGCCCTCTTCCCCCAGCGATGGTACCTCTTCCACTGTTTCCCCCTCCTGCATGGGATCTTGGGAACCTTCCTCCTTCCCTAGTTCCTCTCTGCCCATCCCAGGAGAAGTGTGATGGACACCCACCCTTCAACCCAAGGCAGTGCCTGCCTGCACACACTGGTGCCCAGGGCAGCAGGAAAGCATGTGCCTCCCCTGCTCTGTGAGCTCTGTACTGGGAGCAACAGAACATCCAGCTCCACAGGCAGCTCTCTGCTTTCCAGCACTGGGAGGGAAGGGTGGTGGGTCTTGCCATGAGCCTGCAAGATCCCAGGGACTGCAGAGGCCTCAAATGGCAATGGGAAGGGAGGATGGTTTGACTGGTGGTTGAGGAGGAGGATCATGGCTCTCAGTGTGTATCTCCCTCTCCACAGCTCCCTTGCACTGGCTGACCTTGAGGTGGAGCTGCGTGACAGTATCATGGCCAAGCACGGGGACAAAGTGCCATATGTCTATTTTAACAAAGGACTGTGAATGGAGACTACCTCAGGAGCCATCACACCCTTCTGGCCTCCTGCCACCACCATTCCCGCGTCCCCTGAGCAGGGCTGGAGGCACAGTCCAGCCCAGATCTGCGCCCCCACCCAGCACCTTCTCTGCAGCCTTCTTCCACTGTAGAATCAGGATCTGATTCTGTGTCCAGCTTGCAGCACTTTGGCTCATCCTGACCCATGCCCATCTGCTGCTGGCCATGTCTCAGCCTTCTCATGTCCCTCTTGCCCTGCGGGATGCCTGTGCTTCCTGTACCTTCCTTTGACCCAGTCTGTCTGGGCCTCACTGGGTTTGGCCCCATGAGGCATGAGGCTCTCTCCCTTGGGGCTCAGAGAACAGTTCTACCTCCAAACGCAGATATCCTGCCATTGTACCAGCAACCAAACCACATTCCTGCCTTAAACCACCACAGTAGCCTCTTCTCAAGAGATGGATCATGTCTTGGTAGTTGTGAAGGGACCTGTTCTCTCTGCACCATGAGAGTGACCATTCCAAAGTCCAGAGACCAATGCTTGGACTATGCATTCCTTGCTCTCAGGTACAGGTTCTATTGGCTCTGTGTTTGCCACAAGCCAGGAAAGAAATAGCTAGTTGTTTTTAGCTCTGATTTTTTCATTCCTCTGAGCACTGTTACCCTTGTCCTGCATTCTCTGGTCCCCACAGTAGAACCATGAAACTGCAGCTTTAGGGGACAATTGGGTCTGTGCCCCCTTTTACATGGGGAAGAAGACAGAAATCACAGAATTGTTAGGGTTGGAAGGACCTCTGAAGGTCGTCTATTCCAGCCCCCCTGCTGAGGCAGGGTCATTGGAGCAGGTTACACAGGAATGTATCCAGGTGAGTTTTGAGTATTTCCAGAGAGGGAGACTCCACAACCTGCCTGGGCAGCCTGTTCCAGTGCTTTGCCATCCTCAATGTGTAAAGAATTTCTTCCTCATGTTGAGGTGGAACTTCCTGTGGTTTAGTTTATGGCCATTGTTCCTTGTCCTGTCGCTGGGCACCACTGAAAAGAGCCTGGCACCATGCCTTTGGCACCCGCCTTTGAGACATTTATATGCATTGATGAGATCCCCTCTCAGTCTTTTTTCCAGACTGAACAGACCTGGCTCTCACAATCTTTCCCCTTAAGAGATGCTCCAAATCCCTCATCATCTTTGTGGCCCTCCACTGAACACTCTCCAGTAGCTCCTCTCTTTCTTGTCACAGAGCTGTCAAGGCATTCACTCAGGCTCTGAATTCACTCAGTGCTGATGCACTGCAAACAGCAGAGGAAGGTTGAAAAATAAATGCAGTGATTTTTAAAAACCAGGTGTGAGTTGTGCTTCTGGCTTATCTCTGTTTCTGGTTCTCTGGGCTGGGCTCGTATGTGGGTCTCATGCTTGCCTTGGAAGGGAAAAGTGTGGACTTTGTGACTGACCAGGCATCAGGGTGAGGGTGAGCAAAGGGGCCAGGAGGAGGAGGAAGAGTGTAAGGGATGGCATGAGCTCTGAAACCCTTGGGCATTCAATGGCAGCCTTCCCCAAGTGGTTCTTGGGGCTGCAAAGTCCTGTGTCAAGTGACAAAGGTGATTGTGCTGTGTTCACAGTGACAGTCATCCTCTTCTGGGGCCTGGGAGGATAACACTGGCTGACCCTTCCTACACCCTTGGGTGCTGTTTATCTTCATGGCCAGGCAGAGTTTCATGAAGCTATCTTGGGTCTGCCATGAGGCCTCTCCCACCCCAAAGGAGAGCAGCTTGAGTGTGCTGCAGCCTAATTTGGGGGAGAAAGGAGCCTAAGTCCTGGACTAAAGCCCCTGCTTCCAATCAGCTGCATCCAGGCTCTCTGTTGGCTGATGAACATCCCTTGGTGGGACAAGCACGTTTCTAACAAAGCCATATGACGTGGCTGCTCCTAGAGTCCCATGGCCCAGTGGATGATCCATGCTCCTCCCTCCAGTCAGGGACACGTGTCAGATCTCTAGGGCAACAGCATTCTCACATCAGCCACGTGCCTGAGTAGAGACACCTTACCCATTCTGCTCCTTGAGAGAGAGCAGCCAAACCCAAAAGGTACTTCTTGAAGTGCCAGGCTGTATCCACAGCAGGTTTGCTTCTGCCAAAGCTGCAACAGGCAAAGATAATGTCTCCAACCACATGTAGCTACTGCTAGAAATCTGTAAAAGAGCTCTGAAATAATTAATAGCAGAGCAGAAAGTAGGAAAACATGTTCAAACTTGTATATCTGTTCCCTGGGCATTATTAGATCTCTTGTTAAAGTACAATTAAAGTAATAGATAAGCACATGAAATGAAACAGATGTCACTCCCGCTAGAAGTGGAGAGGAGCCACAAGGAGACTGCCCTCTGCTTTTTTTAAGCTCCTTAGCTCACACTGCTCTTGTCCTACACCCAAAACAGCTGTGATGACTTTAGGAAAAGTACATGTAGCAGTCTTTTTGTCCAAGGTGCCCCTGGCATGCTTGGGAGCATGGAGATGTTTGTAAAATGATGTGCTACAGCACCCAAAAACTGCCCTTTCCCTGTTCTTGCTGTTCACCCTTCCTGCCTTGGCAGTTTGGAAGGGTCTTGGCAGGGCAGGGAGCTTCGTGGGCAGTAATTCTGGGGCAGCAGCCACACAAAGCCAAACTTGTCATGGCAGCAAAGCCTCAGCTGTTTGGCCACTCCTTTTTTCCTGCCCCATCCATACTAGAGGGGCAATGGAGCACAGAGATCCCCTGAAGTGCTATTGCCATCTCACATCAGCTCTTCTCCTGCCCTGGGGAGTGGGACATGGTAGAGTTTATTGGTTATGGACAGAGTAAGAGGTTTGCTCTGGGCTTGTAGAATTGGCAAGCCATGCTTAAGACAGAGCTCCCCTCCCACCTCCCTGAGCTTATAGCAGTGGATTCCCTCTTCAGATCAACATGGATTTATGCCAGCTGACAGTTCAGCCCAGCAGGGTTTCTAGGTTTGTAGGTTGTAGCTGGAATTTCCCCCCGAGGATTCAAGTCATCTCAACAGCTCACATCACTCTGGACATGGTCGCTGCAGCCAGTGCCTGCCAGCCCTCCCCAAAACCGTAGTAAGTCTGCAGCCTGCCTTGGTCTCACTGGGGAGCACCGGAGCTGCTGCCAAGCTGTGGCCAGCCTGGCCTCCATTTCCCATTGCAACAGGAAGCAAACCTCATTGCAGAGCCAGACGAATCCCTGCTTGGGAAGAGCAGCAAGTGTTAATTGCTCTCCAACAATGAGTCACACCTGATCTGGGCTTGTCCTGTGCTCCCATGAACTCCATGCCTTCTCCCTGCTGTGTCTCTAATTTCAGGGCTAGCTGGGAACAGGAATAAAGCTCCTTCAATAACTGTGTGGCAGAAATGTCAGTGTTCCAGCATGTTTACGACCTCACTTCAAATGGTAACCACACCAAAGATGTCACGTTGGTCTGCAGCAGAGCCTGTGTAGGGGCTGGGGAAGCTGCTGGGCTCCCTCAAGCACTGGCAGTCCCAGCGGGACGGCTTGGCCAAGGGCTGGTGGAGGCCGAGATCTATCTGCCACAGGAAGAGGAGCGAGCATGGTGAAGGTGTGACGGGTGAATGCCTGCTGGCCCACACTAGCAGCTGGCGGGTGAGCTGATCTGGATAGAAAAAAGCTGGGGCATGAGATAAGTTATTAAATCAATTATTTTTTCTGGCCTTTCTTAACGTGTTATCTGAGCATCTGATGAACCTCATTATGTCAACCCGCCATGGAGGCTGTTTGGTACACTGGGAGCGGCAGTGTAGAAACCCTCTGACGCTGCCCCAGGAACATGGGCTGTCTCTCCCGAGCTGTGAATCAATGCCCAGTGCTGATGCCCCCACTCCGGCTGGGAGTGTGCACAATCACTGTGTGGGGACATGCTGGGACACAGCCGCAGCAGGAGATCCTCTTCTCCATGCTGCTTATGTCTCCCAGTGGTGCTGGCACCGACAGACTGCTACCCACTGGACGCCCTGAGTCTAGTGCCATTCCGCTGCTGCCATCCCAGCACCTTCTCCATGCCGCAGTTCCCGGTGTGCCCTAGGTCCGGGCGGGCTGTTGGGGTTTGGGGCAATGTGAGCGCATTGGGGAGGAGGCTGAGCAGGGCTCATGCTGAGAAGGAGTGACCAGCTGAATGGAGGATGAGTGCCTGCCGGCCACAGGGAGGCTGTGGCTGTGGAGGAGGATGCCTGTGAACGCCCTTTTCGCAGTGCCCAGTTGTGCTCACGGGGTTCCATTGCGGGTGTGTCTGTGTGTGTGTGTGTCTGTCTGTGTGTCTGTGTCTGTCTGTGTCTGTCTGTGTCTGTGTGTGCGCAGCCCCCGCACCCCTCTCCAGCCAGTTCCGCCACTCACAACATGGCGGCCCGAGTACGCCCGCAGGCTCCCTCCTCTCAGTGCCACACTCAAGATGGCAGCTCCCTGCGCGCAGACCCCGCCCCTCCCGGCTTTGCCATAAGCGACATCGCTCTGAATCAATGGCAAGCGGGAAGCCGTGCCGGCCGCCCAATAGACGAGTGCCGAGGGCGGGTCCGGGCGCGGGGTGCCCCTGGGCTCCCGTCCCGGGCCGCAGTCGGGCCGGGGAGGCGGGAGCGGGGGGTGGGGGGGATGGCGAGGAGGCTCCGCGCCGCCATGGCCCTGCTGCTGCTCCAGGCCCTGCCCGAGGGGCTGCCCGCCGGCGCGGAGCCCGCCCAGGTAGGGGGGAGCCGCTGGGGGGGAGTCTGGGGTCGCGCCGTGCCGTGCCGGGGGGCTGCGTCCCTGGGAAGAGGGGCGGCTGTGAGTGCGGGGGGCTGCGCCGGCCCTCGGGGCAGGAGCTCTGGCCGGGAGTGCATGAGGTGCCAGGGGGAAGAGGCTCTCGGGGGCCCGCCTAAGGTTTGGGGAGCCCCGTGGCTTGAGTGAAGCTGGAGGAGATGCAGAGCCCTGGCTTTGGGGCTCCTGTGTACCGTGGGGATGCAGAGGTGGTGTAGGGATCCGGGCACGGTTGGCAGTGCCGCTTGCAGGGGCTTTGTGCGGCAGAGTGGCTGCAGGACCACAGGGAGAGGTGTTTGACTGCACACCAAGGGAAAGGTGGCTGTAGTGAGGGCAAGGGGCTGGAGCTGGTAGGTGAGCAGGGGCCTGCGAGTGGAGGTGCAGGTGTCTTTTGGAGGTGGTGACAGGGAGCAAGGTGACCTGTGAGGGCACAGGGCTGAAGGAGGTTTGGAGTGAGCTGGAGGGTGGCAGTGGAGCAGAAGATGTGGGTCAGCAGGAAAGTGGGACTTCTGTGGTGCTGCCCAGGACAGGTGAGCTGGTCTTCCCGTGGCAGGAACAGTGGAGAAGGCTCCAACCTGTGGGCAGCGGGAAGGGAGAGTGTGTTACAGCTGGGATGAGGGGAACCAGGCCTTGTCTTTGTAGGCTCTGACCACCCGGTTACTACTTTTGTCGTGCCTGGGAAGGGTTTTAATGAAGTTGGCTCCCTCTTTTTCATCTCTTTACTCTGTCTCCTGTCTATGCTGCAATATGTTCTGTTCACTTCTCCAGTGGTGGTCTCGAGTCCAGCAGTGTAGACACCTGTAACTTCTCCCACCTTGATGTGTATGGTCAGTGAGGACTGTGCTCGGCCAAGCAACCTGTGTATGACTTGGATCTTATGGTTCATGAAGTCATTATGTCTTTTTCACCCCATGGAGAGCATGGATGGAACATGATGACTTCTGGTTTGATATGGTGTATTCTGTATAAAGTACAAATTGCAGTTTGCATTTGTTGAAGGTCAGAGATAGTGAGATGCTGATCTGTGACTATAGGTCACAGGTGTCATGGGGTGCATTGTGCTTAATGTCAAAGGGATGCAGATGGATGTGTCCTTCTGGAAGGCATCTATTAAAATACTTCTCAATATTTCTGCAGAAGGAGGAGGTGAGGAATTTGTCTATGATTACAGACGTTATGAACCTCTTTTGAAGAGACGCCTCTTTTGAATTCCATTCTTTTTTTCAAGATGTTGAGAGCATCAGATCTACCTTAACAGCTGTGTAATTTGCTGTTGGTAGAGTCATCCCAAATCCCTTTCAGCTACACTGAGCCTAAGGCTTGGCTGTTCCTGCCCTAAAAATGAGAAATAAGCATGTAACAAAACACGGGATTGTGTTGAACTGTGTGTTTTCCACATTGTCTCAACTAGCTTTAATAGATGGAAGTCATGGTGCTTGCTCCATTTCACCTGCAGGCTGAGGTACGTAAACTAAACGTAAACAAGCACATCTCAGAACCGTTTTGCTCTCTGGTTGTTGCGGTACCCAGCTGTGAGCAGTGGTCAGGTGGTAGGATTATCTGTATGGTAGCTGTGAGTCTCTACAACCCTATACATGCTAATAAAAATGTCATACCTGCTTTGGAGACCGTGTAAGAGGCTCCCTGCCTCAGACAGTTTATACATTAGTCAAACAAATAGGAAGTAGAAAAGGAGGAGGGCATGGAAGCAATTGTACATCTGGATTGCATGTGGAATAGTGACATTTGTGGCTTGTGGATATACTCTCTAGGCAGTGCACCAGAAATAATCCTAAAATAATATGTCTTGAGTGGTACAATACAGGAGAGTGGGGGAGAACAGGTTTGGCTGCCTACGTTTTCTTTAAGAGCACTTGGATAGGGATGCATCTTTTACTCATTTCCTTTCCATAGTCTGTCTATATAAAACTCTCACAGCTTTTTTTAGATCTTAAATGTATACTCTGTCTGTCAAAAGGCTGGTATTATCTCACTGCACACTAGAGATTGACAGCTGCCCACTCAAAAACCAGCATGGTAATGTAGGATCTCAAGAAATGAGCATGTAACAAAACTTCATCTGCTTTGGTGTTGCCTTAGAGCCTGATTTCATCAGAGCGAGCCAGTGAGTTCATAGAGAAGACCTGCAGCAGGACAGTGCTGGACTTGGAAGATCTCTGCACCAAAGGTTCCTGTGTTTCTACCTGAAACCCTGACAGCATTTGTCTCTTGTCCTCTCCAGAGTGCTGTTGCCCTTGCTGCCTCTGGTGACTGCTGCCTACTTCCCTGTACTTTGCAGACATTTGCTGTGTCCTGATTGCTTCTGCTGTCAGGGAGAGCTTCTTGCTCAGGGTCTGTGCCCCCTCGCCTGGAAGAATTGTACCACAAACCCGGTGGTCTAAGGCTGGGCTGCAAGAAATGTGTCCTTTAAATAATTCAGGAGGTGGAGCTGTACTGCCTGGCACTGAACAAACATTCAGGAGAACACACTGTGCTCTGCAGGAGTGTCTGATTTTTCAGGTTAAAATAAGTCCTGGCTGCCCAGGATTGTCAAAGACCTTTCTTTTAACTAAGGTGGTTTGCAGAGAAAATTATGAGCTATTATATTATCTTCTATCCCAAGTCCAAGTTTATCTGCCTCTATGACTATTCAGTGCATTTTCACTTGTAATCAGAGCACAAAATTTTGTTAACTCGAGTGGAAGCATTTATTAGTAGATTACAGGCAGAAGTATTCCAATTATGTTGTAATAAAATCAGGATAAACATCACAGGAAGAAGAAATCTAGCCGTTTTCAGTAGCAGCTGTAGAAGTAGAGTCTTAGCTGCACACCTTAGCTATGTGCTCTTTCTCAGTTTGTGGCAGAAGGAAATAAGAAATGAATATATTTCAAAATGAACTGGATAAAACTTGCAATGAGAAATTTCAAACATTGATTATTTTTCTATCGTAGTTTGTCTCTACAGGGCAGAATAAAGGTTATTTGACAGTCTCAACTGTCTGTCTGCTTCCCATGCCTGCAACTTAATTATCACATAGTTTTCTCAACTGTTATTGTCTTTAAAAACAAGAGATTTAAGTGAATGTTAACTATGTGACAAGTCTATGGAATCTGTCTTTCTCTAATAAGGTGGTTTTGAGCCAAAATCTGGCAGAAGCATGTTCTTCTTAAAGACCGATTTAATCCCAAATTAAAGAGTTTGCTTGAAGTACTGTGACTTGAGGCATGATTTATCAGATGTGACAATGAGGACAGATCCTCGCTTTAAGGAGTAACTCAGCATGACTGTCACTGTGGCTAACACCCCTGTAACACAGAGTTTCTGTCCAAGGCTGTGACCACAGCTCTGATTGCACGAATGTGGCATTACCATGCTTCATCCAAGGCTTTGGCTGGATGCACGCCCTTTCAGAGCATCACTTCAGGTAGTCTGTGAACTGAACAGAAAAGTTTCAATTCTCATGTAACAGGCTCCTCATCTGTAAGTTTAAAACAACGTTTTTGATTAAGGTAAAGGTAATTAGTTACAGCTGCACTTCTGTGTCTTCTGAAATGCATCAGGTTCTTCAGAAGGAGAGCTGCTTGTGTAACCATAGGATGTATTTTGTCTGCCATATCTTTGTCTGTGACTCTTGGTTTTTTGGCTTGCTAATATCCACAGTTTTGGCAGGAGGCAGCAGAGATTAAAGTACGTGATGCACTTGCTCAGAACAGGAGCCTCTAAATAACTGCAGGCTGGGTTAAGGACTGCTCTTTCTGTGATGATTATACCACCATGAACTCGCGTGTCTCATCTGTATATCACGCTTTCCTGCTGATTAAATTTTGTTTCTGAGTTGCACTCATAATTACACAAAATGCTGTAAAGACTTTTCAACTTGCATCGCTGCAGCTGGGCAGCAGATGAAAAGCCTGGTCTGAAAATGTCCAGTGAACCTTGGGGAGGAGAGTGGCAGATTTCTTCATAGAAGTCAAGGCATCTGTGTGACTGGGACCTGTCATTGCCTTTCTGAGAATTTCCCTGCCACTCTGCAAATATTAGTTAACAAAAATATAGCTAGCACCTGTTTAGGAATGAACTTGGGCAACTGTTGCAGAGTTGCGGTGTGCCAGAAGGGAACTTGGAAGGTTTCATCTGCTGGAGTTGTTTTTGCTATGGTTGGGGATTTTTCCATCCTTCCAGCCTGTTGGGCCAGGTGAGCCACATCTGACTAGTGGGAGCATCCAGTACTGAGTGTCCCTGAGCAGTGGCTCTGCTGTTTGAGGTGCTGCTCTGCAGCAGGGATCCTGCCCAAAGTGGTGATCTGCCATCGGTAGGGAGGCAGAGGATGGATATGCTCGGTGTTTGGCCACATTTCAACAGCAGTTATTCAGACCTGGCTAAAACACCCACTGAACCCTCATATTCATTCCCAGAAGTACTGCTCCTCTAAGCATCTTCAACAGCTGCTTTTCTGCTGGCAAAAGTAGAAACTCTGCTCTTTTATATGGCTCTGTCAGCCTGTATTAACTCGGTGTTAATGTTGATGTTCACCTTTGTCTTTCTATGGTATTAGAAGGGCACTAATGTTGGTAATAGTTTGTGTTTCTTTATGATCCTCCATATGGCCATCCTCTGAGGTAATGGGCAATATATTTAGTAAATGAAAACTACCCACCTTTTCTTTTTGCCTTTTTTTTCCCCTTTAAGTCACACTGGGAAGATTGGCAGGATTTAACAGACTTTTGCTTGTGGCAAAAAGCTATCATTGGGCTAATGATCCTGTGGCCTATTTCTCCACACAATGCTGTCACTGATGTGCCCTGTGGTTGTGCCTATGCAAAGGTCTCCTTGTCAGGCACGTCCTGCAGTTTCAGTAATGCTGAGCTGCGTGTGGCCTTTTGTTCTGTCTCCTGACAACATGTACTTGGTACCAGGTTTGGGGATATTCCTCTGATCTAAGCTGCCCTGCTTTACAGGGTAAGAATTTGCCCTTTCTTGTTAGCTGCATAGGAATCTTCTGAGCTTATTAATGCATACCACCAATGACTTTGTCTCTTACATAAAGTAAGAGACATAAGGGACGTGTCTCTTACATGTCCCTTTCTTGCATTTGTTTCAGAATGAAACAAATCCAAGACAAGCAGGCAAGCTGTGCTGCTGTTTTTGCAGTGTGCAGGACAGGACTCAGCATGTCAGAGATCTTAAAAGCTGTCTCTGAGGCAGGGCCGGTGACAGTCCTGGAAGGGCCATTAGTCATGGCAAGGCAAAGATGCTCATTGCATGTTGCAGGACAGCCTGATTATGCCAGGTTTTGGTCTGTACTTCTGAGTCAGAAGGAAAAGAGCTCAGGGTGAGGGATGGTATTGTATGAATTCATTGAGAGATGGTGACAGGGAAGTTGGATCCCTCATTCCCCCTTGCTGTCATGTGTAATTGGAAAGCCCCCAGCTAAGAGGAGATGTTTTGAGATGCCAGCACCTGGGTGCTGTGGCAATGGAGCTGTGAGAGGTGATTGTGTGGCTGGGCCTGTGAAAAGTACACGTAACAAACGTGCCTGAAATAACAGCTGGCTGGAGAGGACAGGCTTGCCAAGCAGGAACTGCATGCACCTACCCTGCTTGTTAAAAGAAGCGTGTTGGTGTGGCAGTCACAAATGAAGTTTTTTCCATGATTTCAGCAGTAGATACTGTTTGACTGCAAAGGAAGGCTCAAGGTGCTGCAGAGACCTGCTGTTTATCTGCTTGGATAAGGAAAAGCTTGATTCTTCTCTAATGATGTGATTATCAGTGGGATCACCACCTCCAGTATTATTTTTAGATGATAGCTGTGGTCTGTGCAATTGCTTTTGGAACTGCGACAGAGCAGTTCGCATGCAGGGGTTTGCTAGGTGCAAAGTGAGGTAGGTGATGGTGGCAGACTGATGCAGCAGAACAAACTATTTAATGCCAATGTAGCCAATGCTCCCTGGCATGCTCTGCCCTGAACAACACCTGCAAATAGGAGGGAGAGATGGTATTTTGTATGAAGGCACCTTATGGTGCTGCTTGTTTGCAGGCCTTCTCTGCTGAGCCAGTGTCCATCCTCCTGGCATCTCCCAAGGCTGGTCCAAACTGGTCAGAGGAAAAAAGAACATGAGAACTGGGTTGTGTAGGAGATTCAGATGCCGTTTTCTGACAGTTCCTTCTTCCCAAGCACTTTTATACGGGCATATTGTAAACCAAATCCAAACACTGACAGTGCACAGGAAGCTTATGAGGAAGTGACTGAGAGGAGATCTGCAGTGCAGATCCTGAGGGGACAGAGCTTTGGCCAGCAGCATTTTAAATGGCATCTTGGTGACAATGAGTTGCAGACGTGTAGGTGGGTATGGCAAGCAGCTACCAGGACTGACAAGTTGCAGGGTTCTAGGTTTAGGGAGTAAGAGACCGCAGGGACCTTTCCTTTTTTCATAGAGGATCAAGACCTTGCATTCCTGACTGCAGGCTTTAGGACTAGCAGGGCAAAAAGTGAAACTCAAGAAAGGAAAGATCTGTTAGCAATAAAGAAAAGGATTCTCACTTCTTTCCTCTTTAATCTCCATTAGTATGAGGTGGAAGTTTGTTACTTCTAATTGTGATGTGTTTTTATTTCATCAGTAGTTTTGGTGTGTGTAAGGCAGTAATAAAAATTTCAGAGGCAATTCGAGTGGGGGTCCATGGGGTTTGGTTGTTTGGGTTTGTTTTTTTTTTTGTGTTTTGGTTTTGGGTTTTTTTGTTTTGTGGCTTGTGGGGATTTATTTTTGAGATCTGGGAGGGAACATGGGAAAAGCAGAAACTAACCCTCTCTTGGCTCTACTTCAGGCTGAGAGAGCTTTTCAAGATACTGACATTTGTTAAATGTCCTGGAGAAGGGAGAGAGAGTGACTTGAGCAGGAAAATGGATTTTATTAATGAAAGAAGATAGTTCACAGAAGAAGGTGAGCTTTATGTAGTTGTCAGTGTCCATCTCCCCATCCATTTTGAAGCTACTGACCAACTTGAATGAAATTTGATAGGAAGATGCCTCAAAGATGCATAAAATTTCAACAGAATTCCTAAAAACAGATAGGCACAGAGACACCTTAAAAACCAAACAAACGGAATCACTGAGTGAGAAGCTACACTAGTGAGCTTATTAGCTCTGAGAAATTTTTGGCTTGGGTTGACTGACTTGATACATGCCCTGCCTCTTACCAGAGCCTCCGTTGGAGCTCACAGTTTGTGAGCCTGCAATGGCAGTCAGCCTTGTGGAAAACATTTATGGGAGGTCAGCTCCAGTGGTTACAGAGCTACTTTTATTTTTCATTTTGTCTCCCACTGGCTAAAGAGCAAATTGGAAGTGAAAAGGTTGATAAGCTGTAGGAACATCAATGAAGAGTGTGTTTTGCCAGGAATCTCACCAGCCATCCTGAGCTTTCCCTGTGTAAAAGGTGTCAAGTGTTCCTTTGGAAGCAGGGAAGACACTTGACCATTAATGACTCGCCTGCAGACAGTGCAAAGGCTTTTTAGTGAGCAGAACTGCTTCACTCTTTTCTCTCGAGTCCAGCACGCAGATATGACCAGCAGGTCACGTACTGTTGTCCACAAGAGACCTTTTTTTAACTTATTGTGGAATCAGATCTGATAATGAAGAAAGTTTCGGATAATGCTTCCAGTCAAACAATGGTGTAATGGTGGCAGCCACACCAACGGCCTGATACAGAAAGAGTGCAAAATATGCAGAAGATGTCTTCCTTGCTAAGTTTTGTATTCCTTACTCTGTGTAATAAGCTTTTTAATTGTTTACACTGTATCAGGAGTCGCTTGTTTGTTTTAAAAACCTCTTTCTCTGTTTGGGATCCTCTTTAAATCCTAGGTGGTGGATGACTGCCAGAAGGAGCCCACAGGAACTGTGTGTCTTCTGTCTTCAGCAGAAGATCAGGCCATCCTGTTGCATAAATTACCCCTGTGACAGCCATATCACTGGTGGTGGGCAGAAAATCTGTCCCACAGAGGTGGCAGTCTTTAAAAGCATCTTTTAGAGCTGAGCTAAACAAGAATTGGGAGTGACTGGTGTGGAATGAAAGGGTTACGTGGGGGCTGCGATTAGAATGAGCCAAGAGGTAAGGGAAGGGCTGGAGGAGGTGGTGGACATTGTACAGTGGTGTTGTAAACACTGAACAGAACCTTTCAAGAAGGCAGTCTTCAAGGCCACAACACTGGGCTGACTTCATCCTGGGCTGACTTCATCACATCCTGTGTATCAATTGTAACTGTAAAATTACCAAACTTGCCTCTCTTCTTGGGGGAAGGAAAGAATTTTCTTCAAATATGATCTGAAAGACCTTTACTCTGCTTGGAATGCATGTAACTACCTGAATACATGTGAAAGTCATGACTCATGTCAGGGTCTCCTGTGTGATGAATTCCTCCTTTTCTTTGTGGTTGCCTCATTTGTTGTTTGCAGACTGCTTTTCAAACAGTGAATGCCGAAGAGGAGGAGGAGGATTATGCCTGTGTTGAGTTGTCTTCAAATTACCTTGTCGTTTTTGACTTCTGTCTTTTTAGAAGATGCAAACTTCACAAACAGCTTGCATTTGACTCTCCAACCTCCTGTGATCGGTAGCTTAGATAAAACAGGCTTGCTGACATCTGTCATTGCTGATTGTCTCCATTTACTGACACTTAGCACTTTGACTCCAACAGAGCCTATCTTAAATCGCTGTGTCAAAAATAAGAGCTCTTATTTTCCTCTACTTTTTTTCCCACCTGTATTGTTTTCTTTTTGTCTCATTGTTTTGCTCATTTTTCCTAGTCATCTCACTAGGAATTTTTGCATCTCACATGCTTGGTTATTAATATCACTCTCATGTTTGTGGCTCATTGTTTTTACTGAATTTCTTGCTTTCTGCTCTTTTTATCTCTACTTTCCAGAGTCTGTGATCATAGTAAACCAGTGGTTAGGCTGTCAAAACAAGAGTTAGGAGATTTTTCTCCTCAGACCTATTTTGTGTTCTTAGGCCCATCATTTGACTCCAAAGTCCAAGGATCATCCTGCCAAAGATGAATTCAGGAGGTCTGAAGCAATAATTTTCTGTTCTAAAATCTGCAGTCTGCTTTCTTTAGATGGACTAGCTGGAGAAGCAGTCCTCCTTTATTTTCAGCATGATATATATCTTTTAGAAGCATTGTCCCAGGAAAACTTTAGTTTAAGGGCCAGACAAATCTGTTGTTGCCTTGTTTCACCTTTGTTGGCATGTAACTTCAGGGTGGTGTGAAATGTAAGGGCTTGCTGTATTCCTGCTGTGGATGAGGCTCAGACTAATCTTTTTTCACAGCCTTTAACAGAGCAGATAAATTTTGGGGAACACAAAGTGTGACAGTGATGGTTTCTTGTCTGTGCTATGTTATCTAACAGTATATAACCAAAACTCTTCTTGCTGTAATCCTACTCTAAAATATTTTAGAAATGCAACCAAATGATTAAGTACATTCATTGTGTCCTAATAAAACAGGACTAAATCTGCATATGCAAGGCAGTGAACAGTTTGACTTTGGCTGGAAAATGTAGAGGTCTTCAGGGGAGGAAAGCAGCACTGGACGAGATGCTCACAGTGACCTGGCTGGGTGGTGTGGGCCATCTTGATCTTTTGGAACCAAACAAATGGAGGTTTTATTTGTGTCTACAAAACTGTGTACCTCGCATGAGTGTTATCTGTAGACTGGCTGAGTGCTGCTGTTGATGTAGCCTTTATCATTACACAGAAAAAGTTAATTTTACAGTTCTGGAAACCTTAAGTTCTAGTGGCACTTCACAAGCTGGGACAGACTCTGAAATGAATGACCCTAGATTTTGTTTATTTGTATTCTTTTGCTGAGAGCTCTTAGTACCAGTGGCTCTTCTCTTGCACAGGCACTGCCTGCCAACAGTCCTCGAAGGCCC
Organism: Anomalospiza imberbis; assembly: GCF_031753505.1. NCBI lineage: Eukaryota > Metazoa > Chordata > Aves > Passeriformes > Viduidae > Anomalospiza > Anomalospiza imberbis. Next base: position 22,976,033 of record NC_089688.1, read on the forward strand.
TTTCCTTCAGGACAGGGTGTAAGGTAAAACTAGTTTATGATTTTAACTAGTGTCTCTAATTAAAGAAATGGTCTTTAACCATACTTCTTTTATCTGGTTCAACCTAATAATCTCTTCGTTTACAAGTCTTGCACTGCTTCTGCGTTGGTCAGCTTTTTCCCTATCCTGGCAGCAGGCATCTTGCATATGCTTGTCATGAGGGCTCTTGAGGGTGAAGTGCCTTGCTAGTTTACTTAACCCAAAAGATAGCACAACAATGGGGAAAAAGTAAAAATTTTTTTGGGTTTAGCTGCTGGTGTTTGTTTTGGGTTTTTTTAGAGTGAATTTATAAATATTATTAAAAATATTTTTTAAACACCCCAATGTACTCCCTTTGATGAACAAGTAGTTTTGCAAGAACTCTTTAGTTGTAATCCTGGCTTACCCCATGATATTAAAAGAAAGTAATTTCATGTTTCTCATCTACAATGGGGACATTAAAATGGCAAATGTACTATGAACTGTATTTTTTGAATCAAAATACATGGGGATTGTGTGCTACTGACTGTATAAATACTGTGTAATTTTCCTCTTCAGATGGATGTCTGGCTAAAAGTCTTCAGGTCTAAATTATTAATTGTTAACTAAGAAACACTTGCTTTTCTTTTGCAAGGTTTTGGTCCAAAGGTTTTTAATGCCCTCAAGTACTATGGTCAAACTTTACCTAATTGTTGAGATACAGTTTTATTGTTCTTGGCTTCTTCTGTACTTGAGTGGAGACTGTTCTTCTGTTTATCTGGAAAGCATTACTGTAAATAATCGACATGTGAAGACACATGAGAATTGAGCTTTAGTGCCCCTCACAAATTGCATGTGCTCTGTTTATGCATGGAAAACAATTCGTTCAAGTGAAAGATTTTCCTTCTTTGCAGCTGACTTAATTGGTTCTGTAGCAAAGTCAAAACATGGAATTTCTTGTATCTTATTTCCCCTTGGACATAACAGCACACAGAGATGGAGATTTGGAACCAAAGCAGCAGGTTCAGTGAGCAGAGCAGTGGGAGAAGCTCGAGCTGGCTGAAATGCAAATGCAGAATCTGAAAAAGGAGTGCAGAACCCAAACTGGCAGCACAAACTGTTTTTACAGCTGCATTTTGACTTCTGGATGCTTAGTACAGGATAGTCTCTTTTCTAGGCTTTTGAACTGCATACCAAAATCTTCAGATGGCCGTGAACCATGAGAGCCTGCCATGAGAGCATACCTTGGGAGTGAAAGGGAGAGGGAACCTGGAGCAGGTTGCAAGCAGATCCTGATCCCTGTGGGATGCTCTTGGGCTGGGCAGGCAGAGGAATGACTTCCAATTGCCCGTGAGATGTCCTGGACGTCATCACAAAAGCTTGCCTTGCTTTCTTTGGCACCAGGAATTAGACTGCCCAGCTGCTGGGAAGGCTCAGACATCTGTGTTAAGTTCTTCACAGGATGAGATACCCAACCTTTCTGCAAAGAGTAGAATCATCTGATGGGTCTAAGGGGGACATTTTATATGTGCACACTGAAATGACATCCTTAAATCCAAACAAGCGTATGTTTTGCACTCTTGCTCTTTTACATTTCACCTTTCATTTGGTGATGAAATGAGCATTCTGGTTTAGCTTGCTAGCTCTTCAGTGCTAACCTGTCTTCTCCCCAAGTGTGTGGGCTTTCCATGGAGCAGAATTCTTTCAGATAATCCTTGACTTCCACAAAGAGGGAGCAGACTATTTCTGCATGGGTGGTGGGTGTTCATTTTTGCATTTGTTGCTCTCATTAAAGTGAGAGCTTGCTTTGTTTGTGTCAATAACACCTTTGATCCTCTTATATAAAGGGAACACTGGGTGTCCTGCAGAAACAACCTCTTTCAAGTGCCTTGCAATTTTATGTTTCTACATCATGGTTAACAAAAGTTCATAAATCCGTACTGGACTGGAGACCAACTACAGTTCTCTATACTGTATTCTGCAGCACACACGATTTATTCTCAGCTTGACCTCGTGATTGACCTCATGTGGACTTGTGCCCATGTAAGTAGCAGCTAAAATCAGTGGTCTGAGCACTAATCTGCAAGTTGCAGACAGTAGGTTATTTAGTGAGAATGCTCCTCAAGTCTCTTGCAGCAGCATTTTCATTCAAAAAGGTCACTTCCATGAGTTCGTGCACAGCTGAATTTAATGTTCTTTCTCAGAAAGGCAGGCCACACTGGAGAGTCCATAATTATAATAAATACAACTTTGTTCTCAGCTGAAAAATCCATCTGAAATAAATTTTTCCAGCCCTTCCAAGAAATGCTTTTAGTAAGATAAATAAAAGCAATTCTTGCCGATTTCACATTCATTCAGCAGGAATGTTGGTGGGTGTAGGGTGCCTCCACTTAAGTCACTCATCACAGTGCCTTCTGGGCTCAGTCATATTCAATAGCTGGCTAAGGATAGAAGTTGCAAATTGGGTTTCTCGCAAACCAATTAAACCCAAGTTCATTATTTCTTACTTGGTTTGAATCCTGGTTATTATTTTGAGTAAAATTGTTCTTAGCAACAAGTACAGAGAGTTCAGTTACACTCTCAGACAAACTTTCAACAATGCTTTGATAGGTGCATCTGGTTTTTGGGATGTGCGTGTATTTATACAAGCTTTTGTGGCTTATTTTCTGGTTGGCACTTCTGTGTAGTCAAAGAAGATTTGTTTTCTTCTGTGTTCTGTTTTGCAACAGTGGAAATACTGAAAGAGTCTCAGCCTAAATATGGAAGGAAAACTAGGAGTTGTTCTTTTCCTCCAAAACTTGTAAGCAAGTACTTTTAAAAAAAATCTCCTCTTTGCTTTCATCTTTCAGGAGACTGAGCAGAGTGTGAATTGTCCTATCTTCTCTTTCTTTTATTTTTTGTCTAGTTATAGCAAAGAGGCTTTGCTAGTTGATTGGGATACTGGTGGAAGCTGAATTGTCACACAGTTCTCCTGGGTTCATGTGCAGGTCTGGTTACCTTTGAGATTTCAGAGGGGCTCTGCAGGGTGGTCCTTAAATATCTTCTTGCTTTCCCTGCAGAGACTCTAGATAAGCAGTTTCCAAGCTCCTCCACTCAAAGCTACCACAGCTTTTGGTTTAGGAACTACCTGGTTCCCATTGGTCCCACTGTTGTACAGGTGGTTGTTGCTGCAAGGTCACTCTTCTGCTGGGATCTATGAGACTGCAAGGGAGAAAAGACTCGCATGGCAGTGTCAGTTGTAAATGAAAGGTAACATAGTCATTCTGCTCTTACCCTGAATTTGGACAGCCCTGTGCTGTACTGCTTGGCATGAAGAACTAGCTGCATGTAAGCTGTCTCGTCCTGTTTTCTTTTCACTTTGGAGAAAGGGAAGCATGGAGGCCTTTCTAAAGGAAAGAAGAGCCTGATATCTAGGAAAGAAGAGACTGTTGACTGTGAAGGGAGAAAGCAGAGGGAGGTGATTGAAATCTGAGTGCTCTGACTTCATGAAATGCAAGTGATAGTCCTGGACCTGAGGATGTGGGGTGGATACTCAAATTTACTTTCATTCACCTTCTGTGTGCTAAATGAGATAGTCGTCTCTCAATGACTTGGTATCTCTTCAAGCCCCAGTGGGTTTCCATTGACACCAGAGAATGATCAAAGGGGAAATATGCTCTCTCTTGCAATGCAGTCTAGACTGGACCTGTGCCTTATGGTCACATTCATTTAATACCGATTGGGAGCAGATTTAATTAGCACTTAGATCATGATGGTCTGCCTTTTTTTCTCAAGGTATTATTTTCTCTGCTTGGTTATCTACTTTATTCCACTGCCTTCTTTTTCCTGATGCAAGTCTGTGTTCTCTGTTTTATCTGTTGAAGCCATCAGGACTTGAATACTTGGTGCTTACTAATGAAGCTTGCTTGGCAGTGAGAAGGCATGGGAAGCTCACTTAAACTAATTGTTTTAGGATCTCTGCAGGCACCCTGACCCTATGCACAGACATGGTTTATTTTAGAAAGGTTGTCTTAAATTAGAAAATCAGCTCTTGTTCAAAGATGAAAACACACATTGATCAAAACCTGAATTTCATGTGGAATGTGTAAACATGTAATTTGGGTTAGATCTGGACATTGGGAAATATGCGACACTGTTGTCCAGGAAGTTCCAGTGCAAGAAATGTGGGGAACTTCAGAATGTCACATTATCTGTCTCCTTGGGGAAGTGCCTCAGAAATCCTGACCTCTGCATTTCTGCCATGTGTGTGACGCTAGTGGAGATGATCACTTGAGCAGTTGCAACATTCTTGTATACATGAGTTTGAATGACATTATGAACTGTGGAAAGAATAAGGCTGTGCTTCCCAAATCGCTCCCCAGAGACTCTCCCTCTGGCTCTGCACATGAGCATTTACTTTATTGTCAAAGCACTGTCTGCTTCCATCAGTGCCATATTTCCTATGGCCAAATCACAGAAACCTTTTTCTAGGAGTCTATGCACTTGAATTTTTAGGGATGATGGCTGTGGTGCTCTTGGACACTACTGCTCTTTGCTAAACCATCATCCAGTGTGTAAGGTTTTGGGCGGACACAGATATCCTGTTCCTATCCCCATCCGCTAAAGGTTTCCTGTTGAAGATGTTAGTTTTACTCTCCTCTTTATCAGCCCTGACAAAAGTTGTTGTTTAAATGTTGCTCAATATTTTCAACATGATTTTGGGATGACTGCTAATTCCTACAATGCAGTGTTTTGTTTTAGAATTTCTAATCCCATTTTCTATGACTAAGTTCAGTTGCGTGGTTTCCCCGGAAAGGATTAGGGTTTACTGCTATAGGTACGTCATCCTACCTTTGAAGCTGCTTGCTCATGCTTTCCTTGGCAAGCTCTGGCAGATGTGCTTGGGAACAACAGAGATGGTATCTTTTTGAAGCTGTGAAAGGGTTAATTGGAAGCATGTTTATGAAATCAGTTTGCTCACCCTTACAAGCATTTACTGTGATCTTCTTGAATGCTTTTGGAAGATTTATCACCTGCTTTTGTAACTTATATTACATTTTTCTTTCATTTCTTGAAACTATTAATGCTATGTGTGATATTGTGTGATTACCTATGATAAATACCTTTTCTTGGCAAGTCCTTAATTTACACACCTCTTGGATGACAACTGGAGAATGTGACTGTCTTCATGTGGATGGCCTGACAGTTTTGGCTGGTATTTTTGGGATAGCTGAAGGAGTTTAGAGCAGCTGAAGCCCATCTGTACTTCCAACGCAAACCCAAGCAAAGGACTTTCATCCCCCGGCAGGCAGATCACTGTTTGTACAGATGCTTCTTCTCAAGAGCCTTTTTGTAGGATTGGTCACACTTTTGGGTGAGTTTCCATATGTGATGGGGAGAGGGGCTGATGGCTGTTCATGGGAGTATTATTTTTCATCGGGGAGATTAAAAATACTGCTATTGATTAGGAGATGGCTTTGGAGATGCTCCAGTGAAATGGAGCATCTGCACATATGCAGTACTCTTTGAAAAATGTTAAACAGCATCTACCCTCTGCTGGGAATTCTTAATTGTGCTTTTGGCTCTATCTGCCTTGCTGGCACATGTACCATTGTGAAATTTTTACAATCAAACAAAATATCAGAGAATGTTTCTCTTCAAGACAAAGCTGATAGCTGCCTTCAGCTGATGCCTCTGAAACCAGTTGAGGAGCATGTGCTTGCCTCATTGGACCTGCACCTACCTGCACTGCCATAGCACCAGGATATTGATGCTAGGCTTCTGGATTGCAAAGAGCCTGGATAGTTCTGGTAGGGTAGATGCTATGATGTCAGGCTCTGCAGATGTACATGATGCAGTTGAACAGAATGCGAAAACCTTAGTTCCAAGTAAGTTGTCTCAAAGTGGATCTATTTGTGCATTTTCATACAAAATGTGTCTTCATTTTTAGTAAATTTCTAAAGCCATGACAGAGACTATTAGGAATTGCTGTGTTTACCCCTGTCTAGTAGTGAATGCTGAGCTTTGCAAGTACTGGCTTTTGATACAAATTCATGTGTTGTGTACTTGTAGTACCAGGATCTTCTAGAAACCCATAGGAATCAAGTGACTGTTAGTTGTATTTTCTTGCTTGCTAAAATTGCACAAATGGCAACTCTTACTTCTGAAGATTTCTTCCCAAGGAAGTATCATCTCCTGGGATTTAAGTATTTGCTGATGCAAATCTCTGTGATCACAGTTAAAGAACTACTGAGTGTCACATCATTAGGTCACAAGTTCAAATCTAGTCCAAAGAGGTAATGGGCATTTTTATACCCCTAATGCCTTTCATCAGGATTTGTGTTTACTTGCTTAAACTAAAATTGGAGCATCTGCTATTCAAAATTATCGTTCAAGTGGAAAATAAACACTAGAAGCAGTTCTTTCTGTAGCAGAAAATCCTGTTTGACTTGTGTATCTGTATATGCTTGTAAGCACACATAGAGCTTTAGGTGGAATAAAGGTTGCAGAGAAATGGATGCATTTAGTCAAGTCCGGTATTTTTGGTATGCTTTTCTATGACTTTAAATTGCAAGAGCTTTTGAATAAAATATAGGAGGAGGATACAGACTTTGAAGGCAAAGAAATTTTGAAATTGAAAATGCAATGGGAGAATATTTTGAATGGCAACTGAAACACTTTTGGATGAAGTATTTCTGAAATTCTTACAGGCAGCTGCTCTTCTAAAGAGTGATGGTTGGTTGGTTGGCTTTTTTCTTTTCTTTCTTTCTTGTTTGTTGCTTCTAGCATTCATGTCAGAATCCTTGTACAAAGCTGTACTGCTAAATCTGACCTCTAAATTCAGGTTTCCAGTCAAGAAATAGGCACTTCAGTGTAGAGTAACATCTAGTACTTGTGATAACACATTGGACTGTACCTTGCCCAGGCTGCAGAGAGCTTCAAGGGTTCAGTTCAGCCACACAGGCCTTTGCAGCTTCACAGTTCCTCTTTGAGTTGTTATTCTGAAATTGGGAAATCCTTGCAGTCTCTTTGAGATATGCTGTGATATGGAAAGCCTTGCTAATCCCTGCAGTCAGGGGCTGACCTCTTATGTGCTGGGATCTGCCTGCAACCAGCTCTTTCTTCGAACCTTTTCCTGAATGTTTCCTGAGCACTCTCTGGCTTGTTTCAGGGACCAGCTTGGCAACGTTATCAGGAATCAATAGCTGGAGTCCTTCAGGAAAGAAGTTGAAGATGCTGAAGTATGAATTCTGGTGTCGTGGTTGTTAGAATCTGTTAGCAGAGACGTCAAGATGTGAAGAAGAGAGATGTGAAAGCCGGTACAAGTGTTCTTTTCTTTGTGCTCCTGAGTTGAGAAATTAAGATTTGAGCTGGCTTCCCCACCCCAAAGGCTCTTGCATAGCTTCCCATGCATCTCATGCCATGGGAGGTCACTGGTAACTTTTGTCAGCATTTTGAGGTACAAAAAGTGGGTTGTGAGGTGTGGAGACAGAAAAATTAGATATTTATTGGCATGGAAAAAAAATTGCCCATAGAACTTGAGAGTCATCACTGTGGCATTTTGTTATGAGGGCTGCAGTCCTGTGAGTCTGGAATATATGTTTTCACGTGTGGTTACTCTGTAAAGAGTCTTCATTCATGTGAAGGTCTGCGTTTTTGACACTTTAGGAGAAATTATGAGATAATTTTTAATCCCGATGCCACTTATTGCTACCACATTGCTGGTATCTCAGAGGCTGTTGGCAATGTATTTATGGCTTCCTACTTAGAATGTCCAGTTACAATCAAGTATGTCAGAAGCACTGAGTACATATTTCTGCATCTCTTTTGATGCTGATTTTATAAAGGCAGTATTGAAGTTCTGCATTAGCAAAGGAATACCAACCACTAAACTATTTCTGCCAGTACTTTAAATCTCTGATTATTTTTTGGCTTGTAACTGATATCAACCAGAAATGATGCATGGCTAGGAATCTTTCTAAATTATCATCCATCTTTTTGCTGGAGACCAAAAGAGGAAAGTTACTGAAGTGGAAAGAAAACTTTTTTTTAAGCTGAGTCATGAGAATATTGGCAAGTCGCAAGGGAAAAATTAAATCTGGTGTTTGCTTACTATCGTTAACAATGAAATCCTCCTTTACAGGAAATTACTAGAGTGAATTATGCTTTCAGTCTCCCTGATACTGTGGAAGAATAAAAGAAAATAGAGTTGTCTTGGTTTTAAATTTTTTTAAAATATAGATATTTGGTATAGGATAGGGGTAAATAAAAGGAAGATGCTTCTTTTTACTGACATTTCTCCAAAGATTGACCCTAAAAACATGGTCATCATCAACAATTACTAGTTTCCATAAACAGTATGATTTTGTATTTGCTTTCTCTTATTACCTGCAAATAACTAAACCACAGAATGTCCTCTTCTGAAACCTGTGAGCTTTTAAGAGTTCTGCTTGTTTTCAGTATGTATACAAATAGGAGTACTGAACTAGTATGAAAAATATCAAATATAAAACAAAGCATGTCAAATCTTTTGTGTAATGTAAAGTAATAGGTGTTCTCTATAAACATTAATGACTTAATCTGTTTCTGATATAGTAAATTCTGTTCTTATTTTGCTAGTAGAAAAGGAAAGAATAGAAAACAGTGACTTTGCCAGACATGAAACTGAGTGCAGCCTGAGAATGGATGACTAGTTATTTGCAATCCCAGTTATGTTTTGTATAGAGGCCATAATTTGTCTTGCACAAGAAACTTGGCTAATGTGAAGAAAAAGTGTTATCTGCCTTTTTGAAAATAGATGAAATAGACTGCAGAAGAACATACTTGTCAATGGGAAGTCAACATAAACTTAAAAGTGCAGGCATCGAGTACAGCTGAGCACGACTGCAGAGAGTAAATACAGAAGCTCTTGCCCCTTGCTTTTCAGGCTGTACATAGGACCAGGGAGTACCTTTCATGAGGCTGGAACAGGCTTTTCCATCCCCTTTGTGTCTCCTTCATGTAAGTCTTGGTGCCAGGCTTTCATGACCACATGGAGTGAAGCTGCAGGTTGTCACCAGCCCACAGCCACAGCTCTTACACTCCTGGTGACAGAGAAGTGTTTAGATATTAGTGGGATTTGATGTCAATCAAATTGAACATGAGAATTTCAGGGTGTCCCTGTGCAGATTTTTGTCCTACTGCCAGATGTGCTTTACTGAACTGTTTCATGTAATGAACAGCGTTTTGTGATTGCATTGATCAAGATAACACCTTGGGCGTGTTCAGCATGCAAGGGGAAAAGTGAGGTCAGTGGGAATGAATGTTGTGCTGCAGCTTAGACTGGAAAAGAGATACTTTGGTGTCCTGGGAAGAATAAGTCTTGGACTTCTGCCGTGGGGCATTCAGTCTAACATGGCATCTTAATGTTCTGTGGCAGGTAACTTTCCTGCATTCCTTGTTGGGCTGCCCTGCTTGTTCAAGTGATGACCAGCTCTGTACTTTGTCCTCTGCTTTTTCCTCTGGCAGGCAGTCCTTTCTGTTGTCCTGGTACATGTGCTCCAACCTTGCCTGCCATCTCCTTCTGGCTCAGAATTAGCCACTGTGTTGTTTCTTGTAGATGTGGTCACAGGTCCCACCCTTTAGAAGACTGGAAGCCTGGTTTTAAGTCACCTTCACAAGCTTTTTGGGTGTGATGCATAGCATGGAGAGCCATTTGGATGTTGGTCTTTCAGATATCTGGATATTGTGGTGGGAATGAAGGCAACCAGAAAAGCACCAGGCAGGAAAATCCTGTTGGCTACATCTGCCAGTAGCCCTAGATGAATAAAACTGAGATGTTCTCTTAACTTCTCCACCTTTCAGGTTAGATCTGTCTGTTTGTTCAATGAGTGAGGAGTATTATGTCTCAGAACATGTGCAGAAGTGGATGGCTACCTGTAGAGCTCTCAAAAACTCAGAGAAGCTGATGTTGGCATTCTCATATTCTACACTGACACAGTGACATTCCTGGTAAATTGATGGCAAAACATAAAATCTTTTTTTCTCTTGCTCTTCTCCACAGTTTAACTTTCCTTATGATGTTTATCTCTGATCAGAGGATATTAACAAAATCTTTATCTTCTTGGTTTTACAAATTTGGCTTAAAAATTCTCTACTTGGCAAAACTTGGCAAACATTGCCTTAGTATGCAAACAGTGGGGATGGGATAGGGGAAATCACTTGGCTGTTGAAAAGCTGCATATGGGAAAGTCACATGGAGGTTTCAGTGTTTTATTTATAATTCTGCAAAGGCCTCTTCTTATTTGAAAAATAGGAGACACCAGATAGTGGCTTCTGGAAAGCAAACAGCTAGATTCTTCCATGAGTTTTTTTAACATAAATATTAACTTCACAGATTGTGACAGTATTTTCTCCTTGAATACTTGTTTTTAGCGTTCAAGATGTATAACTGGTAAAGTAACATTGTGAAGAAAACTGTAACTCCTGTAGCATCTGTTTTTTAAAATTCTAATTGTGAAGCCATAAGAGATACTTTGTTTTCATTTAGTAAATATATACTGAGTTTCCAGGAAGGTAACTTGATTTGCAATAGGCATACCCAGTGAAAACCATATGCTTTTCATGTTTGTCTTTTATTGTAGGATTAGAGTATTTATTTCAAAGTCTTTTTCAGAAGAACACTAGTTTGGACATCACCATTGAGTAATATTTAAGTAAGAATCTTCTGCATTTTCAGATTTGGCTGGATATGTGAGGAGACATTTCCACACACAAGTGCTTGGAAGGATTTTACTAGTTAATAATGTAACTATGAGTTTTATGTCAGCTTGATTCTGAGCAGTGTTTTGTTGATACCAGTATAAGTTAACTGTATTATGTGAAACTGCTTGAAGAGAGCTAAAGGAGCAATAAAAGTGATCTGCCTAAGAGGCTTTAGCATTTTCCCTCTGCTCAGATTGCTGAACATGACTAAGTCTTTGCAGAATGACATCTAAGGTTACACTTGGAGTCATTAAGTTATAAACAGTCCATAAAATGTTTTGCATACTTCATGTTAATATTCCTCAGAAGATCAAGGTTCCCTCGGGAGAAATGAGAATATGCACCAAAAACATTCTCAGTCTTGAGGTTTATCCACAACTTCCTTGATCACTAAAGATCAACTGTCTCATGAAGACATTATTGCAGAACAAATTTTGATGCTGCTCTGAGTGTTTATATATCGGAGGAATCTACTGGGTAGTGCACTTTCATGTTTTTGCTGACTGGCTGGGTTGTAAATTACATTTGAAAGTCTTTCTGACTCTAATTTGGTAGGTTTATATGAACCTTCATGTTCAAGAATGTTTTTGAGCCCCAGGCTGTGTTAGAAAAAAACATGGTAAAAGTGTTCAGATCTTGACAGAATGTCTGAATTTGTGCTATTGAATAGATAGAGGGTTTCTTTCATTTCTGTTCATTCTTAGTAAGGCTTAGAGGCGTTGGGGGTGAGTTCTTAACCTTTCTTGAAGATGCCAGTCTCTCTGAGAGATCTGACCCACCATGTTGGTTGTTTTTATTTTTTGGGTGTTTTTTTTGGGTTTTTTTTGCCAAGAATAAATCTGTCTCTGCTGTGAAAAAATGGTTGTTCCTAGACACCGTCCAAGTAAAGCTGGGTCTGTGGGGGGGACTGTTGAACTTGGGAAAATGGTCTTGTCTTTTGTTCTGGCGTTAGTGTCGACTGCCGATACTGAGTGCTCGGCATCCGCAGTGGTACAGCAGCAGCCTGTGCTCCTTGCCTATGTGGTCAGCTGACCTGACCTAGGGCAACACTGAAATAAAACAAAACCTCCAGACCACCAACTTGTCCTTCAGAAACTAATCTTATTTCAGATTCCACCGTTACTTTGTGAAATACTGGGATTTATAGACCTGACAGGATGGTTCTGGCAGAGCTATCACATTACAGCAAGATCTGGGCTCTCAGTCAAACCCCTGACTTAGTGGCATTTCTCATACCTAAGGACGCAATTCACAAGGGATGTCTTGGCATCTGCACGCATCAAAATTTCTTCCAGGTCATCTAAAGAGAGCAAAGAGTGGAGGACTTGAACAAGAATCTGGTGAGAACTGCTGTAAGCTGCAGACACTCCCAAGCCAGCTGCAGTTCAGGGGCTGTAGGAACCCCTGGTGCATCTTCCTCCTCTTGGGAGGTTTAGGAAGAAGCATTTTCCATGTGCATGTTGGGTTTTTGGAGGCCTACCTGTTCCTCAGGGTAGTTCAAAAGCTGTCTGCAGACAATTTGACAGCATCACTTCACAATAATGAGAAAGCAGCAGGATTTCGTTTCCTCCAGCCTGTCTTGAAAAGGGAAGTAGAAAAGCTCAGCTGTGCAGAACTATAGGACTGTGAAGCACGAAACAGCTGGGAGACTTTCTTCTAACTGCACAGCTGAAGAATACATAGTTGCATGTATGAGAATTCACCCTCGTCTGACAACAAAGCTGCTTGATTTGTCTCTGTTATGGATCTGGTTTCCAGTCTGAATCCTTCAGGCATCTCTGAAGGTCTCTTTTGGTGCATGGTAGATGCAATGAATGCCACTGGTTCTGCTGGCTTGCTTTGGCAGATAAAAATTCCATTTCACTAATATGTTTTTACATTTACAAAAGATGGCTTTAGCTTTTTTGATTTTCCTTGGCTTTGAATTTTCCAATAATTTTGGGACATTTTTGATGGTCAGTTATTTTTCCTCATAGTGACTTCAAGTCAGTGTGAACTCAGACTGCAATAGACAGTCCACTGTGTGTTGACACTTCTAAAAGATAAAGCCATGCTGTCAGTTTATGCTGAATTCTTTCCAAAGATGGGGTTTATGTGGTAAAAGTTCTTAACATTTTTCTTTCTCATTCCAGACCTGCATTTGAAAAGGATTCTGAAATTTATTATCATCTTCATTATATTTTGCTGATGTTAAAACCTTCTACCAAATTCAGCCATCTGAAACTGAAGGGACAGTAAAGATTTTACTGATTTTATCATTTATCTTTCATGTAAAAACTATATTGCACCTAGTAAGGAACACACAAAGGCTTAGGAAAAGGTTCTGCAAAACAGTGTTAGATATAAAAAAAGAAAAAGAAAGGTATTGATCTAAAATTTAATGAATGAAGTGAGTGTACAATAACTCAGTAACTGATACAGACTGAAAGGGTTTGCAGCTCTTTGGTTCTTGAGGGAAAAGACCCCCAAACAGAAACTCCTGGTTGTAAATCTGCACATATGAAAATAAATACTGAATGTATAGGGGGTCGGATTAAAGGAAAAAAAATAAGAAAAAGTTAGAAAATTGTGTAGTGCTTCAGTCTCTATTGAAGTACTACAATAAATCCCTGAAGGTTTTATAAGCATCTCTAAGGCAACAGGAAATGAGCAGTGTGGATTTATCAGGAACAACCTCATGGGAGGAGGCTGATGAATTTAATTTGGTTAATTCAATGGATGTTTTACTGCCCAGCCTGAGTGAGGCAACACATTGGTTATGGGATACTCGGTGAGGATCTGTGTTCAGGAGGGTCCATTAAGTGATGAATATTTGCTGAGGAGTGTCTGTGGTGGTCACTGGGATCCAGGAGGGATTTGTTCTGCCTCTGTGCCAACAGTTTGGGAGACAAAGAGAAAACACTTGAGATGCAGAGGGAAGTTTGTGTGTGTTTTTTTTTAAACAGGAGAACAACTCGAAGAAATAACCTGAAGTCTATTTCACTTTTTCTCAAGTAAAAATGCAGAGTATTTAGCAATGGAAAAAGTGAAATAGTCTGGGATTTTAGACCAGAAATTGAATGCAGTTCTTTCAGTCAAAAACTCAGCAAATCTTTAACAGTGTAGAATTGTTCTATACAGGTATTTGGTAATACTCCACTCTAGTAAGTGAAATGCCCCATTTTGGATCTCACATTTTAAGGTGGGTTTAACTGTCAGACTGAGAAAACCAGTAAAACCTTGATTTAATCCTTGTAGTCTAGGAAATAAAGACTTCTGTCTTCTGGAAGCAGCTTATAGAGGAATGGAACAATTTTCCAGGTGAGCTAAGTTAAGAGCATCACTACAAACAGTCATCTTGTTTTTAGTGGAGAAGAAAAAATTACTGCCTTATCTTGCACTAAGGCCTGAGTTAATGTTAATGGGAAAGAACATCCTTATGTTTACAGGGCATCAAGCACAGGAGTATGTCCCCTGTTGAGGCAGTGGTTACACTAGTAATTGCAGTTACCTTAAGAATAGGGTAGAGAAATGTTGATGCTTTGGGTGCTGTGAATCGTTCCCAGAGCAGTTTGACAGCCTGGTGCCTCTGGGTTTGCCTCTTTGATTTTCAAGCAGCCCTGACTTTTGAAGCCTGTGTTAAGAAACAAGTGCTGAAAAGGAGGACAAGTCTGATGGTCAGTCTGTAATTAAATCTGTAACTAAATCCTGCTCACAAATGTTGCTGTCTGTTCCTAAGTTCTTTATGTATTTTTACCTGGAAGATGTCTTTTCAATGGTCTAATGACTTTTCAAAGTGCAGGCTGGGGCTCTGAAATTAAATTAGTGGTTAGTTTTCTCAGTTGTTGCCAGGAAATGAGGGTTGGTGTCCTGGTGTTCCAAAGGAGATGTTCAGAATTTCTATTCCCCAAACTACCCACTTCAGGGGAAAAATACTACTGTAGGAGCCTGTGATGTGTCAGAAGTGAGTATTTCTAAAAATTGAAAATATTTCCTTGTCTTAGACAGGGCTGTGAGCTTTCTGAGTGCTGAGGGTGGTGTATATTGTTCACCTTTTGAAGAAAAAAATGTTTTGCTAGTTGGGGGTTTTTTTTTACATTTACTGTTTTACTGTAGTCACTCTAATTAGCACTAACTCCTTTCCTTCAAAAAGGTAGGATGTCAATCAGGTTTTGATCTGTTTTGATTTTTTTATACTGATGCATACAGACCATTTGGTTTATGCTACGGGAGAATTCCAAAAGAAGCAATGTTTGCAGTAGTAAAAGGTCACTGGTTTTGTGATCTAGAGCACATTCATGTCTGGGAGCCAGGCCTGAGTAAGGAGGAAAGCAAGTGCTTGATCTCTCTTTTCCTGCAGCCTGCAACCTTGCTGCAGAGAAGTGCATGAAAGAGCTAAAACCGTGTGGATCATCTGGTTCTCCTCCTGTTCTGCACAGCCAGGGGAGTGTTCACTTTATCCTGCAGTGGAATAATAAACATTAATGGAAAATACAGTAGTTTGGATAAGATAATGCCCATAAAGGCAGACTATGGTTATCAATGTTTCTTCCCAAAATAAAACTGAATTAAGTTTTTAATTACTGAACTCTCTGAAATAAGCTTATGCACACGTTTTGCACCTAAGGGGAAAACCCTCCAGATACCAGGAAGGAAGGTGAGTGAGACCACAGGGTGTTGGAGGTATCTGCCCTTGAAAGGGCAAAGCCACCTGGCCAGCAGGTTTGTCACTGAAATTTAGAAACTGGCTGTGATTCCAGGTGCCACCAGTGCCTTTAATGCTTCAGCAAAGTGCAAACTGCGTAATGCCAGGGCCAGTGCTGAAACGCGACACTGGGACATCGCTTCCTCCCAGCCGCCTGTTCCTTACATAACTTCGGGCTTCCCGGGGCGGCCTCTAGCTGAGCCGAGCCCGACAGGAAATACTTGGGTAGCCGGTGGCAGTTCTGCTAGGCATTGAAGGAATAGCAATTAATTGTATTCTCACTCTGGTGGTTGTAGTACTTCGTGCGCTATCCCCGTTCTGTGGTTAGGGAAAATGAAGCAGGATGGTGAAGCTGGTGATGGGAGGCGCTGAATTTTTCTGCCCTGTATGCTTGGTTTGAACCAGCTTCATCTGCACTGGAAACCTACATCTGTCAGCTCTGGTTCATGTACACCATGTTTTCTGAGGACCCCCTCAAAACATCTGCTCTCTGGTTGGCAGAGCACCAGAGTGTGTGGCCTTTTGGGGGGCTTCTCTTGTTTTCCTGGTAAAGATGTCAGTCAAAACAGAACCCATAGTGTAACAGGAGAGATTAGGCTTTAAGATACTTTATATTTTATTCTCCTTCACAGATACAGGTGAACTCAGCTTGAATCTGTCCTTAACCGTACACAGCGCTGATTTATTCCTTACTTTTGTTTATTCATTTTTTAATTCCAAGTACTTGGAGAGATCATAAGCAATGCAGTAATTCAAGATAGAAAAGACAAATTTTTGTTTAAAATGAAGCTTTCTGAAGTGTTTTTTTCCATAAAGTTGCATTTTTAAGGAAGTTTCTAGCAGTGGAGTTTAAGACTAAATAGCTCTCATAGAGTTTTGTCTACAGATTTAAAAGTGATGTCTTTAATACTGTTTTGCTGTGATCTTTTAAATGCTTGTGGTATTGAGCTTTCTTAATAGTTAAACTTGTGATTTCCTTTCATTCTTCGTTTTGGTTGTATGAAGAAATGTGATCTTCAGTGCCCCTCGTTTTGGAAGAGGAGGAGTCTGTCTTTCTGCTTGTCAGACCACCACTCCATGTGGAAGGGCTTTCCGTATGCTTGTGCCAAACTTTGAGCCTCAGCCTACTTGAGTCTGTACAGATGAGTTTGTGTTTCTGCTAGATAACAGAAATCCTGTAAAACTCAGATACTGCACAGCCCATTGGGTTAATTAAGAGACTTCTAATTTTGGGAATACCATATTGTGATACACATGTATTTTCTAAGAGGAAGAAGATTCAGGTAAAGCACTTGTTTGTAGTTTGAGTACTGTAAACGCAGTCTCCTGCAAACCAGAATCCATTTATCAATGGAGATGTAGGTAACACGGCAGGGCCTGGAATTAGAAGTCCAGGGATAATAGGGAAGTTCTTGAGGGCATACATATGTAGAGAGCAATTTGAGGACATTTGCCTCAGCCTATGCAGTATTGCTCTGCAGTGTAACATTACCAAACCATAATATCCAGCAGTGTGCTCAAAAAGAGGTGGCTGCTGATGTCTTTTTTTTTTTTTAAGGATTTCCCAGAAAATTTGTTCCTCCAAAGAAGGGTTCAAGCCACCATGAAGACGTGTTCTGCTGGAGAAACATAATTCTCAGAACTTAATGAAAGAACGTCTTTGTTGTAAAACAAGCTGCAGAAAATAAGATTGCTGGAATTTGAGGGGAGCTTTTCTAAACTTCTTCAAGATGTAAACTTATGCTCAGGAAAGGCCAACAAACTTAAGAGAGGTCTGACCAGACTATATGCACAACAGCATATCCAGCAAAGTCTTACCTGATGACAAAGCCTTTTTGACCAATTTTTTACCTCTTGTCAGGTTAATCAATGCATGGTTCCTGAAGCAAGAGCTGAGTGTCTTTGGGCAACCAGGTGCCCATTTGACACGACTGTTTCTGAGCAAGGTGTGGGTTTTGGAGTTATAAGAAAAGTAGCAGAGGTTAACATCAAATTACTGTGTAATTTGCAGAGGTACCATCACCTACAATCACAGGCATCTGCATGTGTGATTGCCTATCACATCTGCTATGTGTTCCTATCTCTGTGGGTGTTTCCCATAACCAACATGCCTGTGCGTCATGTGTGAGACTGGATTTTATCTGAATATTGGCTTTTCACACAGTGGCGCTTTGTGACAGTGCAAAAGGGGCAAAGGGCACTTAACTTGCTTGGATTTTATCTTCTTGCCCATGGTAATGTAATGCAATTTGGCTGATCCCTGATCTTCTTGTGCACTCCAGACTTCTGTCGTAGGTATATCTTGGTAAATCAC
Organism: Anomalospiza imberbis; assembly: GCF_031753505.1. Lineage (NCBI taxonomy): Eukaryota > Metazoa > Chordata > Aves > Passeriformes > Viduidae > Anomalospiza > Anomalospiza imberbis. The sequence continues at coordinate 22,993,750 of NC_089688.1, forward strand.
GTAGCCATCCTTATCTTCAACAGATTGTCTGTTTTTGTGGTAGGTTCTTTATAAACACATTTGCAGGCTCTGAGAGTTCATGCCCTGCCTTATCTGCAGCAGGCCTTGGCCTGTATAGTTAGGCCCGGCAGCAGCAGTGCTGTATCCCAGATAACTGTTTCATGTAGAAAAGTATCCTTTTCTTCGAGGATCTCTAAGTTAAGACTGTCTGCTGTATAATTGCCTATTGACTTAGCCTATGATGAAAAATCCATCTTCTAGAACCCCAGAACATTTTAGAGCAGCGTTATCCCATGGAATCTAGAGGCAATAGAAGAGTAAGGAAGATGAAAACCTTAAAGTCAATTCTAGTCACCCCAGCACTAGTGTTGTTAGTTTTGGCAAATCCTGTCTCAACAGTAAAGCCAGCTGCCATTTTGGCATCAACAGAGACAGACTTGGCATGATCCCTTCTGGCATCAAAAAAATGATTCGTGGGAGCTGGCACTAAAGCTGTGAAACAAGGGTAAGTAAGGCCCAAGGGAAACGCCAAGCAGCCATGAGATGAGCACTAAAAATAGTGAGTTGCTGTCATTTGTAGAGAAATCAAATAGCACTTGTAAGAGTAGGGCATCCAAGTTCTCCATCAAGGTTGTGCTCGTAAGCATCTCTGGGACAATGCATGTCTGTGATGATCTGACCAAAGGGCACAGACGGGCTGTATTTTTGGTGCCCACATGGTGCAAGACTCTAAAACTAGAACAGACGCTTACCGTCTTAATTCTGTGCTTAGGGGATCCTGTTACTGTCTGCAGACTGCCTTCTTCCCTGTCTGGAGCAGATCATCTCCTCTTGAGCCATTACCAAAGTCTGTTTGCATACATGGGCATCAGGAAGACAAGAGCTGTAGTGCCAAAAAGCAAGGAGCCAAGCTGGTGTCCCTGTACCACCCCGGATACACTGTGGCACTCTCATCAAGTATTTAACAGCTGAACTCTCCACTCCCTCCTCCTTCTCCCCCTCCCAGCAGGCTTAGAAGAAAGCTGAGTAGGCTTTACCGTGACTTCGTAACCCACTCCAGACTAAAAGTGAAGCCTGACATCTTCATTTGGGCATCTCAGGTGCCCAAAAACCTGGGAATGCCAAAGGGGCAGAATCAACCCAATCTTTTTTGAAGCACTTAGCATCACTTCTCAATAGGGCACTTTCAACCCTTTAGTCCCTCTGTGCCTCAGTGATGAAGGACTTTGAAGCTTTTTAACACTTCTGGGCTTGGATGGCAGACGTGGGTGTTAGAGTGGTCACACAAAAGTAGATGATTCTCACAGACTTTGGCATTACAGTTGCATTGGTTTGGCTGCAGCTCTGTTGCTGTGAAGAAAAGCAAGCTGGACCTGTGGCTATCGTTTTCTGCTCCATGCTCCAAACGGCAGTAGGAACAATGTCACTGAGGGCTGAAAACCTCAAGCTACGCTTATAAAAAACTATTTTGGTCTCAGAAAAGAGCCTGGACTTTTCATTGCTGTCATGTCCCATCAGCTGATCAACAGAGTGGGTAGGAGTGTCTGAAGAGCCTGGATGTGGTTGCTTTTATCTCCTCTGTCAAACGGGTGTTGGAGAGGACTCCTCTTGGGTATGTCCTCCACAACCACCCCTTGTCTGCTCCCTGCCCTTTCCTTGAATGCTCTTAGGATAGCTGAATACAAAAAGGCAGCTTCAGAGGAAGGATTGCTTGCTGTACAAAAGTGCAAAGGGAAGTGCTTTTCTGTTGGCATTTCTTCACCCACAAAGGAGCAGTGAAGAGGAGGACAAACTCTCACTGAAATAGCAGATGATGGAGTGGGTAGTGGCTTCCTCTGTGGTGCACACTACTTGAGTTCAGGGCTTACACATGGCTTTTGGGTGGAGATGTGGTACATATTTGTACTTGCCTGCTTGGCTGACAATTGCTGTTTGGGATTCAGCTGGAATCAAGAGTCAGTTGGAATCAAGCATGAGTTGTTGCTGTTGGGGCTCTCAGTAACACTGAGAATATTTTGAAGTGCAGAGTCTCATCCTCACTGGTCAACCAGTTACTCAGAGAGAAAGACAGGTAACAGCAGTGAGGTTGAAAGGCACTGTCCCTATTTGCTTAACTTACTAAGCTCCAAGAGTTTTTTGCACTTCTGAATCACTGAGCTGACAGAAGTGACGGCTTGTGGGGAAGAGGCACTGCTTCTTACCACTGCAAGCCCTTGTGTTTTGTTGCACATTAAAATTTATTGATCCATCAGACTGGTTGCAGTGCTAACTCACACACCGGTTCCAACAGATATGGTGTCTTTTCCTGAAATTATTCTTTGCTTTCTCCAACAAAGATTAAGACAGTTTGGCCTGAAAAATAGTAAATGCAATTATTCCAGTGTTCTTGTTTTGTAGCTGAAGTGCATGTGGATTGGGGGACCCACTTTACCCCACTCCTAAACAATACAGTAATACTAGACAGAGTGAAAGGTTTGTTTTGGGCCACTTGTCCCCTGAGCAAAAGAGTAGATATTCTAGGTCCTGCAGGTACTGGAAGTTACCAGCCTGACCTCTTCTTCTTGGTCCTGTGGAATTTATTGGTGGCATTCTTGGTAGGCAGTGCCAATGCTGTATGTTACATGAACCCGGGACACCTGGTCCTCACACTGGAAAGGCATCATGTTCTTGTAGTGCTATCATTGGGGTGGGGAAGTTGCCCTTCACTCTTCAGGGATCTACAAGTGCACAGGTGGGCAGACAGAAATGGTTTGTAGGCAGATTTAGCATTGCATTGCTGTTCCAGCATTGGTCATCTCCCAGTGTCTCATGCTGGTTTTGCTAGCAAACTTGTCCCTTTCAAATTTTTGCTGTCAAGGCAGATGGAGCTTGTTGTTCCTGGATATTGTCTTATTCTAGAGAAACAGAGATCTGCTTTTACACCTTTCTGTACATTTGTTTCCTTTTGCTGTTCTTTATTCCCCAATCCATCCCCAGGACAGGGAATGGTAAAGTCACCTTTGTTGAGGTTGCTTCTTTCACGCTGTGTTTTGAGTGCATGCCAGATTTATGAAGTCTCAGTCCTAGCACCCAGGGCTGCAGGCTGACTAACAAAAATGGTGCTCCAGAAACACTCCTCTTATCAACATGAAAATGACAGAATGCACTGGGGAAAATGGAAGTATAATTAGATAAAATTGTTCCAGCTTTATGGTCAACCTGTGTATGTAGCTACAGAACTATGGTATTAAAGTTTAATCGAGAGGATATTACACATCATCTGTATTTACTGTGCAAAACCTCTCTCTGCCTAGGACTATAATAGTGGAGCAACTGAGAGCAGCCTCATGCTTCAAGCCTGACAGATTTGAGGTGCACAACATCAGTTTTTCTTGCAGTCATGTTATCATAACTGGATCTCTTCAGGGTGTATCAAAATGAGTACTATACCTTGCTTGGTTACCAGACCTGCTTGCAAGCATCTCCCATCAAACATGGAAAGCGACTCTGAAATGGCTCGAACAACTTCCATCCTGTGCTTCACTTGCACATTATAGCTGAGGTCATGAGGCACAGTGTGTTGGCCTCTGAAGGTACTGAGCAGCATCCTCTGTGGGACATCAAGTTTGGGGCAGATGGCATGTTCTGGAGCAGTATTATAGACTGGTAATGCCTAGAGGCCTCTACTCCCTCTTTTCCAGTAGAAACCTGCTCACCACTTTTCTGTGGTGGGATCCATGCTGACACACCAAAAAAGCGTGGTTGGTGGCTACCTAAACAAGCAAATTTTGAAAGTAATGTAGATCCCATAATCTGTCCTGACATTAGTCCTGACTTTTCAGAGCCCTCAAGAGAGTCATCTACTGAGGAGCTGTGTGAGCAAATACACAAAGTTTATGTTGGTTTTGTTATTATATCTTGGATAGATGCACTCTTATGTAGCCTTTGCAGATCTTAAGTTCCAGGTTTGTATAAAGGAAGTGAACCCATGCTAAGCCTGCCTTAGAGCTGCTCTCGCTTTCATTAAAATAATTATTATTTCAGCTCTGGTTTCCCCCAGGCAGAGAGCAGTAGAAAATTAGAAGGGTTTTGGAAATGGACAATGAGCAGCTGAAGGCTTTAGGATAAGATTTTACATTAAGAGGATAGGGAAGATTGATATCTTTTATAAGAAGATAGCTAACAGGTACAGAGTAATGAATGGGTGAGAAGATGGATGAGGACTTCTGTTCCCACCTGTTAATAATGTGAAAGTCAAATTAGAAGGTGGTGAATTCATTCCTGATGAAAGAAACTATTTGCTTACAACCACTGTCTATGAAACTCACTGCCACCAGGCAGAGCTTTGGGGCAAGAATTTACAAACTTAAAAAGGAGGGGGTAAAATGATACCAGTTGGTATATACAAAGCAATTGCAAGGATTAGGAGAACCTAGGTGTTTTGCAAAGGGTCTGAGGCTGTTGATCAGTGTTTTATAAGGGTATGAGCTACCTTGTCCAGCTCTTTTTTTTTTTTCTGTCCTTCTACAGGGTTTTTTCCGTAGTCGCCTATAGCAGAGTTGTGGAGCATGTTACTGGCCGCTGTCACTCAGGGACTGCAAGAGAGGGTGGCTGCTGCTGCTGCAGTCGAATGTGGTAATGCCTGCTTGCAAACCGCCTTTTTTGTGTCAGTCTTTCCAGGATTGCTAAATTCACACATAAATTAGGATGCTTTTGCTTTTCCGCCAAGTTGCTGCTTTTGCTAGTCCTTCACAACTTGTCTTAGATCTGGAATGACGCTTTGCCTTTTGAGTGTGTGCTGGGGAAGAGGCGGGTGGTTAAAGTTAGATTTCTTCTGACAGTAGGGATTTAGAAACTGCTGCATTAGCTCAGCCCTGCGATCTGCCTGGTCCAGAGCTCTGGATAGCAACAGCCAAAATCAGATGTTTCAAAGGCCAGTGTGAGGCCACAGAACAGATTACTAAAACAGAAAGCTGCCCTTTTATATCACTGGTGTTTGTCCATAGAATTGGAAAAGCAAAGGTTGAAAGTTTGTTTGATCCAAGAGCACAAAAGCTGGAAAATCCCATTGCCTGGCTGATGCTAGTTAACACCGATGTTTAGTATCCTCCAGGAAATTGCTTCATTGCTTGTTTTCTCTTAGGGAAATCAGGGATGTGTTTACCCTTAAAAGCATTTTTAGATGGTGCCTTAAAGTTGGTGTAAAAATAAGTAATGCTTGTGTGTAGTCTCACAGCCCAGTTGTGGAAAGGACACACAGAGTGGGGTTCTCATTTGGGAAACCACTCTGGGCTGGACTAGGCTGGACTGAAAGGAGGCAGCAGTGGTGGTCACTGAGTGGTTCTGGCATGTGCAAAATGGGTGTCTTTTTCTGGCACTGCTGAAAGCTGTCTAGCTGTTGGGTGGCAAGGGGTGTCTGTTCTGCTTTTTTTTTTTTTTTAGTTTCCTCTTTAATTTTTTTCTCCTATTTCTAATTAGTATTTGCAAGAATTTTATGTGATTTCTCTCTCTCTTCTGAAGTACTGAAATTACTACAAAAACTGCTACTAAAAAAGACATTCAGTGACCTCACTATACAAAAAAGTATATTCCTTTCCTTGTCATTTATTTTAATGTGTTGGGCTCCAAAGCCAAAGAAGTCAAAAGCCAGGGGAGTTTGTCCTCTGTCAGATATCCACGGAGCTGCTGCTGGGGCATATGGGAGTGGCAATGGTGTCCCAGGCCCCCTCCCCCCTCCCCGACAGACGAGGACAGCTGCTGATTAAAGAGAAGCACAAAAAAAGAGGTTGCTGAACTTTCAAAGTGGAGGTAGAAAAGGAAGTTAAATTTAGATTACCTTCTGCAGTGTCATCTTCTACACCGCTGTGGAACTTGCTGTACTCCTTGGGGGAGGACAAACAAGACATGCCATCCTGGGCACCGGATGATAAATTTGTTTATAAGGCTTAATTGCCCCTTGGCATGAAAATGTGAAATGAGCTCAAGTAGAATGAGAAACCTTTTGATGGGGCTAGTCATATTTTCCTTGGGGAGAGGTAAATTTGAAACTCTTCCCATCATCTGTCTGATGCTAGAGGGGTCCAATCCTGTTCCTTCTGAAATCAGGGAAGTTGCTGCTGTTTCTTTAGAGGGACAGCTGTTATCAGGAGTTGAGGGTTGAACAGTGTTATGAGTGAGAAAAAGTGGAACTGTGGTGGCAGGCAGAAGGTGGCAGGGAAGTGCTTTGGATCTGTGAAGACTACCGAGGTCCCCAGGGTCTGGAGGTACTCAGAGAAACCATGGTGGTGGCTTCTAGGACTCCAGTGCTGTCCAGCAGGCAGCATCAAACTTAGCTTTCTCCTCAGAAATAGATGAACTGTCTATTTTTGCTTAGTGAGATTTAATCATCACCACGCTGTTGGCTCATGACAACATTTTTAATAGACTGCCCTCCATTGCAGCATCCCCTTAGCAGGGAGGAGAGCACTTTTGCACTCTGCTCCACCAGGGCTCCCTGACAGGTCTCGTTTGCAGCGACTTGCCTGGTGTCACCCAGCAGCTCAGCAGTCTTATGGTTCAGGGCTGCCTTTGGTGGGGGGCTTTTTTTTTTTTTTTTTGGTGGATGCGTGGATTTTTGGTTTGTGTTGGAGGTTTTGTGTCTGTGTGTTTTTGTGTTGGGGGTTGGTTTAGTTTTTTTTTTTGTTTGGGATGGGTTTTTTTGTTTTGTTTTTTGGGTTTTTTTTTTTTCAGAACTGCCTGACCTGATGTCATTTCCCTCTTGCAAACACCCCGGCTGGGCTGCGTCTGAGATATGTCACAGGGAGTGGGAGGAGGAGGAGGGGGAGCCAGCGAGTGCGTGCAGTGTCCCAGGACCCTGTTTACTTAGCATTCCCAGCTGAGGAAGCCCTGGTTTAAATAGGATCGGAGAAGCAGGCTGCCCACAGCAGATGAAGAAATGGTTGCTGTGGGGCTTTAAATTCCTGCCTTCCCATGTGCTGGCGTGGAGGATGAGCCTGCAGAATGCCTTTCCTCCTGGGTCTCAGACAGGTAACCAACCGGCTTAAGTGCGGTGGGAGCTGCTTGCTCAGGTGGAGGATGTGACTGATTACTTTTATTTTTATTTCCCCCACCTCTAAGGACATGATTTCTGACTTTCCCAAAACGGAACTGTACAATCAGCACTTCCCCACCCGTGGCGTGTGATCGGAGAGCACAGTTGTGCGAGAGTCGCTTTTTATTAGCAAGGAAGGAGCAAAACTGTGAGCCAGGGATAGAAACTTCCTTGTTGTTGTTGGAGGCTTTGCAGCAGGGAGATTCTTTGTGTCCTTGGGTTTTAGGGTGCTTTCCACAGTCCTTAAAATGGAATTGCATTTGCATTTCTTAAAAACATGCCGAACTTTGAACTGTTTTCTTGTACAGGAATTATTTTATATGTAAAACTGTGGATTTTTAAAAAAGAAAAAAAAAAAAAAGAAAAACCAGGAAAAAAGAAACCAGAAAATACCCAGGAGGAGGTATATACGTGTGTGCGCGTCTCATCTCTAACAAAAGTCACAAAATGGAAAATGGCAACATGCTGTGACCCACAGCTTGGTGATTTTTAATTGTTTTGCGAGAGTTTGAGCCTGAACAAGAAACTTGGGATAATTTAATAGCTGGTAATATCGAGTGGAATGAGAAATGGTAGCAACTGCCCAGCTGCTCTCTGCTGGAGGAGGTGCCAACTATGTGTTCCTAGGCTGGGGAGAGCAAACCCTTTTTTTGGTTTGGGAGGCACGTCTGTAGGGGAATCTAACTGTAAACTCTTTCCAGCACTGCTGTGATCTGTATTCCACAATAAATAAATACTGAATTATATCAGAGCGCTGCTTGCAGTTTCTAATTTAGAATTAAGAAGTCGAGATTGGACCATAACATGCTTTAAACTACCTACTTTCAGTTGTTTATCAGCGCTAAAAGACTTCAACTCGCTGCTGAGTAAACAGTGCTGTCTCTTTTTCCTTATCAGTTCAGTTTTGGTGAAAGGCAGCTCTCTCCCCACCCCCACCACCCCCACCACCCCCCCCCATTCCGAAAAGAGTTTTACATAAGAAACTACCTCTAGCACAATGACCTTCTGTGATTGGTGCAATAGCTATAAATAATAGATCACTTGTTAGCACTCAGGGCAAAGAGACTTGCCTTAAAAACTAGGAACTGAACCAGAGGGGGAAATGCAGGCACAAAGGCTGAATGGCTTTAGGTAACTCTCAAATTGCAGTGAGATGTAGCTGCTTCAAATGCTGAGATTGCTTGAGACTCACAGGTGTGTTTTTCTCTAAAGTTCCTGTTTTTAAATAATTAATTTTGTTTTAGAGATGTGTTCAGTGCAGTTGGGGTGCTGCATAAGGTGTAAAAGTAGAAGTTAGGTGTAATTTGGCTTCATTTGCTGGAGCAGTAAACATCTGGTTGTATCAGTGGATGGATGGTACTTTTTTCTCTGCTGGAAACTTTTTGGCATCAATAGAGGCATTTACAAGAAGCAGGAAAAAAAGGTGTTGCCTCAAGAACACAAGAGCATAGTTGTTGACTATTTTTATCCACTGATAAAGGATATACTGGGAAAGAGCTGCTTGAACTTTTCTTAGTTTTAATCATCTTTAGTCTTAAAAAAAAATCTAAGTATTTGTGAGTATGTCCTGCATGCAAATATTATTCAGAAATTTCTTTTTCCAAGGGTTGTTACTGAGCAGTGCTGTTTAATTGAAAGTAGGGGAGGAATTCAGGAACATCTTATCGTCTCCATTGTGTCTTGGGTTTTACTTGGTACATTTGGACTGTAAACACTTGGCTGTCTGGGATGCCCTTTGTTGTTCTCACTCAGCACAAGGGATGCTGATCCTGGGCTGCAAACTCATGGAAGAGGTGCAGAGTGGATTGCCCTCCCATGAGCTTTGTGATGAGGAGGGAAGGATCAGAGTGAGACCTTTGGCTCCCCAGGACCCCTGGACTGCGCCGAACAACTGCTTTCCCTGCATCTGCCTTCATTTCTTCTTTGGGAGCTGGCAGCATTGTAGCATTGCAGATGGACTGCCAAACACCTGGTAAAAGTAAGGTGTCTGGTTGATTTTGGGTTTTTTTATTGCTGCAGTGGGGATGATACTTAAATCCCTAAAAAGCTAGGTCAGCACTATCTGACATCAGTGCAATATGGGTGTTTAAAGCTCCCATCCAAGGAAACATGATTGTAGGGGATCTCTGCTTTTAGTTTTGAGTGAGCATTTCGTCCTAAAGTTGAAGATGGAAGCTCGAACACATTCACCTAAAAAAAAAAAAAAAGTTGAATTCTGAATGTTTTCAGTTTTAATTTTAACTGCTTGAGGTTTTCAGCATGGTCTTCTGTTTGGTGGTTTAAACCAACAAAATGCAAGATGACCTCCTCAAAGCTGTAATTTCCTAGAAGTCTAGAAGTGTGTTTCTTTAATGTGAGAAGGCTGAGGACTGCAGGTGGGAAGCTTCTCACAAGGGGTGAAGAAGTAAAGGTATGGTGCTTATCGAAATTGAAATTTGCAGTAAACAAAAATGAAACCAGCTCTTACTGAAATATATCAAAGTGTCCATGATCTGTGAAAGGATAGTGTCCCTTTAAAGATAGTTGGAGTATTTCTCCAGGATAAATGGATGCAACAAACCAATTTATTCCTCAGATAAAGGTTAATAAAACCTTGGAGGTTCTGCATCTGCTGGGGGTGAGGATGGGTCTGTTGTGGCTGATTAATCATGGTGATCTAAATATAATTCTCCTGATGCTGGCATTAGCAAAGCAATAAATGTTGTGGATTAGAATTCCCATTTTGGAGATCTTTATTTTGCCTGAGACAGCTCAGAGGCATCATTCCTCCCCGACTGATTATACTTCTAAAGTGTTTGCATATTTGCACTTACTACACTTTTTTCCCCACATTCTGTAAAACAAAATTTGTGGTGGGTGACTTAAGAAGCATCCAGACTTGATTTATTTCCTGGCCTCGGCTGTCTGTCATAAGGCAGGCTTACAGGAATCTATCCCCTGTTGTGCTGGCAGGGCCTGGCACATGAGGTTCCAGTAACTCCCAGCAGTCAAAGCCACTTTCATCTGCAGCAGTCTTACATGTTTTTGTTAAATTGAGCCCTCCAAAGGCATGATGCTTGCTCAGATGGTGGATTTCTGCTTTTATCTTCCAGAGGACTCACAGGTGTAATGTTTGTGAAGGTAGAAGGTGTCTGGAGGCTTTGGTGCAGGCTCAGCCACACCAGTGTCTGTGGATCCTGAGCTGCCCTGGTGATGCAGGGTGCCCAGCAGTTCTGCCTGTGCTTGCTGTGATCCCACCTGCTGTCCTTCTCTGAAAGGATCTGGTGAGGTTTTGTTTAAGATTAACTTTGATTAGGAACTGGGGGGCTGCTGGCAAACCAGGAATTGTAGTAAACCCTGTGGCAAGGTTGGGCATTCCAGCCTAGTATTTTCAGTAGCACTTTTAACTTACTGCCACTTGAGTGCCTTATCAGACAGAGATCATTTTCTTTGGTAATTCTGTGTGTGCATTCTCACGAGCTGTTGCTGATGCACTTCGCTAACCAGCACTAGTGATAGTCTGATATGTGAGGTTGAGTAACAGCCAAGTGGGAACTAGTAAATAGTGGATATCAAATAGTTGTTTCTGACATATTTAATATACTGACAGCCACTTCCATTCTGTTACTCAGAATGTTTAATGAATATATATGCTTCAAATACTGATTGTGAGTTACTCAAAATACATACTTCAATGCATTTTTCTGATGATAGTGTCACTTACTTAAATCCATCCTGCTTGTTATGGGTGCGGCTGGGTACTGAGAGCAAGGGACTGCTGCCTGTGATTAATGAGATTAGTGAAATAACTAGGTCAGGATTTTGATTTATTATTAAATAGATGCTTATTACCAAAGTCCCTATGAGAGCTGTGAAACCAGAAGGTCTGGAGTGGTCACACCTTGAGCCCAAGTCCTGTTAAAACCAGTTGTATCTTGCCCTTCAGCAGATGCCATTTTGGTAGTCTCCCTTCATCCTGTTGCTGGGCTTTTCTGAGTCCCTCTGTCTGTATGCCTCTTATTCAGGCCTTTACTCACTCCTTCATCCTGTTGTTATTCTCCATCTCTTCCTATTAAAATAGTAATTTGCTGCGTAGTGCCTTGACAAATGCTGTAGTGAAATTTGAAGAAATTAAAGAATTAGAGTAGGTAAAAAACCTGGCTATCCTAGGAGACAGAAATGGCCTAAAAACTGCTGTAAGTAAACGCTAGTCACGTTTCCAAGTGTTTCCCAGGGTATTACCAAGGTTAGGATGAATGGATACTCTGCCAGTTTGAATGACACATTGAGGCCATATAAAGGTGCTCATATTTAGGGTAATGGTGTCTAGATTTTTGTGGAAAGAGGAGACAGAGCAAAAAGCTAAAATGATTATTAGATTTTGTGATACTGGCCGCTGCTGGTTTTGGTTACCTGATTAATGTCAACTGAGGAGTCAACTTTTGTAGGTTGTTGGCTGCCAACTATGCACTTCTGAGTGTGGGCTGTGGTGTTTGTTGCTGCAGTTGCACATATTAATTTTCAGCTTGGAAAAGAGCCACGCTAGCCTGGAATTTGCTCATCTTCATCTTTCTCCCTTCTGACTTAGCAACAGTGTGTGCCCAGGTTAACTGCTGACTTTTGAGAGTAGAAAAGAGAGAAGTGCCTTGATCTTTTTATTGTGATGGAACTCCACTGTCAATCAGTTATTTCCCTTCATTTCCAACATTGGCTTCAGACGCAGTAAATCCTAACAGATTTACAGATATTAAACCCAACCAGGGATTTAAACAGGAAACCTTTACAAAAGTAGGGTAAGGAGGTCTCCTCCATCCTTCCTTGCAGCTCAGTCAACCTACAGACCTTCATGAATGCTTCTTGTCTTGATTGTGCCCCAGATTTTGACCTTTAATTTATCACATAGGCCTCCAGTAAAGGTCTAATACTTAACTGGAAGGTGAAGAGAATAATTGGCTTTTTTCCTTGGCAATGACGTTGCTGTTTGCTGTGGCTTCAGATGTGACAACATGCAGCACTGCCTTGAGTTCTCTTATAACTACCGCTGCTGGATATTTTAAGGATTATTTGTAAAAGGACTTGGCAGCAAAAGTGGGCTACTGGTAGAGTTGCCGAGTTGCCAATATGGTTGTGGGTTTATCATAAATGCCAAATATCAACAAGAAAATAAGTAAAAAAAAATAATCTTATTCACTATTACTTTATAAAGTTTATGACATGTGAAAACTAATCCAAAATGCCCCATCTTAATACGAAGAGACTCTCAAAATACTCCAGATAAGATCTTGCCAGCTCAACCAGTTTCATGACAAAGAGCCTGTACCACATATCACAAATTGTTTCTGTTGAACTGAACTGGGAAGGAACACAGGCTCCACGTCTGCAGAGTGTTCTCCCAAACGCTCCGCTCTGACTTTTTGTGTGTCAGGGACTGAGTGATTCCAGTTTCTCAGACCAGCTCTTGAGATGGTACCACGGAGGCAGTGATGCACATGCAGCCTGGGGTACATGCTGGTTTACAGGACAAGGTGAATCCCCTGAAAGTAGCTGGGAGTCTCCTAGGCTTTGCAGGTGGGTGATAATGGATGGCATATTCTGGCTTCTTAGTTGTGAAACAAGACTACTCTGCTCTAATGGAGCTGAATGCTCTTTGAGAGCAGATCCATGTAGATCCTGCTTAGTAATCCTGCCTGGAGGCATCTACAGTTAGCTGAACAAAGGCTGGTGGGGAGGGATGTGCTTGCTTGCCTGGATAACAAGAAAATGAGACCCTCCTTCAGCAGGGAAACCCACTCTGGTGTGAAGAAAGTGCTTTTGGAAAGAAACCTCCCCCTTCTGTGTTTTCCTAAGGCTACCTTAAAAATATTCCAAAACCCTTTTGTAATAGTTCAATAAAAACTCCATGCTGGTGTAAGAATGACTAAAAATTACCATTAAAAGTGGTGCTTGTAATGGAAATTAAAAACAAAGGCAGGTCAATAAAATATGTGTGCTCCAACTTCGCTTCTATGAAGTTTTTTCTGCCATATATTTTTTCCTTATCTATAAAATTACTCTTTCTGCCCTGTGCCTTGTCTATGGCTCTTAGTGTGAAAAAGGAAATAGTACGCTTTCATAGCACAAGCACTTGGGATATTGTTTCCAGGAGACATTTAGACTCTAGATAACTGTATTGCTGATATATCTAAAGTAGTTAGTTTAGCAGCCTATGACACAAAGAATGCATGGGAGAAGGAAGTAGAAATAATAAAATGCTGCTGGTATGAAAAGTGCAGCCTAAGATGTAAATATAAAGTGAATTCAGATCAAAGAGGTTGGAAGTAGGTAGAAATTTCCTAATAAAGAGTGTCACGGTCTCTGTCATGGCTAGGGTGGCTCTACATAACCTCTTCCTTGACTGCAAAAAAGGAGCAAACTGTACAGTGGCTCAGCTTTTCACAGAAATGAGTCTTGACTTAAAAGAGGAAAGGAGACTGAAACACTTGTTCCAAAGGAGTCACCTGTAACATATCCCAAAACAGTGCTCTCCCTGTGCCAGAATCTTTCCCTAGTAGACTTCTATTTGTGAAGATCTGTTGCCTTTACCTTCTATCTCTTTCCCTGTGCCAGGCTGTGTAACCCAGTGTTAAGAGGCAGCCATGATCTGAGCAGTAGTAGGACCATGTGACCTGCTGGGATCCTTTCCAAACCAAATTATTCCTTGATTCAGTGAAACTGTTTGGAAACACGGGTGACAGTTCTGGGTCTGACATGTGGCCCCCGAGTCTGACAGCTCCACGTTCCCAAAAGCCTGTTGGTGGCTGGGCTGGCAGAGGGCTGCAGAAAGGCTCCAAAATGAGCTGCTTAGACTTTGAGGAGTGTGGCTGGTGGTCGACACTGCAAGGACTTCAGAACCCCTGCTGTTCTGAACTGTGGGAGCTGAAAGCCAACTGTGGAACTATTTGAAGGTACAAGCATATGTGCATTAGCAGGGAAGAGCATTTGTCTTGGTCAGTGTGTAAAGAAGCTCTGGACAGTAAGATTTAAACTCTGCTCTTGATGGGAAGCAGAATGTCACCTGAGACTTGATCTCCAGGATGAACCTGCAGAACACCATCCTAGCTGCTCAGGATCCTCTGCTGAGAATGTACTGACGCATGTTGGCCAGCTGGGTTAGCAAGGATCAGCCCTGCACATAAGCATATGTGGAAAAGTAATTTCAAATATAATGAGGTTGGCAAGAGGGAGTCAGTAAGTTCAAATAAAAGGATGGTGTGATGAAAGTCTCTGAAATCAGGAATGCTGAAAAATATAGTTGGAAAGTGGGAAAAATATAGTTGAAGATGTTATGAGTTCCTGCTGCCTAAAGACATTGATTTGTTTCTTGTTGCTCCTCTTTGAAGCAGGCAACACTGAATGGATGAAATTTTTGGGGAGTAAACCAGAAGTGGTCAAGGATGGATCAAGTGTGGTGATGCAGAAGAGATCATAAAATGGCACTGTGAGACTGATTTTTCACCAGCTCCATGTGATTCATTTGCTGGTTCAACAGGTCCCATTGATCTTCATGTGTTATAGCCACACACCTCAGCTAGTCATTCTCTGGCTTGAGCATTATCAACAGGATTGCAATTTTGCAATGACATCCTTATTTCTCAATTCTCTTCATATGGGAGCCAAAATCTATGCTGTTCATCGGTTACGATAGCTCTGCAAAGCCAACAAAAGTGAGGAAAAATGAAAATAAACTGATCAGAGCAGATAATAGATGTGTCCTCCTTCTAGTTATTTTGCTGGCTAAAATTACTATTTTTGGAATGAATAGCATGCTTGAAGCGGAAAATGCTGTGCTAGCTCAGCAAAGTCTCCTAATAGTTGCCACCAGTTAGAGATGGAAACACCTCCTTACCATATAGGAAAATGGTGTTTCTACTGTTGACGTGCCAGCATCTCAAGGCAAGAAACAAATGTTTGTTTGAGCTGCCTGTAGTAGTTGGACTGGTCTGTCCAGCAAAATGTTTGTCTCTTCCTGAAAAATAGAGGCAGGTACCCCTCCAACTTTTTGCCTCTGTGGGTGAGTTTTAAAGGTGCTTTTTAGAGCCTTTTGTGGAAATCATGAGATCCATGGAAGGAAGGGAAGCAGTACATCGTATTGCTGAGTTGTGTTTGCTGAATTGTGCCCTCACATGATCAAAACTCTTCCAAAAGTTGGTGTGACTTCTTAGGAGAAAAGAATCAGCATGGGGTCTTTCCTGTTGAGCCTCAGATGGCAGGAGGTGGTTCTACTTTTAGAAGTTATGTTGCTTCTGTAATTTGGGTGCTTAGGTGAGAGACCTGTGTTGGGGAGCTGTGGCTCCAGCCAGGGTGCAGTGTGGTGGGGAAGTGCTGGTTCTCCTCCAGGTCCCTAAATACACTGAAAACTTAGTGCAGGAGTCTTCTGCATTGAAGCTGCTGCCTCACATCACTTGTTCAATGAGGTGGTTCAACATTTGAAACGCACTTTGTATTTTGTATGTGTGGTGGCACCATAGAGGTTTATGAGAAGTGTGGCCATGGTGGACTAACATAAAAGAGAAGAATAGTGCTGTTCAGCCAGTGCTGGGATCCACAAATGTGCATCCCTGTTGCATACTGGTGGGGTTTTGTTGGGCTTTAGTGGATTGGTGTTTCTTATTTGCAAGTTGGTACTTACAAATTTTTTTTCAACATGGCTTTCAGTATAAGCCTACCCACATTTTCATTTCCTTATAATACATTTCAAGTGAACGAAAGTGAAAATAAGAACTTTGTTACAGTGGTTTTAATTAAGATTTGTTTGTTTGTTAAACTCCGTAGTGTTCTTGGAACTCCCAGGTTGCTTCAAAACCTATTAGAGGATGTACAAACCACAGCCTGTAAAACACTTCTGTTTTCTTGTGTTTTATACTTTTTCCCAGCCATGTTTATAGACTAGCAGGAAAACACAGACTTCTGGGAAGTGGTGCACCATGTGAGGAACTGAGACCTCACAGCATAGACCTTTTCCATGTTAGGTGCCTTGAGGACCTGCTGGGTGATATGCTACAGCTGATTTGGCTCTGCTTCTGGACTATTTTGCTATTCCAGGAAGAAGGTTTACAGGAATGCTGGTCTTCCATAAAGCACATGGCTAATTGTGATGAAATAATTTTGGATAGGAATCTTGCAGGAACATATTGTAATTATCACTTAGATGTAAAGGAATCCAAGCAGTCTTTTCTCAAATTATGATGTTCTCTTTATGAATGCTTTCCCTCCCCTTGGCATTCAACCCCAGTAATACAGTGATACTGTGTACAATGTGGAACAAATGTCATCTCTTCTTCTAAGAGAATGCTTGGCTCCCAAAATGTGGTAACTTTTAGTGGAAAAGGAAGGGATAATGAGACAACAGCACTGACTAGATGCTAAAACAGTGTAACTCATGGGTTTGGAGATACGGGGATTTTCTTCTGAATGGTCTTTTGTTTTTTGGTGGTCCTTAGATGTCTTTTAACCTCCTTATGTATTTTAGAGTTTCCAAAGACGGTAACTTTTACTTTTCAAATGCTTGCAGATCATTGAGTAAAACATTTACAAAAGATACTGACAAAGCATCTTAAAAGTGTGTCTGTTTAATTTTAGGACAAGGAAACCTGCATGGGTGTCAACAATCAAAGTTACATATGTGAAACGGGCCACTGTTGTGGACAATCCCAGTGTTGCAACTACTACTATGAACTCTGGTGTAAGTCCTTCCATTTTGTATGGCTTCCCTTCCTAATCTGCATGGCTCTCATACCATACTACAGGTCTGGCTTGTGTCCTGTGGGGTTTTATATTCAGCTCTTGTTGTGCATTGCCATTGTGTTTCACTGCAGCACAATCCAGAGCTGATGTGATATGACAAGGAAATAGAGTTGTCACAGTGGGTGCTTTCTCAGGAGTAATGGGTCATCTTGCCACTGTTGTTTGCTCTTCTCACTGATTTGGATACTCAAGATGACATTATACAGGAGTAAGGAAACCAGCTTGAGGGAGAAATGCCATACACACAACACTAGAGCTCGACACACTCAAACAGGGAATTAATTCAGTGTCTTTTATCATGTTGGTTTTGTTCTTTACGAGCACAACAAGTTTAAATCTGGTATATATTTTTAAAGATGTCCTTTCAAGGAGGAGGGCCAGTGTGCTTATTCTCTTCAGGACTGTTCAGAGTCCTTGTGTAGAGAGAGTCTTGGGTAAATCCTGGGGGTTTGCAGTGGCTGAATGTGGTACTGTGAGGATCACACATTGCCCATTGTAACCCTTCTTATCTTCTCTTTCCCAAAATGCGAGATTTAAAAACACCAAAGTTTCCAGCAAATGGCTGAGTGACTATACCTGCTGAGTCTCCTTAGGTGGCAGCAGGCAGGTCAAAGCAGGTGGTCAGCAAAACTTGATTAAGATATATGGAAAAATGGGAAGTTGAAAGCATAATAAAGTGATAAATGCTGAATTTTAAAGGAAAACTTAAGCGTGTTCAGTCTGATGGTGACTTCTTTCTCTAGGAGGAGCACAAAAGGGTGAACATTGATGTGCTGTTGTACGCCGTGAGCCTAGGCTGGGAGGGCATCTCTGCTCCTGGAATTTGGAAATGTGGTGCTCTGAACTTTGTACCCCTACATTAGAGACTGGAGATACTTTCTTACCACACCCAATAGAGTCTTCTAGTTTTTATGCAACTATGCTTTCTACTTAATCCCTCTGTTGTGCCCACAGCTTCACTTTCCCAAAGTAGTTTGTGTGTGGAAATGTGTTATACATACAAAGACTGTTGCTTAACCTGGATCCAAGGACAAGAATAACTGACACTTCATCCTTTAGTCCAGAAACATGCTTTTACTTCTCAAATTAGCCAGTGAAGTATGGAGGGTTTGGTTATAAACTGAAAAGGACTCTGTAGTAAGCATCTTCAAGACACACTGTGCTCAGACTCCAGCAGCTGACTGTGTTGATACTAATGTGTTGCAGACCTTTTACAGCAGACTTATTTTCCAAAATGTCCAAACAGTTCAAGAAACAATTCAGGATAGGGGCCCAGCTCCAGGGACTGTAGCAGGCTGAGAAACAGACATGACTGTATTGGAGCTTTGGATTGCCTGGATCAGACTGTAGCAGTCAGCAGCACAGGCAGGACAGATGGCAGGAATTTTTTAAGGCTAGAGGAGGATGCATGGACAGAGCAGAGTGGGGAAGGTCAAACCCAGTTTTACATTTGTGTGGGTGGGAATGTAGAGGAAGATGCACGTGTGCAAAGGCTTACTGGCTCCTTAGCAAGCAGGATCTAAATTGAGCAGCAGCATGGAGTGCAGCTGCACACTGGAGCTGGTGGCACAGTCACCATGTTTCTCCCATGGACATCTTGAAAGGGAGGCTTAGTTGGATTGCATACAAACAGTCTGGTCCAAGCAATAGCCCCCTGCCATTTTAATGGGATGCTTTAGCTGTCTGTGCTTTCAGTATGGCACAGACTTTTATACTTGGCAGTGCCTGGCTGCATCATAAAAGTTCTTGGAAGACAAAACCAGAATTTGTTAGAAGGAGGCAGAATATTAAAGGCTTCTTTTTAGAGCAGACTCACAGGTCACAGTGAGATCATGGAATAAACATGTTGGTCACACACACTGCTGGATGGTTCCTCGGGGGAGATAGGTTTCTGTGTGTTCACATTGCTTCTGCCTCACAGAGAGCATCATGTAGACACCAAAATGAGGGGAGTCATTCAAACATGAGACCTGTTTTCTAGGCTTTTTGCAAATTCAGGCAAACATGCAACACTGATATAAAATCAGTTAATGTTTTCAAAGTTTGATTTGCCATTTTGAATGGTAGGAAAAAGTTTCCTTTGGATGGGAAGGAGTCATAGAGGGAGCATGTCCTTTAAAATGTAAACCCATATTCTAGGGCTTGTGAGCTTAGCTGCTGCTCAGGAGTTGCAGAGTATCTTTGATAGGTATGTATGCTGAAGGCCTTCAAGGTGAAAAGTGGTGATTGTAAATGTGAGTAGTCTTCATATGAGCAGTGGAGAGCAGCAGCTTTGCATGCTTGGGAATAGATCAGCTTTTTAAAAGTTAACGATAACTTCTGGTTGATGAACAGTTAACATAGCAGCACCTTTTAAGTATGGCTTCGTGGTTGTTCTGTTTTGATTTTAACCAGCATATGCATGTACTGAAGTAGGTTTTGGGAAGCTTCTCTTGACCATCTCAGACCACCAGTGTGTGTTTCTGACTTTTGTGTGCCTGAAAACAGACCTTCTTGCTAGTCCTGTTGAATTAAATCCTGGATTTATTTACCACCACAGCTTTATGGGAAGAAGAAGCAGAGGAGGGTGGCATTTGAAATGGAAAAGAAAACTAGTTGGTCTTTGCTGGACATGCGTTCTGAAACATGATCCTTTTTTGTGGCCACTTGGAATTTTTCCTGTAAAAAGGACCATTTTCCCTGTTACAGAATTTGAAGGAAGTTTGTCTTTGAAAATGGCTGATCTCAGCAATTCTAGGCAGCAAGTAAGATTGTGGTAATTTTAAACCAGTCATTGAGGGTAGTGGAATAGGATGTAAAATCAAGGTATTATTTTGTTAAGGGGTGGAGTGGAGGAATGGACAATATGATATGCCAAGCAGGTGGACAGCCTATGTTTAAAATTAGATAACAGCCCAGTTCAGATTCCCCCCCCACCTCTTATTAAAAAAAAAGAAAAAACAGTACTGTGTTGCCAAATAATAAAACTATATTCAGATTTATAGATATAGGTCTAATAACTACGTAAAGGTCTAATTAGTTCATAAGCTTGGTAGCTGGTAACCTGGTGGGGCAAAAGCTGTGTTATGTCTTTTTATTTTCTTGGAATTTAATAATGAAAAATAAAATGGGAAAATGTACTTTACTGTTGCATTTCCTCACATAAGAAAAGATGTTTGAGTGGTGGATGAGCTGGGTCAGCATTTTCATTGAACAATTTAATTGGACTCCCCAGAGAACTCATGGTCCCCAAGGGGGAGAATGGCAGCAGCCACTGGATTTTTCTTCCTAGCAGTTTTTATTCAGGTCTCTGTGATGTGATTGTGATTTGCTGGAGTTTTCCAATGTTGGCCTTTTTCCAGGCCTGACAGGTGTCTTATTGCTTAGACATTCCAAAATACCACTTTTCAAAATACAGGAGAGAAGGTAATTGAGGAATGCAGTTCCTGTGTTTTGCAGGCTAAGGGGTAAGGCTCAGAGGTTCTGGATTTTCCCAGGTTTAAGAGTATAATGTGGACTAAACACTAAATCCAGGCCTGCTGGCATCCATCCTTGTGTCTCTCCTTGCCTTTGGAATCATTTAAGGATTCCAGAGGTTCTAAACACAGCAAGCAAAGCTGTAGAAAGTACATTTCATTGTGTGGTTGGAAAAATAGTACACTGTGCTTCAGGAATCATGGAGCATGGAAACAGGCAGCTGCTCACTGCTTGAAAAAAGTTGTAGGATTTAGAAGTTCGAGGGCTTAGCTGGTCTTGGAGCATGTAGGTACTGTACAGCAGCCCAGCACTGCTAATGAGCGAGCATTCATATATTGCTTGTGCCTGTTTTGTTTTGTTTTCTTTTTAGCAGTGATACTGAGCCCCTCTGTTTCTGAAAGAAAGAAGAGAAAAGAAAAAAATATCTTGACTGTTTAGCTCCTAGTTGAAGGGTTGTACAGGAAAAAATGTTCTGTTTGCAAGCAGCATGGTTAATGTTTTTGCTGATTTTGAACATTCTGCTCATCTCTGCACGCTTTCCCTTGGAATCACTAGACAGCTCTTTTCCCAAAAAGCATGCTGCCAGAAAATTCTGGCAAGGATCCGGTTAGTTGCTAAAACTAAAGGAACTGCTGTAGCACGTACATATTCCAGGAGGTCAGCTTTATAATAGGAATTCATGTCCAAGAGTTTGCTGCAGTCTCCAAAACACTCAGTCAAACAATGCACCAGTCCCATGTTTTCATCCTTACTCCATGCTGTCTTATCCCACATCCTTTTTCAAAGGAAGATTTTTGCTGTTCCTTGCCTTTCACTCAGCCTTCTACGTGGTTGTACTTGCTTCTCTTTCCTAGGTGTCTCAAACTTGCCCTTGGGCTGTTCCTCTTCAGCTCTGCTGCAGCAATAACCCCACCATGACAAAGCCTCAACAACAGTACAGGGCAAACAACAGATGTCACAACCACACAGAAACTCATAATAAATAGGGTCACTGAGGGAGTTATTTCCTGATTTACTTGGACTTCTTGTAGCCTAATCCAGACAGCCAAATCACCGTAAGTTTGTTTTGGTCTGGCTCAGTAAAATTCTCAGATCCAAGGAAGAAGGCAAGCTGTCTGGCATAGCCTGGCTATGCAGATACTGACTTTTGCCCTCTGTGGCTGCTTCCACCTGTGCTGTGTTAAACAGCCTGGAAAGGCAAGAGAACTTCCTAGTGATGTTTCACCCCCTGCCCTACATGCCTCCAACCCAGCTTGTCCCCAAGTACCTAGATGTGTTGTTCCCGGATGTTCAGGACATGGTCTCAGCTGGATGTTCCACTCTGGTCTTTGTTAGACTATTGTTCAACATGTATTTTACCAACATAGATCTCTTGGGAGGGACTGGACTTACAAATGTGTCATCTGGAGCATGGGAGCAATTGCCTTTGGAAGGCTCCCTCCCTAGGAGAGAGGCATAAAAACAGTGTCTGAGGATTTTCTGCCTCACATTGACTCTCATTGCACGATAGGCAAAGGATTTTTCTGAAACTTGTGTTTCTCCATCTTACCTCATTGCAGTGGGTGCACCATATATAGTGAACACTATTCTGAAAATTAGAAGCCAGTTGCAGTTAACGTGTGTCTCCTTTTGTTACCAGTTTGGGAGCAAGCGAGCAGGAGTTGGAGATGTCTTCAGCTTTTTTCTTTTGCCATTGTACTGTACAAATATTCAGTAACTTTTTCCTGCAGTGAGGTCAGGCTGGGACTGCAGTTCCAATGACTTAAACTAACATAAAACTGTCACTGAAAGTCACAGTCTTTCTCTTGCTGCTGCTGCTATGTTTGCCAAACGAGTTTCAACCTGCTCTGGCTCCCTCAAACCAGTTCAAACCACAGTTGCACACAACTTTGTGCCGGCACAAGAAGAGGTGGAGGAAGCAGCAGGAGGTAGGGTTGAGACAGGCAGGAGAGGATCGCGTCATTCAGCGGCTTCTTTCATTTCTTCTTAAAATGTTCATGGGCCTATGGCCTGCATCCTTCATCTGGCATTCCTGAGCAGCAGTGTTGGCTCGTACAAGCTCATGCCTGCAGTGGCAGGAGATGATGTGACCCCTCTGCCAAAGGACACGATTAAACCCAGGGGCATCCAGGTTGTGGTACCAAGTAAATTTCTCTTCCCTTTTTTGATTATAGTGTTAGCCCTGTGAAAGACAATTTTTTTTCCAGCCATGACTGAATGTGAGGCCACCATTTGGGACACTTCTTAGTCAATGAAATTGTCCCACTTCTCCTTCTGTTCAAAACCAGCTCTCATAGAGCCAAAGCTATTACCCAGATGCATGTCAGGCAGACACAAAGGCACTTTGCAGTATGTTTTGGCTTGCTTTTAGGGGATTTCCTGCCAACAGAGCCATGGCATTTGCCCAAGTTTACCATGAACTTGAGGGCAAATTTCTCTGTTCATACCCTTGGAACGCTCCAGAAAACATTTTCCATTTTGCACAGGATAAAAGGAGCTTCCCTCAACGGCATTGCTGATGGCAACATCCCAGGCAGCAAATACAGTACAGCATCAAAGCAAACATTGCTCCCTCCTTTTTCATGAGGAAGGAGTGCTCTGTTTTTTAATTATTAAACTGGTTTATTCTTACTTATTTTAAAGTTTGATCAAAACTATTGTTTGATTTGGTCTTAGAAGGGGTTTTCTTGAAGCTTTAAGCATGTTCTTTCACAGCTGGTAGGAAACATCTCTGGTGTATGACCATGTGATGGGGCTCCCTTTCCCAAGAATGCTGTAAATGTAGCAGCAGCCTTCTCTTTCTTCAGTACTTCCTCTGGTTGTGAGAGATGGCTTTCATGGGACCTAATTCCATTCCCAGGTGTTTCTGCAGCTTCCATTCTGACTTCCTGAGTTTTGTGCTCATGTCAGGCTTACAGCTCTGAGCTTACAGATCGGTGGTGATTCTTTTACTTTCATTATAGGTTTTGGTGCTCTGGCAGGGAAATCTCTTGGCAATAATCAGCTCTTCAACTGTGTCTGTTTCACCTTTGCTTCCATCACTACCCACCTGTAGGCACCACCAGTGAATTTAACCAAAAATATAGCAGTGTTTCTCAGGACTCAGTTGTTTTTGGGCTGGAGAGTGTTGCAACTTCTGGCTCTTCCATAAACCAAGAGCAAGATTGAAATTGCCTTCAAGTCTAGTGGTCTCCTGGTGCCTATTTCGCTCCAGACTGGTACTTTGCTTCTGCTCTGACTGTCCATCAGAAGTTGTATTTCCAAAGTCACTGTTTGTTTTTTATCTGTCATGTTGTCCTAAGATTGCCACAAACTTTTGTTCCCGGTGGTCACTGCCAGGTGGCTGTGGAAAATACTCTCAAATCAGACATTTAATGGCAATTTTGGCTCAGAATGTGTCTCCCAACCATTTTTTCTTTTCCAGTGAGTGCAGCAGTAGCTCATCACAATGCTGGTGAAAAACAGCTCGTATCCATTTGGGAAGAAAAAACATCTTGAAGAGCAAGAGGAAGGCGTTTGGCAACAGCGAAGGTTTTTGCGGACACTGAACACAACCAGAAGCTCAGTTTTTCTTGGCTTTTAGAGGCTTTTTAATGCCAAACTTTAGTTGCCGCCATACATCTTGCCCATTTTCATCACAAGGCAGAATTGGTACCTGTTTTTACCCTGAAGGAGGTGTTAGTGTGTGCTGCTGCTGTGCTTGGCCCCTACGTTTCCTGCTCATGTAGTGTTGTCTTTGGGTGAATTTGCAATTCCCCTCCTGCCAAATGAGCTGCTGGCTGCACAGGCCAGTGGTCTGCTCAGCTTACCTCCCTGCTGCTGGTTTGAAGCCAAGCCTCACCAGGTGTACAAATGCACAGCTCAGTCATGAACATCTTCACTGTTCACTCCATACTTTTAGACATAATATTTACAATTGCACTTGGCCTTGGAGCATAGCTTTATTCTAAATAAACGACCATACTATATATTTTCTATGCTTTTGCTGTTTTCTGTTCTGCAGCCAAAACTGCAGCTGTGCCCAAACTCCTGGCAAGGGAGTGTTGTAGAGCATTTATGGAGGCCCTGAACTCCCAGCACTGTACTGGACTTGCAACCAGAGCTGCGCCCAGTCCTTCTCCCAGCACTGGCACCTGTGCCCAAGTGACACCCAGGGAGCGAGCGCCTCACGTGCCTCAGCTCCCATGGGTGTCCCATGCTATTGCTTCTGATGCACTGGGGGCTTTCCAGCCCTGCGGTGAGATGTGCTGTGGGGTGCCAAGGTGGGGACACAGCCATTAGAGAGGATGCCAGAAGCCAGGCCAGCAAATGACTCTGGTGGGCACATGCTGCTCATCTCCTGCGATCATCCAGGCAAGTCCTCCAGGCTCTGCTGAGTCCTCCATCCAGGCTCATGCTGAGTCAGGGGTTGAGTAATTCCTAGAAGCTCTAGGAAGTGTCAGCAGTTAATGAAACCAGGCAATAATGTGGTATTAGTGGGTTCTTTTTCTGGAAGTTCTCATGAAAAACAACAGATCTCATCTGCTCACATTTGCGAGCGTGCACGGACCCTTTGCAGGAGAATGAAGGTGTTGTTCCTGGCACTGAGGCCAAATTGCAATCCACTAAATTATGGTGTGTTTACTTAAATGCCACCTGTGGTTTCAGTAGGATCCAGCATTAATTTATTATCCTAAACTGTTGTATGTTGTTACTGCGTGTTGTTAACAGAATTGCCACACCTCTTCACAGGAACAGCTGAGCTTACTCTGACCCCTACTCTGAGCTTGTACATCAGTTTGTGTGCAAAGCACTTTGGGACTTTTTTTTGGAATGGGTAGAGAAGTTTTCTAAAGAAATACTTTTTTAATCTTCTGGATGCAGGCTTGGGTGGGAGCAGTTATTCCCTGCAGAAATATTTGGCTGCTACAGCTGAGATTGCTTAACAGTGGCAGTTCTCCAGGACATCTTAACTAATTAAGTGCTGCTTGCTACCATTGTATCTAGACTCCTTGGGAAAGGACATGATCAAATGTGTTAAAAAGCATCTGTTTTCATAACTGTAGCTAAAATCCCTGGATAGCTGGGTGTAATTTTCCATTGTTATTGAACTCATGATCATGGACTGCTCTTTGAAAATAAGGAGTACTTAGGAGATGAAGTGCAGGCCTGCCTCAGTGCATGGTGGCATGCTGTGCCAATGACCTGGTTTTGATGAGTGTATTCTTGCTTCCTCAGCAAGCAAGAGCCAAGGGACCTTCTCTTAGTAAGAAATAAAGTGTATTTATTGGTGAGAGTCTTCAAACTGTGAGGCAGTTGAAGTATTGCATTTGTGTACCAAGATTTTCGTAGTGATAGAGGCTACAGAAATTGTTGCAAATGTTTGACTTTGGAGAGAAGGGTGGAATGGATCAATCCTTTTCGTTTATATAAAAAAGCTTTTTTTAGAAACAGGAGGGTATTTGGAGGTCAGTGACCACATTCTCATTTTGGTTTGGGAAGTGTAGAGAGCATTTTGAGTATTTTATCCTTTGCTTCTCTGGAGTGAAGATCACAGTCTCTTCTCTGGTCAGCGTGGTACAGCTGATCAGGCTGGCCAGAGAAACTGCCCAAGAACCTTCATTTCCAGCCAAGAATAAAAAAAGGGAGTGGGGGAATATGTAATACCTTAAATTGATAGCAGGTTTTGATAAGTTTGGTGGTAAGGCAGGTTCCAGTTTGATTAGTGAAATAGATTGCACAAGGCAGAAGAGAAATTTCAGTTTGCTGTGCCAAAATACATGAGGAATTTGGGTTACGACACAGGGAGGTGAAAGTCCCCACTCAAAATGCTCAGAGGCACGATATGGCACATCCCGTTCCCCTACAAACAGCCCAGTGCAGGTCTCTGAGATGGATGATACAACTGCCCTTTGTCCTGAGCCAGAGCAATACTCCTTTCATTCTTCAAATTCCTAAACTGTTCACCTTTCCCCACCTAGCTCTTAGCAGAGAAATCATAGCAAACACAGCGGGAGATGCTGAAAACATCAGGGTATTGTAAAGGCGTGACTAGAGGTTTTTAGTGGAGAGAGAAGAGCAGTTTGATACCACAGGATAGAGTGGCCAAGCTGAAAATGGGCTGTGGCATTAGGAATCTCCATTTTGACTGCTTGGGAATAATGAAGAGTGGCAGAGGTGTTACAGAAAGAAAAACAGTGTTGTGATCTCTAGCGAGGAGTGGCTGCCAAGCCTATGTGTTTCTAAAGGAAAAGCTCTCGCAGTATCTTTAGATGCAAAAACTGAGCTTAAAAAAAAGCGTACAGACGCTGGGGGTAGGTCGAGCTGCCGGCTGCAGTTGCAGGAGACAAAAGCCTAATCTGGAGTGAATGTTCCAGCGTTTTGAAGTGTGTCTCGGAAACATTTTGTAGTGCATGCAAGTGAGAAATATGTGGAAAGGGAGAGCTATTCCACATGTTAGAGGGCGTGGGTAAAGTTCAGGAAGTGGTCTTTTAAAATTCCCTTTTAAGGAGCAGTGTACATAGGGTACAGCAGTGCACAGAAACCAGCCATGACCACAAACAGAGCAGAAGTTAGGTTTCTTGAGGATTCAGAGAGGGAGGCTAGTTTAATTTAATTTTGGATAATTTAAGACGTTGAATACAAAAATAAGTTTTAAAAATATTTTGAGACATTTATGAAAAAAGAGCATGTTTTTGTTAAACATAACAATGAAGGATTTGGGCTGGAAATTAAAGAGCAGTGCAAACAAAAGCAAAACATAGTGCTTGGGGTTTTTCTCTTCTTCTGTGGTCAATCTGCAGAGTGTCTTTTGTGTCTTGATTGTTATTTTCAAACCAAAGTGACTGTGGGAGGCAAGCTCAATGCTATTCACAGCTCTGCTCATTTTTGGCTAGAAGAAATGGTAACCTAAGGGTAGGAGCAATGGAGGGGGGAGCCCTGTCTCCATATTTGGTTCTTCTCCAGAGTTGTACCTATTGAACATGATCCACATTCTACCAAAGTGCGTTCAGAGTTATCCATTCCTGGCAAGGCTGAGTCGCAGTGTCCCACACAGGCAGGAAGCTCAGTGTTGAAGCCTCCTGGCCTAATGAATATTTCTGCCTTTAGAGCAGTGCAGGTTCAGATCCAGGCTTTCAGATGATCTTCTCCATTGGCTTCTTGGGGTTTCCTGCAGCTCTCACACAATGGCTAACACTTACTCTCCTCTGCTGCAGGGTTTTGGCTGGTGTGGACCATCATCATCATCCTCAGCTGCTGTTGTGTTTGCCATCACCGCCGCACCAAGCACCGCCTCCAGGCCCAGCAGCGGCAGCACGAGATCAACCTGATCGCTTACCGGGAGGCCCATAACTACTCGGCCCTGCCCTTTTATTTCCGTATGTACCTCACACTGCTTTGCCTGGAGACCGTGGGGAGCACGGCAGCAGCGAGTTTCCCATGTTAGGTGGAGGGAGGGGGCAGCAGTTGGGCTCAGCAAGAGGCTGTGGGAGCTTTGCTGCCTAACCATGGCATGCAGTGAGGAGACGGTGTTGGATGCATTTGAACCCCCTTGAGTCTGGAGTTGAACCACATCAACTACAGCACCTTCACACCCACCCCTGAGACTGTAGCGATTCCCTGGGTGTTTTTCTGCAAAGGTTCTTTACATACTTCATTCAGGACTTTGTGGATGTTCCTCCTTTCCAGCCTGGACTTGCTGCTTGTGGGACTGAGGTGTGGGAGGTGGCTTCAGAAGATGTGGTCACACAGACTGGGAGAAGGGAGTCTCAGCAGAGACTCTGCTGGCTCCCACCCTGTGCTGTGATTCCCAGGCCACACTGCTGGCGAGCAGCCCTAGGACTTTGCATGAAGGAGCTGTTGCCCACAACTCCGGGAAAGTGCAATCACTTTGTGCTCTCCTTGTGTTCTGCTATGCTTTGCTAGAACAGCAAGTCTCCTTCTGACTGGAGGTAGCAGAGATGAGTTTCCTCTGACACTGTTGAATTGAATGTATGAGCTTGCTTTTCTTGTTAAGCTCTGGCAGTCACCTCAGAAATCTTCCCCAGCAGCCTTTTCCTCCCCAGCCCCAGGGATATGCAATTGCACATGGAAAATTGCAGTGCTATACTTAAATGTTTCCAGTGTTTAAGTACATTCTGTCTGTATAGACTGTTTTGTTGCCTCTTAAGAAATAAACAAAATTTTTCATGGGTTGGAAGGCTGTAAGTACAATAAGCCAAACTCTTTTGCCAGTACTGCCAGTTTATTCTGATTGCACCAGAAGAATTGAATCCAGCATTAAAACAGCAACCAAAAGCCAGGATCTTCAAGTTCCTTGTAACTGCCCATGTCTCTTCATATTTGCACAATGCTTTGTGAGATTAAATCTTTGATCTTGAAAGTGGAAATTCAGCTGAGAAGGCAGTGTTGGAAAGGCCTGGGGAGTTGTTCCCTCCAGCCATCACAGGCCATCCTCCAGTGTGGTTTATGGGGCTGTATTGGGGTACACAGTCCAGGGAGGTTTGCCTGGCAAATATAGAGAGAGCCGGGAGATCAGCCTGCTGTTCCCAATTGTCCGTCTCCTCCTGTAATGGTGCACTCCTCTGCCGTGTTTGCTGCTTCTCTAAAACATGACACGCCTCACCTGGGACGAGTTCTGGCACCCCTTTGTGGAGCCCGTTGTGCTGTTCAGAGGGAAGGTGCTGGTAGGTGACAAATGCCATACTGACCTGAATTAGTGACTCGTTTCCTCAGATAAACTGCTCCTGAAATAACTTCTCCTCCTTGCCTCCCACTTCTAGGGTTTTTGCCAAACTATTTGCTACCTCCCTATGAGGAAGTGGTGAACCGACCGCCGACCCCCCCGCCCCCGTACAGTGCCTTACATCAGCAGTGTGTCCCAGCAGGCAGCAGTAGCACAATCCCGGACACGCCCAGGACCCTGCAGCCAGCACAGAGCAGCTCTGCAGCACCCAGCAGCAATAACAGCAGTACTGACAGCACTGGGGCGCCCGGCCGCGGGGACCCCGAGCCCTCCACCGCCATGCTGGGCGAGAGAGCCGTCGCCAAAATGCAAAGCGTCGAGCCCGGCAGTACCAGCACAGGAGCCGAGCTAGTGGAGAGGGCTGGTCCTGATAAGGATACAGAGTGCAAGGAAGAACTGCTGAAAGGTTACAGCTCTGAGAGCTTAGAGCAGAGCAGCGCCATTCCTGACGCCAAGGACAAGACCCCGGGCAGGCAGCGCCGTTTCACCGGCGACTCAGGCATAGAAGTCTGCGTGTGCAACCGGGGCCATCACGACGACGACCTCAAGGAGTTTGACGGGCTCATCGATGACGCTCTGGATGGGCCCCTGGACTTCTGTGACAGCTGCAGCGGCCGTCCCCACGGGGACGAGGAGGAAGGGCTTTTCAGTGCCACGGAGGAGCAGCACCGCGAACACAGCCACCACCACCTGCCCCGGCAGCCGGTGTGTGTACTCTTGAACACAATAAATGAGCAGGACTCTCCAAACTCTTGTACCAATAACTCCCCCAGCTAAGGTGGTGGAGTGGAAGGGAGAATCGGGGGAAAAAAAAACAAATAAAAATGGAATAAGAGGATTAAAACTTTAACAGGAGGAAAAGGTGATACAACCTTCTTTTTTTTGTTTATTTTTCTTTTCCCCCTCCAATATAATATGGGGACTAGACCTCGAAGGCCCAGCTTGTGGGGGACAGGTCACTCTGGGTTTTGTTAATTGTATCTGCCCTGCTCCATGGAGCAGGGACTGATGTTTCTAAATGAGACCTTCTAAAGAATGGAATTTTTCCAACGGTGATTTTGGTGATGGTTATTATGAGTTTGTTGGTTTTAGTTTTCCGAAACACTGCTTTATCTTGCAATCAGTAAAACTCAGCAAATCTCACCCTGGGAGGATACCAGATCACCATAAGGCTTCAACCTCCAGGTGTCTTCCCAGAAGCAAGCAGCTTCTGACAGTGCCGGCAGTCAGTAGCCCAAGAGTTCTGGTTTGATATAGTGCTCTTGAGGCATTGGGGATTTCTTTTCATCTTTTCTCCTTTTTTTTTTTTTTTTTTTTTTTTTTTTTCCCTCATGTTACGTTTCCCTGAAGCTGGTGAATGCCCAAATACATCAGCCATCAGCCCTATAACCTCTGGTGCTTCAGTGTTTATTACAGCAGGTAGGAAGTTTCCCACTTGAAGCTGGTGACTGAAGGACCAGTTTCTTCTAGAAGGAGTGCTAGTCTACCTTAGGCAGTTTGAAAAGAAAGGGTTTGCAGAAATTTGCCTTTATGTGTCATTTTTAAATGCAGGTGTGTTCCTTCAATGCCTCCAAGAGCACAGTTAGCAGTAGAATCCAGGCAGCTGGGCTGCCTTCCAAGTACTGTGGTCTCCGAATGACCTTTTCCCGGTGTGCTGCAAAAGGGCTTGGATTTATTTTTGTCCTTTTTTTGCACCCCGATAGCAGCACACTGGAGTTCAGATGACAAAAGAACAGGGCTCTCCTTGGCCAGCGTGCCTTCAAGCCTTAGCGATGCATGTTGAACAAATGGAGACGAGAGCTCCGTCCATTGCGAAAGGGATGATTTACCTTGTAGATGTGGAAGACCTGTGCAGTATTTTTTTTTTTATCCAAAAGTTTGGTGCGATTCTAATGATGACCACTTAAAGAAATGAATGTGTTTTCTTTCTTTTCTTTTTTTTTTTTATGGTGGCAACTGGCTACTGTATAATGTCTGTGAGCGTGTGTGTGTGACTGCAATCCATGCATGCGAGTCCTACTGGTAATATGAAAACCTGCTGTAAGACTGCAAGAAAATTTACTGTAGCTTTGCTTTAATAAACAGTAGAGATTTTTGTTAGTAACAACCTGAAGGAAGAAAAAAAGCAAAAAAAAAGGAAGAACTGAAACTAACATTCCCTAGAGTGCTCATGTGGAAGAGAGCACAGTTCAGACTATGTAACTTGTTCTCGGGATTTCTCCCCATCCCTTTTATAATTATGGTCGTCCAGATCATTACTGTTACGGGGAAAAAACCATTGAAACCTGAACTTGGACATACTCAGATCTGATTGAAAACCAAAATCAATTTTAACTAAGGTGGAAACCAAAATATAATGCCTTTTCTGATAACTTGTCCATGTGTATGTGTATCATTTTGTGAGCTAAGAACAAGATCTGTCTTTAGTTTATGGATTTGTTTTGTTATTCTACCTGGAGGTCTGTTGGCACTGGCTGACTGCAATGCAAGGAAAGTGGTGCTTATGCCAGCATTTTACCTGCACATTTGAGGAGAGCACTCTTACCTTACAGGGTTTGGAAGAATCTCACTCCCTTGCCCATCAAAGCCTTTCTCTTTCCTCAGAACAGCTGATAAGGACAGCTCTTCAGTTTGGTTTTTAGTGTGCTCTTAAAAATGAAGGACATGGATTTGGATTCAAGAGACCTCATTCCTGGATGTCTGGAGCCTGGAGACGTGGATGAGTGGTAACAGAGAGGCTGTGTGTGCCCCAGAGCCTGGCTGTGTGGGGGCTGGTCACTTCAGTTGTGTACACTGACCACATGGATCTTTTGAGAAGATAATTAAAGATCCCCAGTGCCACCCCCAGGGATTCTGTACGTATTGTATGTGGTTTTGTTCCTCGCACCACAGAGGAAGCTAAAAAATCGTATCAGTCTGTAAGGACTGTAAGGAAAGGAATGGGGTTTACTGCTGTAAGTCCTGGGGGTGGTCCTGTGCCAGTGGGGGACCCTTTGCCAACATTTATGTGGCATAAGGAATCTCCATATTTGCTTTCCAGCCATCCCACTAACGGCGAGCGAATCCTCTGGATGTGGAGGTAAGTACCAGTAAGCCAAGCTGATGTTTCTAGTTTTAAAAAGTCAGGAAGAAGCAGTGGTGTGCCTCTTCTGACTCCTGGAGGTTTTTGGGGCATTTTGAGACCATAAAGAAATAAATGGGGCACAAACCACATCTCTTCAGCTCACAAGTGCCTGAGGACTGGTAATGGCTTTCAGTGCTTTGGGATTTTAGACCTGCAGCCAAAGGGAAGCTGGTATGGGGAGGAGGAGTGGTGCAGGGCAAGATCTGGGGCATGTGAGCTCCTTGGACATACCCTGACTGGTGCCTCTTCAGGCAGGCAGAGGACTCCCAGAGCTTCAGCTGTGGAGCTTTAGAAAGGTGCTTGACCCTCACATGTGTCCCTGTGTAGGAAGCCAACGTGGTCTGAAGAGAGCTCTTCTCCAAATGCACACTGTAAAATGCTGGAGGTGTGAGGGCATGGGCAGATGTGCATCTCCAGCCCTGGAGTACCAAACCCTACCCATTCCCAGCTATAAGGGGTGTTCTGTTGGCCGTCATGAATATGTCATTTCCAAACTGAGCTGCAATAATGCAGCAGGTTTTACAGCAAATTAGTGTCAGTCTAGTGCTCGGTGTTCTGCTTACAATGTGCTCTAGGTGTGCCTGCCAATACTCCTTGAAGTCTGTTTTTGCTGGAGTCCATGGCCATGTGGAGCTGCTTACATGGAATGTTTTCGGCCACTGGAGCTGGCTCTGAGGGCAAGGACCCAGCAGGTGTCCTGGTGGGCTGGGGTTGTGTTATCTGGGGACAGGTGAAGAGCACAGTTTGGTGGCTCGGTGAGTGTCCTCTGGGCACAACGGGGGCTCCTGGGATCGGTGGGTACTGCAGCATCTCCTTGGCATCCAAAGGACTTTTCAGCTCTGCGATGATGCAAACTCATCATCTGGGAGCACTGGCAGGATCTTCCTGCCACATATCATTGCATGTTTGTACAACCCTGTGGATGGGTGTTGGCTGAAGATGGAGGAGGAGGGAATTGTGCCTTGATGCTTGCTGGCAACCTGCTCTCAAAGCTTTGCTTGCCTAACTTTAGGCTAAGGAAAGCCGAGGTGCAGTTAATCCTCTGTGTTACACAGTTATCAAAAGCGTCCTGGGGCAGGAAGCCTGGAGAAAAGCAGAATGAGTGGCTCCACTGCCAGCATGAGGCTGTTCTGCCTAGCGATGGGAGATTTGGGGTCCCTGGGCACTCCTCAGCACTCGGGGATGTGAGTCAGTGGTTCTGAGTTCCTGCTCTGCACTGCCAGGGCTCCCCAGCTGTATCTCCTCTGGTTCTCTGCATGCCCTGGCTGGGCTCATCCCAGCCTGACCTGCTCCCGGCAGAGTTTGGCAGGGAGCTGGGGCACAGCCCAGCTCCGGTGAATAAACTCCTTTGCTGTCCTGAATGAGGCTGCTGCTTCCTGGCCCCCCATCACCACCTGTGCAACACATCCCAGGGAGGCTTTTGCTGCTGTTTTTTGTTTGTTTGTTTGTTTGTTTTTTCTTTAGTTTATGTAGGAAAAGCCAGGCCGGGAGGGGGGAAGACAGGCAGCCCCTGGCTCAGGCAAGCCCTACAGCATCCCACAGTGGGCAGCCTGGGAAGGCCAGAATGAGTTGCCTCTTCGTCAGAGCTGGTTCCCCCCATCCTTGCAGCACAGATCTGTTTTTATCAGATGGGACCGGTGCCCGCTGCGGGGCCGTCGCGACGGTGGTGCAAGCACTGCAGTGTGTGCCGGGGGGGTGACAGGCTGCCGGCTTCTTTTCTCGATTTGTTTTCGACCGGCAAACAGCTGTGTCCTGAGGTTTGTGCTTACTCAGCTCTCCTGGCCCCACGCCCGGTGCAGAGCCCACAGGTATTCCAAGCGTCTCCTGCTCCTCCTGGGCTGGCCGTCACTCTCCGGCACAGTCCAGGGTCAGCCGGTGCTTGGTGCAAAGACGAGCCTCTCAAATTTGGAGGGCTTCTGAGCTGAGCCCTGTGGTGCAGCTGGGTCAGCCGAGTGCTGTGGGGATGGCTTTGCCCCCCAAAATGAGTTTGTGCGATGGAAAGGCTCAGGCTTGCTCTGCCCAGTGCCCTCAGCAAGCTGCACATGTGCTTCATGGTGTACCCAGGAAACTGTGGGAATGAAAAACCTCCATTCTTTCCATCGTCACCAGTTCCTCCCTCGCAGACCCCCTTTGCCTCAGGGAACTGGAGCCAGTGGTCCAGGTGAAGCTTTCTGGTGGAGCCAGGGGTTTGGGTGCAGCAGCACAGCCCCGGAGCAGCTGTCAGGATAGAAATACCAGCCGGGTGATTCAGCAGTGCCTCTGCCCACTCCCAGAGCAGGGAGCAGCCGTGCCGGGGGCTGTTTACCAGCTCACAGAGTTCCAGGCAGCTGGTTCTGGGCACTGAATTTCACCAGCAGCATCTTCTCCCGGTGGGGAGGAGGTGGGCTGGGTAGGGGGCAAGACACCCTGCAGCAGGGCCCAGCTTGGGGTGCTGGGATTTGCAGCATGTGCTGGTCTCCCAGCCTAGGGCAGCACATGCCAGCCCTGGCAAATGAGGAAGGTGGATTGCAAGAGGCTGTGGCTGGAGGCATTCTCCAGGTTAGAAACATCCCTGGTTCAAAGGTGCAAGGTGCCTCAAGGTGCATTTAGCACTTATGTGGGTGTATTGGCAAACAGCAAGGTGTCAGCCCCTTGTTGATTCTGGCAAGGAGAAAATCCTTTCCTTTACCAAGAGCAAAATCAAATGCCTTGGCAAAGGGGTACAAATGTGCTGGAGGTTCTGTTGATGCTCCTGGAAGCATCACAATGTTACAGGAGACTGGAGTGGAGCCTCCCTGCCAGTGTGTGCTACCAGTGACAGGTGACAGGATCTGGGGCAGGGGAAGGACAAGGCTGGGGAGGACAAGGCCAATCCCCAGGGAAGCTCAGGGCATCATGTTTAGCCAAGTTTTCCCAAAGCCCATTCTGAGTCCCATCCCACTTCACCCATACAGCTTCAGTGTGCCGTAGCAGAAGTAGAGGGATTGGAAACCCAGTGGCACCCCTGGTGTGATGGAAACAGGCAGGAAAGCAGGGGGGTATGTGGGGTTCAGCCCTTAGAAGCCATCAGAGACTCTGTGCAGCAGCAGTGGGGCTGGGCTCCTGCTGTGCTCCCTCTGCCCAGCTTCTGGTGGGTCAGCTGCTCAAATCAGCCTGAAGATTGCCCTTGGGACAGGTATGTGCATGGCAGTTCTTCCTCCAGCTCCTCCCCACCACCCTGAGCCCCCAGGAAAATGGACTGGGAGGAGGGAGGATGCTCCTGGTATTGTGCCAGGCTGCAAATGCATTGCCTTCATCATCACCCTCGTGCCACAGGCTGACAGGACCCATTTGGCATTGGATGCCGGTGTTGAAGGGGCTGCATGAAAGCCAAGTGCTGGGGTTTGAAAGAACTCACACACTGAGCAGGAGGTTTAGTGGTGGGGAAGTTTATATCTGTTTTCCTGCCTGCCAGCAAGAGAGAGGGCAGGGGG
Organism: Anomalospiza imberbis; assembly: GCF_031753505.1. Taxonomy (NCBI): domain Eukaryota; kingdom Metazoa; phylum Chordata; class Aves; order Passeriformes; family Viduidae; genus Anomalospiza; species Anomalospiza imberbis. The sequence goes on from NC_089688.1 coordinate 23,029,338, forward strand.
GAAATGAGGGGGTGTGCAGGGCTGGGGTGTCACATTGTGCTGGGGCTCTGAGAGGCTTTCCTCTCAGCCTTGGCTGCTTTCCCTCCAGGGGCCCTGAGCCATAGCTGTGCAGCTATTTAGTTAAATATTAAGAGGTCAAGTAATAGAGAACCAGAAACCTAATTACAGGCTGCCCTCCATGGCACAGTAGTTTTTGGCAAAAGCAAAGCAAACACGGCCCCTTGCGTTACGAGAAGGTTGTGCTGCTGCTGCTGCTGCTGCTGGAGCGATGGCCAAAATCCAGCCAGACAGTGAGTGCTCAGGATAGTGAGCAGGCAGGAGCTGCCAGGCTGCTGCAGGGAGGCCACAGCCTCCCAACTGAGCCAGCAAGTGCTCCCAGCAAGTTGTGGGGCCACCATACATCTCACACTTAACCCTGTCCTCCATCTCCTGCCCAAAAAATAGCTGGAGCCATGCTGTGTTGGGAATAGCTTTATCTGGATAAACCCCATTCATGGGGCAGCCTCTGTGGTCCCACCCACCATCCCCCTATCCCCCTGCCTGGAATCCAGGGCTCCTCCCCATCATGAGGCCGCTCTCCAGGCCTCCCTCAGCCTGGCCTTCACCTGAAACTTCTGCACCTGCAGCACAACACCAAACTTGCCCTCCAGTGAGGGCAGGGGCTGGTCCTCAGGGCACTCCAGTGTGAACCTCTGCAGCACCCAGGCCAGGAAGAGGAAGAGCTCCATCTTGGCCAGGACTTTTCCCAGGCAGACACGGATCCCGGCTCCGAAGGGGAGGTAGCTGGGTGAGGGTGAATGGATGTGCTGGCCCCGCTCATCCAGGAAGCGGCCTACAAAGGGAAGGGGCGCAGCTGGCATCAGCAGGCTGATCCTTCTGCCTGAGACCTGCCCAAGTTCATCACGTGTGTGTCCCTCCCAGGAGCTGCAGGAGCAAGAGGTGCGAATGCCCCAGACGGGCAGGAGCAGCATCCAACCTCCCAGCACCAAGCCTCCCCCAGGGCTCAGCCTCTCCTGCTGCACCCACCCGGCTGTCCCCTGGCCCAGGAGGGGATGAGGATCATACAACCCACCAGGATTGAACTCCTCAGGCTTGTCCCACTCCTTCTCGTCGTGGTGCACAGACCAGAGGTTGATGATGACCCTGGCACCCTTGGGGATGGAGTATTCCCCAATGCTGCAAAGCGGACAAAGAGTGAGGCAGTCGCTCCCTCCCCACAGTCTCTGCCCATGACCTGGATGTGCCCCAGGGGCGTCTCACCTGGTGTCGGCAAGGGACACGTGTGGGATGAGCAGGGGGGACACGGGCCGGATGCGCAGCACTTCACTGATGGTGGCCTCCAGGTAGGGCAGCAGCGGGCGGTCGCTGAGGTGGGGGTGACGCACCAGGCCGATCTTGTGGTCCATTTCCTCCTGGATCTTCCTCTGGATCTGGGAGGAATGTAAAGACCATTGCAGGAGCCCAGGAAGCAAGGTGCCCTGTGCACAGGGGGGTACACCCAGCATCATCCACGTGTCCTGTCAGCTTGTGTGGGGCAGAAGTGCCCACGGCCTGATCCTGCTTATCTGCAGAGCCTGACTTCTCTTTTGGCACCTGCCTTCCCCAAAACTCCCCATGATGTCCCTGGTGCTGGAGGGAACCCAAGCCCCTGATGTAGGGTGCAGACCCTACCTCGGGGTAGTGGAGCAGGTAGAGCACAGCCCATTTGAGCACAGTCGTGGTGGTCTCCACACCAGCCCCAAAGATGTCCCCCACCGTCATGAGGAGGTGGTCATCAGTCAGCTCCAGCCCTGGCTCCAGAGGGCTGCTGTTCTCAGCACTGAGCCTCACTTGCAAGAGGGCATCCATGAGATCCTTCACGGTGTCTCCGCAGAAAGCTTCCTGCCGAGGGACATGCATGAGCCAGGCTGTCCTGGGCATAGCGCCCACCACCCCAGCTCCAGCATCGCCCTGTCCTGGCCCTGCTGGCACCTTGTGTTCAGCGAATTTCTGCTGGAGCAGCTGGTCCCGGACCTGGAGGCATTTCTTCAGCAGGGCCAGGTCTTTGTTGGGAAATATCTGAGGGAGAAAAGCATATTACAACAGTCTACAGTTCAGCCCAGCCCCTGCAGGCCCCCAGGCAGTCACTCTGTGCTCACCAGTGTACTGGCTCTTGTGGGTCACCAGGACAGGGACCCTCCTAACTCAGGGGCCTCCTACAGGACCCATCTCAGCTCCTTCCTCGCATGTGAGGTGAGAGGAATGGGCAGTGCTCATGTTCTTGCTCACCTGGAGCCAGGGGAAGATGTCCACCAAGCTCTCCTTGGCCACGGTGTCCACGATACCCTGGCTGTACTCCAGCATGGCCTCAAACTCGGGGTCCCCACGCCGGTATGAGGAGTTGAAGCAGAGGGAGCAGACCACGTTGGTGACGGCCCGCGTGAGCTCGGGGGCCATGTCCAGGGCCGTGTCCTGCGCAGCGCTGAGCGTCTCGCACAGGGATGCAGCCTCCCGGCAGACTGGGGTGGAGGAGAGGCAGGCCAGGGGGTGATGAGGGAGCGATGATTAAGCCAAGGGGGTGAAAGGGGCAGCTGGGAGCTGGAAGGAGGGGTCCCCTGCTCATTCAGGGTGTGCAGCCTGCAGAGGCCACCCACCAGACAGGGCTAGGCCCTGAGGGGCTGGGATGGGCAGAAGGGACAATGCTGAGTGCTGGGGAGGAGCAGAGAGAATGGAGATGTGCAAGGATGTCCTCCTGGCCGGAGTGGGGGGCTGGCTTCATGCCTGAGTCTCCCCATCTGTGAGTGAGTGGAACTAAAGTTCAGGGTAGAAAACACATGGAGCGGTGTTGGTAAAGTACAGGGGATATAAGGAGAGGGACAGAGCCCCTGCCTGGCAAGCTGAGGGGAGACCAGGGGACATGGGCTGAGCCCCTGTCTTTCCTTGGTTCCCAGGGAATCAGGACACTTGAGAAGAAGAAGTGCAGCGTGAGAGGCAGCCAGAGCTGGGAGGGAGGCTGGGGCTGGAGGGAGGCACTTACTGATCCTCTCGAGGGCGAGCGAGCCCTCCCCGAACATGGAGAGGGCAGTGTGCACCAGCTTGCGCTGGAACTTCCAGAGGGGCCCGTAGCTGGCGAAGGCGATGTCCTTGCCCCCCCGGGACAGCAGGTCCGTGGTCACCTGAGGGACACGCAGTCCCAGGGTCATCCCGCTGCAGGGCAGCCCCGCTCATCTCACCCCATCCCAGAAATGGTCCGGGGGGCCAGAGGTTAATGCAGGCAGGCAAAGCGCAGGACATGTGGTTTGCTTTCCCCCTGCCAAGGACTGATACAGAGGTTTGGGGACAGATGCGAAGGTTAGGGGCTCTAGGATGCCCAGGGAACTTAAGGGGTGCAGGGAGCCTGGTAGTACCTGAGCCCACATCCCCGTGCCCAGGGATGCCGCCAGCTGCAGGAAAAACAGGCATCCTCCTTGGGACGGAGCATGACAGGGCTGGCCCTGGGGAACAGGGTACGGAGGGGCCGCCCTGTCCCTGGCTTGCTGCAGGCAGGATGGGGAGGGGACACGGACCCTGCTGCGTGCCAGCGTCTTCCTTGGGAGCGTCCCCCTCCTCACCCCACGCCACAGTGGGAAGGGGTCCCCAAGACCTGCTGCCGACTCACGGTGCGGGGCCGTCCGGCGAAGTCTTTGCCCTTCTTCAGCAGCACCTCCCTGGCGTGCCGATAGCTGTTGACCACCACCACGTAGTGGGAGCCCATCCAGAGGGCGTAGAGGCTGCCGTAGCGTCCCTGCAGGCGCCACAGCCGCAGGTGGAGCTGGGGGTGCCCGGCCAGCTGCAGCAGGCTCCCCACCAGCGGCAGGGCCGGCAGGCTCCGTGGGCGCCCCAGACCTGTCCCCGTGGCCATTGCCAGGGTGTCCCTCCGGCGCGCCAGCCGCCAGGTGCAGAGCAGGGCCAGGGCCAGCAGCAGGGCGCCCAGCAGCGCCATGGCGGGGCCGGCTGCGGGGCTGCGGCGCGCGGGGGGCCCTTATAGCGGCTGCGGGGTCGTCTCCTTGACTCTGAGGCGGGCTCGGCTCCTTATCGGGGGGACAAGGAGGGGGGAGCCGAGCGCTGGGCCCGTGGCCAGCTCCGCAGCTGTGGGCGCATGGCGGGGGGCGAGGGCAGCGGGGCCACGGCCACCCTGGGTGGCCATGGGGGAGCTGCTTCCAGCGCGCTGGGGGCCAGGGGATGCCCAGGGTCGGATCCGTCCTTGGGGTTCCATCCCCAGGGCCCTGCGGAGGGCCAGCGGTGTGGGGACAGCTCGAGGTCCGTCCTGGGTGTCGTGAGCACAGCTCGGGGGTCTGGCGGGGCACTGGAATCCATCCCCAGCCGGGGAGCGGCACAGCAGATCCGGGAGGGAATGGGCAGCGCTAGAAGTGTTGGTAAGCCCGGAGCATCCCTCATCATGCGCTGCTGTCAGTGCTGGGGAGACACGGATAGCACTGGACGCTGCTGGGCAGCCCTCGGCAATGCTGGTGAGCGCCGGTCAGCCCCTGGTACCATTGGTCAGCCCTGGTCGGTACAGGGCAAGTACTGGCCAGGGCTGAGAAAGTACTGACCAGGTCAGCGCTGGTCAGCCTTGGTCTGTGCTTGTCAGTGCTGGGCAGCCTGTGGGTGTCTCTGCCCGAGGCGATGAGGTGTCCTGGGGGAGTCCTTTGGGAACGGAAGCCCCTCCCGGCAGTAACCCCGAACACCGCGGGCTCTGCGCCTTCCCGAGCCTTCAGGCCCCCGGCGCTCGCCGTAGCCGCTCCCGGGAGTAGGCGGGGCGGGGCGCGGGTGGGGTAAGATGGCGGCGGGGGGCGCGGCAGATGCCCAGGCGCGCTTTGGCCACTCGGTGAAGGGGCTTCTGACCGAGAAGGTGACGAGCTGCGGCACCGACGTGATCGCTCTCACTAAGCAGGTGCTGAAGGGCTCCCGTAGCGCCGAGGTGAGCGGCGGGTGCCGCCAGGCGGCCGATTACAGGGCCGGAGCGGAGCCGGGAGCGGGGAGGCCGGCGCAATGCATGCTGGGTGCTGTAGTCCGAGAAGGGGACACATCCTTGTGTCTGGGCAGGGACGGGGACAGCGGGACCGGAATGCGGGCACGGCTCGGCAGCGCCTGGGACTCCGGCGGTGGCAGGCGGGAGGGTGACTGCCAGCTGCTCGTGGTGACAGGTGCGAGCGGTGCCTCAGGCGCTCCCGATGGATGTGCTGTCACGGCACTGCGGTAATCCCCGCACGCTGTCACCCTGCCAGCCGTCACGGGGGCCTCGGGAAACGCAAAGCTGCAGCGTCTCAGCCTGGTCTCTACGTTTGTCTTGCAGCTCCTGGGTCAAGCTGCGAGAAACATGGTGATGCAAGAAGATGCCATCTTGCACTCGGAAGATGTAAGCTGTGTTCTTGCGCTCGAGCAGCAGTGCTTCTAGGGCGGGAGGAGAGGAGGGTGGTAAGAGCAGTTTGCAGCCGTGCTAGGGGAGCCCTGGAGTGAATTACGTGGCTTCAGGCAGCAGGGCTGGTGGCCAGAATAATTTAGTGCTTCCTCAGACCCAGTGCTGCTGGACTCCCGGTGTCCTGCAGGCTGGCCAGCCCTCAAGCTGTGCCCTCTCTGACACAAAGCTTGAGGGACTGTGGGCTGAAATAAAGTACTTGTGTCTCTGCCTGTCCCTAGGAAAGGAGAAGGAAGTGGGCCACTGCTGACAGCTACCAGCAGGGATGTTTTGGAGGCATTGCAGCAAGGCAGTGGTGGCTGTGCTGGAGGAACCCCCAGGGCATTAGGACAGCTGCACTGTGATTTCTGTAGGCATTCATTCTTTCTTTTGTTCGTCACAGAGTTTAAGAAAAATGGCCATAATAACTACTCATCTACAGTACCAGTAAGTAGGGGACACCAGTAAGTAGACATTCTCTCTTGGGGGCTGAGTGGATCCTTCAGTCCTTTTCTGTTCTCCTTGAAGACTTTGCATGTAGCTGCCAGCTAAGACTGATCCCTCTTTTGCGGTTTTTCGAAGCTGAGCAGGCCTTGGAGCTCGAATTTTCCAGCCCTCTTCAGGCTGTTTTGGGGTGGGAGCTGAAATTTTTGCTTCCTGTTCGCCATGCACTGTGTCTCCCATAAGTGTGTATGATGCTCCTGGAACTAAGAAGGAGAAGCCAGTGCTGCTTCTGCCCCCCAGAACTTAATCCAGAAACGCCCTGGAGTTTTGGCCTCTTGAGCCCTTGTTCGACATAACGTAAACCATGACTGAGATTTGTATTTCTAATGCTCTTTTTGTCTTTCCTTTTCTCATCCAGGCAAGAAGCAATTCAAAAGAAGTGAGTTCTGGGAGGACCTGGGGGACACACGTGTGGGGGTAGAAAAGGGAAGGTGATGGAGTTGGATGGGGGAAAGCAGAATGGAAAGATTTTTGCAGCTGCCTTTGAGGCAGATGCTGGCCCAGCAGGATAACACTTCAGTATTGGGAAGAGATGGGAATTTGAATGAAGAAATGGGATTCATACCCAAGCTTCCTTTTGTTTCACTGGTGTGATAGAGCATGTGAGTTGCTTGTGAGAGGAGATGAGGGTGGTGGGGACAGAGCTGTGTACAGCAGGGTGCATGAAGTGAGGTTTCCTTTGTGGGGACACAGAGGGGGCTCGGGGGACCCCAGGGTTTCTCTTTGCTATAGTGTCAGCTCTAGAGCTGCTCTGATCCCTCGGGCACAGGCAGCATAGTCTGGGAGCAGATTTCACCATGAATCTCTTCTTGCTTGGTGCCCAGCGTGGAGCGCTCGTCAAACCTCCAGGACCAGCTGAATCACTTGCTGAAATGAAGGGGAGCCGAAGGCTCGAGGAAATCTTGACCAGCACTGAAGGAGTGAAGTGTTCTCCCCCCTCCAGCCCCTGGGGCTCAGAACTGTGTCTGGATGATGCTGGATGTCAGCTGGGATATGTGCAGAGTCTGTGCTTCTGGGCACATGGCCCCCTCTCGTGTGCCTGCATCCACACCTCTGCTCCAGAATGCTCACCTGCACACCCACACCTGGCTGAAACAAACTTCCCTGAAACTTTGCTCTTCCCAATAATTCCTGTGTCTGCTTACTTCCCATGTAGCATGAAGTGCTCAGCCCACCCCAGCACCCTTGGCAAGAAATGCAGAGTTGAGGCATGGCGTTTAAATGCAGGTGCCTGCACTTTGCCACTGGTCTGTATTTAGCCACAGAGGTGGCACAGAGTGCAGTTTATTTAGGGCATTTTAATCGGTGTGAGCTGCAAGTGCCTGGGTGGATGAGAGGTGCTTCAGTGTAGGCTGCGGTGCCAGTCCCAGCACAGAATTTCTGAAGCCAGAATCTAAGCACACACATCAGCCAGTGGCCTAGCTGGACGCGGTTTGGCTGTCATCCTCCTCAGAGGTTATCTTATTTTCCTCTCTGCCAGAGTTTGGAACATCATCCCTTTGCCAGCCCATATATGCTGCATTCGGCCTTCAACTGCATTCCTTTTCCTGGGCTGCTGCTCCAGCTTTTGATGAAGCAGCCTTGGCTGTGGCGTGTTTGTATCTGGTTGGGAAGGTATCCAAAGGCCTGTCTGGTAAGCAGGCAGCGAGAGCATCAGGAGCTGCTGTGCTCAGTTCTACACTGCTCTGTTGAAGACAAGTGAGCTGTTCACATTCAGAGCCAGCTATAAATACTGAGTCTTGTTTCTGGTAAATCACTTATCTATAGCACTTGGAGTGCACGGGAAGCACTTGTTTGCCTGAGTGTGCTTTTCACCAGCTGATAGGAGTAGGCAGGCTGAGAGCTGACAAAGGCCTGCCACATTCCTGTTGGAATGCTGCTGGAGTCTGGCTCCTGTGCTGCAGAGCCTTCTCAGACTAGATTTCACCATCCCTGCCAGTATTTTTGCCTTGGGTGACATTCTGACCCCAGATTTGCAGGTGCAGTTTGGGAATGAGTTCTCCCTGCGACTTTTTTGCTGGGAATAAAAGCTGTTCTGAACACCACCAAACCACAGCAGTCTGTCCTGGATTCTGTTGCTGGCAGTCCCTGTGCACTGGGGAGACTGTTTGGGATGGTGGGTCTCTGCCCCCCAGGATCCCCCATTCTGCTTCAGCTCAGAGGGCTTTGCAGAGGCAGTGTGACCTTGCTGCAGGTGACTCGTCCCTTCTGAAGTCCTGTCCTCTGCAGAGGCTACAGCAGTCCTGTAGCATTAAATTTGTGTCTCCCTGCCTTTGGGGCAAGCAGGGACAGGGCTGCACTGTGGAGGTGCAGAGCTGTTGGAACAGGCAGCAGGGTGGGTTTGGGGGTGTGGGTGCAGCAAGAACTATGAATGATGGCAGCGTGCTCAGCACGGGAGTGGGGCCAGCAGCCCTCGCTGTGCCTGTGTCCTGCGGGGCTGTGTGCCAGGGGCCTGGGCAGGCGGAAGGCAGGCCCAGGCAGCGTGGGATGCCGGGACAGCACGGGATACTGGGGAGGAGCGTGGCCCAGGCTGGGCAGAGTCCGGCTGAGGCCCTGCAGCTGGAGGCAGTAAGACACCCCAGGGCCTCTGCTGCAGCTGTCCTTGGGGCCAAGGGCTCTGCAAAGCAGGGGAGGGGGATTTACCCTACAGGGATGCTTTGGGGGCTCATCTCTCCAAGGCAGCTGGGACTGGGTTTTTGGGGTGAAGAGATGTTGTCAGGTGCCCCCTGGAGCATCCTATTAGACTGCAAGTTTGGGGGGATTCTCAGGGTTCTGCTGGGGGAGAGCAAAAAGTGCTGTGGTATCTGGGGGAAGAGGGAGATTCAGAACTGTTGGGAGGACCTGGTATGGTGCCCATCTCTGTGGTTTCAGCCACCAGCCCCACATTCCTGTTGCAGTGGCAGCTCCCAGCGGAGAGCAGATCCACCAGGAGGTACAGGTGAGGAGTGTGGATGGGGCAGTTGGGTAGGGGGTGTGTGCCTGGGCTGTGCTAGAGTTCCTGCTGCCATTAGAAGATAAAGCTTGTTTCCGGGCCCAGATGAAAATGCCAGGTGCAGTTGATGGCTTTGCTCCTGTTTCACACAGGGATGGGGGGTGGAGCAACCTGACATTTCCCTGCCCTTGTTCCCTGTACTCCTCTCAGCCAGAGAAATGGTGGCTGCAGCCTTCAAAGTTACTGAAAATGGGAATTAAATTCCCTCCTGCACAAACATATCAGAGCGTGTGAGCAAAGGGAACTGGGGAGGATGGGGGCAAAGGGATGCCTAATCTTACCATAGTTTTTGGCTAGGTGAAAATGAGAGTGCCAGTGCCAGAGGACACGTGAACATGTACAGGCCGAGTGCAGGCATGGCCCCCATGTTTTAGAGCATAGGGAGCTCCCAGGGCTCAACTTGGCACAGTTTAGTGGCCTCTGTCCTTCCCATCTCAGAACTACTATGGCAAAGAGCTGCAGAAATCAGAGGACCTCAAAACCAATGCGTGCATCACCTCAGCCAGGCCTGTTTCGAAACTGGTGAGAGATGCCCTGGAGCGCATCCATGAGGAGGTGGTGGCCAGGTAAACCCCAGGGTCTCTCCTCCACTGCCATATCCCCCTGGGCTGCAGCCCCTTCTTGGCTGTGCCACGGGGCACCTCCACCCAGCTCAACTCAGGATGCACCCAGGTACTACGGCTGCGGTCTGGTGATCCCTGAGTGCCTGTCATCATGCCGGATTCTGGACCTGGGCAGCGGCAGCGGCAGGGACTGCTACCTGCTGAGCCAGCTGGTCGGGGAGCAGGGCCACATCACTGGGATAGATATGACCGAGGGCCAAGTACGGCACAGATCTGGGGCTCCCCATCATCCTTCCAGCAGCACCCCCACATCATTCCCTTCCTCCTGCCAGGTTGAGGTGGCGAAGAAGCACATTGCCTACCACATGGATAAGTTTGGCTACCAAAAGCCGAATGTGGAGTTCTTCCATGGTTACATGGAGAACCTGGGTGATGCGGGACTGGCTGACGACAGCTACGATATTGTCACGTACGTGCCGTGCAGGGCACAGTCACCCCCAGTCCTGCTGCTTCCCGGGGCTGTGGGCTGGGTCTGCATCTCAATGGGTCACTGCTTCAGAAGCACTTGTTAGGAAAAGGGAAATCCCAAGCTAGAGTCTGGGCTACAGTCTGGGAATATAAACTGCCCTTTTCATGGTCAAACTGGTGTTTCCAAATCCTGTGTGAAGTGATGGGATGCACAGCAGCTGGTGGTGCTAAGTGTGCAAGAAGGTGCAAATAAGCCTTGGTCTCCTCCCCCACAGCTCCAACTGCGTGATCAACCTTGCCCCTGACAAGAGGGCTGTGCTGCGGGAGGCCTTCCGTGTGCTGAAGGTGATGGTGCTGGTGTCCGTGGCAGTAAACAGGCTTGGGGTGGCTCTGTTGTTGAACTGCCACTGAGGAGCAGCAAATGGGATCTGGCAAGGCACGGATGCAGGATGGGGTCAGGGGAGGACATCTCTGTGGAGGGGTCCAAGCAGGGTAGGATTAGGGGGTTCCCAATTCTCCTTGCCCCTTTTGTCTCTTTGCTTCTTGAGGCCTCCCTTCACTCCTTGCTGCCCTCCAGCCTGGGGGAGAGATGTACTTCAGTGACGTCTACGCCAGCCAGCGCCTGAGCGAGACCACCCGGAAGCACCGGGTGCTGTGGGGTGCGTAGGGCTGTGGCATGGGGGTGACATGGCATGGGGGGACTGGACCTTTGCCTCCGTTGCCCATGTCTGTGGTCTCGTACCAGGAGAATGCCTGGCAGGAGCCCTGTACTGGAGAGACCTGTACAGCATTGCTGAGGAGGTGGGGTTCAGCCCCCCACGCCTGGTCACCGCCAGCCCCATCACCATTGGCGACAAGGAGCTGGAGGACATTGTCGGTGAGGATCCAGCCACGGAGCACCAGCTCTGGGAAGCTGGGGGAAGCTCTGCTGGGATCCCAGCCCAGGTGTTCAGTGCCCAAGCCACCAACCTCTCCCTTGTAGGCGACTGCCGCTTTGTTTCCGCAACCTACCGCCTATTCAAGGTGCCAGGTGGCAGCCGGACTGGGCCAGGACAGGTCACCTACAGTGGCGGGATTGTGGGGCACGAGCGAGAGCTGGTGTTTGATGCCAACTTCACCTTCAAGGTTTGTGGGGGCATGCTAAGGCTCTGTAGGGAAGAGTTAAAGCTGATGAAGCTGTTACTTAGCATCATCCTCTGTGATCTAGGGGGCAAGCTTTGGTGGAGGGGATGGTGGGTGGGAGCCAAGGGGCTGTGTAAACCCAGGGGAGTGCAAATGTACAGGAAAGGGAGACAGATGCATGCATTGCTTTGTGGTAAAGGTAGAAGTAGAACATCCATGGTGGCTTCCTGGAATGGTTTGAAGCCTGATGCTTGGGTTTTGTGGGTGTTTCTTCAGGTTTTGGGCCAAGATGTGCTCCTGCTTTCACTCTCCCCATCATCTGGCTGGGTGGCTGGAGTCCCCTGGAACACATATCCAGGACCCCAGGCCTGTGACCATTCCTCTGCCCCCAGGAAGGAGAGGTGGTAAACGTGGATGCTGAAATGGCTGCGATCTTGCAGAGCTCCAGGTTTGCGGAGAAGTTCCTGATCCGAGCTGGTGGAGCTAGTGCTGCAGCACTGCAGGGCTGCTGTAGCAAGGGAGTGAAGGTTGGTAGAGGGCAGCTCCATGGCCGGGTTAAGGAACTGGGACATGGGTGTCCCCTGCCATCAGAGTTGCTATGGGGTATCAGAAGGGCTGTAGCATGATACCAAGACATGTGACTCCTTCTGGGCTGGGAGAAGCTCGTGGGACACCAAGAGTGATGCCTGGTGCCTGAGTCGGGACAGACTCTACCCCTACCCAAGTTGGAGCCCTCCAAAGGGGGATCTGCTCTAACTACCCCAAGATATCCATGGGGACTGGTGAGGCTGACAGCTGGACTTCTCTGAGGTCTCCCAAAGGGAGTCATCCTTCCCCTGAGGGGATTGCTGTGCACAGCCTGCCACAGGGAGATGATGGCCCATTCCCATGGTTTCTTCCTGCCCATTGCTCTCCCGCCTGCTGCTGGACGAGCAGGTTGGCCCTGGCTGCCAACCCTGACCCTGCAGCACAAAGCATTATCTGCTGGAAGCCTATCTCTTCTCCTTGGTGGTCCCTGCAGCCTGTAGATGGGCCAGGAGATACAAGTGAGATAATACCCTGCAGCTGCATATCCCTGAAATACAGCCTCATGCTTAGGAAGGGGAGATTTTCTCAGGACTCTATCCAAGTAGGAGGCATTTCTCAGATAAAAGCAGAGCCAAAGTCCCAGACAAGCTCTTGGCTTTTGCCTTGCTGCAGGAAAACGCAGCTGGAGTGACCCAGAGGCTGCCCCCATGATAGCTAAGGAAGTGCCAAGTGCCATTTTCTCAGGTGCCTCTTGCTTCCCACTGGCCTGATCCCGCCCTGGGTTTTTCTCTGTCCCTCAGAAGAAAATCTGTGATCCCTTCCAGCTGCTGGAGCAGCTGAGAGCCCCAGGTCCTGCTAGCTGTCCTGGTGGCACCTGTGGTCCCCCAGGGTGCTGCTAAGTGGCAAGTGGTGTCCCTACACCTCTGTTGGAAGTCAGTGGGGTGAGAGGATGTGGCTCCAGTGACGTCTTCCACCAGAGAGCAAATAAATACATGTCTGAGCTCAGAGGTTGTGTGTTTGTAGCTGCCACAGGGCCATGTGTGCTGTGCTTCCCTGGCAGGGCTGGTGGAGCAGCTTGTGCCTGGTTGCAGTGAGGACCCATCCTGTGAGTCCCCTCACTGTGGGGCTGACCGTGGCTGCATGGCTTGGGCACACAGGCAGGGACAGTCTCTGTCTCACTTGCAGCCCTGCAGCCTGTTCCAGGAGATGGGGGTTGCTCTCTATTTCCTTGTGCAGCACCACTGAGGTTTCTGTTTTTCCTGGACTCCATCTAGTTGGAAAGCCCTGAGTCCCCTGCAGGCATCACACCTGCAGAGTTTTGCAGGGAAATTCAATAGTTCTGGAAAAGCAGCAATGCATCCAGCTGCATCCCACAGCAGGCAAAGAGCAAGGTGGGAGGGCTTTTAGGGTGTGGTGGGAGGTGATGGACTGCATTCCTGCTGCCCAGCATGAATCCCGCAGGACCTGGCCCGCAGAAGGTGCTTGGGAAAGGCTGGGGGCTGCTGAGCAGCTAAACGTAGAAATAAGGGACCATTTCCACTCCTTCTCACACAGTGATTTTACAGGAGGGGCCAAATTTCCCATCTCTGCCATTTAATTATCCTCTTGCTGTGGCATAGGGGAAGTTAAGAAGCAAACCCCAGTAAAATTTGGGTTCAAAAAGAAACAGGCCAATACCAAGGATGCTCTGCCATAGCAGTAGCAGTGGTTGAGGAGGGTCCAGGCGTTCATGACGCCTGAAATTGTTCTGAAATTGTGTGGAATGACCTCACTGATGGGATCTTGGGAGAAAGGAGCTGTTTAATACACACACCCCAGCCCCAACCCTTTTTCTAGATTACTTACAGAGACTTCATCCAAGTCCCCAAACAGCTCATCCTGGGAGGTTTGCAGCAATTAGCTCCTTCTATCAAAGACAGCCTTCCCAGTGAGAAAGGAAGAGCAGGTGGGGTGTAGGGGGGTCCTTCCTGCAAATCCCTTCATTAAAAAGACATGAGTCCCTGGCATGGCCTTTCAACTTGTGGGGGAAGAGCTGCACGCACAGCGAGATCCCCGCTCTGTGCATACAGAAAAAGGCCACAGCTTAAATGCCACTATATTTGCATAGCACTGTGTTTTTCCCAAAGTCTCAGCATGTCAGGAAGGAAGCAGCTAAGAGAACTTGACTTTGATGTGGAGCATTAGAGGTCCTTCACTGTGGATGCACTGGTGTCCTCTTTGCCTGGCTTTACTTGTGCATGCACAGCCTTGGGGTTTTTAGCCCCGGCGTATAAAAAGAGGAGGTCCTGCAGCCCTATCCCATGTGAGGGACCCCGACATAATCGGTCCAACACCCCAGTCTGTATTTTGGTGATTGTTCTGCTAGTGTGAAGCTCTGCAGCATTGGTGTCCTCCCTCGGCAGGCAGAGAGGGTGTTGTGATGGCAGCATCCAGAGGTTGCGATGGTCTGATTCAGTCTGAGGGGAAAGGGAAGGGATTCCTAACTTGCTGCTGACCCTGTGGTTATCAGGGTGTCGCTGTGGTTCAGGGACACCTGTCACCTCCTTAGGGGAGCGGGCCTGCGGAACTCTATCAGGATAAGCTGAATGAGCTTTGGGACCAGGAAAGATTTGTGGCTACAGCCCCCAGAGCACTGTGCTCTGCTTCACATCTTATTGGGTTGTCCTGCACAATTGATTCTTCCATTTTCCAAGCACGTAAACAGCAGGGAGGCTCTTTTACTGCCTCAAAAGGGCGTCAGCCACCACAAGCCACCCTGGTTCTCCCAGGGCTGTTTGCTTCTGGCTGTCCAGGATGCTGAACTGTTTCCTGGCTCCTTCATAAGTGATGGACACGGAGCGATGATGGCCGGCTGTGGGGTGTGTGTTGCCCCAGCTGGGATGGCGGCACAGCAGCCGAGGCCTTGGGAACAGCCGGGCTCTCAGGGCGGTGGGGCATGGCACACGGGAATTTACAGGTGCTTTCATGACTCGGGGCTCCCGGCCCTCCATGAGCCGAGAATGAGCGGAGCAGGACAGCTGGGGCGGCTTTGGATGCCCTCAACAGGAGCTCCAGACCCCGGCCCCGCTCACGGCGCGCCGCGGCACGGGGCGGCAGAGCCGAGGTGAGGTGAGGGAGGAGCGCGGCCTGGCCGTATTCGGTATTTAATGGTTAATTCCGCCCTCAGGCGCGACGCAACCGAGGAGATGTCGGGGCGGAGGGTGCCCGGGGGCCTCAGTGCGGGAGCTCGATTTCTTGAATGTTGTACGTACTGCACCGGCGGCGGCTCGGGGCCGACCGGGGAGCGGGCACGGCTAGGAGAGCGCAGCAGCAGATCCCGGCGGGAGGCACCGGAGTGCGCCCCGTCGGGCCGGGCCAACGAGGCGCGGCGGCACCGCCAGGGGGCGCTGCGCGACCGCCGAAGGGTGCGGCGCGCGGACGCGGGGCGGCGCTCCCGGGCCACCGAAGGGGGCGAGCGGCGCGGCGGGTCCGAGGGGAGCGGCGGCCGCCGTGGGCCGGGCGGGAGCGGCGGGGGAAGCGGGACCGGCCGGCCCGTTCGGCCGGCCTGTGCCCAGGCACGGGCGCTCCCGGGACAGCTCCTACCGAGCGCCGCGCGCGCCAGCCGTACCGCACCCTCATTGGTCGCGCCCCTCCTGTGGCCCCGCCCCCTTCGGTCCCGAGCGCCGCCGCCATTGGCCGCGGCCCTACGGCCGGCCCCGCCCCCGCGCGCCCGGCGTACACACCGGAGTCACGCGCCCCCGGGGCTGGGGAGGGGGCGGGGCGCAGAGGAGGCGTGGCCTGGCGCTGATTGGCGAGCGGGCGGGCGCTGATTGGCGGCACCGGGCGGAGGCCCCTCCCCCGCGCGGCGGGCGGGGCGGGGCGGGCGCGGGTAGAGGCGGCGCTGGTCGGCCCGGCTCGGCAGTCGCCGCCCGTCGGGTCCCGCGGGCAGCCGAGCCCGCGCCGAGCCCGCCGCCGCCGCGCCCGCCGCCACCGCCGGGGAAGCCGGGGCACGCCGCAGGCGCCGCGCGGTGATGCGGGGCCGCGGCGGCGCCGAGCCCTGACTAAAGATGGCCGCGCTGCCCGGTGGGAACATGGCGGGGGGCGGGCGGGGGGCGCGGGTGCTGCTCTTGCTGCTGCTCGGCGGCTGCCTGGGCCGGCGGCCCCCGGCCGCCGCCGCTGCCGCACCGCCCGCCGCCGTCGTGCCCCCGCCGGCGGCGGAGGAGACGGTGATCATCGGCCTGCGGCTGGAGGACACGGACGACGTCTCCTTCATGGAGGGGGGCGCGCTGCGGGTGAGCGAACGGACGCGGGTGAAGCTGCGGGTCTACGGGCAGAACATCAACAACGAGACGTGGTCGCGCATCGCCTTCACGGAGCACGAGCGGCGGCGAGGCGGGCGGGCGACGGCGGGGCCGGCGGGGCGCGGCGGGGGCGGCGGCGGGTCGGCGGGCAGCGGTGGGGCCCCGCAGCGCTGCGGCATCCGCACCTCGGACATCATCATCCTGCCGCACATCGTGCTCAACCGCCGCACCTCGGGCATCATCGAGATCGAGATTAAGCCCCTGCGCAAAACGGAGAAGAGCAAGTCCTACTACCTGTGCACCTCCGTCTCGGCCCCCGCCGCCGCCGCCCTGGGGCCCGGGGCTCCCGGAGGGCTGGCGGGCGCCGAGGGGCCGGCGGGACCCCCGCCCTGGGGTGAGACCACTTGGATCTACCATGACGGCGAGGACACCAAGATGATCGTGGGCGAGGAGAAGAAGTTCCTGCTGCCCTTCTGGCTGCAGGTCATCTTCATCTCACTCCTCCTGTGCCTCTCGGGCATGTTCAGTGGCCTCAACCTGGGCCTGATGGCCCTGGACCCCATGGAACTGCGCATCGTGCAGAACTGTGGCACGGACAAAGAGAAGAACTACGCCAAGCGCATCGAGCCTGTGCGGCGTCAGGGCAACTACCTGCTGTGCTCCCTCCTGCTGGGCAATGTCCTGGTCAACACCACGCTTACCATCCTGCTGGACGACATTGCCGGCTCTGGGCTGGTGGCCGTGGTGGTCTCCACCATCGGTATCGTCATCTTCGGCGAGATCGTGCCGCAGGCTATTTGCTCTCGGCACGGCCTGGCCGTGGGCGCCAACACCATCTTCCTCACCAAGTTTTTCATGATGATGACCTTCCCGGCCTCCTACCCCGTCAGCAAGTTGCTGGATTGTGTCCTGGGCCAGGAGATCGGCACGGTCTATAACCGTGAGAAGTTGTTGGAGATGCTGCGGGTCACCGACCCTTATAACGATCTAGTCAAGGAGGAGCTTAACATTATCCAAGGAGCCCTGGAACTGCGCACCAAGACTGTGGAGGATGTGATGACTCCCCTCCGAGACTGCTTTATGATCGCTGCCGAGGCTGTGCTCGACTTCAACACTATGTCCGAGATCATGGAGAGCGGTTACACCCGCATCCCCGTTTTCGAGGGTGACCGCTCCAACATCGTGGACTTGCTCTTCGTTAAGGACCTGGCTTTTGTGGACCCCGATGACTGCACGCCACTCAAGACCATCACCCGCTTCTACAACCACCCACTGCACTTTGTCTTCAATGACACCAAGCTCGATGCCATGCTGGAGGAGTTCAAGAAAGGTGGGCTCGTGCCTGTGGCGGGGGTGCGGTGGGGAGGTTCTGCTCGGTGTGGTCAGCATCCACCTGCTTGCAGCAAGGGAGCTCTGCAGCGGGGCCTCGGGTTCCTGCTCACAGAGGGCTGTGGGAAGGTGCATTCTGGACTGTGAGTGACCAGTATTTAGACATCTGCCAGATCTGCTCGTTCCCCGGGCCAGAAAGCTGATCCACGGCTGGGATGTGCCCCCAGCCTTTTTTCCCCCACTGCACTGGGATGTGTGTGTGGGCATGGTGCCAAGCAAGGTTGTTTTCCTTCTTGCTTTTTCCACTCATCTGTCTGTTATAGTGAGAACCACTGACGGGAATCTGCGCCCATTCCTTGGCTCTGTCTTCTCTGTGCTTTTTCAGCTGGCCTGACTGGGAGGAGTGGGTGGGCTGCTCGGTGCCTTTCAGGCTCAGTGCACACACGTGCTGAGATAAACAAGGCGTTTTAGCTCCATTCATAGGCTCAGCCAGCAGACCTCAGCTCTCTGCTCGTGTTCCAGTCGCTTTGATTGACACTTTGATCTTGTAACTCATAAATCATTTCAATGTCTTAAAATGTATTCCAAAGCACCTGTTGGTGCTGCACTTCAGGGTTACAGCTCTTTTTCCCCAGGCTACCCTGTGCTTCAGGACCACAGGCTCAGCAGAGAGGTGACCCTTTCTACTTCTTTGGTGTGGCTTGTGTATTACTGCCTCGGAATGGGACTGAGGCTTTCCACCTTTCTCTTAGTTGTAGGTGGTGCTGACTTGAAAAATGCATCTTAATTTTTGTTAGGAGGTCTTGCTTATGTGTAAGGAAAAAGCATCTTTTCGTTTTCCTTTTAAAATACTTTCCTCTCTGCAAGGCAAATAATAATGCTCTGTGGCCTGTGCAGGAGGGAGCTTTCAAAGAAGTTGTTAAGTGAAATTTCAGACAGTTTGGATGTGTGGACTCCTGTGCTGGAAAAAGAAAGGCTATTTGGAGTGTCACCAGACTCCTGGGTTCATACCAGGGAGATCTGATCAAAGTACCACGGAACAGCATGGTTCCTGGGGGATGATTTGCTTGAGAGGGGAAATCTAGTGAGGAATATTTGAGCTCACCTTTTAACTGCATAAATTACCTTGAAAAAAAACTTGGTGAATTGGTGAATGTTCTTTCTAGATAAGTTTAAATTATGGCTTAAGTTTCAGTTGCTGTTTTGTCCAGCTTTTGTGTCATGGCATTGGATCTTCTTCATCCTGTTGAACTCAGTTTTGGGGTTACCTCACATTTATTTCATCTTTGTGTATAGAAGATGAACGTACTCCTGCTTTTTACTGACCAGTGCAGTGGTGGTTATCTTTCAGCCTGTTTGTGGAGATGGGGAAGTCTTACTTGGTTTTGGAAGTGCTGAAGGAGAAATGAGGGAGGGCCTCCCTTGGCTGTGGTTTCTACACTGCAGGATCTGCAGCTTGGATGTGGGAAACTCAGTGATGTCACTTAACTGTTGGCTGGTTAAGGTGGATTTTGCTGCATGCATGAGTAAAGGGTGGTTCTTTTTCCTCTCTGTCCCTGTCGTTCAGACTCCAGATAGCACAAGAGAGTTCTTAGCCTGTAGTGAGACTTGAGGGTGTGTTCTAGTTCTGTATGCAGCAATGTGTCTGAAGAAATGCATGTTAAATGCATGTTATTTCCCTGGTCTGAAAGGATGGAATGCACTCCTGTGTGTTAGCACAGTCCTTTTATTTAACAGCTGGGAGAATTAGGTGTGCGCTTTAATCCTGCGAGAGTGGCTAAGCCAAATTCCTCCTTAGAGTTCCTAAAACTGGTGCTTAAAATAGGATTCTTAAAAATTCTCCTGGGTGGCTTGGAAGGTGCAAACTAGAGATCTCTTTTCCTGGTAGCCAGTCTCTTGCCTGTGCTAGGAAACATCCCAGTGGCACAAGTTCATGATGACTTCCTAACGTGTGTGTTCCCTCCTGCAATTGCTGAGTCCTGGAATAGTCTTTGTAGTTTGGAATTAATTCAGGCTCGTTTGAGCATACTTAAATGTTTACTCCAGAGTCACTATGCTGGTTGGTCTGTATGGGCAAGCCCTGTGTTAGGATCAGCTTTGTCCTAACTGTTTTTTCTTTAAAAAGTGCAGATATAGTGGAAATAAGTGGCTTCCTTTGTGTCCTTTGAAATGAATGTAAATAACTGATAGCTGGCCTGATCTGGCATAGCACAGTGTCTTTTGCAAGAGCTCTTCCAACTTTCTTCTTCAGAGCAACCTTGCCAAATTCCCATGAGAATGTACAAATTAAGGGTGAGAATCAAAATGCATGTTACTTTCCAGTAGAGTGTTGGAAATAAAGAAGCTTACAGTTTTTAATCATTCCCTTCCCATCACATTGATCTTCTGCCACAGCCAGCTTGCTTCAAGACTCATAAATGTGTCTTTTTTGATACCCAGGCCCCTGCTACCACTGTTGGGTGCAAAAGGCATTTCATGTGACAGTGCTGCAAATTAAAACTTTAATTGATTTGAGGAGGGAGGATGGGTTTTTTTCTAATAAGTTTGATAATTAGCTGGTTAGCTGGGTAGGTGGGGTTTTGAAACTCACATTTTGGGCAGAAGCAAAACCTTCTTAACCTAAACGTGGAATGGAGGCTTACAAGGAGGCGATTAAAAGCCAAACACAGCAGGATATACCTCTTGTTGCAGAAGATGAAATGGGTAGTTCTGTAGTTCTAGTGCTTAGGCTGAACAGCTGGAGGATTTGGTGGTGGGCCTATTGTTAACATTGTTTGACTACAATTGCAAAATAAGTATCTGTTTCACTTCCATGCTGCCAGGCAAGAAACTTAATTTTAAGAGAGCTTCAGCACATTCCCACCCCCTTGCTGCTCTAATCTCCTAAAGTGTGAATAAACATGATTCCTGAAGCAGTCCACAAACAAGCTTCTCCTCTAAAAGACATGGTTTACTTGCAAATAAATAAATAAATAGCTTTTGAAAGAGGTGGTTTTTTTTTTTTTGTTCTAAAAACAGACCTTAAATGTCTACTGGTGCTGTCAAACCCACTTGTCTACAGGTTAAGCAGACTGAGTGCTTAACCTGAATTCAGTCATTCAAATTTAATGTAAGGGGGAGTCTAAGGTACCTTTTGTACTGGCCTAGGAATGGACCTGCCTGACTTTGCTCAGAGTAAAGCAGTATCTCATTTGAAATGAGTTCACTCCCAGCTCATCTAATGTTGGCCATTGCTGTAAAGGGGAGTGAGGTGTTACCTGTTCAGGACTGATTTGGGTCGTGGTTCCTAATCTGCAGCAGGGACTGAATGAGCCACAGAGTCATTTTTGGAAAGAAGCTGGTGAACTGTCTCCAGTGATCATCTTTTTCTTGTTGACATGTGTGGACTTACTTTTTTTTTTTTTTTTTTCCTTGTTTTCTGTTCATTTTTGACAGTCTCTCTAGTCTCTGCTTAAATGCTCTCTGGCACTTGCTCGTGGTGTTTTTCACAGGCAGATCTCTGCATGTGTGATCCTAAATCCAAAGCATTCTATTTCTAGCTCCCTGTTTGCTGGAGCTACAGAAATTCAGCTTGAAAAAGCCTCATGTTGTAATACTAATATTTCAAGATTGGCCCACTTTCTGCAAGCCATTCTACAGCTGTGTTCCTGGTGGCCTGGATGGCTTTGGAGGGCAGCAGTTTCTCAGTTGGAGTCTTCCTTATATGGGGACTTTGATTCATATGTTTTGATCTTATTTATCTGCTTCCACTATTTTTTTGTACTACAGATCAGAGCTTAATAACCTGTTGTAAAGAAGCCACAATAAGTGTGCAGCAGTTCTGAGCTCTCATTTTCTTAATCACATGGCAACCTTGAGAAAACTCCTAGATTTCTTATAAAAATAATTGCCAACTGGACCTTAAAAGATTTTTTCCCGTAAAAACGTTGTCACATTCAGCTTGATGATACTTTCTTCAGGCTCTGTTGGTCTTGTATTGTCTGGTTTTAGTCGCATGTGTGTTTGGTGGTTGATTTAGAGTGGATATTGGGGAAAAATGTTGTCCATTTCTTTTCTAGTTCCTCCTCTCCCTTGAAAGAAAACCAAGTCCCAGCAGGCTGAAACATAAACCTCTGACTTTTGAGTGCAGATAAGAATGCCTAGACCTACTTCTCTTTAGAGCACATAGATCCTCTTTTTGGAAACAGGTAGGATAGCAAGTAATTTGTAGCCCAGGGATCCAAAGTTCTGTATTGTTGATCTGAGTTTTTTTTCCCTGTTATTAGGTCATCTGGTTTGAAGGGCTTTTTTGTTGTTAGGTCAATTATCTTTCTGGTGCAGCTCTAATCCAGGTTTGTAGGTGGCTACTTTCCTGGTTCCTTTCAAGTTTTATGACCTGCTGAATCTGAGTCCAGTCTTCCCTTGAGTAACTTTGATTTAGTAGGTCTGAATGCTCTAGCAGGCATTCTAGAGGTTTCTAGTTTATCTAGCAGGTTGTCTGTCTCCTGGGCACTTTTTCCATGTAACCCTGTGACTGCAGCATTACGAGAAACTGGAAGAAACTAAATAAATCCTTTCTGGGATTATGAAAGGCACGTAAAACTTCTTGGAAAATAATATCGTTTTCAAGGCTGCTTAGCTAATAAAAGGCACCTCCTCTGATCCTTTTTGGGAAATTCATGTAACAGAGAGAGTGTTGAGGAGGTCCAGTGTGGAGACTTTTCTGTGTGAAGCGAGTAGGGGAGTGGTAGGTGGGACGGAATTTGCCACCAAGAAACAGAAGTCTTAGCATGCTATGCCTGCAGATTTATTCCCTGAACAAAAATTGCGTGTGGGGGTGGGGGTTGCCTCGTGACAAGCTGTTCCTTGGCTGTCTGACAGCGCAGCACCCGCAGGTACTGCACTGCCAAGAGCTTTGCTGGCCTTGCAGAGCTCCTGGGGGATGCGTGCTCGTTCCACTGGAGAGCAGCGGATGTGGGTTACTGCAGGCAGCCCTCCTGCTGGTATGCTGAGGGAGAGGCTCCAAGGGGAATGCATCAGGGAGCAGCTCCAGTTCTTCATGGGCTCCCTACTGGGAACATTTTATAGGGACCCAGAGAAGAGAGGCTACTAGAAGAGCAGCTTTGGTGAGGAGCCTAGCTGAGGAGTCCTGCTGCTGAGAGTTGGAAGAAACGTGTTTCAGGTGGCTGCAGGGAGAGGAGTAGGTGAATTAAATGGCTTGAGCAGTAGAGGTTTGAGTTTGATGCCCGCGTTGGATATAGTTCTTTGATTGCTTTTTAACCAATTGTTCACAATTCTTGCCGTTTGACAAACACAAGAAGTTGCCTTTTCCTCCCCTCAGCTCTTTGCTCAGTTAGCAAATGCTTTCCTGTGCTGAAGCTGATGGGAATGAATTCTGTCACAAGTGAACCATGCTCCTGTCTGCTTTCTCTGTGTCTGTAGAGGTTATCTGTAATAGGCACAGATGTAATCTTCAGGTCAGTCTGTGCAGCCAACAGCATTTCACAGCCAGTTTTGGAGCAGGACAGACCAAGAGACAGAATATCAACTTCTGAGGGAATTCATTAGTGTAGGAAACTGATTAGGTAAATTTAACCATCACAGTGTCTTTCCAGGTCTTGAGGGTTTTTTTTGAGTTTTTTTTTCTCTGCTGACATGAGGTTCTGAGGAGCAGAACATTTTCTCAGTGAACTTCAGTTAACTCTGAGGGCATAAGAACAATAACAGTGAATCCTCTGCAGTAGGTAGTTTCTGACAATGGCTGGGGCTGCTTAAAGAAAGTATTTGAAAAGAGCCAATTTATTTTGTTCCCCACGGAAGCTTAACTGATCTCATCAGGCTGTGATTCAGGAAGTTCTGGGACTAAAGATACTGTCTTCATTAAATAGCCCTAGATGCTTATTTCTCTCTGTGAGCATGTCTAATCAATACCGAACCTTTGTCAGCTGTTGCACAGAAACAAACACCAGTAGTGGGTGTCTCCTGTCTGTAGCTGTGTAGTGCTAGTGGCAGAGAGAGGTGGGTCTAGGAGTACATTTCTGATTTTCACTTCTGTATGAAGCCATCCAAAGGTAGCTTTTGTTTTGTCAGACTTATGGTATCACTCTAGCTGGTAATTTAGGAAATGAGGGTGTGAGCCACCTCACACTTCATACGTGTTACAAGCCTGAGTCTCCTCCCTGCTTTATTGAAAAAATCATTTTAGTGGGGGGAAGTATTGTGGGGATTATTAGGCTGCTTAACTTGGAGCATCAATGCCACTAGACTGTGACAAGATCTACTCATCTTCCTGGTATTGTCTGGTATCAGATTTTGTCTTGCTTACTTGGAGGGCACACATCCTCGTGCACAGGAATTAAGACCTGGAGCATTCGAAGTCTCACTTCTTCACTTCCTTAAAGCATTTAATGTCTGCTCCATGTTAAGAGTTCTAAGTTAGTCATACAGCAGCTTAGTCAGGGTCAAGTAGGATGAGAGTGAAAGCAGTGGCCAAGCAGTGTTGAGAGAATCTATAGACCACCAAGCTGTGTTTTTTTCATTGATACTTAGCAAGAGCTCACTTTTGCATTTGCTTATGTGCCTCTACAGTGTTGTGGTGCAATTGCCAGTCTGGGTAGGCCAGTGGCATTTCTACTGTTGAGTCTCTTCCAATTTCACTAATGAAGCTTGTAAAACTAGCCCTCAACACAGGGTACTCTGAACCATACCCTAGTGAGTGCGACCTGGCACTCTTGTTAATTTGACAAGGTCCTGAATTACAGCCTACCAGCTACAAATAGGAGTGTAAATACTTGATGCTAATGAGCTACTGCCCACAGCACATGGCTAACAGTCCATACCAGGTGGTTAATCCAGTCTGGCTCCTGCCAAGGTCACTGAGTCATTTCAGCACTATCAAGTGATGGGGTTTTGTTTGACTTTTCACCAATATATAATCATAGAAAATAAGATGCATAAATCTGTCATTAACCTTCTTCTGGAGGTTAACCTTCTTCTGTGCCTTTTCCCTTGGCCAGGAAATCTGCATGGCCCAATAGTTGGTAGAATAAACTATGCTGGGAGTAAACTAGGGCTAAGTGTGATGTTACACGAAACATGCATGAGAAGAGCAAGGAAAGAAAGACTGGTTAAAGAACTATAAGGGGAAGAGATGACCTCATCAGTGTAGGTGGTCTTATAGAGAGGTTGATGTAGGGAAGAGAAAGGAATGGCTAGGAACAGGTGAGGTGTTCCTATAGTGTTGTAAGTAGCTTTTTGAACAACATGGAGTAATAAAGTTCTGATTCTACAAAACCTACTGTTATGCATTGAGGCAAAAGAACTGAAGTTTTCCCATAGCTTCCTAAAAAAACTCCCAAACTCAAAACCAAACACCAACAAGACACCCACCGAAACCCCCTCTAATGTTCTGACTCCAGGACATCAAGCCATACAGTGTCTTTCACAAAGTGAGCTTAAAAGGACCAGGTCCCTGTTTGATACTCCAGCTTGCAACACAAAGTTGCAATAGTGAAGGAGAGATCCATGTACTTCGTGTCTCCATCTCTCCAGTGAGATCCATCATGCTTGGAGAGGAACTGAATATTCTTTTGACTTGGCACTGGAGTTGCATGTACCAGATGTCCTTAACACAGGTCAGCTTATCTTTGCATTCTTGGTTCTCAATAATAATAAAGCTTTGATTCTTTTAAAATTGTCTCCATTAACTCTTCCCTTTTTTTTTTGTCCTCCATTACTCAGAAGTATTCTCTTCCCTGTTTATGGCTTTGTCTGTAGTAACTTGCCACTCTGAAGGATCATAGGTAGGAGCCTTTGGGAATCTTTGAGCCATTGTTGTCATGTTTTCTGTTAAAATTGTCTGGGAGCCTTCCAGAGTTTTGGTAGACAAACAGTTTTCACTGAAGTTGAAGAATAGCTTCCAGGATTTTCCACACTTCATGCTGTCTATGGGGCATCATATAGGTTGCTTGCCTTTGAGGATTGGGTTGTTGCAGCACACAACCTGTAGTGCCTGAGGTGTTTCTTTGTCTGTGTTGGCTGGCATGTTGAAATTGGGATTCTTACATGGGTGTTTGTGGTTATTTTTGTGATTTAAAAACATTACTCAGACTTGCTCTTCACCTGCTGGTGATGATATCTCCTTGAAAGGACTAGTGAAAGAATACTAGAAAAACAACTTGTCTTGTAACCAACTTGTTTTCAAATATCCCAGCCCTAGATGAAACAGAAACTTCAAAGCAAAGAGAGCTTATGTAGTTGGGACTCGTGTCTCTTTATATTGAAGCATTTCATTTATGAATTGTTTGTTTGGTATAATAATTTCAGTGTTTATTAAACGACAACCCTTCTCATCAAGGAATCCTGTTTTGAAGGACAGTGTGATGCCTGTCAATCTGGGAGCTGAAACCTGATGATTGTGGAGGCCAGGAGTTTACAAGTTAACAGGACTCAGCTGCAGTTACTAATTAACCACATAAGCGCTTTGCTCCAGCCGAAGGCACCGGGGCTGGGAGATGAACGTATACACCGAGCACAAAAGATCTGTATAGTTATGTTTTCTGTAATGCTTTCTGTTGGGATTACACCATTCTTTTGCTGGCAGTCCCAAAAAGAGCTGCTCTTCAAATGAGAGTGGTGTGGTAACATTGCTCTCTGCAGGGTGAACTGTGCCCTCAGACTGGGCTCCTGCTTCCTTGAAGTTCTTTTCCACAGCAGGTGTGAATGAAAGTTGGGGTTTTCTTTACAGCAAGTTTTTTTTTTTTTTTTGTGGGTTTGTTTAGTTTTGTTTTTGTTTTTTTTTTTTATGGTGGTATAATCTCTTATAGTGATGTGACAGAGTCTTTTGTTATAGCTGATCTTTGTGGAGGTAAACAAGGCTTTATTTTCCCCATTTGTCCATGGATAATGAGGGCAACAAAAATGCTGATTCTGTCTTGGTTGGATACTCTGCTGCCAGCAAAAAGTTTTAGGAAGGATCTTGCCATTTCTGGTTTTCTTCCAGGACTCCACCTCCAGCTTTCAGAAGATTGTCTGCCTACCCTTTGCACTGGGGGGTTCAAAGTGCAGCCTGCAGGACCCCTTTCCATGCAGCAATTATGTGAGGACAAGGACGATCAGTTGCCTGCTTTTATTGCTTGTGAATTGCTTGTCAGCAATTTCTAGATTCCTACAAATAGGAAGAAAATCTGCCAGTGTGAACTTGTTCTTGATAAAAATTTACAATCTGGCATTGAAAGTAGGTGTGGCTGTGGGTTTTGGGCAAGCTGCAGGCTTAGTTCTTCCTATCTTGCTTGGGACATCTTTCCACTGGGAGCAAGAACAGCTCTTACAGTTACAATTCCCATACACAGCAAGTGCAGACAAGGACTGTCAGCTGATATTAAATAGCATCTAATAAAGAAGCTTCAGTTCAATTTTTTACTCATTAAAGTAAGCCAGAATTGTGAATTTTTCAGTAGCTCTAACTTGAACTCCAAGGGACATCACCAAGGTTTTGATTCAAGTTGGATAAATTAGAGTGATCTATTTTGCCCTGTGAATTTGTGTGGGGTTTTTTTCCCGATGTGTAACTGAGGTATGTGTACAGATGAAGCTTTTTGGCTTTAAGCTTTTATTTAAATATCTTCATGCAGTGTGTGAGGATTGGGTGAGGAAGAATCTCTCAAAGTACTTTGAAGACTCACCGCATTAGGTCTTCCTTTTCCTCCAGCAGAATAGAGGAATAAAAGATGCCTCACTGGAAGCTGGGCCAGTGGACCAATGAGTAGCTCACCATATGGACTACGTGGTTGTAGAGGTTTGGGATTTATGCTGTTTTTCAGATGTGATCTGGTCTTGTGTGCTGGTTCCCTACCCTCACGGGGAATAACTTTTATCTTCTTGTTGATGTTCTAATTTGCCTGGAGCCTTTTGGAGTGGTTAGGTTTGAAAACACTAATTTCAAAACAGTGAATTTTAAGAACTTCACACTGCTCACGGGGAGTATTTTTTTTTCCTTCTCTTAGTGTTGAAGAATTGCTTATACTGTGTGGATGGGACTTCTAGAGAAATAAAGATCCCTGTCCAAATCATTGTCTATATCTCTCTTAATAAAAATGCTGTACCGTGTACTTCAGACTCAAACCTTTTAGTCAGCTGCTAAAGGTTTGAATGCTCACTTGCAAGAGAAATGGGAGACTGTCTTGTATGTCGTGTAGAGGAAAGCCAAGTTTCTAGCGTGTTTGTGTTTTCCTGTGACCCTTGCAGGGATCACAGCATGCTTAATGCTCTGATCCCATATGATGGACCCAGCCTCTCCATCATAATCAGGACCGACAGTTTTCTAGGTCTTTCTGTTTGTTTAACAAAGGCCCAGAGGAGATTTGCAATCACTACTATGAAGCTGCTTTACCAGTCGTGTGCTAGTGTAATTTAGCTTGTGCTGTGTTGTCTGAAGGCTCCCAAGGAGAGCCTGGAAATGGAGAAGTTGCACAGTTCACCCTGTAGGCAGACTTGGTGGGGGGTGAAGCTTCCCAGCGTGGGAATCCCCTGAGGTTAGAGCTTGAGGAAGGCAGCTGTGGCAGTGAAAAAACTTAATTACCTACTTGGATTCAGGCTCCAAGAACTACAGCGATCTGTTGCTTGATGCCAGTCATAGAATTGAACCTGTGTGTGCAGTCAATGAGCAAGCAAATAGAGTAGCTTTCTTTTTTCCTGCTTTCTTCAATGCCCCTGGGGTTAAGGGTTAGGGATGAAGGTTTCCCTGTGCTGTGTGATGTGCCATGGATGGGAATCCCAGTCTCTGCTCCTCCTCTCTGCATGGGAACACTTGCTGTGCATGGGATGAGAGTTCTACCAGGAGAGCTCTGATGTCAATAGCTCCATTCTTTTAATGTATTTTTTTTCTTTCCAGAGCAGCTGTTTTGAATTTTCCAGTCTTTGCTGTAATCTTTGACCAAGCCTTGTTTTATTATGAGAGAGACACTGCAGAAGCGTGTGGGGTAGAGTGAAGACATGCATACATTTTAGTGTTGAGGACATTTTAATTTCTGATTCCTGCCCTGGAAACTGGGTTTAAACTTGTTGTTTGCCTGCTGTTTGAACGTGGTCCAGTGGTAAGAGGCTTTAATACATTTCTTCTTTGCAAATCATCAACCTCACATCTTCCAGTAAAGGAAAGAATTTGGGAGTATAGCTTCCAAGAGTAATAGCCTTCTCAGCCCTATGCAAAGCACAGGCTCCAACCAAAAAGTTCCAAGGAAAATATTCAGAAAGGGGGAAGTGTCTAGCTGTAATTCCTGATGGTTTTGTATTTAAATTATTTGGCCTTCCAGAGAGATCAGTACATGTTGTTTTTTTTTTTTTTTAGACAAACATGCAGCCATCCTGGAACTAATAACTATGTGGACTATCTTAATCCAAGCATGGGTTAGAAAAATTAAGAAAATGTCTCTTACCAAGTTTGTGTTGATGATGCTCTGTTGTTTGCGATTGTTCCCACTACCTGATTGATCTCTACCTGGAAACACACTTAAAAGTTTTGGAAGCTGTTTCTAGGTACCCTGTGTTCTACTTGAATCCACCTCTTGATCAATAGAAAGAGTTGAGTGC
This sequence comes from Anomalospiza imberbis, assembly GCF_031753505.1. Taxonomy (NCBI): domain Eukaryota; kingdom Metazoa; phylum Chordata; class Aves; order Passeriformes; family Viduidae; genus Anomalospiza; species Anomalospiza imberbis. The sequence goes on from NC_089688.1 coordinate 23,058,108, forward strand.
CTTGAGCAGTGCTTGAAAGGTTTAAGGGAGGATGCTGAGCCCAGAGCCACCATGAATAAGCTGGTAGACTTGGGGATTTTAGTGGTGTCTGGGTCTGTTTCCTTTGAAAAGCACAGGGACAGCAGTGTCCTGTTTTTAGAATGATAATCTGGGAAGGAATGAAACACTTCGAACTCCAGATTGTTTTAAGAAATGAGATTATCTCAACCATCCTCTCTGGTGCTGCAGTTAGTAGTTGTGACAAGGAATGAGTGTGTGCTGTGATTAAACATGTACTCTCACAGTGAGAGGCAGCATGTAGTTCCTGGGAGGAAAAACTCTTGCTGTGGTAATGCTTGTGAACAATTCTCCTAACAAAAGGAATTCTCATCTTTCTCTGAGTTTTCTGTGACTTTGAGGATGACTGGGACATTAGAAAAAGCCCTCACAATAAGACCACATGCAAAAGTTCTTACAAATAGAAACACACTTGTTTTTGGTTTGTTTTTTTAATTCTTGTAAAACTGAGACTCAATTTTTCTATTCCTGCATTTTTTTCCTTCAAAATGGAAAAATGACCCAAGGAAATCAAGGGCATAACTGCCTCAAGTGAGTTGAGAGCTGGGCAAGGATAAAGTGATGGTTTTACCTTTTGGACTTCCTAGCACTGTCCAAAATTGTAGTTGATCATGATGCCTTCTCCTTGTGCTTCAATTACTTTGCTGTAGAATGAGGACTCATTATTATCCGTTTCCCTTATATCAACTGAATTGGTTTTGTGGGAAGCCAGTATGTTTCAGCTTATTTACTGTAATTTAGGTTCTATAAATAAGAATTTGGTTTAATGTTCATGTAATAGCTTCATTGCATGATGATTGAAACTTGCTTTAGACTGACAGCCCCTCCAGTGACTCAGATCTTGTTTCTCTTGCCTGAGCTCCTTGGCTGTCAATGTCTTCAGCATTTTCACTCTCCTTTTTCAGATCAATGTGTAGTTCCCCTGGCACTCTTTGTTGGCACTAGGTGAGGAAAACCAAAAGGAGACTAGGTGATAGATGAAATGAGGTCATCCACTAGGCAAGTGTGTAGAGACAGTTAAGGTGAATGTCCCATGGCTGGTGCTCTGTTCTGTGCAGCTTTATGGCTACTAAAATTGCTGCTCTAGAGATAATTGTTGGGTGCTTTCTTACCTCTTAGTGATGCAGAGTGGTTTGATATGTTGTTTTTTCTTTATTGTGTCAGAGATACCATTTTTCCTTTTATCATGTGCTGCTTAACTTTTCCTTTCAGACAGTTTTAAACGAAATGTCCAATATAGGATTAATAATGTACTAAATACTTTCCTTTTTTTGGGGGATGAAAACCTAGTAGGCAAAGCTAAGTGGCAAACCTGTTAGTGCTTAAATTCCCAGAGTTGAGGGACATGCAGGTGACTGTCTTTTTTTTCTTGTTGGTGACAAAGTGTGGTAGCCCAAGTATGAATAAATATGTTGGCTCCCTCATGAACCAGAAAGTCTTGAGCTCTTAATCCTAGTGCCACTGGAAAGTGGTTCTTGCACCATGGACAGGTCAGTTATACCAGAGGGTAACACTGCGCTGTTGCTCGCTGCCACTCATTCCAAGGAATCTTCAGCAAGCTGGCTGAGAGGGATGCAGTGACACAGATCCTAGTTTGTTCTCACTGCTGGTGAATCCTATTCATTTGGGATAAAAAGGATGGCTTAGTTGGACTCTTCCCTTTTCCATGTGGGGTGATAAGATGTGATGTGGGGAAGGCGCAGCCCACCAGGTCTTTTTCAACAAATAAGAGGGTGTGCAGGACTTCTTGTGATGGTCCAACCCTGCTCTAGGGTGGTGCAGGCATCCTCCTCCATATGCTACTCAGTGTGTCCTGCTTTTTCTGAGGGTGTTGATAGACTGTGTTCTGTCACTGCTCTGGTGCTTGTTCCCTAGGGTGGACTTGACTCTGTGACACAAAGTGGAAGAACCTGTGTCCTGATGATACCATTGTCACTATGTCTCTTTTTGCTTCCACTAGTGACTGATGTCTGATTAAAGTGTCTGTTAGTGCAGAGGCTTGGTGTTGACTCATAATCCAGGGCACCATTTCTCTGGCATGAAGAGATGTTCGGTGCTTGTGGTCATAATGACCTGGCTCTTTACTGTTTTCATTGACATAAAGATAGGAACAGGAGGGAGGAGCTGAGAATTGTCCTGCTTGTCCCATTCAGAAAATGGATGTGACTGGGACAGTGAAGGTGTGATCTGTTTTCTCATCCCTGTCCCAGGAGTTTGGCTTGTGCAGGAAAGGAGGGGACAGGGATTAGTTAATTCTTTTTCCTTTGACTCACTAAATGAAGAGGTGAGTGAATGGTAACCTTCAGTAAAGTGCAAATTTAGAAGTGTCATTGAAGAAGTTGCTACCAAAAGTAATAGAAGTAGATTTCTAGTTTTAGATACAATTATTTTTCCTTAATTTTTAACCCCTTTGTGTTGGAACAGGGAGCCAAAGGGAGTGATGGTGGGACTAGGTAGGGCAGCTTTTGCAGGCAGGGAGATGGGAGTGTTGCAACCTTTGAGTTAACCTTTTGAAGTGGCATGGGGTAGATGTCTCATTACCCTCGTCTCAATACAGGCAGGTTTTATCTGTGACATACCAAGCAAATTGCCTTTTGCCTCAGAGATGGTGCAGGGCTGTTAAACCTGTTTGGCTTCGAGGCATTCATTCTGTGGATTCTCTTTATCTGCCCCTGTGAGGGTCAGGAGACCTGCAGAGGCCACCCTGCTCTTCCAGGTCTGATGTCTGCTTTGCAGGACCAGCACTTAAGGCAAAAGCTCCTGTGTTGGGTGAGGGCTTTTTTAGTAAGTGCTTTCAAGAATAGCAGTAAATGGTCCCTCCAGGGTCAGGTGAGGGAGCTGCAATGCTGGGGGGAGATCTGCAGCCTCAGACGCACCAGGGGCTGCTTTGCCCAAGTACCGTGTTTGAAGATCTAACTAGAAAAATTAAATGTTAAACTAGATTTGTAGTTTGATTTAAAATTTGATGCTAAAATCTGGTAGCCAATTGTCATCTGTTTTTTTTTTTAATTTCTCTATCAGAATAAGCTGTTTTTAACATAAATGACTAACTGCATTAGTGTCAGTCAAAATGTTAACTTCAGCATGAAGAAATAATTGATCTGCTTCATCATCACTGCCAAAATACATCTGTGGATACATGTTTCTTGGTATGTCACATATCTGTAGCAGGTGGCAATAATACTATAATACTGCACAAAGCTGTGAGCATTTCTGTTTGCTTTTTTTTTCTCCCAGCTACTGCAGACTCCTGTGAGATTGCTGAGACAATCCTGTATATAGGGGTGGTTAACGGGAATCCAGAAGCCCTGGGAAGAGAGGGAAAGTAAGAAAACTGCAGTTGTTCAGTGCATGGGAGAAGTTTAAAGCATAAAACACAGAAAATGAAAACTATCCTAAAAAGAAGTGTAAAACCTACTGATGAGAGTAATCATTAAAGTGTCTGACCTCCCTCTGCTGCACTTGTCACAGCTAACACATTCCTGCCTTGCTGTTTGTGCTCGCCTGTGTTTTTGGCACGTCTCTGTGATCCATTTAATGTTACCAAAACAGGTGCCACATAGACACAAGTAAAAGAGCTTTCTTCTTACTGTTCCACCAAAGGATATGACTCATTGCTGAAGGGATGGTTTATTTAGCAGAGCAACTAAACTAAAAGTATGGAAATGTTGAGGGTTTCGACTGATAATTCTTCCTTTTGGATATTTTCTGTGTTATGGACACAACTTTTGACTGTGGGCATTGGTCTGTTAGGAGTCATCTTGTGCTAAGTTTAAGGTATGTGAATCTCATAATGCAGGTGACTACTTGTTAGTGGAGGTTGAGCTAGATTTCAACCTGTAGAGGGTTATTGACTTGATCTTTTAATCTGTCAGCTCATTCTTCACTCCTCTTCTCTGTTTGGATGTTGTAGTTTTGAGATGTTTTTGGAAAGAGTACTGGGAAAACTTGCAAACATTTTTCAAACAAAAGATGGTTTGTCTTCATGGCTGGGAGGGTTCATTTGGACACTTGCTCTGAATTTTTTTTTTTTTTGTTTGGAAAACTGAAGTTCTTAGAAGTTAGATGGCCTTGGCTTTCTTTGTTCTTTCCTCTGTCTCAGACATCTGTATCTGCTCTCTCACCGAGCTCTTTATCTTACTTGGCTTTTCTGTGGATGCCTGGAGGCCTTGGCTCACATTCTCAAGAGTGTCCACTGGTTCAAGAAGCCATTGCTGCTATCAAATTACCTTGACAGCTGTTGTCCCATTTCATATTTGCCATCCCCTCCCCCTGGCTCCCTTGTGATTTTTGGCAGAAGCTGTGGCTATTGAGCAATAAAACTTGGATCTGAGAATCATGTTGCTGGTGGGAAAATGAGATGAGAGCATACTAGTTAATGCCTTGCAACTTGACTTCTTGCTGATGTATAATCAGTAGCATCTTTATTTGAAAACAAAACCTACCACTAGCTACTCTGTTTGCGGATTGAGTGGATGGTTCATTTACTGCTCATCTGGAGTTGAGCCATAGGTGCCGGTTTCTTAAAATAGCACACTCTATACCAAGATGTTTATGACCAGACAAGCTCTTGATTTGGAGCCCTTGACAAGTGCCTATACCTAAGGATTGCAGAACTTGGATGTTGGTGTTAATGAAAGTAATCCATAAGGGCACATCTTCTTCATCTTAGTTTTATCGATGATTCTGCCTGTGTGAAACCTGGAACAGAACTCCTGTGGTGCTATTTAGTGCATATTAGAGATGCACTAAATATATGGTCTTGCTTGGAGTTGAATTAATAAAATATAAGTAACGTTTGTGGGCTCTCCTCTTGTGTGTGTTTGGGGATTTAATTGCCATTTTTTAAAATGCAACACAAAACACTTTTGACAGCTGACAGAAATGGTGATGATCTTGGGGCCAACCATCATAAGAGAGCTGTCATCTCTGTAAACCTCTCCTTTCAAGATGTTTTGCGTTTAGTTTGTTAGTTGTTTGAAAAGTTGGCTGATGCATGGCATGCTTTAATCTCTACTGATCATTCCTCTTGTCCCTGTTGGAACATGTTAGCAACTAAACTTTGTGTAACATACTGGCAAAATTAGGAAGGAAGGAAGGAGCAGATCTTAATTGGAAAGATGACTGTCAGAAAACAATTAATGTATCCGGAACACTCAGTTGAGAGGAACGCATATAGGAAAAACATATGAAAAATTATTTTGCTTACAGTGTGTTTGATTTACTTGCTGATAACATCAGTGTGAAATGTAAAGCTTGTAAAAGGCTGGATCAGACCAGCCTTAGTGCTTGTCTTACAGCTCCTAAATTGCTGTGCCAAAGTAGGAATACTCCACTCCTACTGGAACATGTGCTGCCCTGTTTTGTTCGTGTCTGGGGAGAAGGGTACTTCAAACAGTTGGTGGATGGCTCTGCTGTGTATGAGTGAAATCATGAGTTTGGAGTGGCTATAAGTTTGAGGGCTGGGGCCTTGGTGCTCCATCATGATATGGTCTCAGCATCTCGCGTGCTGTGGAGTCCTCTTGGGACTGAAGAATGGCTGGGGTTGTAGTGGGTTCAGCTGTGAAGTTGGGGAGGAAGCTCAGAAAGCAAGGGGTCAAAGAAGATGTCCTAGACTTGGAAGATTGCAATTACATCAATACCCCCTGGAAAAGGAACAGAAGTAAAATAGAGAATGGATGACACCTAGATGAAAAAGGCATGAAGCTGTAATGTTTGAGTTGCAGGGTGGGATGCATGGGTTTTCTGATGACATGTGGGGAAATAACATCTTACTGACTAGCCTTTTCCTCCCCCCGAGCGAAAACAAACACTCATAACGCCTCAGTTTGGTGCAAAACTTGATTTAAGCAGGGTTGTTTTTGTTTGGATTTTTTTAGTTGGTTTTTTTTCCCCCCAAGGAAAACGGTGGCAATTTATCCTCCCTGCCCCACATTCCTTGCTATCCTGGCATTTATCATAGGTTTAAACAAGGTGCTCCTTGGCCTGATCTCCCCATGGAAATTTCAGAAAGTGCTGGAAGGCTTGAGCTTCCTGCGATCCCTGGCATGTCTTCCGTTACGCAGCTACGGTTATTGTAGCAGTAGGGGACTTGTTAGTTTTCCAAGTGCAGTTCCCAGCCAACGTGTCCGCTCTGCGGTGTAGACTCCTGCATGTTCAGTGTTAAAATAGTTCTATAGCTTTCAGGCATCTTGCATTTCAAATATGGGTGGAGAAGCAAGTGTTGGCCTTTAAGGCAGGGGTTTCAAAGCTTTCTGATATCAAAGGCCATGTTGACAACTTGGCAAGCGCTTGTGGGCCCAAGTGTGTTAGATCTTTAGGATAGGAGCTGACTTGCTGCAGGCATTGGGAAGGATGTTTTGCATTGTTTAAATGTATTGTCAGGTGTATTATGTCCTTTCTGTGCAGTGTGGCTGCTGAAATGTCTCCTCCTTAGGCTCAGCTCACTTTCCCAGCAGCCAGGGACGGGGTTAATTTGCTGTTAAAGTTCACTCCAGCTTGTCTCTTGCTGTCCAGTGTCTTCTCCCTAAAACTACTCCCGTGGGGAATCCCATCTCAGGAGCCCTTAGCTGTAGCAGCTCAGTGGTGGCTGGGGAAGGGTGGAAAGGAGTGTTTGGGGAAAGCATTCACCTCGGCTGGCAGCTTACAGGGTGGGAGGTGCATCTGAGCTGTGAGCCCTTCCCAGCCCTCTCCTGGTGTGCGAAGCAGGTAGGGTCCTGCAAACTTAGGAAGGCAGCTGGTTCTGGCAGGGCAGAGCTTGTCTATCCTGGTCAGGGTCTCAGAGGTCTTACCAGGGTTCTTGCTGCTTGTTGACTGATTGAAATACCAGCATGTGTCGCTTCCGCTCCGCTCTTGTGCTCTCCAGCCTCGCTGAGCTGCAGCTCTGCCTCCTCGCGTTGGGTGCATTAGCTGCCTTGGTTTGCTGTGGGATTTGGGCATCTTTGGGTGCTAGACACGCTCTCTACCAGTGCTTAATGCACTGTGCTCGCATCTATGAGAAGCTTAATTTTTACTTCCTATGTGAGGCAAGTGAAGTGCAGAGGACAGTGCAACAGCACAGTGCAGAAAAATAAATACAGTGCAGAAAGATAAATGCAGTGCACAGGGACATACCAAAACTTTTCTTACCTCAGCCCTGTTGCAGCCAGTGTAGCTTTGAGGTGTGGAGTGCAACCAGGCTAATTGTTTGAATCCTTGTCTGGCTCATGGATGGAGCCTGTGTCCGGCGCTGAGCTCTGGCCGCATGGCTGGCTGCGAGGAGCAAAGCTGGCACGGATGTTTCAGCTTTTAAATGCAGTCACAGATTTTGGTGTGAGGTGGAAAGGTACTTTAAGAGCTACATTGTTTTGCATGAGAGACTAAACAACAAATCTGTAGCAGCGTGGAGGAGAAGCCAGTTTTCCTAACTCCTGGTCATGTGCTTTCACCACAAAGACCCTGTTTCTTCTTTTACTTAACTGAAGAATTCCATTAGATCAAAAGCTAGTTAAGGAAAATAGAGCCCCATGTGGTCCTGTGTGGTTACTTAGACAAGTGCTATTTTTAGGAATCCCAATTGAGTAAGCCCTGGCTCTTACTGCTGTTAAAATCCATGGAAGTAAAATTAAAACTTCTACCTTCATCTCAGCCGCATGTAGGCCACTAGGCCCCAGCCATCCAGGGCTTTTTCCCCCCTCACTTGTGCCTCCCCCAGCACATTCCCTGCCTTGCGGGGAGTTTTGCCTTTCCAAGTGAGAGTTAATCAGTTCTTTGGGCGTGGGAGATTTGGAATAAGGTAGGTAGGAAGTAAGGAGTTGTTCCCAAGTTGTTCCCCTTATTAATGAGCTCTTGCCCTCCAGTCCAAGGGTTCAGCCTAACTCTGCTCAGCTTCTCCTCATTTCAGCTTTTGTGTCCCAGTTTCACTCATCTGCACATGCTTCTTGCCCTTACCAAGAGCAGAGAGCCCAGGCTTGCAAAATGTGACTTGTTTGCAGTTCTTTCCTTGTGGTGCTGCTGAAGAATATTTTTTGCTCACAAAGTTTTGTACTTACACTTGCTAGACCTGCCTGATAACACTTGGGATGGTGGACATTGATAGAAGTGTAATACAGTTTGTTCTTGAATAAAAACATAAGAATACAGTTTATTTTCTGGAAACAGTTGCCTGATGGTGACCAGATACCCCTCCAGGACTTCATGCCCCAGCTTGCAACACGCAGAGGTTTCACTGGTTATTTTTGTGAGTATTTTTCTGAGCAGAAAAATAACAGAGAGTTAAGGCAGAAAAAGAAGCTAAACACCGAGGAAGCTTTGGGTGTGTGGCACCAGGGGAACCCTGCTGAAACTTTTTGAGCTAGCTGAAAACTGCAAGCAGTACTGTGTTTGATTAATGCTGTTTGCACAAATTACTTTTCCATAATTTTCTTTTTTTAAAAAATGTGAGGAAAACACTCTGTCACAATTTTAAGGCCCTTTTTAAGAGCCTGGGGATTTAATTAAAGGACTTGATTCAGAAGTGAGAGTGAAAAGTGTTTTGAGTTTGAGAAGACCCTGTGTTGGCTGATAATTTTCTCCAGGTTGCATGATCTCTGTTTGGAGAACCCTTTGTTTAAAAACAACGGCAAGAGCAACAAAAAAGCTTCTGAAATATTGTGTCAGAGATGAATGCACTACATTACGGGCCTATGGAGAAGACACAGCAATATTCTGTGAAAAATATGGGATCCTTTTAAATGCTGAGCAAGTAACTGCTGACCTTTTAAGCTTGATTGACATTAACTACTTGCTAATGTTTCATGTCAGGATGGGAAATTATTCAGGGCTGATATTTGTCTTTGTTGGTATAAATGCAGTTATATGGGCGGACAGTGTCTTCATAATGCTTCAGTTTTCTCCATTTAGGGACCTGGATTGAGTTTGGCCAGCAAGAGTGATTTTACTGATACAAATTGCATGTTCCCTTGGGAGCCCCATGTATGTGTGGTGTGTACAGAAGCCTCAGGTGGTTTGAACTGAAGCAATGCCCTAGAACAGCACCAGGAAAGTATTAGTCTCAGAATAGTTGTGGATCAAAGCATCCTTGATTGTGCTTAGAGTATGGCACGTACAGAGCTACACTCCTGTGTCCTGGGTAATATGGATGTGACTGTGTCAATAGATAAGGCTCAGGGATATTTAGCAGATTTATAAAGATCTTTGGCTAAATGATTCCTTTTCCACGTGTGTCATCAGCTTCTTTTCTAAAGCTGTGACAGTCAATCACTTCCATAGGGCAAGTGAAATCCTCACATGCAGAAGAGTGGTTCTTGTGACTTTTGGGTATTGTACTTGTGACCCCCTTTCATGCTGGGAGCCTCAAGTCTGTTTCAGGACACCAGCTTCCCACTGTTTCCTTCATGTCCTGTCATACTTATTATTATACCCTCATCTATAAAATTGCTCTACCTAAACTTAGCTTTTTGCAGAGTATTTGTTCACAGAGTCCTCAAAAGGAGGATGTGGTTAACTGTTCCTCAGGACTAGAGTCATTTTCTGTCTGGACAATTTTGGGGCTTTATGGCTTCCCATCAAAGAATGGAAACACAAGTAAATAATCCTCAATTCTTTGAAAATGTGGAATAGTTAAAGCTTAACTGCCCTTCACATGGACTGGGGATCAGAAGCAGCATCAGTATGTGAACTGCTGCAAAGATCAGCTGTACAAAGCTGTAGGACTGTGAGCCAGAAATTTTCATCTTAAAATATTGATCGCTTCCCTTGCAGAAAAGGAAATTGAGGTAATGTGCCGTTTCTGCAGAGTCTCCTTGCTGCAGCTTAGCTAAAGAACAGACCACTGCCACACTACAGAATGGAATTAAGGGATGTGGTGTCTTACGGTGACAGCCACTGAACTGACTGGCAAGATGTGACATGGAGTAAAGTGAACATGCATAACATTTCTCACATTTGTCCTCAGAATTGGAGATGAAAACATGTGTTCTCATGTTTTCAGTCTGTCAAACAAACTAGTTTTGCAAATGTGCCTCTACCCCTGCCCCCAGCCTCACACTTTCTGGGTGGCACTGCAATGGATGACCTTGCTGGCTAGCCTGCAAGCCAGTTTTGTTGTGTGTTTTATTTCCTTCCCCAGTGTTGTTTCCCTAATGGTATTGTCCAGTGATTTGATGGTTTTTTCTTAATGATTCTTTGATATCCAAACCCTATACTTTGTGTGTTAACCTTGACTCTGTTTTTACCTGAAAATCCTACTGGGAAATGGGATAATCTAGGTGTGCCTTGTAGGGTGTCTTTACTTTCAAGAAAGATCCTATTTTAAGGACTTGTCTCTTACAAGAGGCAAGTGAGAACTGCCTTTTCAGAGCAGTTAAATCCCAATGGTGTTTTTAATTGTTTTCTTTTGGCAGAAGTTTGTTTTGGTTGGGGTTTTTTTGCCTTTTTTTTGAGAAACAGCTGTGGAGTATTAGCATATTGTGTTTTGGAGCATTCAAAGCAGAATGAATGCAAAAGGTGACTGTATACAGATGCGTGGGAGCAGTGATGTTCATTCTGCGTTGTATTTGACTCCAGTCAAAGTGAGTGGAGAAGGTTAGTCCCTAGAAAGTTGTCTTTGGTTGATAGCTTGGCTAATCTTACTTTGCTGTTGTCCTGTGTTGCCCTGCTACAGGAAGGGAGTGATTGTGCTGCTTCTGAGAGTTTCAGGGGTGTGCAAAGGTGTGCAGAAAAAGGGCTATGCAAGACGCTGGCAAAGAGCAGTTCAGCAGCAAGGGTTTAGCTCTTGCACAGCCATCTATTGGGTAAAGAACCTACAGGTCTTATTCCTCAGCAGAGGAAATAGTGAATATTAAGCAGAGAAGGCCGTGTTGAGAATTACAACATTAAAAAAGATCTCTGTGCTTTGCTGTGTGCACGGAGAGCTGACTCACACCAACCTGTGTTACAGCCTGCTTTGGGTAGAGCAGTTGGAAAACTGTGTCACTTCAGCCCAAGAGAACTGTAAGAACAGAAGTGTGGCAATATATTAAAATTACATCAAAGGCTCTGGGAGATTTTAATGAGATTAGCCCCATATTTATTTTCATGGTTAGGAACAGAAATAACTGAATCATGTCATGGAAATATTCTGGAATGAGGAGAGGTGACAGCCAAGACTGTCTCTAAGCTGGTCAAAGGATTTGTTAACTCCAGGCAGACTGCTTCTCTTTAGGCTAGTGTGATCTAGCAGACAGAGGATTTAGGCAGAGCAGAGATTTGTTAAAGATCCCAAAATATGGAAACAGATGAGCATGGCAGAGCGCTCTTTGCATCAGCAGCAGGGCTATATACCCTCTCTTTACCATTATGTCTCTCTATTAGTCTGGATTTCCAGGATGGATGAATCCAATGGGCTGGAGCTAATTCTGGAGGTGGCTGGACCCCAGCTCCCCGTGCCAGGCTGCTGCAGCAGTAGCTCACCTCAGCAGGACTCCACTGCTCCCAGGGAACTCTCAGCTCAGGTTTTCCTTTGTATCCCAAAGGAATACAAGGTTTTCCTTTGTTATCCCAAAGGTACTGCAGTGGGGTAGCACTGCCAGTTGTTTCAAGGCTTACATTTTCAAGGGAGCTTTGTATTATGGGGGTTGGTGCTTTTATTGCAGCCCCCAGTGGGTGTCAGGGACCACTGCCACTCTACCGTCTCCTGTCTGTCTTCCCCTGCTTTGGCTCTGGGCCGGTTGGTACTCATGTGCCTGTGGCATGTTCAGGGTGCTGCAGGACGTCTGTCGCTGAGCTGAGGGTGTAGAGCTGTATGTGCATGTTCAGCAAACCTTTCCTAATGGTTGGGTTTGAGAAGGTTTTGCACATTCCCTTGCTTTTCTCTGCTCTTCTGGGGCCATGTATGCCACTGCTAGTGCTGCATGCACTGTGTATTTGAGCAAGTAGGAACCTAAATGTTTTCTCCAGGCTTTGTTGAAGGAATGAGATTTTTTTAATGGCATGTTGGTTTTTTTTTTTTTTTTTTTTGCCTAAAATGAAGGGAAATGTTACGTTGCTGGTCTGAGGTTCATTGGAAGCAGGGCTGCTGCCTTTGTGTGGCTGTGACAGGGATGAACATACCTGATCTGGCTCTTGGCTCCAGCTGTAAGGTTACTCTGCAGCTTGTGGGAATTATCTTTGTATGGCATTTCAGCAGCAGCAAAGGCTTTAGGCACTGGAGCCTGGCTCCTACCCTTGTAGTTTTGGGGAAATACATCAGCTTCCATTGGACTGGGTGGTGGATGCATCCCAGAAAGAGCAGGGAAGCCACAGACTGAATCAGCAGTGAATGCATTTGGCCATACATTTGCACCTCCCAAATTAGTGTTGAGACACTGGTAGCTTGCAAAGATGTAGATGTTAGGCTGGAGCAGTCCAGTCTTCCTGTTTTTAAGCCAGGCTTAAAAAGTATGAGAAATAGAGACCTTGTAAAGTGGAAACTACTTCTGTTTTCTGGGTGACTCAGCTAGGAAGCCTTCAGGAATATTACTTCTTAGGAAGAATTTTTAAGGTCCTATTTGGAGAAAAAAAAAAGTTAAGTTCTTTCTCTAGCATCATATTATTGCCATTCCACTGATTTTAGAGTTGATCCTCCATGGCATCTGAAAAACTGTATCTCTTTTCAGCAGCTAACAGTATTCTCAGAAGATTTACTTGGTTTTCCTGTTTCAGTGTGAAATGCTCTTCCTCTTGCCTTCAGCCATATAACATCTGCTGTACTAACATTGTATTTTCTCCAGAGCAAATGATATTCTGAAACTCAGTACAGGCACAGGAGAGTTGTGTGTAGTGAAAAGTCCTTTTATAAATAAATAGAGAAGTTGCATTTAAATAGTCCTTTAGAACTTTGGTTTTTAGATGTCAATAAGATGCATATAATTTAATGTAGGGGGGCAGAGGTCAACATAGCCTTTCAACAAATAGATAGCCAAAGAGAATGCAAAAATTTGTCTTCAGCCTTGGTTAAGTCAATGGAGAAAGTCTAAATATTTTACTCCTTTTTTTTTTCTAATCTTCTCTCCCTTTTGGGCAGATACCACCTCAGGTGAATTTTAAAAGGAAAGCAAAGAAATTCTATTTCTGAAGTAACTGCTCATGCCATAATGCTTCTATTCTTCCAAAAGGCAAATTGCTTAGAAAACTAAGTCAACCAAATATTAAAAATCAGCATTATTCTATGATGCTTCATAGTATAACCTTGATTGTCTGCATCCACCATAAACTTCAAGTTCAGTCACTTTTAAGGTCTCAGGGCACTTAATCTTGTGTATCTGATAGTGGTACTTTCCTTTCTTTGTACATATGGCATGTTAGGAAGGCTTGAGACAATTCTCTGATCTCTTTCTCATGCCAGAAGTGAAACCTGATGTTGGTCCCTCTATGCTTTGTAATGCTGACATTATACACTGAATTATACCTTACTGAGCTCTGTATTGCCCAGGGGAGGGCCTGTAATACCTGTCTGCTGCCTATGGTCAGTGTAAAAAGAACAAACAACAGACACTCTGCCAGAGAATGAGTAAATACGGGGAGAGAGGAAGGAAGCTTTTTGCAATATGACTTGGTTCCAAGTGCTACAAATCTTTAGGTACCCATTTCCTGTGAACTTTGAAGGGAGTAGTGCATCCTAAAGTGGGTTTGATACTAACATGTTTTTGTGGAGCAGTGTTAGCCCAGGTCCTGGTCTTGTACATAGACACAGAAGAGAATTCCCTCTGAGGACTGGATTATCTTTCCTTTTCCTTCTTCAGATGCAGACACTGTTAGACATCACAGTCTGACCCTGAAAGATTACTTTAATCTGCCTTATGTCCGAGAGGAGATGCTTTGCAATTCCAAAAAATGCTTTAATTGCCTTCCATATTGTCCTTTTTTGGCTTAAATTGAACATTTAAACATATGACTGCCAAGGATAGAGTCTCTGGGCTCTTTAAAGTAATGCATGAAGGTTTTCTTCATGCTGAAAATGCTGTGTTACACTTTGATAGAGCATAATAAAATGTGACTGCCCGAGATGAGCAGTTGCTTCATTGTGCATGACAGAGCAAATCAATTTTCCTCCCATTGCTTTTCCTCTTGGGAGATAACATGCCAAAATAGTCAGTACTCTGTACCATGACTGTTCAGGGATAGATGAATTGTTCACTGAAGTTAGTGGGTTTTTTCCTTTCTATTTTTTTCTCTCCTCCAGTAATAGCTTAAATAATTTTGCCTTTGGAAGTTTTTGCATGGGATTTCAGATATCATAAAAATGTGTTGTGAGTTTATTCCTTCACAAAAAGATTTTTTTAATTGGCTTTTTTCTCCTGCCATCTCAAATGTTTTCTTGAATTTGGGAATCAAATAGGAAGTGTGGCTGCTCTAAAAGGTTTAAGGTTGTTGTGGAGAAGGTTTGGCACAGCTATGTATGTTCTGTCTATAAAGAATATCTTCTGGAAAACACAGGTCTTCCTCGTTTTCTAGCTTTACAGCATTATACTGTGATACGGCTTATTAAAAGTGTTGTGGTGAACTGGCAAACATAATGTTCCTCAAGGAGAGAGAAGTGAGATGCAAATCATTTCAATCTGTCAATTTTTGCACTGTAGAAAGAGCAGTGCAATCTAACATGAGTCACTGGGAGTTGTAGACAGAGGTAACGGGAGTATGGAAGCTAGCAGTGCACGTCGAAGGAAGTGTCCTGGGCTTTGTGGATGTGCAGGGCTATGTAGAGCAGCGTTTCTACAAGTGGTGCTGTTTGGTTTTCTCTGTAGTCCAGTGTACCAGGGCAGGTATCAGGTTTTCAGAAAGGGTCGAGTGCTTGATTCTTGGAAGACTGGCTCTCTGTGAGGGGTTGGTTTAAACAACCAAGATAGTGCCTGAAAAATATGAGCCATAGGATGAAATCTAAGTTCACTTGGCCAGTGGTACAGCTACCTGCCTGTGTAACTCTGGTTGGCTGGGGTTTTGGGTGTTGCGTTTTTGTTTTGTTTTGGGATTTTTTCTTCCCTTCCTAAAATAGCCCTGCTTCTGCTATGGAAAAAGGATGAAATAATAAATCTTCCTCACAAACAATTTCTTGCTTTTCCTGTGGTAGACAACAGTTTGACTGCAGCACAAAGTTAGGGAAATGTCCTGAAATTCTCAGGGAAAAAAAAGCATGCTCAAGAATATTATTGAATAAAACTTGGAGTTATGAGAAGGTAAAACCTAAAATCTGAAGTTTGAGTAACTGTCACATAGCTACACATAAAAGCTCCTATTTAGCAGTAACTTTTCTAGATGGCCAAAATGCCACTCTTTATGCCTGCAGATGGCAGATTTATATTAATGAAATTAGAACCAGGTATGTCACAGATGTTGGTACCTTAAAGTAATACATTCAAGGCTTTGTCTTGGATTCCTCTGTAAGACATTTTGCACAACTGAAAGTGAAAATAGTGCATAGGAGGTTATGGACAAAGGGATCTTTTTTGATGTGTAGATCACTCTGGATTTTGATGTGTGTTTGTAACAGATCTGCAGCGGAAGGCAGAGCCACTAGTGAGCTGCAAGCACAAGAGAGACTGGTGGTTAAGATATGTTTAATCTGTGCTGCCTCTCTGGACCTGGTAGGCTACAGGATGCTGTTGGCTCTCTGAAGCTGAATTTCAAAGTAATCTCAGAGGTTCTGTGAAGGCTTCAGCCTGAATGATGCATGCTTCACAAAGAAATTAAAATCTGGACTTCAAGGACTAGACTCTGGTGTGCTATAATGATGCTGCATATTGTGGTATGATTAGATCTGCTGCAAAGGGGCAAAGTGAATCATGCAGGAGTTGAAGTGTCTTGGTAAAAATGTCTCTTGAAGACTGTTTTGTTGGTCTTTCATTGGTTGACTTGCTAAATGTGTTAAATGACAGCATTTCAGTCACACACTGTTTTTCCTAGATTGAGGTAAAGGGAGAGGCATCACTTGGTTTTCTTGGTGTATCAGGTTTCATACAGACTCTTTTTAGATCAAAATGAAAACATGCCTTAACATGAGATGGAAAGATGTTACAGAATGTGACATCTTTTTAGTGATGCCTCTGTGGTCAAAATAGCAGCAGCCAGTGGTGCAGCAAAGGACAATGTCTGCTACCTCCACAAAACTGAAAAACTGAAACATCAGTCAAGTGGCTGATCTCAGAGCTTATTAAAAAACTTCCACTTTACCAGGTTATTACCAAGTGTCTGTTTTGAGACATCTGAAGCCAGAAAAACTTCTGGAATGGGCTATAGACTAATTAGTCCAAAGTGAAGGCAATGCATGCATGTGTATTGTCCAGTCAGGCTGATGGTGTTCTGGCCTCCCTTTGTGGTGCTTGGTCCTTGTAACCCAGTTGGAAGATTTCTGGGGGAAAGAGATCCTAGTGTGGCTCCCAGTACCCTGCCTGGTCAGTTAACTTATCAATGTAATCTTTTAACGTTGCTTTCACCAGAGGGGGACCAACACAGCACGAAGATAAAAGCTGCTCTCCATTTGTTTTATCTGTGGCCATTAATTAGAAACTGATGAAAGAAACAGACTTTGTTTCAAGGCTGATTCATTCTTCTTCGTAATTCAGGCATCTCGAATACAGAAGCACTGCTGCTCTATAGCCAAGGAGAGCACACAGCTGAAACTCAGATAGCTGGGTTTGTTCCCACAGTGACTGAGGATTTATACAAATTATTTAGATGCTGTGTTTCTGGTTACTTGTAAACAAAAGCTCTTGCAGGCATTTTGAGAGTTCATACTTTATGTATTTTTATGCCTTAATCTTCCAAATGGCTGGTGGTATAACTGTGTGCTTAGAGCCTTGGGGGTTTCTAAGTGACTTTTACCATTTATTACAAATTACTTTTCCTAAATCAAGAGAATTTTGAGTCATAAGAGTGAGGGAGGACATTAATACATTAGTGCAGTATGGTTTGCATCTTATTGAGGTGTGTTGATAAGACTTCTGCTGAGCTCTCTGGTGTGTAAGGAGGGGATTGAGTACATGTCTTTCCCCACTGGTACTCCTCGTGTAAGAGCAGCAGTCATTATATTGAAAGTCTGCTTTGTGTGTGTCCACAGATCAGTCATGGTGAAGATAACTCCATCATGTGCTCTCTAATTACAGTGATGCATTCAATATTTTCCATCCCTTCGTAGCCCTATAGGAGAGAAAAGTAGACAGTCTGTCTGGACAATAAAGGAAACTCAGGCTTGGAAGCTCAACGTGACATTATGTTCCTCTGTGGTTCATCTGCTTTCAGCCCTGACTTCTCTCTCACCATCTGCCTGCTACCATTGCACCCTGGATTTAGTTGATGAAAAGTATTTGTAGTGGAATGAGGCAGACCTGTGAAATTACTTTCTGTGTCCCCATGAATGCCACCAAATTTCTGGGCTGTATGCTCTTCCTGCAGCCTCTCTGGTCTGCAGAGACTTTTTTCCTGTTTCTTCAGGTATTTACCAGTGTGGGGCCTCTGGACTTCTGAGTTCAACCAGTCTGGAAGGTTGTTTTTTACTTCTGAGTGTCAGAATTCTTCTGGAGAAGTTAGATTGAGAGAGATCAGAGGATATCCTATGAGGATGCAGACACAATCTGGTCTGATAAAACATTATCTGAAAGAGACATAACCTGTTATCCTGGAGAGCCTGTCTGTTTTTACAGTCTAGAAAATGGGTGCAGCTACTGTAAATGTGGATTTTAAAGATAAAGAACTAGACTTGATACTTGCATGGGTTATATATTGCATGGGTTCTATGTCAGTTTCCTCACAGAGATACACTTAACCTAGTGCTTCTTCCAGGTCTGGTCCCCTTCACAGCAATTCTTCATGTCTATGAAAAATATAAAAGCAAAGCCAGGAAATATGTGGTTTCTTTAAATTGAGGGTAGTCTGCCAAACAACCAAAGCATTACTCTGAGCAGTCATGGTCTCACTGCTGCTTCTTGACCAGAGCAGAAGCAAATATTGATCTCTGTTACACTAGCATGCCACCTGCACAACACTCAGCAGTTCCCAATACACCCTTGCAACAATGCCCGCTTCTGCCAGATTGCTGAACCCTGTCAAAAGCTAAGTGTGATGAATCCAGTTGGGTAATTCTAACTGGAGGACTTTGAATCAGATGGGGATTCTTCAAGATGCTTGAAGGCATCTCTGCTTATATTTCCTTGAATTTTTTAAAGCAGCATTAAGAGGCTCTTGGAATATGATTTTCATCTAATTCACTTCTGTGCCTCTAAGACTAGATAAGGGAACACAGAAACTGACATATTGTCATAGATTCGTTTGGGTGGGAAGAGGCCTTTAAAGATTATCTAGTCAAACCACTCTGTGATGACCACGGACATCTCTTTACCCTTGTTTAGCTGTGCTGATACATTTTTGTAAGTATGGATTGTACTTTACTTTTCGTAGCCATTAAGTCTGTCCTTTCTAAGGGCATCCATTGGGGTACTTGGTGGTCTCAGACATCCATGTCTGCTCTCCCTGCTCCTCCTAAAGCAGGGACACAGCCAGAGGGGACCATGACCTGCAGAACCACTTGCTGGTTCAGGCAGAAATCCAGCTCATTTGTTGTCCTTCAGGATCCTTTCATAAAGGTGCTTCGCTGGGTAAGCAAAATGTTTTTTTTTTTTAATAGGCACATATCCAGTAAGCACCCAAAGCCACGATGCAGAGAATACTGTTCTGTGGCAAACAGTCCTGGAGGACAAGGATGTTCTTTGGGTGGTCACATTCACAGCTCTGAGCCTGCAGATTCAGCAACTGCAATGAATTCAAGTGGTCCCCGTAATGTGGCAGGAAAACTAAGCACAAAACAAAAACAAAACTTTTCTTGGGCTAGCACAGAACAGCAATGTAATTTAAGGTGATAAAATGCCTTTTCCTTTGCTTTTCCTCTCTGCTGCTTTGTCTGTGTGGTCTCAGTAGTGCAGAAGTCAATTGAGGATTAGAGAAACTGTACACCAATGATTCCTTCTTAGGCCAGTAAGGAGGAACTAAATCCTTCTAGGGTTTATGAGCAAAGCAGCAACACTTTGAGCAGTGTCCTCATCTTATTTCATGTTGGTGACTATTATAAGTTTAGCTGGCCTGCCAGGGTGGATGGGAGATGTCACCTAGTGTACAGTTTTGTGTCTCTGAGTTGACAACCCCATGGGAACTGGAGCTTGTTACAGCAGAGGAAGACTAATGGGAAGCTTTATTGGATGCTGTTGATGTCACTGAGAGGGCAGGGTCCCTTTCTTGGCAGGAAGCATGTGTTTGACCTTTCGCAAAGCCGTGGTCTTCATGCTGGTGGTCATTAATTCCATTCCTTTTAAGGCAGTGGCAAGATTATCTTGATGTCTGAACCTTCCTTGGCTCCTGCTGGATAGCACTGACCTGGGTGTAGTCTGGAGCCTGTTAGTCTGACTGTAACTATCTCCTCCTGGCAGAACATGAAGACCCTGTGTCTGTTCTTGTATTGTTTGCTCTTGTCAGCTGTCTCTGTAGCTGTCAGGTTGTGTTGACACACCTTTCCTCTTCTCTTAGGTGATCCCCACAGATCAGTGTTGAGTAACCCTTCTGCCCTGAGACTGCCTGACGCCATGGTACTGTCAATACCTGAAATTGAAAGAGGTGCATAAGCGAGACCTGTCCTAGAACTGTTCCCTCTCCTCTGTTTTGTACAGGTGTGCTCTAAAATTCATCCTCTGTAAGCTCTGAAAACTCCTCTGTGTTAGATGTGGCATATTCCTTGGTGTACTTGGCTAGCTGGCCATCTAGGGAGGCTTAGAGTGCTTCTCCTCTCCTGTATTGGAATGAGTCTTCCTTGAACACAGATCAAGTGAGTTATGCATGTAGAGGGGATGGAAATTGGTTTAAAGCCTATTGTCAGGGAAAACGTTTTATCTTTTCCTCTGAGCCATTGGCATTCAACTGTCCCTTCCCCAGCAGCAATGTGTGCACAGTTCTGCCATGATCCCTTTTCCCCCCAGCATGTGGACAAAATGATAGGAGGTCAAGTCTTAGGGTTGGGTTGACAGAGGTGACAATGTGACAAAACCTGTCACCAAGACAAGCCTGTTTGTTTAGATGACATGCAATGGTCCATTGAAATGATCATGGTACTGCCTTGTCCCTTGCTGTGAGGGGAATCTTCTTTTGGTTTTTTTCCTATTTGAAAGATTCTCTTGGTATTTGGAATTTTCCCAGACGTTCAGTTTACTGTGTTCTGTGTATAATTATGTGATAACAGTATCAGTTAACACTGCTTCCTCAGAAATTGACCTCTGCAGGGTCCGAGTGAGGGTGAAAGTGCATTTTGCATTTTTGCATCCTGTATAGTGCAAGTAGCTTCTCATATGACTTGAACAGCCTAGTGGCAAAGTGGAGGTTCAGAGTACAGCTTGCCTCTTTCACAGCAATTGATGTGTGTAAGAAGTGTTTAGAAATTGCTTTGAACTTGAGCAAAAAGCTTCTGATGTGGAAAAAAGTATTTGCCCCTCCGTGATGGCAAATACTTGGAATCCTGTTCCTTTGGGGCAACGATTCTCTGACTAGAGAATCTCTAGTCATTGCTAGAAATTCTTTGGCAATGCTAAACTGGTGTAACATTGCAGGTGTCATGCCTAGAATTAGGAAGAATTAATTAAATGTGTGTAAACACACCTATTAAATTGTTACCTCCACCATCCTTATTCTGCAGCTTCAAAGCTGATAACATGGATGCTGACTCTGAGTTTCACAGAGATGACTCAGACCTGACTTCTATAAATCATCAGATAAAATTGATACAGTGGCTATAAATAAACACAAATACATTCTGCTTAAAACAGGAATACAGAGTTTGAATCCAATTGCTTATCTTGGAGCTTTTTCAATATCCTAGGTAAGTCTAAATAGAAATGTTAATAAATATTGCAGGTATAAATTGACTTTAATCCTGGGTCCAAGATGCAATATGGAAGGGGGAAAAAAAAGCAAGTTGCAGGAACTTGGAGGTAACTTAAAAGACATTTGCTTATTGGAGAGCTGGAAAATTACTGTGATATATAAATACAGCTTTGGTGCTGTAAGCTGCATGCACTGAATTTGGGACAGGTTAGTAGGGAACAATCATATGCTCAAGGGTTTTCATGGAATTACATGTGAAAATAATAAACCCTTCCATGGAAATGATGAGCCTTAATCCTGCCCCCAGACTTGCACAGCCAGTCAGGCCTCCCATAGGAATAAAAAAGGGGCTCTTGCTCTGCTGACTTCAGCTAAAACTGTCTGAAGTATCTCACTGCTCTAGGTTTTGTAGTCAGTCAACTCCCTCTTCATTAAAAAAAATGGCAAGAAAGTAACTCACCTTTTCTCTTTGATTTGGAAACAAAGTGCAGCATGTAACTTGTGCCTTGTGCACGTAACCACGTGTCTTTATTTTTGGTGAGTATTGTTTAAAATCAGGCCTTTACCATGCAGTTACAAACTTTTTTCCTGTCAAAACCACTAACTCCATTGCCTTCAAGCAGTTTGTCAACCACTGACTCTTCCTGTTATAAAATATGTTGACTAATGAAGCTAAGCTGAGGAAAAAATAAACTCTAACTGAAATTAAGAATTCTACTGGAATTCTATTAAGAATAACAAGGGATTTATTTTTGTCTTATCTGTGTGGTGTTATACCAGAACAGTATCAAATCTATAGCAATGTCACCAGTTTGCCAGACTTGATCATCTACTTCACATGATCTGCTGCAAGCAGAACAAGAAGTCACTCAAAAGCAAAGCAGTCTTAAGTGACTTCTGCATAGTAACTGTGATGTTAATGAATGAGTTCATGTAATAGTTACATTAGAGTTCAGAATGGAAAAGGTCTGGCAGTCAGCTCTGCAAGTTAAGGATGCATCTCCTTAGCTTACAGCTTGACTATTGATAAGGAATGACCAGGGAAAACTGACCCTCTTTAACTATTTATTCCTGCTTTTTATCTTATAAGATTTCTTTGTGGCTTCACTCTGGACCTGTTGCTCAGTGAAACACTGCCTGCAGGCTTGTATTGTGTGGGAAGGTAGGGGAGGGGGAAAACTGGTGTATTCCACTTTCTAAGACATTCTCCAGGTCTTGTCTTCAAGCAGCTTGTCTTCAGCAGCTTTTCCAAATTGCCCTGGTGCTTCAGTGGTAAGGTCAGTACTGAGGACAGGAAAAGTGCTGATGAACATTTTAAGATTTGCATCTATACTAAGCCCTTTGGAATAAGGGAAGCTTCTCTCTGCTTCCAGTTTTCTGCTCTTTCACACCACTTGGAGGGAGTTACATCAGTCATGCACATGTACTCATGTTTACACCTGGGCTAGGGTCACGTTCATGGTCATACTGTTAGGGCAACCTGCAAAGTAACCCTGCTTTGATATCCCACATCAAATAGGAAGGCAGAGTTCATGCCTTTCTGAACACAAATACAGCAAAACTCCTTGCCTTCTTTTTCAACAGGGCTGAAAATCTGCTGTGACAGAAACCTGTCCCATAGCAAGGTTGTATTGTGTTTCTGGCAACTGGAAGACTGCCTCTTCTGGCCTCTCTTACTTAAGAGTCTGGAGATGATCTAGATTTTTGTCTGACTTGAAGGAAAGATCAATACTGATAATGTTTGAAGACTGTGCACAAGAAGAAGGAATCCTTGCATCTTCACCCCGATGCTTCTGGACTGATTTCACATCAGACATGTGGGTTCTGGACGCAGCTGGTGTAGGAGCTCTGTTAGAATGCTCTGTAGCCTTGCTGCAAATGAGTTGTTAATTTTACACTTGTAAAATTTTAATGTGCCTGAGAAGTAAAAACAACACTTCTTTTTTTACTAGATAATGACCAGCAGGCTTGTGTGGATATCAAATATTAAGTCTTACTTTGAAGGGAGCATAGCAATGCTGTGTCTTAAGCAAGAGTTTCCACCTGCTCTTTTCCCTCCATTCCCACAAATTCCTCCTGTGGTAGAGAATTAGGTCTGGTCACAGCGTGTGGAGGCCTTTTAGTCATAACTAAACTGCTGCAGTGGCAATTTCTGTTGTGGCTGTCCAAGCTTATGCCATTTTGACCACCCAACTCTCAAAACACATATGAATCCTCCAAAACACTTAGAGCAGTTCATCTTCATGAAGCAATGGCTATTGATTAAAAGAAAGCAAACAAACAAACAAAGTCTGAATGCACTAGTGATCAAGATTAACTTTCTAAATATCAGAAATGGTTATTCTTTCAAAGGGGGGTAATTTATTGGAGTCAGTCAACTTACATTGTGCTTAAGGACCTATTTTTAAACAGAAATAGCTGCATGAATATTCACTGCTCACATCTGGTCTGCTGTCCATTTTTTATGCCCAAACATAGCAGCTTGTTCTTGTGAATTGCTTGAATTTTGCAAGAGCTATAGCTAACTTGTTTTTTAAACTCCTTTTCTTCATCCACCAAACATTCAGCAGCAGCACCGAAGTACAAATCAGACCCCTCAGAAAGCGCTGCTGCTTTAGAGCTTGGCAGCAGTCATACACAAGCCAGCAGGAAAATAAAGATGACCTTTGAGATTTGATGCTAATAGAGCATTGTCCTGACCTTGTAATCCCAAATTTCAGAACAAATACCTCTAGTCAGCCTCATTGTTAATCGACACAATTGCTGCTAATGTGATCTAGCAGTAATAATCGTCTCATGATGGGTTGGAACATCTCTGCTACCCTCCCTGCTAATTGGGGCTGGGTGAGCAGCGGGGCTGGGCTGCTCAGCAGAGCGTGGCCGGCACTGACAGCCGCTCCTGGATGATAAGAACACTTCACTTCCCTTGGTACCAAAATTGCTTAAAGGCACAGTCCAAGGGGTAGATGATCCAGACAGTGTTGAATTTTCTCTTTGTAGATTGACTGCCTAGCAAAATAAGCACAGCAGCTCTTAATATCTGCAAACAGTGTGTCGAAACTTCTATCCATGCTGATTTTTGTAAACAAATTATGTTCTAGTTATGTGTGCTGAGCTTCCAACAAGGCATGCCATGCATGTGCTTGGCCTATTGATCCCAGTCACAGCCTGATGGGAATAGACTTCTCTAGTGTACAGGCAGCAGCTGGATTTGTGCCACATACCTGAGTAATGCAATTTCTAACTTTGTCAGATCCCTTATGGAGAAGTCTCAGATTATTAGACAAAGTTTTACCTGGTGGCTGATATAAGAGCCATGTTGGCACTTTAATTTGTAAATCTAAAAGACTTCAAATACAGGCAAACTTACTTTACTATCTGCTGGGGCTGTGAAGAAACTTGAAGTGTGTGAGAGAAACTGAGGAAAAACATGTCTGGAAGTCTTTGTTTCATTTGTGGCACAGTAGCTGCATCTGGCCTTTCTGCCCCTGGAAAATGAAATTTAAGAGTCCTTAAAAAAAAAAAAATCTCTCAAACCAGCTTGTTAGTTCTTCCTGGAAAAAGCAGCATTTAGGTCCAGTATGTATGTTGCACAGCACCTCTGGGTGTGTCCTGCTGCCAGCCTGACCACAGCGATGGCTGCATCAAAGCTCCCCAGTTTTCCACGATTTTCTTTTGTTTCTTTTTTCCTGCTTTGGCTGTCTTGTCTCTTGGTCTTCCTTTGTGTTGTATTGGGAGCAAGATGTTTTATTTCTGAGGGGAAAGGAAAGGGGAAGGGGCAGAACTGAGACTGGTTGATCCAGAAGTAGCCGGAGTGCTCAAGCTTTGCCACCATTGCACTATTTGCTGTGCCTGGTTGCATTCCCACAGCTTAACCGAGACTGTGGAGCTTTTATTAGTAATTAGCTCGTTGTGGCTTTAGGGCTTTCAGACACGAGTAGTTGTTTTCATTGGGGGTATTAATTATGAATCACAAACCTGTAAACAGCTATAGCCAAGAATGTGCACATTTGCAGATATGACTGTTTTGCTGTTCAGCCCTGGGTTAGCTCTGCACTGCCCTCATTGTTCTTGCAGAGAAGTGTATGGAAAACATGTTTTTAACCTCCTAGATGCTATTGAATTCCTGCATAGCAGTCTCTAAAACTGTGGGAAAAATAGTCTGCTCATTTGTTTTCTAAGATATCTGATTTAAATATGATGGTTTGAAGGGGTTGAAGCAAGGGCTTTGAGAGCCCACTTCTCCAAAGGCCTTGGTTTAAGATCTTCTTATAAATACACTTAAAATTATGCGATTTTAATCTTCTGGGGGAGGAGGGAAAAAGAGAGTGTTTACACTTGACAGTCTTACCAGCTTGGCATTACTGATGCTGATTTTATTTCCAGTGTTGTTTTCCTGATTTTCTGCAGGCAGTTCTTGACTAAGAAATCAAATTAAATTATCTATCAAACTTGATAACAAATCTTCCCTTTAATTCAGTGTTCCCTAGTTCCTCCTCTTTAATATGGGATGAACTTGCTCACCACTCAAAGAGGTAGGATCCATATATACCAGGAGTCTTGGATGGTTCCTGTGGGTAGTCAGATCTAGAAAGACAGAGTTGGATACCAGGGACTGGAGTGAGAGTTCTAGTGGAGATGAAGACATACCTGCATTTCTGCAGTGGAAATATGACCCCACGTGGTCAGAGACCATTTCCACTGCATCTCAAACAACCCAAGCCACAGTAACTGCTTTTTATAATTCTCTGGTAATGAATTATGAGAAAGCAGGAACTATTTCAATGCATATTTGAGTTGTTGATGTCTGACAGCTACTGCTGCTGTCCTGGGAAGAACCATACTGTCCTTTGCTAGCTCTTCTTTCACCATGAGAAAAGCTGCATCTTCCTCTGTTAGATGTGCAGTCCATGAGAAAGTCTGTACCAGATTTAGGTTTTGAGGGACACCACAATTGGTGGTGCTAGGCTTGCATTTTTTCCCAACAGATTCCCTTCTCCCCTCCACTTGGTCTTCCCTTGATTTTTACTAAGAACTCTCCTAGTACCTATCTAAGAAAAAACCCAAACTAAAACACATCTGACCTTGACAAATTTTGTAGAGGTAATAAAAACTGAATCATAAGCTGGCTTTTGAGAAGTAATTTTCATGGGTAGATTCTTGAGGTGCTTTCATAACTGCTTATTTCCTTTCTTTAAATATATTTCATAGTGGGATTAGGAGGAAACACAGACAACGTATGCTAGTTAATTTGGGGCTTATTGCAAAGTATTTATCTGTTTTACATTTATGTAAAAGGCTAGGGTAAGGTGTTTTTATCCAGTTTTCTCTCCTCCCCTTCCAAGTTAAGAAACAGATGGCCTGACCTGTGTAATGCTTTAAGTGTTGGAATTGGCATCAGTGTCTTCTTAAGAATTATTTTTGAAAAAACAAAACCCAGGAAGCATAGTGTCTCTGCTCAGTGTGAAAGCTGGTCTGCACAAAAATAGCAGGCTCACAATATGTGACTAGGATGATTCCCCTGACCTAAATAAGGAAAATGATTACCTGATATTTGCAATGTGGCTTTGCTTCTAGCATTTCCTTCTGCTGTCAAGCAGTACTTGTACCTACCTTCTCTTCCCCTGCCCATCAGCACACACTTCTCAGCAGTGTTGCAGCTTCAAATATCTCTGCATGCTTGGAGTACATCTACAAGTCTGAGTACATCTAAGTCCTGGCTATTATTGGAATGGCAAGGTTTTTTTGGAAGTGGGGCTGGTTTGTTAGGTACACGTGCACCAGGAAGGAAACTGATAGAGAGCTGTTGATGATGGAAGGTAATCTAGGTATAGGGGGTCAACCACATTTTTTAATTAAGCCTAAAGATTTGTTTCCTTTTTAAATTAATATTTCCTGAGTATAAAGGTAAGGTTATTGCTATTCTTAAACATGGGCAGTTGATTAATAGTTCTTCACAATGTGATGGAGCCCAAGCCCAGCAGAGCATAGATTTATATTGTTTTCTGTAATGAGTGTATTGGTCTCTAAGAGGGATATTATTGGTGAGGAAGAAATTATCAAAACTGAAATCTGATTTAAACCTGTTCGTTTTTACTGGTGTTGTCTTTTTAATTAATGAGATTCTAGATTGGCTCTCAGAATCAAATCCAGCTTTCTCTGTGCAGGGTAGCTAAGGAGAATTTCTGTTATAAAACAGGCATAATTACTGTGTTTAAGGGAAAGGAGTCAATGATAACAGATCCTAAACCAGGGAGCTCTGATAAAAAATGAAGATACTGAGCAAATCCTGGTGAAATATCTTGGGAGTGGTCCTTGTTTGCATTTGTGATTATGATTCTTGGTAGTCTTTATGGATGTGCTCATTGCTGTCAGACATCTAATTTTTACTAGATTTTTTTAAACCTTGCTTCACTATTGCTGTATGGAAATGTTTGGCCTGAGTTGGCCAGTGACTAGCCAACAGCATACATTTTGAACCTTCATTTGCTCTTACCATTTGCAGTACACTATAAAAAGAACAGGAAAAATTCTGTGGGCTAATTTCTGCTAATAGTGAGACATCACAAATAGCCTAAGAACTAAATTGCTGGGGGCTGGAGGAACATCCTTTGGAAGGCTGCTGACTGCTTGCTGTGTGCTTCTGTTCTCTTGGCATGTGCTGTTGGCCCTGGGGAGAGAAGAGTTTCTTGGCTGGGCTGGTCTTTGATCACACTACTTACAGCTATTTCTATGGAAAACCCATCCAACTCTGCTGAAGCTGTGGGCATAACTCTGCTCTGTTACTGTGGTTTAAAGGGGATGCTATGTGCTTGTTAAACAAGGCTTCGATGGCAGTGCAGGTGGAGAAGGGGGATGGTTTGCTTATTATTGCACTGCTGCCTTTATCAGGGAAAGCATGGGAAGATTACACTACTGGAGCAGTATTAGCTGCCTCCTGTATTTTAGGATGAGTCTTTAGCCTACCGCCATGCCCTGTTCTGCGCAGAGCCTGTCAGTCACTTCTCTAGTCCTGCAGGCATTGCCATCTGTGGACAACTGTCCTGCTGCAACTCCTTCATCTGTTGGCATTTCCTTAAACAAGGAGCTCTCTGGAAAAGTGTTCATTTTCTTACAGCCTCCTTTAAAAAAGAGGTGTTTGGTACATTTCTACCCAGAGCCAAGCAGCTGTTGAACAGAGTGAAAGTTGTTTGATCTTGCTTCTCTTATGATATGTGCTACCCTGAGCTGTTAC
The DNA here is from genome assembly GCF_031753505.1 of Anomalospiza imberbis. Lineage (NCBI taxonomy): Eukaryota > Metazoa > Chordata > Aves > Passeriformes > Viduidae > Anomalospiza > Anomalospiza imberbis. The sequence continues at coordinate 23,086,249 of NC_089688.1, forward strand.
ATGAAGAGCAACCCTGGCTTTTTTTTCGTGTGGCAGGTCTGCACAGGCAGCTCATCTCAGGGATAAATAAATAACATGCTAATTGTAACAGAGCTTGACCCTGGGCAGAAGTGGTGCTGGCTGCCTTGTGTCACTGCGAGGGAAGAGTTTCCATATAGGCGCTTACCCAGCGGAGTTAATGAGCTGTGAACACACACCTACCCTGATTGCAGCTCACTGCTTGTGTCACCACAGCTCTGTCGCTCTTGTGAGCATCCTAACCTCCTCAACTCTCTGATCCTTGGGATCACATCTGTGCCAGTATTCCGCTTATGTGACTATCTATGTGATCATACTTGTTTGCAAGAAATGCAGATTTTGGTGTGACTTAAAGTCAATTGTAATAATTTTTTAGTTTATATATGAGAAGTCCCTCTTAGGCAAGCAAACTTCTACCTGAGTTTCAGGCATTCTGTAGATCTAATTTTGTCCCACTCACCTTAGGATAGTAAGTCTTGCTGAAACCTACAATAACTTTGCTGAAGATACCTAATGCAGATGTTTATCTGCTGTTTCAGTTCAAGCCTGGTGGTGGTGTCCATTTGCAGTGATGTGTGATTGCATATGTTGAGACTTTCAAATGATCATCAGATCGCTGGTATTTGGAATGCTTTTTTGTCCAGTTTTACAGACCATGTTCCTCTGTGGTGTTTTGCATGGGAATTTCTGTCTTTGGGGGCATAAGGCTTTGCATAGCTTTGGGGATTTTTTGCAAGTAGGTTAGTAATGAGAAGACACTTAGGGGACCAGGGAATAGCTTTCTCAGTGGAGGTAGTATGTTCTAACAAATCTTGTTCATGGGGTGTACTTTAATCTCATCAGGCATAGCTAGCAGGTCTGGTTTGGCAAAATTGACTATTCTGCCAAGGCTTTGAAGTCACTAATGTTTTTTTTCCCTTATCTTAATGAACCCCATTACACTTTCCATAGTCTGACTGTGCATTTGGCCAGGCTGCTGTGCCAATGGGAACAGGGAAATAGATCAGCCATTGTGGAACAGCAGAACCCAGAGTCATCTAGGATCCAGGAACGGCATGACTGAAACCAAGAATGCTTAGGAAAAGATGAAGGTTTTAGAAGCAGGTCCTTCTGTGAAGGCTCACGGGGAGGTAGAGCATTTTTTGTCTGTGTCCTGAATTAAGTATATGACATTAACTTTCAAGGGATGATGAAATTGAGAGGTCTTTTACAGTCAATGTGAGCTTTTCACCGAGTCTGTTGGAGTGGGCCAAGGATGAGCCATGAAATTCTTTAGTAGGATCGGCTCAGCTTTTCTTCTGTTTTGGTGGAGAAATGGTTCTTGTGTGAAGGCTTTTGCTGTGGGAGGTTCATAAAACTTCCCTGTTGGAAAAGAGCTAAGAGTGTCTCTGTCTAATTAGCCAAAACACTTTAATGCTCCTGCCAGACTACCTGCAGATAAGGCTTTAAGCAGAGTACATGTTGAATTTCAGCTGGTAGTAGGTGTTTGGAAAAATTAAGAAGATAAACAAATATGATACATTGTTCTAATATACCAAAAATTTAGTCCTTTCCTCCTCTCCAGACCTTCAGTTTCGTTCTCACTTAATGTTTGGATTATGGTATGTTATTAAAGAATTGCTAATTAATTCTCTAGTTGAATTTACACCACTATAACTCTTAAGTACTTTAATGGGAGCTACTGTTATCTCTGCAACAGAGTAAAGATTCTTTCCCCCCCCAGTCCACCCAAATATTTGAGTTCTTTTAGGAGGACATCACAACTGTTCAAATTTCAGTGGGAAGGTGCAGTGCTACAACAGTTTCTACTTAATTTCCATAGGAGCTACTTTCTAATGCTAATTTCACGCTTGATAAATAAAGTCTCTTGTTGCCTAGGCAGCAAGTTACGGCACAAATGTTCATTACTGCACTACTGGTTAATGAGTCCCTAGTGTTCTGAAGAAATTAGAGCCAGAATTAAGTGGGTTTACTCACTGTAATCTTAAGTCACCCCCAGCCTAAGAAACCAATCTGCGAAATGTTTCCAGTTAGACATGGTACCCAGTACATGGTGCAATAGTGACTGAGTAAGCAGAAGAACTTGCAGAAGCATTTGGTACAGCACCACCAGAGTAAATGCATGCTTCTGCCTTGGTTGTTCTTTTAAAGATCTGCTGGTTTACCAGGATGTCTTTGCTATGAAGAGCAAAATACGTAAAATTATACAACTGAGATGCCTAGAAATTCACTTCTTGTCAACATTCATAGTCTTTCTTAGTGTTGTCGATCTTGGCCAAGCGAGCCTGACAGTCTCTAAGTCTCTAAGCAATTTCAGATTCATGTTTTTGTGTGCTGACAGAGCTTTGCGTCCTGTCGTTCCCAAATGTACTGTAAAACAAGTTGGGGCATATTTGATTTGACGTCTTGAGGCAACAGTTATATTTTCCAATATGAATGTGTCAAGGTAGCTTTTGCCAGTGGCTGGTTTTGCACCAAGTTCTCAATTTCCTTTTTTTGTAGAAGGTCTCATTTGTAAAGATTTGTTCAAGTTGATTCAGTTCACATGTAATTAAGGCAAGAATTCCTTGATGTTCAGTTGGTTGAGAGTGGGCTCTGCTTGTTGACCTTTTCTTTGGTGACTCAGCATGGAGAACTTAACACTTCCCTGCCAGGCAGAGACCATTGTTAACTTCTATTCCATTATTATTTTTCATTTAAAAGCTAATTTGCTCTTTTGCCTTCAATCCCTGTCATACACATTATTCCAACTGTTAAATAATATGAAAGCTTGTCTTTGGCAGGCTGCACATGTCATCTTGCCTTGGGAAATCAAAGGGGAAGATTACATAACAGCTGACAGTGAATTTGGCTCCAGAATGTCATTAAACTAATGAACATTGAGTTTTCTTTCCCAGCCACAATATTCTTGAGTTCAAAACTAAAGTCTTTTAAAGTGTTACCTAGAGTGCATGTAGGTGAATTGCAAAACTTCAGGTGCTTTCTGATCCTACACTATAAACCAGAGCATAATGCTTGGTTTAAGAACTGGAAGTACGATCCAGACATATGGGAGTTAGTTGTTTGTAAGTGAATTTAGAATTATTTAATTTTTAATTTTTTTTTCTGTCTCTAAAGTTACAGGTCCCTAAACATGATGTGGGCTGGTATTTGCTCTCTGAAGGACTCCCATACTGCCTATTTGAATGCAAGAAAACACTGTCTTTATTTGTGCAAAGCTTTAACAAAAAATCTAGGAAGAGGAAAGGCCTTGTATCGCCACTTAGTTATTACATGCTTTTAAAACCTCACAAAGACCTTACAATAAAATTCTGCTGCTGGCATATGTGTATTAATTGAAACACAAAGCTTTGGCCTAGAATTGCTAAATTCACCTTTTTGTCATTGGAGATCCTTAATGCTTCTGTAAAATGAGAAAGGAAACAATCACACTCATCCAGTGTAAAAGCATAGTTTTGTGCGAAGCAGCAGTTTACAACATCTTAGAACTTTTCCACTGATATTTATTGAAAGAATATATTTGACTGCACACGATGCTGGCTTTGTGCTGGGGCTCCAACATCATAGCTCTGTTGTTTGTTTGCTGTGTTAGAAGCACTGTAACTGCTGTAACATCAATACAAGTCAGAATGCATTTTTGTACCAAAAAAAAAAAATTCTTGCAGTGCTCTCTCGCATGTTTGAAAGTCTGCAGCGGGCAGGAATTTCCAAATCAGAAGAAGATATAATAGGATGCATGGATGTGGACTGCTGTGTTGAGGATGCTGTTTGCTATAATGCTTTTGATTATTCCTGCTTAAGAGAAGCAGCTTGTTTAACTCATAAGTCATGGTGTAATCTTTGTTGCAATCTCTTGAGAAAGACAATACTCACTGCATTTAGAGACAGTTTCTCTTTTTGAATATACAAGAACAAAATTGAGATTATGGAACTTAAAATGAGCCTGGTCTGAAGCAAGCCACATGCCTGATACAAATAGTGACGATGCCATGGATCAGGTCCATTAACCCACAAGTTTGAGTAGTCTCCAGTGTAATGGATCTTCATGTCTGTACATTTCAACAACCTTCATATGAACAGAGTAACTTTGTTTGAAGTGGGGCCCTTGTTACTTAGCTTGGGCTTCAGACTTTTCTTACACAGCAGGGAAGTCTATTTTGCAAATTAATTAGGATCCAAGGGCAGATGAGATGTTTGAAACTTGCACACTTACATGTGTTCTGGCTAGTGTAGCCCAGACATCATGTGAATATAATGGAAAGTACCAAATAAATTAGTGACATTGAGGATAACCAGATTAATTAAAAATAACTGGACATTTTAATATATCAGCTTGGGTAAGAAGCCTGATGCAAAAATGTAGCTACATATGAGTCACAACCATTGTAAGAAGCTGTGTATTTATTTTTTGACGATAGGGTAATTTTCTTAAAAACGTCCCGTTTTTTCTTTTAAAGTTGTGGCATACTTTTCAGGGTTCCTGTAGCCATGCCTCTTTGTTGATCTCATGGTACCTTCAAATTTGGATTGAGTTTCTTTCCACAGAACTTGTCCCCATTCCTGTTTCTCCATCAAGAAACTGTTGTTTTGTGCAGGATCAAGGCAAGTGACTAATGTTCTCTGAAAATCTATTCAGATTCAGAATCTGCTTAAAATTAAGAGCAAAATAAGCAGCACATGCTCCTTTTGGATAACTTGGTGCTTGCAATCTTGTGCTTGTGCTGCACAGGCAGAGTGGGTCAAGCTGGAAATTGGAATTACAAATGAAAAATATATGGTCCTATTTACTCAGTATTTAAACCCGTAGTAAATCTTATTTACTGTTCTGCTTGCTTTGTATGCATAGCCAACCCTGCTCAGTATTCAGAGGCAAAAAATGTATTAGCATTTAATATAAAATACTTCAATCTGGACATAGTGTTCAAGGTACTTGCTAAGCGTACAAAATGTTTTGTTAAATGTTCAGGGCCACTGAACAGGGAAAACAATTCCAAATGTACTAAAGCAGTGTGGCAAGCTCTGATGGGCTCCTCTGCCACCACCAGCACCAGGTTAGTGAGTCTGGGTGGCTGGATGAAGTTGGGTGAAGTCAAAGTCACATCTTTGCTTTGCTGAGATGTTCCCAGGTTGCACTGTGTGTACAGTCGTGCATCCCACTACACCTTCTGTGCCTCCAGGCACCTGGGGCTGCAGCCTTTGCCGAAGCAGCATCCTTGTATTTAGCAGCATTCAGCAGACTTATTTTCCTTGAATCCATCCAGTTTATTCTTTTAACTCATTTAACTTTATCTCCACAGTATCCTGAGACACTCTCATCCATGCCTTTAGTGTATATAGCTGCCTACCTCCTTGATTGTTTTGACCTTGATATCATGCTTTATTTTAAAAACATGAGAGGAATAGGAGTACATTTGGAAAAGCATTTAGGAAGGCAGGATTTGAAGGTAATCTAAAGTGCTATCTTGGCTCAAGATAGGTTCAGCCTGAGGCTAGTACAGTGCCTGCTTCTTTAGACTTCTGTACTGGCCAGCTAGAATACCTTGTTAATCTGTTCTGTTACCATCAGATTTGGGGAAAATATTATTTTAGAAATAATTGGAAGCTGTGCTTTAAACAAATATCCAAATGTGGGTAGTTTCAGTGTCTTAGGTAAATAGTGAGCATCGTTTTCCTCTTCAGTCCACGTGTAGTTACGTGACTATCCCTGACTTGTCTGGCTGAATTCCTGTTTACCCCCCCACTTACTAAATTAACGTTTCTTTTCTGAAAAGAAGATAAGCAGTATCTCCCTTTCTATTTATTTCCTTCTCCTTTTCCCTCATCTTTTAATATCAGTGTTAGTCAATGGTATGCATTAATTTCAAAATTCTTCTCCCTGCTTAGTCATGTCTTTTCTTTGTCTTCCTCGAGGACTTTGTGACTTGTCTTCAGAAATGCTGACCAGAGGCGTAACCATAGTTGAAGGGAGTATGACACAACCTGTAACAAGGTTTAGCTATGTATTGTTTGACAGAAGATAGGTTATTTTTATACCAACAGTTACAGAGAGAGCTGAGCTGACTTTCCTTGGGCTAATCTTAAAAACCCTAAATGCAGGAGATCCCCGTGCTGAGATTTTCTTGACTGCCATGGGCCTGAAGCTATCACATCCTGTCTAATTGTGCTAATCTGCTCCTCTACTTAGGCTAACAAGCTGCAGGGTCTTGCAGATCTGTCCTGGGTTGAATTGTCACTGTGGCCTGTTTTCTGCTTTAGACATGCTCTTTGCATGTGCCTGATGGATAATTCCAGTCCTGTATAGGATCTGCAGCTGGGAGTGTGGTGTTGTAGGGCTTGTCCCTTGGCTGGAAGCAGAGGGTGGTGATAATTTCCCTTAGTCTCTTTCTCCCAAGACTTTGTGTCTTGGTGTAGTTTTGGTGATGAACTTCAAAGTGATGAACAAGTTTAATAATTCATGGTTGTTTTCAGTCTCCAAAGGACCCTCCTCTACTTCCCATCTTGTAGAGCTAAGGGTAAACTTTCTGTGGCTGTTATCAAGTTCATTTGTCTCTTACTTTGCCTGGCACCATTCTACATTTTTTAAGGTGATGCTTGGTAGCTTTGAAGCCAGAGCAAGCTCTTGCTGAGCATTTGTGCTGTGTTTTTTTTAACCCAAGGTGCATTATAATCAGGGCAACTCAAATGATGTCTCATTTTTCTATCTGGAAATACCGTTCTGGTGAAAGTTGACACTGACTGTTTTATCTAGGTTTTCTGAAGAAACACATTTTATCCATTATGGATGTCAGGTTTGTTTTTTTTTTAATATACTATGTTCTTTGTGCTTTTATTGCTCACCTTCTCTAGTGCTGTCACTAAGTGAAGTGAGCGATCCCAAGGTACTTTGACCTCTGAGCAACCTTTGCCTTCTCTGTGGATTTTGAATGTGCTCTTTGTAGTAATTCTGCTGTCAGGATGTTATTTCATCCTCTGGCGGCTAGTGCAACATTAAGTATGTAAACTTATTTTAGTGTCAGAGGCACATGGGCACTGAAAGCAGAAAGGAGAGGTCTCAGGTGCATGTAAGGGAAAGGTGATGCTTGGCCTCTGCATAAGCCAGGTTATGTTTCAGTAGGAAAACTTGCCTTGGACCAGATAAGTTCTGTTATCTCTTGAACTGTTTCTGAGGCAGCATCAGACCACAGTACCTCTCCAGGTGCATGTTGTTTTCAGGCAATTGAGAGCTCCTCTGATTTGACACGTGTACTTGTTCTGCTGCTGGTGGGTTCATTCCCTGGCATCTGAGAGCCACGCTGGAGGGATTGATAAAGTCAAACCATCTCTGAGGGCACCTTTGTGTTTATTACAGCAGCAAGGGTTGGTTACCCTAGAATTAAGTATTGTGCTGTAAAGGCACAGGATGCTGGGTATTGCCTGCCTTGACTCCTCAGGAGGCAGTCTCAGTGGTTTGGGGAGAGGTCACCATATTTGACACCATAGCTACAAGGAGGCTTTTTGAGAGCAATGGTTTTTAAAATTAGGGATGATGGAGGGCCATGAAGATTGGTCATGTGAGAAAGGAGAGCAGACAAGCAAAGATGAGGACACAGTATTCAGTTAAAGTAGAAAACATGAAGGTGTCTGAATTGCTCAGCTGCTTTCTGGCTCTGGTTAGCTTCTCTCTGCAGTCTCTTGTGGCTGGGAGGAGAGAAGATGCCAGGACAACCTGATGTCTTATATGGAGCTGTAAGGTGGTCTCACTTGTCTCATTCAGAGTCTAGTGGTAGCTGGAGTGAGATGCACAGGAAGCCTCCTTCTCTTCTGTGCTCCAATGCAGGGACTCCCAGGTCTGTCTGGGCTAAATGTGCAGTGCAAGGGGAACACTTCAGTGTTAGCAAACATCTGATCTCATTTTGCACAAAGGGTCCTGTAAATATAACCCAGCTAGGCTCTGAGCCTCACGTGGCATCTAGCCTGGCTTCACTGTGCCTCAGATTTTGCAAGCATGATTTTTCGGTGATAATACTAGGCTTGAAAGATGTCTGGAGCAGACTCTCTTTAATGACTATTTTTGCAAAAAAATACAGACTGGACTATGACCAACCTTCTCATTCTGGTCATTCCGTTTCCAGAAGTAGGTTAGAAGTAGGCTGGGATGAATGTGTGCCTTGTCCAGTTCCTCCCCTCTTCTGCAGGGAGAAACTCTGTTTGAGGGGGAGGGCATGGGATTGCTGGAACTTAACTTCATGGTGGGAGGATCTGACCTCATTGCTATCTCGTCATGGGAAAAAAAGCTATAGCAAATTAAGTGGCCCTCTGGAAGAAAATTGGATTTTTCTGACTAGAACTGTGCTGAGGTTGCTTCTGCCAAATAAGCTCAGGATAACTAATGAACTTGAGCAGAAACCTGCCTGCAAGAGCTGCAGCAGCACTTCTTGCATTTTACTGTTAATATCAGATTGGTTTTTGCAGTTTTTCCCTTTCAGGGGTCTTATTCCCATTTCTCTTCTGCCTTCCACACCTTCCATTCTTCCTTGCATTTTCTGCTCTCTAACCCTTCACTTTATACACTCCTTTTTGGTGTTTTTCAGTTGGCCAGTGCCTCATTTCTGTCTTGTGAACTTGTTCCTTTCTGTACGTTGCACGTGCCTTTGTGCTGTGCAATGCTGATAACAGTGGGATGGGCAGAAAAAAACAACTCTGGAGTTGTAACTGTGGTGGTTAAAAATTGGAGACCTCAGGTTCTTCCTAACATAACAGCCAGGTGGGTATCCCTCCCTCCATAATTCTGGTCTAAGACATCCCCTTCACCCCCCCTCTGCCCAGGGCAGCTGTGATCCAGTGGGGTGACCGGGCTGTGTGATCCTGCAGCAGGAGTTCCTGTGGCAGCTGTTGTGTGGCCAAATGCACAGAAATCTGGGCTTAGTGGAGGAGTAAAACCTGGACATCTTAGAAGGGTCACAGTCCCAATTTAGGGGCTACAGGGATGTTCCGTAGCACAAGAATTTAACAATAATGACTAGATATTCCTGAGATATGCATTTAGACTATAATTGCGTGTGGTTCCTCTAGCTTTTGTGGAGAGCTGCCATTTGACAGCAGCTGTTTTCCATGGAGAAGTCCTGATTTGTATTCAGGGAAGAGCATCTCCTGCTGCAAGCTCTCTACTGGTTTGAATCACCTGAATCACCCAGGATTTCAGTGGGAAAAGTCTCCAACAGTGTTTGTGCTGTCTGTAAGTGATCTTATGAGCTGAGATACCTTGGGAGATGGGGGCAAGGGCAGCAGAGCTGTCTCAGGAGACTGCTCACTCCTCTTCCCTGCTGCCTTGGGGCCACTGCAGTGACACAGGCACGTGCTGACACAGAACTGGTGGCCAAATGCTTCTTTCCCTTGCTCCAGTATTAATGAGCTGTAAGTTGTGGCTGCAGACTACAGTCCCTGCTCTAGCTTGATCAGTGGACAGCTTTCAGGGGGGGACTGCTAGAAGAGAGATAAAAACAGAGTTACAGGTAAGAGGCATGGAGAGAAATTCCTGTGCTTTCCTGTTTCCTCAAGGTTTATGGCTGTCTGGACTCACAAGCCACCAAATGCAGATATTCCAAATCTGCTGAATTCCTTTAGTAAAGAAGAGATTACTTATTTCCATGGTGCATGGTTACCCATGGCTTGGAAGTGCTGCTGTGTCCCAGAGGATGCAAACCTGAGCAGTGCCTATCCAGCTTGCCTTCCTGCTGCCTGTGAGAAGGGAGTCTGTGAATAATAGCATTAGAGTTATTTTATTGAAAAAAACTAGTTTGGGGTTTTTTAAATGCCAGTTGTCTGTTAGTTTTCAGCTAATTGCTTTCTATAGGTTTATGGTTGTTAGCTGGGAAAGGTTAGAAGAAAATCTTCTGACTCCTTCCTTTAAGCATCTTGGTCTGGAATTACTTAAGTGGTTTTGTTGCTACAGTTTCCAGACTGCAAAATTAGGTTTATCCTCATTGTCGTGAGTCCTCTATTGTATCAAATGCCGTTTGTTTTTGTCATATAAAAACCAAATCACTGTTCTGTTAAAATGAAATACTGGAGATAAACATCATAGATGGTGGTATAAGTCAGGTCTTGGACTAGCTGAATTTTAAATGTTACAAAGATACAATTTGAAAAGTTTTCTTAATAGATAAATAGAAATCCCACTCACCAGTGACTTATTGCATCTGATCAAATACTGCTGATCAGAGAGTGAAAATGGTAAATATCCAAAGGACCTGCTGAAGCTGTGTGATCAATTCTGGCTGCTCTGTCATCCTCTTGTGCCATGTCTGGACTCCAGGTCCTATAGGGAATACATTGCACTCTCCGGAACTGCAATTTTGCATTTGGGGAGAGATGCACAGGAAGCACAGGTGAGGGTTTGTGTGTTGTACTGTCATTTTGCCTTCACAATATGCATTTGAATGAGTGCTTAGAAGTGTCCTGAAAAGGTGTAGAGGACCGTCAATGGCAGTTGCATGGGATGGATGTGAAGTGGAGAGCATTGAAGGCTAGATCTGGTGAGTATTCTAATGAAACTGCCATCTTGAACCTCCCTAGAATAAATATTTGATGTGAACAGCACCTTATACTTTGAGGTTACCAGTTTCTATTTCTCTGTGGTGTTGAGTGGCTGTCCTGTGACAGTCTCTGTAACCATTCAACATGATAAATCCTAACTCCTTAGGCTTGCTGTGTGCAAGAGTGAATGTTTGGGTGGGCTCTCTGGTTGTGCCCAGGGCTGGATTTGACTGGCCTCTGGAGGAACAGCACGGCCTGGTGCTTACACCCCTGTCAGGGGGAATAGGAGCATGTGCTGCAGGAGGAGGTGCTGAGGCAGAGACTTGAACTTCAGTCCTGCCATCCTCATGTCTATGAACCTTGTCCCTAATTATAACCTGGAAACCATAATGTGAAAAGGCTGTGTCATCAGCCGTTTTGTCCTAGTCTGTGTGTGACAGATTGAAGTTAAGGTACCAGGAAATGGGAAACATCCAGAAAATGGGAAACAATCTCTGCAGCTGGGTTCTGACCCTGTCAGACATGCTTATGCTCACTGTGGTTCTTTCTCAGAGCTTCCAGTAAGTCCAATATTGGAGGCTCCTTTAAGCCTTAAAATAAAACCTTGACTTAAGGGAAAAAGTTTGCATCTTAATTGCATTTTCTGATATGTCTCAGCAATAAATATGTTAGAGACTGCTCTCCCTGTGTTCAGGGCACACAGCAGCCCCAAACTGCCTCCTTCAGCCTTGATGACTCATACAGAGAGGCCAATTTCCAAGATTTCAATCTGTTGATGTCCTTAGAAAGCCCCTTAGGTCAGTGGCCACCCACACAATCCAGTAGCCAAATGAAAATTGAATGCATTATGAAAAGATTCTGTTGTTGAAAGGCCAACAGCAGAACAAGGGCTTCTTGGAAACGTGTTTCATACCTGTTCCATTAGTAGCCTGTCTTTTTAGACTTCTCAGGCTTCTGAAATTCAGGTCAAAAAAGGAGAACAGTGTTCCAAGAAAAGTAAGGAAATTGGGCAATGCTGATTGCTGGTATATGCTACTGTCTCTCTGCAGATCTTTTTGATCATGTTTTAATCAGCTTTATTTCTTTGTAAATCTTCAGACTTAATTCTTTTTCCTCTGCCAGTCTAATTGCAAAAATAATAACAGCTGTTTTGATGGATCCTGCATGATTCTTCTGCTTCAGGTAGTCTGAGGCTCTCTGATATTTTGAAAATACTCTGAATGTTTATAATTGCAGAATTGAAGAAAATTCAGTACACAAAATGAATATGGAAATGGGTCCATACTTTGCTAACTGGTGGTTCATTTGAGAGGCAATGGAGAGCAGGCAGTTGCCTACAGGAACTATGGGCTTGGGTGGCATCTAAAAAGATGCTAAACCTTTCCTGTTCAGGAAAGGGGTGGTGGCAGAGGAGTGGCACATGTTGGCATATGGAGCTTAGTGAAGTAACGTAGGGATTTTTGATAAGGGCTGGAAGAGCAGCCTGTAGGTGTTCTTGGTAGCTATTTTGGCTCATAACTTTTTGCTGGTTCACTGATCATCTAACCATTCACTCTTCTTCCCCATCTCAGAAACATACTCCTATGTTTGTAAAAGATTTCTACATCCCTACATTGATGCCGTCCTACTGTTTTTCACATTAGGGGTTTGTCTTATCTGCCTACTGCAATGCCATAACACAGAATTATTCTGCACAGCTTGCTGCTCTGAGTGATACTTCTTAATTTCATTTTTTGGTGGCTGCAGAAAATTTTTGTGAGTGCTGTCCTGATTGGGCTCGTTTTGTTTGCTTTACCTTTTTTTTTTTCAAGGAATCTTTAAACACGTGTTCCTGACAGCTTTTCATAGAATTATAGAATGCCCTGGGTTGGAAGGGACCTAAAGATCATCTAGTTCCTACCCCTCTGTTATGGACAAGGATACTTTTCACTAGAGCAGGTTGCTCAGAGCTCCATCTAGCCTTGAACACTTCCAGGAGTGGGGCATCCACAGCTTCTCTGGGCAACTTGTTCCAGTGTCACCACGCTCACAGTAAAGCCTTTTTCTTAATATCTAATCTAAACCTACTGTCTTTGAGTTTGAAGCCATTTCCCCATGTCCTGTTACCCCAGGCCCTTGTAAATAGTTGCTCTCGGTCTTTCTTTTGGGCTCCCTTCAGGTCCTGGAAGGCTGCAGTTAGGTCACCATGAAGCCTTTTCTTTTCCAGGCTGAACAATCCCAATTCTCTCAGCCTTTCCTCCTAGAAGAGGTGCTTCATGGCTCTAATCATCTCAGTGGCCTCCTCTAGACCTGCTCCAACATGGTCCACGTCCTTCCTGTGTTGGGACCCCAGAGCTGGATGCAGCATTGCAGGTAGGGTCTCACCAGAGTGAGTGGAGGGGCAGGATCCCCTCCATGGTGCTTGGCATGTGGCCCAGGACTTGGTTGGTTTCTGGGCTGTGAGTGCCCATGGCTGGCTCACATCCAGCCTCTCACCCACAGCACTCCCAAGTCCTTCTGGGCAGGGCTGCTCTCCAGTTGTTCATCCCCCAGCCTGGATTGATGCCAGGGGTTGCCCTGACTCAGGTGCAGCACCTTGTAGTTGATCTTACTAAACTTCCTGAGGTTGCCATGGGCCCAGTTCTCGAGCATGTCCCTGTGGATGGCATCCTGTGCTTCAGGTGTGTCAACTACACCTCTCAGCTTGGTGTCATGTGCACATTTGCTGAGGGTGCACTTGATCCCTTCATCTGTGCCATTAATGAAGATAATTAAATAGCACCGGTACCAATACAGACCCCTGAGAGACGCCGCTTGCCACTGATGTCCATCGGGACTCTGAGCTGTTGATCACTGTCCTCTTTTGTAATGTTCCTTTATGGACAGTCTCCCCTCTCAACAGCAACCTGTTCTGGTTAGTTTTGGCAGGTCAGAGGCAAAACCTTGCTGTTTTTCTGGGCAGTCTCCTGACAGGGTGAGGCTGTTTGCTAGTGGACAGCCCAGCTGGACACAGGCTCTGCAGGCAGGAATTAACAGTGCTCATTTAACAGTGTTAAAGATCACTTTCCTTTACTGAGTATCTCACAGTGCTTCTGACTGTTACATCTTTCAGGAGGAGGATGAAGCCCATTCTGCTGTGAAGGGCTAATGGGTTTGATCTGTGAATAGTAAATTCTGGGGATTAGTGGATGGGTAAAATCCCACTACTCAGCCCAATCACCTCTAATCTTATTACAGTGCTCAACTGATTAAAATCACTGGTGATTCTAATGGGGATACAGCTTTACCTAACCCATTTGCAGGTCTTCATGGACACAGTTTTGGAAGCTGCCCTGTCCTGTGTGATTCACTTTGTTACCTTGTACCTTACACAGGTGAACCTTTCAAGAACTTAGTGTGTAAGCATCACTAATAATAGTATTTAATTGACTGGAACAGTACTTGGATTTTACCCTCCTACTTTCCTGTAATAAAATCCTTGTTAATCGGAATATGTTCCCATGGTTTCTCTTGTATGTTTAAAATCCTTGAAAAAAGAAAGAGGAAGCGAGTGTGCTTGTTATGGGGGAGAAACTTGCTGCTTGCCCAAAATCAGTGCATCTAGAAGATGAATACATTTAAATAGCAAGAGAAACACTGCCTGTGTTTCCTCTCTCTTCTATTACTAATGACCCTGGGATATGACTGATCCGATTGGTGCCACGTCCATCAGGAGAAAGCCCCAGTGCTAAATAGTGCAGTGGATATGGCAGCCTGTTAGTGCTATGTGTGCCATTGTTAGTGGGGTACAAATATCCCTTGGGTAGGCTGGAAGCTTTCAAGGACCTGTGTGGCCTTGAGGGTATTCTTGTTTTTGTTACTTCTCCTGCAAGCCTTTGAGTGCTGCTCAGTGAAGGTCTGTGCTCAGATAAGATGGCACTGGTGCACTGAGAAGACAGAAGAACATGGGTCTGGAGGAGACTTATGCGGGATCATAGAAGCACAGAAAGATTTGGATTGGAAGGGACCGTAAAGATCAATCTGTTCCAGCCCCCTTGCTATGGGCAGGGTCACCTTCCACTACACCAGGCTGCTTCTGGCCCCGTTCAGCCTGGTCTTAAACACTTCCAGGGATGGGGTATCCATAACTTCTCTGGACAGCCTGTTCCAGTGCCTTGCCACCCTCTGAGTAAAAAATTTCTTCCTAACATCTAAACTAAATCTCTCCTCTTTTAGTTTTAAACTCTCCCCCCTTATACTATCACTGTCTGCTTGGAGCTTTCTATTCTCCATGCTGAACAACCCCAGTGATGATGAGTCAGCTGCAGAGTGGAAAGGGAGTTAGGGTCCCCTGACTCCTATGCTTCATTCCAATTGCTGGACCATCCGCTCATCATTTTTGTATGGTTCAAGGCTGGGTTCATACATGCAGTCACTTTAATGCTCATCTGTTTGGGAATTTTAACTGTGGCTGATATCCACCTCCCACTTAAATTCCAAAAAAGCTCATGGAATTACACATTCCTGTCTTTGTAGCCAGAGCTTGGTTTCCTGCAAGCTGCCTGGCTGCTGGGAACAGGGGTCCATGTTGCTACCCAGCCCTTCAGGAGTGGGAAAGGACTCTTCCCTGAGTCAGAGCTTCTCTGGGGTTGTGTAAAAATTAAATTCTCTGATTTGTAGGGACCATCACTTGTGATGCAGGAAAAAAAATACATTTTTCAACAAAAAGGCCCTGAAAATTGCTCAAGGGTCAGTACCATATCTTAGTATTGGATGTTGCTGTTGCAATCCTATTCCTGGAATACTCTGCCACCTTTTGGCCCCACTAAGACTCTTCATTTCAGTGTGGAGAGCTGAGGGTAACAGAAGAGATACTAAACACACTTTCAAGGTGGGTGAGATTAAAATAGAACTTCTTCTGCTCTTCCTTTTCACCCTGAGAAACCCAGCCCTCTTTGAGAGGTCAGACAAGTCAATGTCTGCCATCAGGCTGTGTGTAGCTGTGCTTCATATCCTTCTGCAGCAGAACTGAATGGGGCATGTTAGGATTCTGAGGTTTTTTATAACCTTTAGCTTGTCTCAATTCAGATGGATGCTGAATCTTACCAGTCACCATGTGTGTCCAGCAGTTGTGTCCATGTGTGTGTGTATGCCCATATGTTATATGTGATTTTACATATACACTAAATGTGTTTACATGAAAGGTTAAACATTTCTTTGTGAAGTTAGAAATTATTCAGTGCAAGAATTACTGCTTTCTTCCACCTCTGGACAGCCTAAACTCCCTAGGCCTTGAGGAGCAAGTAGCTTTCTTCTGGCTGATAAAGAAGAATCAGTTTTCCAGTGATATAACTAACTCATGCCTTGCTCTGTGCAGTGATAGTGTTGGAGAAACTGGAGAAACTGCTAGTGAAGTGAGTTTTAGGGCACTGCAGTCAAAATTATGATAGTCAGGTGTAAAAGCGACCCTTCCCATACAACTAAGTTGTGTTTGAACTTGGATTTCTCAATTCCAAGGAGATGTCTGTTGCAAGCCTCAGAGGAGGATCCTGGACAACTTCACTATTTCTCTTGTACCATAGAAGATTATATTAATCAAAGGATTTGGTGCCAGAACTCATTTTTTTGCCAACTGCTAATTGCTGGGCACTTTGGAGCAGTGATTGCAGGGAGCTGTTGCTCACTGGGGTTTCTCCATTGTTTCTCCCAGAAGTTGACGTAAAATTAACCAAGGGATTGAGAATGAGGGCAGCATACTTGGGAGAAAAGGGGGAATTATGCAAAAAACCTGGCAGGTTTTCTAGAGAAGAGGGATCAAACTAAGGAGCTTTACCAACACGAAGCAGTGTTGGGGTCACTGACCTCTGCCAAGATATATGCAAAGTCTGTGGCTGGCTGCCTGCCTGTGGTATTGTTCTGATGGATTTTTCTATATAAAGCACTTTTTCATTAAAGAATATTTGTATTGCATTCAGAGAAGACTGCATAAATATCTATTATTAAAAAAAATTGAAGCTCAAATCTTTCCTGTTGGACTTAGTAGGATTTTTGATTGTTGTCCAACCTGTTCAAATAGTGGTAGCTGTCCTAATAAGACCTACACTCATTAAACAGTCCATGTATCATGCTGAAGTTTCAAAGTCATCAACTGAATTTGTAGAGGTCACTGATTGAACTCTCAGAAAGAAGAACTTGTTTGAAGTAGTAAAGCAAATTTTGGTGACCATGACATCATAGGGGAGTATATAAAGGAATACAGAGAAGCTATTTTGATTTCTGAATTTTAATGACCAAATGAAATAAAGTTGGGAATTGAAAAAACATGGTAAAAAAGTAAGAGGAGTCCATCCATGAATAAAATAGTAGGATTGAGGTGATGGCATCTGCTAGTTCCAAGAGCTGATTATCATACATTTCAGACAAGTTCACTTCCTTCCCTGCAGACAAAATCTCCTCTTTGATGCAACAGTTTTAAAATGTAAATCATGTCCAGGTGTATTTAAACATTTAAAGACTATTTATTTGATGTAGTTAAAACATGAATTATTAAAATAAGTTTAAATGCTGTCATCTTTTACATGTAAATTCAAGTCTGCTTTCTTTCTAGTTTGATACAAATTCTAAGTTTAAAAACCCAAACACCTAACACCATTTCATAACACAAGAAGAAATCAGGAGGAGTAAGGTGTGCTTAACTTGTTCCTTAAACAGATGTGTTTTGTGTGATCACTGAGCCATCTGGTTCAGGACAAAGAGGGATGGATGCTCAGCCTGGCTGTCCCTGTTGCTAAATCTGAAACCACAGCCAGAGGTCTCCCAGTAATTTTAAAGATCCAGGATGTTTGGATTTTTTTAACACTGCCCGGGCTGGAAGCAAATACTGTGCATGAGAACCTAGTTTTCTATTCAAACTAGCTGTGTTTCTTTAGTTTGAGGAGAATGGAGTTTCACTTCCTGGGGTTCTTAATAGGAATTTTCATTCTAAGTTAGATACCTCTTTTTCCCTGTCTGAAGTTCTAGCTGATTATAGTGGCTGATGCCTTGTGAACTGCTGAAGCCAGACCCACTGCTTTGTAGTCTCTGAATGAAGCTCTGAAATCCCAGCTTTAAAGTAGTATGAGGCATTGGTCTCCAGCTGTAGCAGTTCACAAGGTATCTGCTAAAATCTTCATCTGCTCAAACTATGAAGCCAAAGAGGAACCAGGTGCTGTGTAACATGTCCTTATTTTAAGGACTAATGTGTTTTTTCATGACCCGAAGCACTTTAAATTATCCTGAAGGGTGCTACTGCTTTTCCAAGTTTGTCCAGACAATCTCTTCTGTTAAGTTGTTTCTTTTTGCAGGGAGGATACACATGGAAACGATGGTTCTAAACCGGTTTGTCCCCGTTTGCTGTGTTTTGGTTCTCAGTGGATTGGAGGGATGCTGGATTGTAGAACATGGGATTACTGTGTGTGTGCCTTGGAGGAATATTTGTGCTCTGTTAATGCATGTTTACATCTTGCAGAGTGAGCTGCTAGCTTTTCTGGCTGTAGATATCTATGTTTCACCCTGGGGATATGATACCTGGAAGACCCCAAACAAAAAAGCCACACTAATACTCTGAAATCTTTTAATCTGTTCAATCTCCTTTCAGGTCTTGGCTTGCAGATTTGGAGGTGTTGGGCATTAGGATAATGTGTTGGAACCAAAGTCTAAACTACTGCTGTTATTCCACAGGAGATGTATAAGTAGAACTTCCTTTCTCCTCACGGGGCATTGGCCAGGTTCTGCTGCTGTGTTAGGAGCCTGTAAGGACTGCATCTTTGTTATTTTATCTGTTGTGCCCATAAGCTCTTTTATTTTATTTTATTTTATTTGTTGCTGCCTCTCCATTCAAAATTGTTTTGCCCACCAAAAAAAAAAAAAAATTGCCCAGAGGCACGAGTATAAGTGCTCTAAAATAATTTTCTTTCCTGGTGAGACCAAAGCAACATGTGTGCAAGCTTTTCCTTTTCCTACTCCTTCCGCTGTGTGCTGTCAGACCCATAGCACTCTGCTTTGTCATGGGGTAAGAATGTGTAGAAGCCAGTCACTGCATCCCAGCTGAGGAGCAGGGGACTTCCAGCTCTGGGAACACAGCTTTCTTAGGCACTCTAACATACCTTTAGCAATCAGCTCATTCAACTCAGTGGGAGCAAGTACATGGTGGGATTTTGACACGTAAGACTGATGCAACAAAATTCACAAATAAGTGCCCATTCCTGTGGTCGGCTGTGTATTTAACTGCTGAAAGGATAGCCTGTTAGCAGGAAAAAATGGGGTTTGGAATTGTAATGTTTTTCCAAATCTTTTTTGCAATGTGTGTACTTCCTCCCCATTCTGGCTGATTCCACACTGGAATTCTTTTACTGAAAGCATTGGGTGTGCGGTGAGTGCTTATGTTGTTTCAAACATGTATCTGTACAGTAAGTCAGTAAGCTGTTGGGCAAAACCAGGCCCATGTTTATCTCTTAAATGTAATGAAACAAAGACTGGTAAATTGAGGAAGTTTCATGATTGGGAACACAGAAAACCCTACTGATAGAGACTGCTTACTGCTGAAAGCCTGCCTTGTAGCACCAGATTAATGTCTCATTGATAGCCCTGTTCACGTGTTTTGGAAATGCTGCAGAACTGATAACTCTGGTGAAGTTTAATGATGAAAACTTTTTTTCCATTTCACAGAAAAATCTCATTTTCCAAGCTTCCCAACAAAACTTGAACATTCCCCACAGAAAAATCTCATTTTCCAAGCTTCCCAACAAAACTTGAACATTCCCCAGATCTATGAAAATGGTGGATCCCATCAGTCAAATGAAAACATTAGCTAATAAAATCGTATTAAAGTTGATTTAAAACAGGACCCTGCAATTAGGAAATTCTTGCAAAGTTGTGTGAACTTGTCATTGTAACATCCTCAGGCTACAAGCAGGGCTTGAGAGCCCTGCTGGGACAAAATTTGAAGTTGTTAAGCTTTACTAAAACACTTGTTTTTCTGACAGCTCAATAAATTACATCCATAAAAGGCAGCATGTGAAGATAGATATTGTGGGCTGTCCGTGTCTGATTGTGGTCTGCTTGGCACTGGTTTTTTGATCACCTGTTATATAATCCCTGTTGGAAGCTCATTCCCCTCTGGGGATGGAAGGAAGTAAAGGTCACTGCTTTTGTATTCCAGGGTACCATTTTGCTGCCTAGGAGACAAACTACTTGTGGTGTAAAGCCACTTGTCAGTTGGGAAGTACTGCTAGACTATTGTCCAGTGTCTTTCTCTGGATGGAATTAAAAGGATATCAAAGGAAAAGTCAGGAGATGCAAACATTTATTTTCATAAACCTATTGCAGCTAGAATTAGAATATAGTCACCCATAAGTACTTTTAGCAGACATAGTGCCATTAATTTATTCCTCCTCTCAATATTAAGAGTTCTTACAAAGAAATCAAATGGCCAAGGTTAATAATGACACTAAATGACACTACATTTTAAAAAAGGCACAAGAAAAGAAACCTCAGTGACGTAAAATTCTTTCAGAGCTGATGTAGAGCCCCCACTGTTAAAAGGAAGGTCTTAATGCAGCTTTAACAGAGCAGAAAGCATTCTTTAAGAGTGGTTTTGAGTAAGAAGATCAATGCCAAATGCATTATTGGACTTTATGAGGTGCTTGAATCTTTAAGGTACTCTGGAAGGGGAAAGCATGATACAAGGTTAGTCAAGATTATTTTAGAAAGTACTGCCTTGCTGAAATATGTTCATTAAAATTCATGGTACTTTACATGCCAAGGTATGCAATGGCTTGGTTTGGGTTTCTTTTTATGGGCTGCAGGAAGGTGTGTTGAAAGTTACAACATGATTTATTTTGGATATCCGTACAAGGGTATGTCCTGTAGTGGTGCTGTCACCTTTTGGCACAGGAGGTCAGGGCTTGTGGCTGATGGGTGTAGTCAACATGCAAACAGCAGCAGTGGGAATGGACTGGAGAGAACAGTTATAGCCCCAGTGAGCTCCCTCTGTCTAGACTCCTCTGGGAATTAAAAATGCTGTTTTCAGTCTATTGCATGATGCAAGTCTCAAGCTTGGACTCAACAGATCCTAGCACCATCTGTTGTCAAGACACCTCTTGATGGCAAGAGTGAGACAAGAAACCTGCCCTAGTGGCCTGTATTTCTGTCAGCTTGGTTATACCAATATCACAGTCTGGAGGCTGTAAACTGAGTCAGGGAATAGAATAGGATTTTAAAAATTATCCTTCTCTAATGATTATTTTTGAGTGTTGTTCATTCCCCATGGGCCCCCCACTGCCCCTGGTACAGGAGCAGCAGCAGGACCATGACACCCCTTGCTGGGAATGCTGATATGCTGAGCACTTCTGTCTCATTAAATGACATAGCCTCTATTGATGCCTGTCACTCACTGCACAATCCTTCACATTTGAATTTTAAAGCATAAATCCTTGCTGTCACAGCTAAAGGATGAGGGGTGAAAGATAGAAGCAAACTCTTACAGCTTCTGCAATGATGCAGCCCTGTGGGAGGCAGCCAAGCTGTCAGTGTATGTCACAGTGCTCTTCTGTACTGGGTCACCCTTCTGTACTACATCACCCTTGGGCACCTGGAAAGAGCTGGTGCAGAAGGTGGTAGTGGTTCATGCACATATGCTGTTCCCTGCTCCGCGCTCCTGGAAGTGATGATTTCTTCATCCGTAGCTCCTTTTCCTTAGTAACTTTCTCAAAGGGAAAACTGCAGTTTAAGAGTTACCTCAGAGGCAGTTGTGAAAGTGGCTATGATGTGCTGAGGGAGGTGGAAGAAACAGCAAGGACAGGGCACACAGGATTAACAGATTTGTTACTCTGGTAACTAAAAGGGGTGGGGAGGATGCTGTACCAGGGTGAGATTCTGAACACTGTAAAACCCCTGGCAGATAAGGAACTAAGGACTGCACTGTTTAGAGCCAGTGATGGACAGCGTGTGCTAAGCAAGCTTCACAGAGCTTCTGTGAAGGGAAGATGGGTTTAAAAGCAACAAATTATTAGTAGTAAGCAGCAGCACGATAAAAGAGATTGCTTATGTGGCTCTGTAACTAGTTAAAGCATCGGAGGTAAAGATGAAATGATTGATTTTCTTAATGAAGAGGAGGTGTTAGTGCAATTTCTTGTTTGTCTGAACTGAGAATTTTAATCTTATCAAGTGCAGTAAAAACCAGAATCTGACAGAAGTGCAGAAGGACTTTGTGATGGTGAGTGTTAAACTGTAAGGTTAAATACCTTTAGGGAAAACATAGAGTCAAAAACAAATAAATGTGGGATCTGAGTCAGTGGTGTATCGGAACTGAGAGAGTTGAACTCTGAAGTTACTAGAAAGGTAGGTATGGCCTCTGGTGAGGGGGAATTGGTGTTGCAGCACAGTAGGTACTTAGAGAAATCTTGGAAATGGCCCAATTTCTGAGGAGAGTTTAGGCTTAAATCTGGGGTGGTGCTGCTATTCAGCAAATCTCAATGCCAATGGGGAGTAGAGGGGCCCATACTGAGACTGTAGTCTGTGCACAGCTGTTGACAAGCACATAGGGAAAGTGAACCCTTTGAATAAACTTGTCTGCAAGCTTGGTATCTTCCCCAGAGTTTATTCAAGAAGCTGCTTTCTGCAGCTTTGCATTCAGTTGTTAATTGCATGAGGTCATCCTCTACCTACTCAGGGCCACGAGAATGCACTTTCCATTAAAGAGACCCAGCTTTTTTCTTTTTTTTTTAATATAAGCTGAAATAACAGGTTTGGGATTTGATGGTTTCTGAGAAGCAGCTAAAGGGGGAATCCAGAGTGTTTCTAGCTCCATCACTCCAAGAATGTTACCCATCTCTGACTCAGCTGTAGCTGGTGATCTGCCTGCCTCCTTTGGATTACCAGTGTGAGTGAGGGGATGGAGAAAAGGAATTTAAAGGTTGCCTTGTTTAGCCTAGCTAAACAAAGGAAAAAATAATTATATTTGTTCTCTGTAATGAATAAGGAGGCTAGACCTGAGAAAAGAGAAGAGCTGAGTAAAGAACAATATTAGAGCAAGAATTAGTTGGCCTAAAATGGCTATGGATGTATTTCTGCTGGAGGTGTGGGGAAGGTTCTTTCACCCTTACAGCAGTCAGGTCTGGAATGGCATGGCAATCTGTCATGGGAACAAGATCACAGCCAAGATGGTGCTTATAAAAGGGGCTGTAAAACAATTTGTCTATAGCAAATGCCACATAACAACTCATCCAGTCCTGCTACTGTGTGAAAAGGTAAGATAAAAGTTGTAAATAAATTAGTGTTTAGACCAATCTTATCACCTTGGAAAATGGGGAGTAGAAAATTGTTTTTACTGAGGGGGTGAGCTGCATACCCAGTTAAACCTCCCAGACAAACACAACCTCATTAGAGCTATGCTTAGGTGCTTATTCATTTGTGGCATTTGTGATTAAATGCTTAGGAAGACAAGACTCATTTAGTATTCCCTGGTGAGCATTTGGTTCAGGCATTACGATTTTGATGGAAAAGCAGCTGTTGACCAACAGTGAATTTAGCTGTATTGCGAAAGAAAGCTGATCACAAGCAGTGGATAACAAACTGAAAGAAGAGGATAAGCTCCTATCACTCCTTACAAGGGGGAGCTGGGAAATGTTTTCACTTCCTCCTCCTTTACTACCTGCTCATAAGCTCCTGGTTGAGAGCAAACTCACATTTTAAGCTGTGGCTCAGGATTCTGCCTAGGTGAATAGTTTGTCATGTCTAATTACTCTTTAAGAACTGGGCAGACTGAAGGTGGTGAGACAGAACTATGCAGGGTAGCCAGCTGCTGTGAAGCATTCAGTTACATGCCTTCTGGAATTTTATTTGAATAGATTTTTGCATTTTATAATATAAATGTGGTATTGTTTAATCAAGTGCAGTTGCTATTTGGCCCCTGGCCAGTGTTGCTAAAGCCTCTTGAAAGAAGCGGTAGGCTGTGATGCTACTACCAGGAGGTCTATGGATGTAAGTCTAACTTCATACCATGTCTTTAGATTTTTTGAAACTGAGCAGGGATATTCCTGATGAAGAATAATCTCAGAGCAGTGAAGGTAGAATGAACATTCCCCCTCATTTTACTCTGAATACAGGATCACAAGTTAGCCAGTGCTGATGTTGCAGACACAATGCTGATAGAATTATTTTCTAGTGATTGAAACAGATGTTCTGCTTGCAGTTTGTAGGCATTCAGTTAATACTAACCATATACTCTTTTTTAACCATATACTCATTTTATCATAATTTTGTTTTGTAGTTTCAGTAGATGATAATCTTATTTTCATTTCATAATAATGTGGTATACAGCCTAGACAGATACCATTCAAGAAACTTCTGCTTTTCATGTAGATATGGATAAAAATACTATCAATAGGAGTATTTAAGTGCCTGTAGTTCCCTGATATTCAACAAAGTAGTGATATCTCTAAGGGTCCCTCTGACACTTTCTGAATTTAATTTTCTTTTCAGGGTCTTGAACTCAACACTCAAAGGCCTTGGCCATAATTATTCTCTTTGGAAAGGTGTAGAAATTCTGTATGTGCATCTAAGGGTAAAGTTTCACCCTTCACTAATGAGAATCAAAAAGAAAAGGATTTCAGTAGTTATGGTAGGCTGTGATGAAATACTTATCATGTTGATCTGTGCAGCTCAGAGGCAATAAAATTAAGAAGCAGCTGGTGAAATATGCTATAGATTGAATTTCCTGCTAATAATCATGAGCCTGTGTGAGCCAAGTGCTTTTTCCCTTCATGCATGCCTTGGTAAGTGCCAAACCAGTGAGTTATTCTTCTTACCAAGAGCAAAGGGTAACATCTACTGCTGTATTTTCTAGTCAGTGTGTTTTTATTGGATGTAAAACAGTTGCAGAGAAAGTAATAGAAATACCGCATGACTGAGAAAAAAGATTCGGCAGATTTTATTGCATTCATCCAATTACTGACATTGCAGCCCTGAGCGTAAATCTTTGGACACAGACTGGCTTCTTGTGGGGTTTCTCAGTTGCCTCCCATAGGAATTGCCAGGAGCAATTCGTGGAGCAAGGATTTCTATGTGTTAGGTCTCATTTTCCTACTAGATCCCATCCTGGTCTACAGTAGAGAAGGTTGGATGTACCAAGCATTGTGATCTCTCAGTGTTTGATGCTGCTGATCCTCCTTAAAAGACCTTCTGGATGAGAAAGCAGGAACCTTGGAGGACACTCTGCTCCTCTTTGGTGACTCAGCACGAATCTCAGTTGTTTTGAGCTTGTTTTTCCCTGAAGGGGTATTTTGGATAGTGGTACAGTGCCATCTGTAGGGAAGTAGTTAAAGAAGCACAGAAAGACATAAACTGGAGTGACTGTGTAGGAATACAGATGGTGAAGGGTATGTCCAACTGCTTCCCATTCAGCCACTCTACACTGTATTTCATACACACTTGGATTTTAGTGGGAATAAGCTACACTTGTGCACACATTAGGCTCAGTGCTGCTTGTTGGCCCCAGGATACCCCATGTGTGAAAGTTGACAGCCAGCCTGAACTCAACCAAAAAGTGATCAAAAGCTGAAGAGTTTATAAATGAGGCTGAAAGTTCTAAGGTACCTGGAGTTTCAGTAACATCTTTTTGTGTAGATGATTTAAGTGAAATGCTGGTGTAGCAAAGATGTAACTTCTCTGCCTGGATTCTGGTGTGAATTTAGCAAAAGCACATAAGTCCTCAGGGAAGTCCATATATGTGCTTGGCATAGACTGGCAAAAAAACAGGATTATGGCTTTAAATGTCCCTCACATGGCCACGCAGTGCTGGTGGTACAGACTGTGACATCGCCTCTGTAGCTGAGCCTGAGCACAGCCCACACATTCCTTTGATTCACTTTGCAGGTCTGTGCTGAGTGGGCACCTGAGGGCTGTTTCTAAGAATTTGGGGGTATAATAACCTAGAGGAGACAGTTTTCACTTGGTGCTGCTGGGACAAATATAGATGATGCTAAATAAAGAGGAATGCAGGCTGAGATCATCTGCAACATGGAAAATAAAAACTGCTTTGCAATCATGAGTGACAAATGGAATTTCTCTTTCAAGAATATCAGCCATCTCTTCCGAAAATATCAGCCATCTAAAGAACTTCTCTTCACCTTTCACCTCAACTATATATGTACATAGGAAGGTTAAGATGGTACTTCCCAGACAACATGCCTGATTTTTTTCATTTGCCCAGATGTCAGCTTTCTGTCTTTTCCAGTTTATTGTCTGTTTATGTGAGGGTCTGAAAACACATGTCAGATATTACCCTTATATCTCACAGATTTATTCTAGCAAGAATTATACAGCTTTTCAGGCAAGCCCTCCAGACTCCGGGCTGGGAGCATGTGTAGCTGGTATAGAGACTGCCTGCCATTTGAAGAGTTCTGTTGGTCCTGGTGTGCTAAGCAGTGTGTTAAACGCTAAATGCCTCATCACTGTGAGAGAGGGCTCTTAATAAGGGCTGGCAAATGATCGTTTCATTTGCAGTCTTTGTCTTAGAGGGAACTTGTCTTCTTAATTTGGGTGCCCTGCGTAGCTGAAAAGAGGGTGCAGAGTAGACTCTGTGGTCTGCAGCAGAACCAAGGCATTCCAGGCTGTCTGCCTGCCTGATTAAATGCAATTGCTCTTCGTGCTGAAATGGCCTTTCCCATGCTGAGAATGGAGTTAAGTACCTGGACAGGTGCTGTTTGGACCTCAGGTTTCCTGTTTCTCCAATGTTTGATGTGTTGAAGAAGGCAGTGCTTCCCCCTTGCCTGATTCCTGCGCTCTGTACGCCAGATCTGCACTGAACTGGCACATTTTGTCATCACTGAATAACATGTTCTTGTGCCTGACATCCCTGGAGAATTGGCGGTGGCTTTGAACAAGTTCCTTTCAGAGCTCGTAAAGACTTTCTCCTGGATCCTGTGAGGTAGTTGAATGTTTGTTTTTCCAGACCTCTACACGACCAGCTGAAAGCAATAGCTCTGCTTATCCTTTTCAGCTATCCTCAGGGCCCTAATAGTGGATTCTCCAAGGGAGGCGTTTTGCACCTTGTGTATGTGCAGAGTTGTGGTCTGAAGGAAGCTCTTGGGTGAAATCCTCTCCCAGGGAGAAGGGACAAAACATTAGGTAGGAGCTCTTTGGATGGGAATGGAGGGCTCTTTCTGTTGACTGAAGTCTGCTTATGCTTTGATTCTGTTTCTTCAGGAGAAAGAGCAAAACTGTGAGCTTCCAGGAAAGCAAAAGGAATTTTCTAGCTATTCTTTTGATGCTTGAAATTACCTAAAAGTTACTGCTCTGACAAGGGTGCCTTTATTGTTAATGCAAAACTGCAGTTTAGTGAAATTTTTATATTGAGCAGTTGGGGATATGCAAACCATGCTGAATGATTTTGTCTTCCATCTTAGTTAAAAATCTAGTTTAAAGCATCAGTGATTCTGTGTTTTAATGACAAATCGCACAAAGTTAGGTCCAAACCCACAAGCAGATATTTGAGTAGACAGACTATTTTTTGGCTTTCAAGTTAACTTGGGATCTGCATGGGAAAGGGGTTTTTCTTCTCCATTACTGAGTCAGACCTACCAATTTTCTTGTTGATGGAATGTTTTATAAATCAGTGCATTTTGCAAGAGAGGGTCAGGGAAGTGTCAGCTTAAGGTTTATGATGGAAATCCATAAACTGGCTCTGGAGGTACGGCTGTTCCTTCACAGTGAGATTCAAGGAGAGCTGGTTCCCTGGTGGGTCGGGGAGTTCAGCGTCCCTCACCTGAGTATCAGCACAGGCTGCAAAGGAGGGGTGCACATGCAGATGTGGACGGGGTGGAGTCCTCTGGCTGGAAGGTCACTGACTTCTTCTCGAAGGCTGCATGACCGCTGGGAGCGGAACGGCCACGAGCTCTGATGCCTATGGAGACGGGGGAAAAAAAAAGCAGCACACCTTGACGTGTGCAAGACTAAATGGCTGTGAATGGAACAACTTACTGGCAACATTTTCCATTTGCAGCTCCATGTTGAGGTAATTAGCCCAAATGAACTCAAACTGCTGGAAAACTGCAAGAGCAATGGAAAATAAAAAGGTCACTATGCATTGCAGGGGTTAAACAGCTGGACTTGAATACCTGCAGTGCTCCCTGCATTAAAGGGAAAACTGCAGTCATTCAGTAGGTCTAATAACTCGCAAAAGAACTTCTGAGATGCTTATAACTTTTGCTTGCCTCTCTTAATTTCATTGCTTGAATCAGAATTGTTTATGCTTCTCCTTAAGTTTGCCTTTAGCTTCATGGTTGGTGAAAATTCGTCAGGGAAGAGTTCAGCCTACCCCATAATTATGCATGTTAGGGCCTGGTTTTGACAACCATGCCAAAAGTAACAAACAGCACAGTGGCCCCTCTTCAGCACCCTCTTCCCACCAGCCTCATGGCAAATAACTTCATTTTTTAAATAGCTTAAAATATTTTTTAAAAAAGTGGAAAAAGCAGTATGTGTAAGTTGACATTTTCCATAGTTTTTTGCTCAAAGCTTACTTCTTTAAAAGGCCAAAATGGTGAATTTTGTACTGAAATTTTGTTTAGGCATAGTTAGAAATCTGGTATTTAGCACTTGTAAGGTGAACAGGGGGACTGATGTAGATGGATATGTCCTGAGTGTGTTTTTTCTGCCATGAGCTCTGTAGATTGTTTCCCATGAGGGAGACTAAGCTCACAGGTATCAGTCGATGCTGTTGCTTTCTGAAACTAAGAAGAGGATTAGAGTAAAGAGGCTTTCAGTAACTGACCATAATTGCACTAGAGCCCTTCATAGTAGAAATAGAAAACTGCTGATGAGAAGTTATGAGGGGATAGGAAGGGATATTGGATTTGGAAAGCCAACTTACATGCACACATACCCTTGTTTAAACTCTGTTACTCTCTAACTCTGCTAAAGGGAAAGTGTGAACATTTGTATTGTTTGACCTACTGTGCTGTTGCTCTCACACAGACTGGAGGCTTTGCTTTGCTATCTCTGTTTACCTGGGGGTGTGTTAGTTTTAGAGAAGTGGAGCTAGCAAAGAGAGCTCCTGGTTTTGTCCATTTGATAATTCTTTCCTTTCTGTCTCTGTTCTTTAATGCAGTGTAACTGTTTTTACCACTGAAGATGTGTTCTTTACCATTTACTACAGTTTTCAGCCTGAGTACTCAAGACACTAAAAGTGAAGAAGTGATCTACAAGCCCTCAAGTAGAGCCCTGTCTTCCTTTGTCTCCTCTTACCCCTCTTCAGTTCACATTTGTTGCTAGGAGGTGAAGTTTGCACCTTGTCTGTGCCTTGGATTTTTCTTCCCCATGTGATAGGCTTGTGACAAGCAGTTCTGATCATTTTCAGTGAGGGATTATAAGGAGAGGAAATTCAATGCAGTTCAAATTCCTAGAAACACGGAGAAAAAAAAATCAGGGGCTATATCTACAATCCTGTTAGAGACAAGTGAACCATGACAGATTTCTCATCAGCTCTTGAGTGTTCTTACAGCCCCAACTGGAGATTGCTTCTCCCTGAAAATTTACCATAAAACCAGAGCCAGCGTTGATGGTGGTGCTTTGAACTGTATTTCCAAGGGGCTCTGTCTCAATAGTGTGAGTTTTCTCTCAGAAGGTCTTGTTCTAAATTACTTCTGGCAGCTGCAGAGAGTCCTTAACATGCCCTAGCTGATCTTTCATCGTATTAGAGAACAAGGACTTGCATCTTACTGCATGCAACACAGCAATTGATAACTACCTGATACATGTCTGGTGTTCCCAGATACTAATATAATACAGAAAATTATTGGAAATTGCAAGCTTACTACATGTCCTTCTTTGAAAGAACAGCAATTAAAAAAATAGCATTCTGTTCTGGTATGTGTAAAGAAAAGTCATCAATTTAAGACATGGTTGGTTGTATTTGTATGTGTACTTCCACCCTTGGGTCCTCCTCATATTTTTATGATTTAAATATCAAATTCCTTTTTTTTGTGTGTTGTTGTCAGTCCCACCATGGCCACCCTAGAACTTTTCCAATCCTGTTCTGGTGGTGAGTCAAAATGATGATCTTTTTTTTCCCAGATGATGCAGAACCCAAGACTTCTTCTGTTTTGCTTTTTTTTCCCAACACTTTGAGAGTTGTCATTTGTTGAGGTGGGGAAAAATGCTTTGTGTCTACTAACAAATAAGATGTGAGACTGAGTGAGTGAAAGTTCTTTTAGGACAACGGTTGAATCTTATACTGACTTAGGCCTGATAAGAAAGCTTATCTCTGCACACTTGAGAAGCCACAGCAGGTCCAGTGACTTCTCTTACCACACATTTGCATTGGTAAGGGGCTGTTCCATCACTCTGTGTAAGCTGAACCACCGTGACTGACCAACTCTTCTTGCAAGAGTTATCTGTATACTCCTGCCTTTGAGTTCATGCCCACACTGGTACAAGTTGGGATGGTGAATGAGCAGTCCTGCAGGGCACGTGCCCATGCAGTCCCTTTACCCCCATGAATCTGTATCTGGGCAGGGAGTGAGACATCTCCATTCGAGGACCTCAGTGTGGCTACAGTGCAGTGTATCATATCCCTGCATTCAAACCTTCTCTGCCTAGAGAGCTGCAAAGAGAAATGTTGGAAAATTTAAAAAAACAAAAAGCATCTTTCTGCATAATTTTGGGTAAGCTGTCAGATAAAAATTACTTTCCCAGGTGGGATTTTCTAACATTTTCTGGTTTGTCTGGGTTTAGTGTATGTGCCAAATTTTGGCTACTCTCATATGGAGGAGAGAGTATCTGTGCCTCAGTAATCTCAGTCAGTGAAGTTTGATTTGTTTGGTTTGCTAACCTAGTGCTGCTACACAGGACTTGCACTTCATAGAGCAAAAGCTGAACAGAGGGATTAATGAGCTGGGAGGATCCCAGGGCTGGCCAGCTATCAGTGACACATTTGTAATTCTCTCTGTCTTTTTGCCTGAAAATCCTAGAATGGGATATGACTCCATGTACGAGCAATGTCCAGGGATATGTTGAAACAGGATCCAAAGAAGAAGTCTCTTGCCTTTCATTTTAGGCTATTGAGTTTCCTTCTGTGTTGTCCTCCTCAGAACTAGCAGGCTAAACCCTTATACTTGGGATGATGTTTGTCAAAACCCCTATACACAATCCCTTCTTTCTGCATATCCAACTCTTCTGAGAGATAGTCCCTTATCATAGAATAGTTTGGCTTGGGACATTTAAATGTCATCTAGTCCATGTATCTAAAGAGCACAGCAAGCACTAAATTTCCTGCCAGTCCAATGTCCTTCCTGCCAAGCAATGATCTTGCACTGGAGTGGAGCAGGGCCAGTTCACTGGAGAGCCCCCCTGTATTGAGGCTTGGGCAGCTTTCAGTCTGGTACTCCGTGTGCTCGGGCCTTCTCCCATCAGGAGCCACAGGTCACATTCCTCTCCAGCTCTCACTCTAAAGCAGGGGGCTTTGGTTGCCAAATAAGTGTTTTCAGTCAAGAAGGAATGTTTTGTGGAGGGGGTTTACCTGTTGGTGGATTAGGCTATCCCAGAGTCAGTGGCCTTGCCAGCTCCAAAGAACCTGACCACTGCTGCCTACTTCGAAAGTTTTTCTCTCTTGTCTCTCTTGCAATCATGCTCTGCAGGACTCTGCGGCTGGTGGGAAATTTGCTTGTTTCCCCAAAATCTTGAGCAGGTAAGCCTAGGAAGGGTGTTGATCGGGACTGCTGTTTTCAGGGATATTGTTATATCTTCCAGATGGGAGACCAGAGCCTAACTTCGACAAGACTTTACAGCACATTATCGATTCTTAAGTTGTCCCAAGACCTCTGAATAACCAACTATCAATTAACTCTGACCTCTTGTGGTTTCAAAATCTGCATCCAAATACTGTGGTTGGACTCTGTCTCAAACCCCTGACCACAGTTGCTATTTTTAAGCAGGGATGGAAGGCCATGATCTTCTGGAACTCATTAGCTTTCCCCACTGCCGCTCTGCCCAGCTCCTTCCCCATCCATCAAAGACATTGCCGTGTTAGCGTGGACAGCTCATCCTGCTCATCGCTGTTGTGGCACAGCAGGGCTGCAGCTTGAGATACCTGTGCTGCCTTTGTGTGGTGCTAAAGCCTCTCCAAGTGGGCTCATTGACTTAGGAAGCAAATTCAAAGCCCAAACTGCCTGGTCTTGACATTTTCTTCCTTCACCATGGCTTGCCCTTCATCTTCTGTTCATGTTTTTGTTTTTCTTGGGAACATCCAGTGGTATGTTTGACCTCCTATGGATTGGGGTAGGGCTACGGGCGTTCCTGCAGCTCCTTGCTCAGCTGTCTGGCTGCCCACAGCACACTTGTTTTCCCATGGCAGCTGACCACCTGCTGATGTCCAGCTCAGCTTCTCCACTGTCCGACGGCTCGGCAGAAACCCCAGGGGCTTTAGCTCTCCTTACAAAGTGCTAACTCGATTATTGGACTTGGGATTAAAGTAAAGGCTCTGGGAACACAGCACAGATCACAGCGTTAGTCCACTGAGACGTGTGCCTAGCAGCAGGGGTGTGTTTCCTTTGGGTTTCATATTGGATTAGAAATGCTTTCTTTTGGGGGCCAGATTGTCATTCTCAGACATCGTAGTCAGTCTTACTGTCAGCCCCATGAAGACTAAATGTCTAAAGGAAGTGACAGAAATAGATACGTTTGTTTCCAAAACAAAACATTTTGGTCTAGAGAAAAGATACCTGCCTCTTGGGAAAGAGGAGAAAACTCCCATCTCTCCTACTTGTCTGAGCTCAAGGTCTCTTGTCCTTTGTCTTTGACTTGTTTCCCATCGCTTATCATTTACTAGAAAAACATTCCAGCATCTGTCCAATGCTAGACCACCAAAAAAGATGAAGAGGAGATGGATGCACTGCTGCTTCTCTATTTATAGGAAGAGAGAGAGGAACCAAAAATGAGCTGGGAAAATTCAAATCTTTAAATACTCTGGGAGAAATGAATGGAAAAAGGGCTGCTTTCATTGTTCACATGGTCCAGGAGACTTTCTGGTGAATAGCTTGGCGTAATGCCATGGGCAGCTCACTCATATGACCAGGGGGTTTCTGTGTACAAACCCCCCTCTTGTTTTGATGTATCTTATTTGCTTCAGCAAGTAACTGTTACAGCAGTTGTACCTTCTTGTCCTAGTGTGTTCTTAACTTCCATCTTGGTGCTTTGTATGCTCATCCTCCAGAGTAACTCACATACCACTGGTAGCACTTCTGATAATTTCACTTGTATTCATGCTCTTCTTTCTACACATTTTTATTCCAGTCACCATTTCATAATCCCTGAAACATTGAAGATATTCCCTGTCTCCTTTCAGAACAACAGGCTTCTCTAAGACATCTTTTTCTCCGGTCAGATCCAGTGAAATCTCTCTCAAGCTACTTTTCTTGCTGTGTTTCCCCTTGCCATTTTTGAAACTATTTCCAGGAGCACCACAGTCTTCTTTCAGATCTCCTCTGCTAATCAAGTTTTACTAGCTCTGGTGTTTGGAAAAACTCCAGTATTTGCTAGAGACATTGCTATAGCATTTGTTTGCAGATCAGTGGTTGTTCTAGATGAAAGATTTGGACCTCATGCTCTCTGCTCTGCCATCAGAGGTTGGCTCAGACCCATTGCAAGGGAAGAAGGAACTGTTTTCAGTCTGGGCTTTTGCAAGGGTATTTCATGGCAAGGTGTTAAAGTGGGAGGTGTAAGGGTAGAGCGTGATGTTGCCTTGAAGGCAGTGAGGAATTTAAGGCACATGATGGAGGGTGGGAACCAAGGGCTTGTCATTGCAGCTGAATGCAGGGTGGCCAAGAGCTTCCCATATGTTCTTGTACCATTTAAAATGTCTCGCCCCTGCACATCTACAGCAGCAACAACCTCAGCTGTGCTCTCTGCCACAAGCTCTTTCACACTGGTCCTTTTGCTCATAAAATGTTTCCTAGCATTAGCTGCAAAGCCTTCCCTCAGATCTCATCTCTTGTG
The DNA here is from genome assembly GCF_031753505.1 of Anomalospiza imberbis. Lineage (NCBI taxonomy): Eukaryota > Metazoa > Chordata > Aves > Passeriformes > Viduidae > Anomalospiza > Anomalospiza imberbis. Next base: position 23,119,771 of record NC_089688.1, read on the forward strand.
ATCCTGGCAGGAAGCTGCCATTTCACAATGGCCACGCCACCAGGCCAACTTGCTGATATTTATATCTACTGGAATGGTACATGTGATGAAACACATCAGTGGTTGAAACAATCATACTCTTCCTGCTCCTTCCACCGACTGCTCCCTTGCCCCCAGTGAGACTGGGGAATGCTGGCCTCTCTCCTTCTTGCATTGCCATGGCTCCCCTGTGGATTACTGTGCAGGAGCAGGCAAATTACTGGGTACTCTAATGAGCTGGGGCAGAGATGGTGGTTTGAGCACTGGTTCAAATGCTCCCACAGTGGAAATAACATGAATCTAATTTGCAATTCTCAGAGTTCCTCCCTTTCCTTCTCTTCCCCCTCTGTGATATTTAGTTTCTGTTGGTAATTCTCTAAATGCTGCCTTTAACAAAACCACTGTCTCCAGTCCCTAATTTCAGCTTCAGCTTTCCTTAGAAATACACCCGTGTGGGATCGAGCAGTCGGTGTCCCTCTCAGGGTTGTGTTTGCTCTCCCTTTCTGCCCTGGGCTCTTTGGTGGCCAGCACTCCATGCTGTCTCTGGCCTGCATCTCTTCTGCTGTTGAGTTCCATCATTTGACCACTCTGTGTGGTGACCTCAAGCTAAAGTCACTAGGAAAAATATCTTTATTGTGCAGAGACCTATAACAATTTGATTTCAGGCTTTTATGTCTTGGTTATTGTATACTGTAAGGAAGATTGCTTAATATTTTCCAGAAAATTATGCAGTGTGGTGAATTTATATTTTTTTTAGTTTGCATCCAAGGACTATTTCAGATATCTCAATAAAAGGTATCTTAAAAACAATAAGCCTTTTGTCAGTAGAGAGCTCAGTATTACAGGGATCTGCATTCCCACTGAGCATTTTTAGCAGTCCATAAATTGAAAAAGGTTGAAGACCATTGTTGCAGTCAATTTGGCAAGTCCTTTTCTTTGAGCTGTTGCGCTGCATAAATATTTTACTGTCCTGCCAAGAGCTGTTGTTCTGCCAGACATGTCATCATCTCAATGAATAATAGATCTGAGCTCCTGATCACTTATGGTCTTAAAAGAACTTGGCGTTCCTGTGAAGCTGGGTAGATGTGCAGCTCCTGGTCCCAGGATCTAGAACTGTTCTTGTTCTGTGGTCACCACACTGATCTAGTCTTGCTCTAGGTTAGAGAGTGGTACCCTTGCCTTGTGCCCTGAATAGCTGAACCTATTATGTAATTAGTAATTTCCAGCCATCAAGAAATTGATAGTGCTGTGAAGTGGGATAGAGATCTGTAAAGTTTTGGTAAGAAAACCCTGACATGTCACTGTTTCAGTTGCACAATTGAATTTATTCATCCTTGGTCCCTTTGGCTTTTACAATTATTTGATGCAACAGCAGTTACAGGGGAAGAGAGGAGACAACTTAACACCAACAGCCTTTTGGTAAGAAGGGAATCCAGTTGTCATGGAAATAAGTAGGTGAGATGCCACCAGCCTTTAAAGATGGTAAGAAATACTGTAATTTCTGTAAAGCCATCTGCCACTCCTGTGGCAGTTATTGCCTGAGTCCCTCCACTAAGCTCCAAGAATAGTGCTTTACATTAGTTTAATTTAGAAAAAAACCTTGATCTGCTAATTGTTCAGGTTATGCAAGTGGTTTTTTTATTGATGGCAGTTATTGTGGAACTGCTACAAAAGTGTGTGGCATTTATTGCTGAAAACGCCCCTTCTCATGAAAGCCAGGATTTTGTACTTGTCAAGGAAGGCGTTCAAGCAGGGGGTTTGGGCTATGTTGAAACAGGCTCCTGTGACAGTTTCAAGTTCTGAAGTGGATAGGATAGTGCTTAAGCAGATATGATGAGATGGGTTTGAGAACTGGGATATTCTTCTTCCATTTTACTAATTCTCCTGGGACACGGAAAAAGTATTTAGATTTTATCTCTTTTAAAAATGTCTCTCATATTTTCTGTTGGTTTTGTCTCCCTCGGCTTAAACACTGAAATGGATTTGTCAATTTTACATTAATCTTCTGGTTAAATGCAAGAAATGTGGTGTTGGGGACACCAAACCATGGAGGAATAATTAGAGAGTAAAAGTCAAACCTTTCAGACTTGTGTAAATACGTCTTGAAGAACTTCAGTCACTTTCATGTAACTACCAAAGTACATTTTTTTCATACAGATGGGGCACTGTAGTGTGGAGCACTCTCAACAGAGCAACACTTGTGGTAGTCATTTGAAATGTTTTATCTTAGGGAAGCCGATGGTCTTCTGTTCCCCAGGAGATGAGCATTAGAAGAGGACCCCAGGAAGACCTGTTTGTGCCTCTTGTGGTTCATGACAGATTTTGTTGGAATGCAGGAGAAAAAAAAAGGGAAAAGAGTAAACTAGATGTCTCTTCAGTTAGAGCCTCTTGGACTTGTCTCCTCATTTGTTTATTTTGTTGTGTATTTCTTGTGTCAGAGAAATTCTCAAGGGAATTTACCATTCAGCATTTCATGCAGAGATTATCTTAAATCCAAGAAATTTTTCCTGCTTTGTGTACTTTATGGCAAAGCTCACTGGAACTTTACTTCTTTTTGTTGTTGTTGTTCTTGTGTGTGACTTCAGTTCCATGAACTAATATTAGTTATACAGTGAGGAGACATCTATATATAAACACAGAGTTTTGTATGTTTCCATATATACTCATGTTTCTATATATAAGCAAAATCCTTTCAGAGGAATATTTAAAAATATGTGTCACATTTTGTTGTGTATTTTATGGTGGGAAAGTGTAATCGGAAAAAATGCATTTAGATCTTGTGGGACAGTAAGGTAAAATAGCTACTTGTGTGAACTGGATCTTTTTTTAGATGCAGGCACTACAGAAATAGCCAAGTGATAGCCCCTCTGTGAACTCCAAATGCATTTCCTTTTGCCAGGGCTCACTGGTCTGTTTGTCTAACCCTTGTAAGGACAGGGATGCAGTGGCTGTGGCCAGGCTCCTGGCTCCTGGAAGGACGAGGACCTTCACAAATGAACCTGCTGTATGTTGAGATGCAGAGCACTAGATCATACATAGTCCATAATATTTAGACTAAATGTGTGTTTGAGCCCTACTCAGAAATACATGGTGTTTCAGCTAAATTGTGCATGGTCTAAAGTCGGGATTTATATAATCCTTTTTATTCATGGCTTTCTAGTAAATTTGTTTGGGTTTTGTTCTTTACTATTGTGAAGGAATGACAACCTCTTCCTGCAAGTGGAAATTATAGCAACATTTTGAAGTTTGTTGTCTTCTGTCATTTGGAGGCTGGCATAGGGTCTGCACTGCTGATGCTGTGAGGGAGGCTGCTTGGGCAGATTAGTGGAGGTTTTTTGTCTGGTTGTTTTTATTTGGTTTGGTTGGGATTTTGTGTAGTTTATTTTTTATCAGTTTGCTTGTTTATTTTTTCCTTACCTGCCTTAGTCCTCCATAGCTTTAAAAGTAATTGAAGTCAGAAATACCATGTTTCTGTAAGTTTCATGAAAATGCGGTTTGTGGGTAAGAGAGGAGATGTTTCCTATTGCTCCCTCTGAGGTAGAGAGGAGAGCTCAGCCCTGACCTGTTCTGTGCAGGCAACATCATCTGGCTCTAGCTGCATTTGTGGAAGGATCTTTCTTGAACAAACAGAAGATACAGGAAGAAGCTCAAGAATTGCAGACCCTGAGAAAAGGTCTGGCTGGGAATCTTTAGTTTTCCAAACTCTCGTGCCCCATTCTCCTGTGAACCACGTACAGTGACAGACATTGGTTCTGCTATTGTTAATAGGGTAAATAATAGGATAAATAGTGCTGTTTATACTACAGATTTAATTGCAAGTCCTCAGAGCCTAGTAGACTGGTTTTCTGGTTGGGGTTTGTGCTGCTGTGGTGTACACGGAATGTTTGGATTTGCAAGCAGTCACGGAAGACACCAGTGGAGCATGTGCATTGTATGCTGCGTGACCTAGTTGTCCATGTCTCTTCCAGCAGAAGTTTGAGCTGTTTTGCTTTAGCGTTTATTGGGATGTAGAAGAATTCAGCCTAATCCTAGCTAAAAATAAACAAATGCAAGGCAGAAGTCACCGCAGTAGGACACTGTTTCTCTGAGGCCATTTCCATGGCCAGAGTGTTTCAGGGGTGCTGGTATTGCATTCTTAGTGTGGGTACAGTTTTATGGGCAAAGCTGTACGGCTTGCATGAGTTTCAATTCACCCTCTGCCCTCACAAGGGTTGCTAAACTGCCTGTGCCAGTGGGTTCAACCATGGTAATTGGGGTTGTCTCCATACCTAGTGGAGTTCCACTTCACTGTAACTCTTGTGAGTGTTGCAGGAGTTGAGTGCATCACGTGAATGGATCGAAGCTGTGTGTACTGGATGATTCAGACAGACACTTGTGAGCCCTTGCTGTCCTGAGATACCTGGATGCAATGCTATTACATGGTGTTAGTATAAGAGTGTAAGCGCTTAGACAGCTCTAAGTATAGGCTTAGGCAAAATCAAAGAAATGCTCTAACACACACATTTACAAACAAAGGTGAACTGTCTTAAAAAGACAGAGGACATCTGTCCCTTGCCAGAGGAGATTAAATGACAAAGTGTTCTGCTTAGATCAGTAACCCCATTCCCTATGAGGCGTTATGCCACAAAGCTTGTTCTGGAGTAAAATTGTCAAACAGCCTCAGAAGTCAGGGATATTAAAGCTGGTATTTAGGTTATTTGTGAGCAAATACATCCAGATTCGTTTTTGATGGAGCTAAAATAATGATAAAGACTTCTTCAGAATAATAAAGAAAACAGGGCTATCTCTACTTCATCTTCCCTGAGCTAAGCATCATGAAAGAAATCCTATTCTCACAGAATTCCTGTTATGTCACTAAAATATTACAGCTCTTCACTTCATGTAAATATTTGACCAGGAGAAATTGAATAATATTGTAATGTCGGTGTGAGTCACATTGTCATCCCGTGTCATCAATACCCAGCAGCTGGAAAACTGTTGAGCAGCCCTGATTTAGTCTTCTGGAGCAAAGGAACTCTTCATCACAGCAAAAATAGCAAGTGGCAAGTTCAAAATTCAATCTCTTAAGACTCCTTTTTCTCCTCTTCATTTATCTCCAGTGTCTTTTTGCTCAGGGGCAAGGCTCTCACTTCACCTTATCTCCAGTTCTCTGCAGTGGCTGTTCTGATGGAGCAGGGCTTTGCTGTCTTATCTGAGAGGTTTCCTTCCTCCTTCAAGAGCTCTGGACAAACTCAGCCTACCAGAGGGCTATGCAAGATGGCCCAAAAAACCACTAATTAGATGATTGTTCACAAAAGGAAACTTTAAGAAGTTTTGGTATCAAGTAAGTAATTAAAAATATTAATAGCATAATTGCAATGGAGATTGATCTTTGAAGTTCCCATTTCTAAAATATGACCCAGTAGTGCCATTTTTCAGAAAATTAATCTTGTCTTGTCTGGCTGAAAAGACGATGTTGTATTGCTAATTCACTTGAAAATCTTACATTTATGAGTAATTGATAACTCCTAGGAACAAAGCCAGGCAATTTAAGTTTGTACTTGGAAAAGAGTAAGAATGCATCCAAATGTACCATCAGAATTGTCATTCTTTCAAGCAAGGCAGTTTTCTATCATCTTTCCTTTTCCTGGGGATGTTGAGTCAGCATTTGAACCAATTCTTTTGGCTTCTTTGCATGATGGGTTTTAAAAGTAACACAAGATCTAGTTAAATCCTTAGCAAAATGCATAATTAGGGATTTCCCCCTTCTCTATATATTATTGTATTATTATTTTGCAAAAAAAATTGCTTGCAGTTTGCAGGCATTTAGATATCTGTGATGCCCAGTTCTGAAATTGCAGGTGCTCTTCTGTCCTGCTTTGGTGTCAGACAATTCCAGTATGTCTTTGGGTGGTTTAAATTACATCCCCCTTCCTCATATCCACAGCAGTTGCTGTGTACATGTTCTTGATGAAGAGGCATGGATCTGGATCCAGTTGTGATCTGTGTCATTAGCTAAAATTGCACCAAAGCAAAGTGAAAATGTGACCTATGAAAGTTTGAATCGATTGCTCCTGTGAAGTTCTTGGTTCTGTAACTTTGGGTGTGTCTTGGGACTTCTCTACACTTAGGTGTGCCATACCTTTAGTTTTTATAAGAGTCACTTACCAGCCAGAGGATATTCCCCCTTCCCCTTGAATTTGCTGCAGTGTGAAGCACATTTTAGTGGCAGCTCTTCCTGCAGTGCTACCCCCCATGGGACCTGACCCAAGCCAAAAGCCAGTGGGAGAAGGTGGCTGTGTTTCTTGTGCCAGCAGATTGCTGCAGTGTCCTTGGTGTTCTGCTGCATGGCTCGGAGCTGCTCTGTAATGGCAGTGTGTGAATCCCTGTGCCCGTGTTGCGTCCAGAGAAGCAAATGTGCAGTGTCAGAGCTCACGTGGCCCCGATCCTGCGCCTGTGCAAAGTCAAGGTCACTGGCACTGGTTGTGTTTCAGGGGTGTGTTTATCCCACAGCTTCGGGTGCTGTGGCAGTGCACACACGTAAGTGCTCTTGGGCTTGTACAGACCTGGCTGGATGAAGGTGGTGTCACCAATTTAGAAAGTTAACAGGGTAGTTTTTTGTTAATCTTCCTCTGGCTTCTGCCACAGTATAAGTTTGAAAGCTTGAAAAATCTGATGGCACCATCGACCAGGCTGGGTTTGGAGCTGCTGGAATTGCAAACTGCATGTGATATAAATGGCCTGAAGTAAAACAAGTCATTAAAATAGAATATTAATGAACTAAGATGCTGGTAACACAAGAACCCTTTTAAATTTATATCCTAAATAGTGAACTAAAAGTAAACTATAGCAGTTGATGATGATAGTAATAAAAAAAAAAGAGTATATCAGTCCCCAATTCCTTTCACGACCCACAGTCTGAAGATGCTGCTCTTCCATTGCAGCTCATGCTCTTTGCTCTCAGCACAGTTTAGGTCCTTATGTAAGCATGCTGACCTCACCTGACCTTCTCCTAATGTCCAAACGTTTCTGTTGTGCCTTCTAGTACTTTACCTTTGTCGGATTTAAAATCCCATGGTGTAGATGCCAAAATGTAGAAGCTCCCTGAATTAAGATCGGTCTGTTCTAGGAATTGAGGGAGGTAGGATTAGAGGACGGATTAGATCAGTAGGATTTTTGGCTGCAGTGATACAGAACAAGGCTGTTGTTTCTGTCGGTGTTGTGTTTTGGTTACCTGAACATCAAAGTCATCCGAGTTCATTGTTGTTTTGGATTGACTTCTATTTTTGTTGCTCATAAACATACATCTCTTAATGCTCTTGTGTTCATTTAGTGGATTAACTCTTGGTTTGTGGTAGCAGCCTGTTGGCCTGCAGGAGACTATAAGGAGGTTGCAGTTTCTCTCCTGAGCCCTTATAAAGAGCTCAAGAAATTGTCTCCCCTAGGGCAGGGAAGGCAGAGGAAGTTGGGGTGGGATAAGTCATAGCAGCAATGCAAAGCTCCAGGAGGACGTGCTGAACAGGCCATGGCAGACAGGGAATTGCTGTGGATCCCAGGCTGAAGGGCACATCTCTCAAAGGATTCAGCATCCAGCCAGCAGCCAGACCCCACCGATGCCAGGATCCAGGGCCTCTTCTCTCCATCTGCTGGACTGAGGTCTGGGGAGGACCTGGAGCATGGAGCTCAGCAAACCCAAGGTTTTGCACTCCCTCTGCTGGTGGCACTTCTGCTGGCCGATGCCTGCTCTTCATCCCTGAAGGAATGCTGAAATCAGTGGGACAATCTTGAACAAACAGGGAAATAATAAATTTAGTATGGCTTCTTTTTAGAGTGCTTGAGCACTAAAAAAAATTCCTTGTTGATCATGCTGTGGAGGTGCAAGTCAATAAGGAGATGCATTCCTTACACTTCTTTCCAAAAGGTCACTGCTTGCCTTGGGAAGTGGTGACACGGGGGAAATCACATCAGCGTAAGTCACACTTCAGTATCTTTTGAATCCAATGTGGAAGACTTGAACCATGACCAAGAATGACTTCAATATTCTGTTTGCTTGCCTTAAATTTTATCTGAACCTTTTTGTTCTGTGTCAGTCCGAACAGTCCTAGGCTTCTCTCCAGATTCAGTATTTTCTCTTCTTGTTGCCACATCTTCTCTCAACTTTAGTTTGCTGCACTTCTGAAGTGTTTCCTTAATTTTGTTTTTAAACTTACACCCTGTTTCTCATCTCAAGCCACCAGTGTCCTGGTGTCACAACCTTTTACTCAGGTTAGAGCCTCAGACAGGTGTTCAAAACTACTCTGGTTTTGGGAGAGATTTCTTTCTCAACTATTAGGATTTCCTTCTCTTCCTCTCCTACTTCAGGTTCAGTGGATACTTCTCTAAGACAGAAAAATGCTTCCAGTTCTCTAAGACAGAAAAATGCTTCCAGTTCTGGGAAGCAGCTTGTGTTTGTTCATTTACTAGGCTGAACTCAGAGTTCTGGCCAACACTGAGAGCGACCAAGCTAGTAGTGTGCATTTTACACCCGCGTGGACCCTGGTTATTGTTAACCCCAGCCATATTCAGCACAAATTCTCTACTGCAAAAGCACTGCCTGACTGGGAAGCAATTCCATGCTGTTCATGGCAAGGGAGTCGTTAGTAATGTTCAAGGAGTTTCTGAAGCTCTTTTTCTCCACTTAAAAATTTCATTCATGATGCCTGCCTGCACCTTTTAATAGTTTTCCCTAAATAGTCTCACATTTTATTCTTCCCTAAGATTTCTGCTTTGATAGCAGAGCTCTGAGTTGAAGTTACCTTTTTTCCTTACACTCAAATTATTTCTGGTTCCCAGCTAATTTCTTTTACTGGTATACCTATGAAGACTTCCCAGCTTCTGAGTTGGTTGCCAGGTTCTGTTCAGTTGCAGGTAAAGCTGCAGCTTTCTAGAGCTGTGCTCTCACATTGAAGCAGCAGCAAAGCAAATTAAGTTTGTCAGAGTGTGTCTCACCAAGGTCCTAGCAGAAGGGATTGAAGGGAAGGCAGCAGCAATTGGGTTGGAGTGCCTACACCGACTGGTAGGCTGGTGTAGATGGAAAATGTTAGCTCATCACTTCTCTTCCGTCTGCCACCGGGCACTGGAGGATTATTGAGTCCTTTCTAGGAGCTTTGTCCAGTCAAGTTTTCAAAGTTGCAAGTAACTGAGCTTCTGTCGCTTCCCTTGGGAAAGTATTCCTTACAAATACAATTCACTGTCAGGAAGTCATTCTGAAACTCTCCCTGATTTTTGCTTTTTTTGGTGTCCTCCCACTAAATGGACTTTAACACAAAGAGTCTATTTAAAGTGCTACTTTTTTATTTTCCTGTGAAGGCTGCTGTGGTTTCTAGTTAATGTTTGTACGAGACTGAGCTCTCTGGTTTAAAGGAGAATCACTGTATTCCCAATGGTTTGCTGATACTTTCACTCATTTCCTTTGAGGGTCTGGATGATTTTCATGTGGCTGTATTAAATGAATGCTAGTTATCAGATTCCCTTCCCAAATATATATTAAAAATTATATGTTTTGCTGCTGAAAAGAGCATGATCTAAAAAGTCTAGTCTAAACCTAGATTATGTTTTTACAGAAGTTTTGGGTTTTTCTTGATTCTGTGAATAGTGTTGTGTTATGTTATGAACATAACATAGACAGTGTGCACCAGTTTGTGTGTGTGTGTTTGGAGAAAGTACCAGTCTGATTGCCCCGTTGAAAATAATCAAAGTGAAAAAGCAAACAGCATGAATGCAAATTTCTCCTAATAGAAGGGAGATTTAATGTCCTTGAACTCTGGTGCAGAAAAGAAATGTAGGAAAACACTTTTTACTTTGGTGTAATTGCTTGCAAGCCAGGGCTACTCCAGAGGGAGTTATTTTTAATGGATAAATTATAAACACGTTTTAAAATTAATTGTTTTGAATAATGTGTTGTTGAACCTGTGAATCTCACTGACAGACCAGTGTTTACCTTTGTACAAATCAGTCAAAACAAAAACAGTCCCATAAGATTAAACTGGGAGAATTTTCAGAAGCACAGATTGTTAGTTAGCAAATTCAAGGGCAGCTAAACACCGCATGGGATTTTTCTCCATGTCATTGAAGGCATATTAAACAGGCTATGGCTTAATGTTCCAGGGCACTAACCAACAGCAAACAGACTCAGATTACTGGTTTTAACAAAAATGGACTAGACTGATTCTTGTTTTACCACAAACTGACTTAACAAGAATCTTCTGTTTTATAAATGTCTACAGCTTTGATTTAACACGGATTTTTCTTTTTAATTTTTTTTAAAAGGAAACCAGGGGCCTTTAGTAACATCTGCTGCTTGCAGGGGGGAAATAACACCTACAAATGTTTCCAATACTGAGTTCATAAACCTCCTTCAGCAGAAATAGAGGCATTTCAAGTTGCTTTCTCGTGGTGTAAGCTTATATACATCACTGCAGGTTGTAGCTCACTGCTCAGAGCCCCTAAGTTACACCTTTGCTGTTGGATCACTCATTCCTGGGAACCTGTGTTTGCTCTAAAGCTATGGCAGCAGTACTGTAATTTTCTGAAGCATAGTCTGGCTAGTAGTATCATTTTGTTATTACATTTGATCACATACAAGGCTGGATTGTGGCATTCCAGATCAGTAAAACCTGTTGTCTTTATTTATCCTTATGTATTGAAAGTTTTACAATTTTTTTAGAAATTCAGGAATGAAAATTCAGCAATGAAGTTTGGCCTGGGATTTCAGTCAGACCTCCCTTCAAAGTCTCTTAAAATCACTGGATAATTTAGGAAGGGACTTCTGGAGGTCATCTGGTCCAACCCCTTCTTTGGAGCAGGCCACCTTTGAAGTTGGCTCAGGTCACTGAATTTTGGATCCCTCCAAAGCTGGAGATTTCGCTGCCCCTCTGGGCCCCTGTTCCAGTGTTTGAGCACCCTCGCGAGGAACAAGTTTTAATTATTTAAGAGAGTCTCCATGTTTGAAATTTGTGTTTATTGTCTCTTGTCCCATCAGTATCAGGCTCAAAGGACTCTAGTTTTGTGTGTTGTCTGTAGCCTACGACGAGACACAGAAAGACTTCTAAGTCCTTTCTTTCAGCCTTTTCTTTGCAAGACTCAGCCAATGCAGTGCCCTCTGCTTTTCCTTGTGCGTCGTGGGCTCCAGCCCTTCTTAGGATCCATCCCCCGAAACTGTTTCAGTTTCTTGACGTCTGTCTTGTACTGGAGAACCCCAAACTGAATGCCAGTGCTGCAGGTGTGGTTTCACAGGTGTCAAATAGAGAGGAATAATCCGTTCCCTTGACCTGCCAGCTGCGCGTGTGCTGATGTCAGCACACAGTTCCTTTTCATTGCTGCAGGGACACGCTGCTGGCTCCTGTAGTGTGTTCACCCAGCCAGTCAGTCCCCAGTGCCAGCACATGGGGCTGTTTTGTACCACGTTTTTGACTTTGCATTTGCGTTCATTGAACTCCACCATGTGTGTCTGTCGTCCCGTTTCTTCTGCGTGTGTGTCTGTGGGGAAGTGGCATGTGAGAGTGGGATGGGAACATCTCCGTCCAAATGGCAAAACTCTTCATGGAGTCAAGATCCTGTGAGTGACCAGAACAGATCTTGAAGAGATGTTTTCATCTCTGGTTTGAACTGCATGACAGTATTCTCGAGGTCCTTACTCTAGATGTATAAATGCCTCAGGATCAAAGGGAGAGTTTTCCACCACCATGTATTTCCCAAGAAATTGTCATGGTGCAGTAAGAGAATGAGTATTTCAGGCATTTCTTTCTTCCAGTTCTGTTCTGTGTGGTCAGTAAACCACACGGGCTCCCAGGAGCTCATTCTAGATTCACTTACTCATGCGGATTTAGCTAAGCATCTTCATGTTTCCTAATTAGCTTAATAAATTAATCAGAAGTTCTGCAGAACAATATCTAAGCTGAGCGGCAGGGTTTTAAGCAATGGGAAGAGACTGGATTTATGTTTATCAAAACTGCTTGGTGCTTTAGTTGCCTATGAAGGTAACTGAGAGATTAACATTTGTCACAACTGGTGCCTTGAGTCTTGTACAGCTATCAGCTCCACATAGGCCCTCGGTGGTGTCGCTGACTGTCACTGTACAGAGGGGAAGCTGAGGCAGAAAGCAAATGCTGCCTGCCTGTGCCCACAGAGGAGTTGTGGGTCACACATCATTTCTGCCTTTATTGTCAGACCTGGCAGTTTTGTAGAACTGCCCACTTGCTAAATCTGATTGTATCAACACTTAAACAAGGGATTAAAGAAGCATTAATGTCATCTGCAAAGTGTGGTTATAGACTGTGGCCAGAAAATCAATGAAGTACAGAACTTCCCATACACCCGTTCTCTCTGTTTATGTTCTGCTCTCAAAGCCCTAGGAATATTATATGCAGTCCAGATTTTCATACCTCTGGGATGTTTACTTTATTCAGCTCCTTACTGGATATGTACTGTAAGTCTTTACCAGCGGAAAATACAAGCTGAAACCGCTCTTTTTCAATTGAATAAAATAGTATGACAATTGTCAGTGGCCTGATAGTCTTTGAATAAAGCTGTAGCCAATTTCTGTTTCAAACACTCAGAGGAGTCATTATTTTAATAACAGGCCACTTTTACAGTTGAGCACATGCTGTGTTGTGCTCTTTTACTATGTATAAAGAGGTCTTTGCACTCCTAGCTTTTCCTTTAGCCCTTTATGTCTTGATTACTTCCATACGTGCAGGGTATTTTGCAGTCTTCTGTGGTGAGAGGGCGGCCAGTCTGGGAATGCATCTTCATAACATCTCCGTCACCACCTCTGATGTGTTCCACTGTCTGGTGATTTCTTGCAAATTATTGGATCTGGGTCAAAATTATCTTGCAAGGACACAAGAAATGTAATTTTCTGATCTGGTCTGTCTCATCAAATAATTTCATGAGCATTGGAGCCAATAAAAAGGAAGGAGAAAACTTGGGAGCAAAAGGCAGCCTTTTGGGGCAGCTTGTTAAATAGACTTAAATTCATCTGACCCCAGCAAAGTCTTGGGTTGATGAAAGCCTGGAACAGGAGAACTTGACAATCGGGAGGGCAGAAAGGTTAGTGTCACCGTGTGTATGGATAATTTATCTCTTCTCAGCAGATAAAAGCTCTGTAACATGTAGTTTATTTAATAATGAGGGTAGAACTGAATATTGATGCTACCCACCAAAACCCAGTGATGATGACAAGTTTCAATGGTCTTGATATTTTGGGTGATAAGTAAAAAACCCTGAAAATTGGAGATTATGGCAGGGCCAAGAAAAAAGTGGTTTTAGCCTTCTTTTTCATTGTCAAAAGTGCAAAATGCCTGATGCCTCTCCATAACTCCTGTTTTACCAGCTCACTTTGCTTAAGAGAGCAGCAGCTGGTACAGATTTTGGTCACTCATCTCCCATTAGGTGCTGTTGCTTGGATCAGAGTCCTGCAGCTGCTCAAAGGTGGAGAACATGACATTTTTTAATGATGCTGAATTCTTGGTGGGGACCACCCTGGTGGGAAGGGCATGCCACTTGTTTTGTGGATGAAACGTGCACAACTTCCCATTGTATTCCAGCCCCTCAGATCCTTCCCCAGTCCCACTTTGATAAATCTCTGATGTTGCTTGTAGATGTGTTCAGGACTCCATTGTTAGAAAGACTGTTCTTTTCAAAATTTCAAATTTCATCACCAGTTCAGCATTATCATAGGCCGTGCAGAAGTGGAAGAAAAGGCTGGTGATTTTGATCAAAGCTGAACACGAGTTGAAAGCATTGTATTTTGGTGTTTTTCTTTGGCTGGTTTGGTTTGGTTTTTAAATTTAACCCACTTGAACAGATCTTACCACTTACTAATATGTGAAAACAGATATCCTGAGGTATTAGCACCTGAATAAGCATGTGCTAATGAGTTGCTGTGGTTGTGATAGAAACGGTTCTTGAAGGAGCCGTGTCTTTTGACTTGAAAGCAAATATACTAATATCTGAGCAGGCACTGAGAAATAAATTAGAATATTTGTTTTGTCTGTGTAATTTTTTTTTTGTGCTGCAGTTCTTATTTAACATTGTTATGTTGAAAGGATATAATTGGAGTAACATATGACAGGGCAATTGCAGTAATAATAGTGCTCAAATCTTTCATGTTTTTATGAAGTCACTTAAATGCTGTTCATTGAGCAGTAGAAAGAGCTGGAAGTCTTGCCAGGAATGCAGAGAAATAAAACCCATAAAACCTGGCACAGTGAAAGACTTTCAGTACAATATGAATGTTGATACTTTAAAAATCACAAATCATCTTTCTATTAATTTGTTGTAGAATAAGGTCTCCTCAAGATAAGACTCAGCAGTGCTGTGTAGTTGGTATTTAAAGTATGTCCATCTGCATCTAAACGAGTAGCTCCAAGACAATCAGATTATGCAGCAGTTACTTTGGTGAGAATATCGCCTAAGTGGAATGGAAACTTCATTTTGAGTCTAATATTAGACCCTGCTTTGGAAAATTCCTTTTAAATGATCACAAGCTGGGAATAGCAAAAGAATTTAACTTTCGACAGACAGCATTCACCAAGAATTTGTTTTTAACTGCTTATGTTGGGTCCCTGGGAAAGCAGATGTGAAAAACTTACCAAAGTGAATTGACTTGACCTGATGCAATGTTTATATCAGTAGTTGATAAGTTTTCCTCCCTTGTCTAATTTGTTCAGGATATTTTCATTCTTTAAGCATGAGTAAGTCTGGGATGGAATACTTCGAATGCTTGTTAGTCTAATAATCTGAATCTTAAAACAGGCAGACATTATTGCCTATAAAGGGGTCTAAGCAAAGTTGAACTATTTTGGTTGTCTTGCACAGCTGGGGATAAGTTTAATTTTTGAGACCAGCAAGGAAGAGTGTGATACACTGTTTCTTACCTCCTGATAGTTCAGAAAGCATATTGATGTCTGTGCATTTGTACTGCAAAATGCCACTTACATTTGGCTTTGAATGAATGCTATTATTTATGCAGCTTTACAAAGGACTGGGTTTCAGTGGCAGCTGGAGAAACTGGCAACCAGAGGTATCAAGGCCAGTTTGAAGGGTCATGATATTCTCACCATCATTATTCCTATGGCAGAAAAGACTTCAGGAATTCACTGTGAATGATGCACAGCTCAGGAAACTTTAGAACTACTGCTAAATCTCTTCTTTGATGTTCTCTTTGTTGATCAGTCAGTTGCTTTGAATATTTTAATTAATTAAATCCTAAATAGCCTTCTTCCTAGCTCTATCCTGTCCCTGTTCTTCTGTGGTTTGGTCATTGTTGCTGTTTTTTCCAGTCTTGAGGAAAACATCCATGGGATCTCACTGCAACGGAGGGCTCCAGCCTGGCCTTCCTCTGCCAGTGCATGAGACAAGAAGCAGAAAAACAAGATAATATGATGAATTCAATGCCAGGGTGACAGTTTTGCTGGGAAAGACATTAGAAAAAGAACACTGATCTCTTTAGCTTTCCTTTAGGGCATAAGGTGGATTTATGTGATGCAGGAATGTGTATTTCAGACAGAAATCAGACTGTGATTTTAAGCATCTGTTAAACTTTGCCCCTTTTTTCAAAAAGCCTGACACCAACCTTTTTGTCTTTTTATTTATACCTGTATGTCTCTAGTTCTGCTGTAATTTCTGATCATTCAGGTATTTCTAAAATGTCTAAATTGCTGATCTGTCTCCTTGCAGGCAAGTCTCACCTGGCTATAGTGCAAAGAGTAAACAATGAAGGAGAAGGGGATCCTTTTTATGAAGTCCTGGGAATTGTCACTTTAGAAGATGTGATTGAAGAGATCATCAAGTCTGAAATTCTGGATGAAACAGATCTATACAGTGAGTAGAAATATTTGCAATTTGTTTATAGAGGAGAAGAAGCAATTGTATTTATAGCTGTGTTTTGAGAGATGTTATGTTGCTAATTTAAAATCTCAGTAGTCAAATTGTTGAGGAAGTTTCCTTAACAAAATGACCTGCAGATCCCTCAGATGGTCAAAGTAATTTTTGTTTTTGTAGCATTGGAACCTTACTCCTTTAGGCTGTGTTAATTCAGAAGCAGGACAAGTTTCTTTATTTGATCCTTTTACCAGGAAGGTTTACATCTGCAGCAATGATCTTCCACATTTTCTCCTATTGTCCCTCTGCCTCAAGGGCCTGTAGTGCATGTACTACCATGCTGCAGCAAGAGGCAGGCAAATACCATGCCTCTAGGAAGAGGAATGGAGTCTCTTTAGAATATCTGTCACTCATTGAGAAATCTTGAGAAAGGAAAGTCTTCCTCAGGGCTGAAAACCAGCCTGTTCTAAATGCCTTCTCTTTTTATCACTCAGCACAGCTCCTTCCTTGTGTTAATGTCTATTGAGGGAGATGATGCTGCAGGTCAACCACTACCTGGAACTTGAGAGATCTCTGGACCCTTTTCTTTTCCAGATTAAAGCTTGGCCAGTTACCTGAAGTGTCTGCTTCTCCCCCCATCTGCACAATCTGGCCTGTGCATAGAGGACTTCCTGTCAGTCATTCTTCATCTGTCTTATCTGTGCTGTGATCACTTGCTGGCAGATGCTGGTTTTCACTATGTGTTTTTGTGCAGCACAAGGATGTCTCCAGATTCTATTCTAGTAGAAATAATAATATGAAGTACCTTTAACATTGTTCAGCTGTCCTTTACTTTTTTCTCTTTCCTCACGGAAGGAATGTTTCTGCAGCATTTGTTCAGGCCAACCCAAGCACCTTCTATCCTCCCTCCAAGCCAAATGCCCAAAGAGCACTTTTTACTGTGGGATAGACTTACTTGTTTTTGCCTGAAATGCTTTCTGTACCTAGTCGATATTTTATCAGTATTAATGTACCCAAATGATCATGTAAATCACAGTTGTGTTTCACTGTGTGCTCAACAGTCTAATTACTGTGTAAATCACAGAAGTCCGGTTATATTGATTTCTTTTCAAATCTTCACAAATGAATTGTTGGGCTAATCAGTTACAACATAATGATTTTGCAGGCTGAATTCAAACTTCCTTTTATACTCCAAAAAGATCCTATCTTTATCTACCTTTGAGATATTTACATGCATGTATGAGGGAAGACGTATATGCTTTCAATTTGCCCCCCCTGCCTTGTTTGTTAAGAGAAAACACATAGATCAGGCTGTGTTGTTCTTCAGGACAAAAAAAGCTTTGCCCATTAATAGGATTTTAGAGGGCAAGGAAATGAGAATTTAATTTTAATTGTACTATCTGAAGGCTTCCTATATTAACAAAAAAGAGCTGGTGAACATTGAGTTCACTTGAAACTCCCATTCCTGGGGTAACTTTTTGCTATTGAAAATTCCTTGTTCAGAACAGGAGGAGAACTTCCTAGGCTTCCTGGAGGGTGCAGGAAATTTTAGGGGGTGACTCCTGCTGCCATGAAGAACTTCTAATTTCTTTATGAAGCACTGGAGATCATTCCACTGCTTAGACTGAAGGATATTGTAGCAGTAAGGGGGAGAACAGAAATCCCAAGAAGCTGGTGAGGATCACAGGAAATGTGAGAGGGTTTGGACTTGGGCAGCCAACCTCCAGTTGGTTTGGTGATGAGAACATGGGTTTACTGAAGGTGCTTTATTGTCCATTATATGTTAAGGCAGGTTATTTTTAGTGTTGATATCACAGTGTCACTGTTAGTAACCCCACCTCTGATTCTGTTCATTATTATAGCAGTCTGGCTTGCTCAGCTCAAAACAAGTCAGCTTGAAACCCTTGGACTGATTTGCTCTGTACTAGGTGTTTACTTTAAAAAAGAGCTTTTGAAAAATTCTGGCAGCATTCTTACACTTTGTTCTGAAGTTTTAAAATTGTTTTGTTTTGCTTTGATGGAAACTTGAAATTCGATGAAATGGCTGACCTTGGTGTTGGAGCTGTGCCTTTCTGTTGTTTCCATGAAAAAACATTTGAACTGTGTTAAGGTGGAAGCAATAGTATATTTACAGTTTTTGCTGAAAGCTGCTCTCACTGCTGAACTCTGCAGCTGAATTTCTGGAGGGTGCCAAATAAATGTGTGCTATATATTTATGTGGTTCTATTGTGCTGTGGCTTGCAGAGATGCTGGGAGCAAGGAGAAGATGGGAGCAGGAAAAAATATTAAATATATCTGCCCCATCAAGATCTGGGTAGACTGAGTACTTCTGAAGATGAAACTTTGTATTGGGGATGCTGAAGTGGTGGAGAGATGATGTTTCTGTCATGACACATGACACGTTTCAGCCCATGTCATTATGAAGAGCTGCCAGTGTGTTTGGCTCTTAGTACTGGGAAGCTGTAGCATTTTTTCATGGTTAGTACACTACAGGAATCTGTCCTGTGCTGCCATGACTCTAGCCATGGGGGGAGAGCATTTCTCAACTTTCTCAGAGGCCCAGGGGAGAAAGCTGTATGTTCTGTGTTAGACTGCACAGACTGCTTGTTGATTTTTCTGGTCCAGGTTTGACTGGTGGCCTTAGCTCTTTCTTCTTGAATATGAGTTTCATCATCTGTTTCTCTTGTCTGGAGCTCACTGCAGATGTCTTCTCTGTCCTAAAGACAAAAAGCACAGGAGGAGAACAAGGACTTTCCCCAGCAATTGCCTGGGTGCATTTGCAGTGCCCATTAACCTGCCTGCTTCTCCAACTGAATGGGTGATCTGAGGTTTGAACTGCCTGTTCTATAGCTGTCTCCAGTCCAAACAGGCTCTTTCAAGGAAGTTTATGCAATAATTCATCATGTTATGCATCAGGCATCGAAGTTCAGGATTATTACAAGAGATATCACTACCTAAATTTCGTTTTGACCACTCCTCTGGAGTTCTCTACCTCAGCCCAGAGTTCATGGTCAGGCTTGTTGCCTATGATTTGAAGGAGAAGTCTAAATATTCCCAGAACCTACTGAAGACATTTGCAATATTTGTTAATTTCTCACCAGAAACTGTAGTGAGTATACCTTATGCATCTCATTGTTCATGTTGCAGAACCAAACAGCATCTCAGCACTCTGTAAGCAGAGATCACTTCAGCATGCCAAGGTAACTTCAGTGCCCACATCTCCATTTCACTTACCGGAGAAAGGACAGACAGGAAATACCTGGTTCAGATTCAATTACATTGGTCACAATCCAGTCCTTGGTTCTTATGTCTTAAAAGAAGCTCAAAAGTTGTTTGGATAGCAAAGAACAATTTAAGACCATCCCTTGCAAAAATAAGCCAAGATAATGCTAGTGCCAGTAATGCTTAAGCAATGTGGCTCTGCTATAACCATGTAACGTTTTTCTTGAGGGAAGATTGTTGGATAAGCTGCCAAGGAAAAAAAATAGGAGGAGTTGAAATTGCCCATCATTTGAGTTAGAGCCTGGGTCTCTTACCTTGAGGACCGTTATGGACAGAAAGATTTAAGGCATCTTCCCATTGTGTGATGCTGGTCTTGTTTTCAGGTACCAGCAGTGCAGTGTGAAACCTGCAATGTTACAGCTCTTTCAAAGGAGAAACACAGAAATGATTCCCTGTCCCAGGACAAACACTTGTACTTGTGATTTTTTCCTCCCTGAAGAGAGCAATGATGGAGCTCTTTGTGAGAAAACACCTCAGATACAGTGCTTTAAAAATAACATTCTTTGAGCTTTACAGAAAAAAGCAGTTTCTATTCTTCCTATCTCTTACAAGAGGTAGGACCTGGTGAGAGCTTCTAGGCGACGTTTTTCACTATAAATTTTCCATTGCTTTGGTATGCATCTTTCCTTTAACTGCAAGTACAGATAAGGTCTGTCTCAAACTATATTCCTAAGGCAGGGATTGTTTTTAGTCTGTAGCCACTCCCTTCAGTGGTTTCTATTCCTGCTTTTGGAAGAGAAACTGCAGTCCCTGATGTAGTCCAAGTCTTGGGTAAAGCACTACTAGGGTAAGAGGCTTCTGCTTTCAAAGAAGAAAAAGGACATGGGTTATCATTGTTCTCCATGTGCCTGGGAACAAGTATCTCAAACTTTCTGATTTGCATTGCTCACAGAATACGCTCGAGATATCTCAAATAGGTAAATTGCTGTCAGCAGAGTATTGCTTTTGAGTCTGTGATTGTCCTGTAATGGAATGGAGTGTAGTCCTGCAGCTTTCTGGGAAGCTGAGGATCTACATGTACTCATGTCTAAAAGATCAGGTGACTTGGGAAAATCTAGAAGCCTGTACATTACCAGTATTGTGCATTCCCAAGCCTCAAACTCAGCCACTCTGAGTCTTGTGTACTCTGTAGCATTTATGTGGACTTGTAAAAGGCTCCAGATCTCAGTGGCTTCCAGTGCATCACTTTAATCATCTTTACATGTGTAACTCAAAATCTGAACAAGCATCTGGGAGTAAGTACAGTTTCACAGCATCAGCTTCACTTTCACCTCTTTGTGTGCCTGCCCAAGCCTGTGCCATGAATCAATGTGCCAGAGCTGCCTGCAGTCACTCAGAAGTCCAGTAATTTTACACCAATTGACTGAGGGGCTGATAGACAAGTAGCTGCAGTGTTCTTAGGATCTTCCCCATCAAAGGCAGTGAGAAGAACCTAAGCCGTGTCTCGTCTCTGAGGGGCTCACAGGAATTGCCCAACACTTGGGTTTCCTGCACTCTGTGGACCTCAGAGCTGTCTGACAGCATTCTGCTGCTTATAGCCACTGCCACCCTACACGTGGTGTCACCAGAGAGGAGCAGCACCATGCCATCTGAGCAGAGACCTCTTCTCCCTAGAACTGATGTATACCATACCCCAGCATAGCTGTCCACTTGCCTGGTTTCCTAAACGTTTTGGGGCATCAGCTCAGGAGGTGGATGGTAATTCCTGGGTTGTTTGTTTCTCTTTTGTGTTGTCTTTCACAAATGGAGATTCCTCACCACAGAGCCTGCTTTAAGACACAGGAGTCCAGGAGCCCAGGATCACTAGCAGGCAAAAACCCATATTTGAATTTCCGAAGCCATTCTGTACTTTATTTTGGCTTTAGTGCTTGTAAAGGGGCCAGAGATTCCCAACCTCCAGGCTGTACACCTTGCCAGCTTTTGCTGAAGTTTGGACAGGAGGAAAGAAACTGCATATACCAGACATTGGGAATGCTTCAGCCAAAGGCATGCAGATTTTGCCACAGCTGTGCAGAGTCACTGAAGCCAATGGTACAGCAAAAGAAATAAGTTATTGTCTATTTCCTCTGTGTACATGCTGGGAATTTTCTAAGGAATGTATATGTAAGAAACAGCTATCCCAGCTATGCTTGTAAAACAACACCTTTTGATGTTTAGTAGTACTGAGCAGGACTTCTCCCCACCAGAAGTGCAACATGCAGAGCTGCTCTGCAATCACGTGTTTGCAAGCAGAGACTTTCCCCTGGCCAGGGTGACAGAGACGTGACAGAGGCTGGGGTGCCTGGCTGTAGAGGACAGGGCCCCAGGGCCACACAGCTCCTGATTGTCTGTGGTTTGGGCTGTGTGATGGTGAGCTGGGCTTTGCAGAGGGCTCTGCCTGCACCTCGTGCTCCGCGTGGCCACTCTGGCTGACTCCGGCCAGCGCGGTTCATGTTGGACCCCATTCTAACAGAAATCGCTTCCTTCCTTTCTTCTCCCACCCTCCCTTCCCCAGCTGATAACAAGACGAAAAAGAAAGTAGCTCATCGGGACAGGAAGCAGGACTTCTCTGCCTTCAAGCAGACAGACAGCGAGATGAAGGTTAAAATATCACCGCAGCTCCTCCTGGCAATGCACCGGTTCCTGGCAACAGGCAAGTGCGGGTTATCTCTTTCTGTCATCGTGCCAGAGCCTCGGAGGCAGTTTGTCAGCAAAGGCCGGTGAGGTGGGTGGGACAGTACAGGCGGGAAGGGAGGCTGGACTGTGGGGTGACAAATAATGCCACTGTTGTGTTTTTCTTTTTAAATTCTCTCCTCTCCTGTGTTCAGTGTCGGCATGAACCCTCTGAGACATATACCAGGGGTGGACCAGTAACTTTAAATTGGTCTGAAAGGTAAGGATGAATGCCAAGTGCCGCACTGCATGTCTAGAGTCCGTCAGATTAACGACTAGCAAGTACACCCCATTAGGAAGAGCTCAGGGAACAAAGCAAAGAGGACTCGATACCACTGGCCAGCTGGCTGTAATTGCACTCTGGCGCCTTCTCCAGAAAGACATGCTGGACTTTTTGCAGGAAGGTCTAAACCTGTTCCATGAGACTTTATGACTCCAAGTGAAAAACTCTCCTGACACATTTAATGCAGACTGCACAGGTGGTTGAACTGTACTCTTTAAAATGGATTTCTGTCTGGCTTGTGTGACCTCCGTTGATGACTTCAGAGGTTTCAGAGGACAGTTGTCTCCATCCCAGAACACCTTGATGTTTTAGCCCTTGGGTGGGCAGTCTGGCAGAGAGACCAGGGCCTTGAATGGTTTCTTGCGGCTGGTATTGCCTTTCATCGTAAACTTGGTCCTTTCACCTCAAAGATGAGGCCTTTAAACAGGAGAGCTTGTGGAAAAATGCCTTCCTATTGCTTGTGCTGTCCCTCTTTGACATATAAAGATGTGCCACATGCAGGCCTTTCAGATGGTCATCTTTTGCTGCCATGTTCAACATACATTCATGGGTGGAAAATTGTAAAGTTGCTTTGTCTGAAGTTTGCCAGCTCCACTTGGAAGTTAGTACTTCCCCTCCTCTAAGATGCAGTAACTGCCTGCCTAGATGCTCCTAGTCTGTCTTCATGCTTTATTTTGCTTCTGTGACTTGAAAGAAATATGTACATGATCGGTTATCACATCTCAGCTGAGGGGCAGTAATTCCTTAGAAGGCTCGGACTCCTACGGCTCATGTGCACATGAGCGTGTCCTTGGTGAAAGGAAGCAATTCAACAGGAAGATGTGGATTTAACAGCAAGCAAGGCGTTGTTCATGTAGTGTACAAGACTCGGTGGAGTTCCATAAGCACCTGCTCAACAGACATAGTCTTACAGTGCTGCTTCTCTACTTGTTTTGTGGATGAAAGGATTGTGTAGCTTAAATACAGGTCTGTCGGTGAAGCCACTGCTAAAAAAGATGAAAGCTACAGTTCTGGTTTCTCTGTTCTAAATTGAGAATAGTATCTTTAGCAGATGATGGGTCCTGTTCTGAAATGAGATGTTGGGAAAGCTTATCAATTTGCATGTGTAATTCTCGTCGTCCCTGGCTTACCTCTCCCACACAAGGATGAGCTTTTCTGCTTCAAACAGCTCCTGTTGGAAACACTGAAGATCAAGTGGATAGGGATTGTGTTCTGTGTGTCAGGCATTAATCCCACATGGCTTGAACTGACCTGTACTTTCACTCACTTTGAGTAACTCTTCCCATATGAACCATGGCAGCCCCAGTTGTGTCTTATTTGTGTAGAGCATCTCACTAGAGTAACTTTATAGGCCCCAAGCAGTAATTAATTAATTTGTTTTTAATTTTAATAAAGTGCAATAAATGCAGTGACTTTAATAGCTTTTAGGGAAGAAAAAAACAAATTCAGAGGTACTCTGTGCCCCAACTGTAAAGCTTTTCCATTTATACAACTCTGTGACTCAGAACTCTCAAGAGGGGAAGACCGTCTTTTTCTTTTCCCTTTCAGATGAAGACATGATTTTTGGTTGTTTTGAAAAATGCTTCAGTAATGGAAGTTGGGGTGCTACTGTGTTTTTTCCCCCCCCTTTACATATCTAACAGTCTCAAAAGACAGGAAGCCTGCAATTCCATAATGGACCTCTCTGCATCTGTGTGTCTTTTATAGGCAAATGCTTATTAACGAGTATTGCTGACTTCTTGCCAGGCATATGAGATGTAATGCCGAGTTGTATCTTGTGTTATAGAAGTAGAAGCATTTGGTCCATCCCAGATGTCAGAGAAGATCCTTCTCAGGCTGCTAAAACATCCCAACGTCATCCAGGAGCTGAAATATGATGAGAAGAACAAGAAAGCCCCAGAACACTACCTCTACCAGCGAAACAAGCCTGTCGACTACTTTGTTCTTATTTTACAGGTCAGACATGTGGTTGTGTAGATATGTGCTAAACCTTCTATCTCCTGTATCTCCTGATATACCCCCCTCTATACCTGTTCCAGTTGGTGAAGTTTGTCTTCTTTCAAACATGGGAGGGAAACTATGGCTCCTGGGAATTTCTGCCTCCTTTATGACCTTGCCAACCTTGAAGAGCTCACTCAGCTGCTTTCACCCTCAGTTAAACCAGTTGTGAAGGATAGAAAGCACTTCCCACTTTCAGTCATCCGCCAAAAGTTACTTAGGTTTTCACTATCCCAAGAATAGAGAGTGCAGAGGAATCCCCATTGGCATTGCTTGGAAAATAGGGGTGCAGAAAATGCCACGTCATAGGAATTTTGCCAGCGTACTTTATCTGCTGTGCCCTTTCCTTTTGCAGAAGGAGGCATGGGGAGTTTGATGGTTTAGAGAAATTGCATTTTTCTATGCAGTTTTGAAGTCTGTACTTGAGGTGTAGTGAGAGCACAAGTTTCAGTGGAGGCCTTGTGCCATCTACTGAACTGATGTCACCTCCTGCTACAGCCCAGCAGAATGCAGACCTTGGGAACCCTGCCATCCATGCCTTTATCCTGCCCTGAGATCCCTGCATTTGTGTGGCTTTTAGATTGGAGCCCTGGGTGGTGTGGGAGGACTGTCTTCCATGTGTTCTGTACAGGCTTGCTTCCAGTGCTGGCATCTCCCAGGTTTTGTTACTAGTCAGGAATGGTTGAATGGCTTAGGTAAAGCTTTACATAGAAATTTAGTTTCTATCTAGCACCATTTAAACAGGAATAGTCCTTTCAGAGAGATTTTGCTGGAAGGATTCTTCTCTGTCCTGCACAACTGAAAATAAGTTTTGGTTGTAAAAGCACAGGCATTGTAGCTGAAATTTTAACACAGGGCTTGAAATCCTAACATGGCCTTTAAAATAAGAAAGGGGTGGGCACGAGTTCAAATACTCTGTGATAAACAGCTGTGAGAGCACTGGGATATTATATTGTGGATTCAACATAATTCTGATATTAAAAAAAACCTTTTCCAAGAGTTTGTGGAGCCACTGGTAGCTCTTTAACTGCTCTTTCTTACATGCTGAATTGTTACAATCTGAAATATTCCAAAGGCAAGATAAACCTCCTGATGTAATGCTTCAAAGATGTAAGTGGAGAACATGGGAATACAAAAGAACAATCAGTTCTTCCTGCATTATTTTGCAATCAATAGATATTTAGTAAACACAACATGCCAGGTCTATAATGCATTTGGAAAAGCGAGTGTTGCAGTAAATACATACTGCAGAAATGGTAACAAGGTTGGTTCTGCCAGGATCAAGAGGGGATAAATACTCTGCTTTTGTTATTTAAATGGACTTGGACTTATTCTCTCACCCGGAGGGACCAAGAATGCCTTCACAGTAAATGCATGCCAGTAAACAAGTAAATGTATATTCTTCTTGTGTGTAACCAGTCTTTGCCTGGGTGACAAAATTGTACCTTTTGGAAGGCTTATAATGAAGAAATAAGCTACTTTTGTTTCACAGAGTGAAATAGGTTTTAAAAGGGATTTATATGAAGCTGTTGCTTGTGATAGCAGGAAAGTGGATTTGTGAGGGCACTCGTTTCCTGCTAGGCAGATTTTGTGCTTTTTCTCATCTGGGACAGACAGATAAACTGACTTGGTATTGGGGCTCATGCAGGTTGAGTTCATTATCACCTTTCTCTGTCCTTGTCCAGTACTGTAAATTTCAAGGCATGATTATTTATTTTAAGTGGGGCTTAATGAAATAAACACTTAGAAATAAATTCTACTTTTTGGCCTCATTTTCACCCAATTGTGTTCAGATTATGTTCAGTCTTCTTTGTACACCTGGGATGGACAGTCTGTCTCCCCTTCCCAACTTAGCCAGAGGAAAAGCATTGCAGGTAATTACGTTGTTCGCCTGAAATTCCAAATTTTGTGTAGTTCAGCCTGAAAGCTGGATGAGATCTCTTCTGTCTGCAGTGGTGTGCTCTGACTCTCAGTGCAGTAAGGATGGATGGACATGAAAAACAGGCCCCACTGAAAAGACAATTATTTTTGGCTACTTGTATGCCAGAGTGACTGGGATGTTTTACGTCTATGTTTGATGTGGTGGGTTCTGTTCTGGGGTCCTGTGTAGGACATAATGTTACACATTTGGTTGAGCCCACATCAGAAACAGGTGTACTTGCATGGTAGTGTAGTTTTGTACAGCTTGGGAAGCACTGAGGGTCTTTTGTAGGCAAGACTCTGCAAAGGAGCAGGATCTTAAGGGTGCTGGAATCTGTAAAACTGTTAGGAATCAAGAAGACCAAAGTAGCCCCAAGGCTGCTCCTTCAGGAATAAAGGCTTTATTTCTGTGGGAGTCTCATCAGTGTAGAGAGCCAGCCTCCTCACACATTATGTCCCATCTCCCTTCCTGTGTTTGTCTTAGAGGCAATTCTGTGTGGATGTGAGCTGTGCCCCAAAATGTCTAGATGCTTCAAGATCCCAGGTGATTGTGCTATGTTTAAGCTTGTTGTGCTACTGGGGGAGTATTTTTTCACTTTGCAGTATAGGAAAACAGCCTGGCAACACTTGGAGCAGAGCAATAGCACCAACCAAAGCTGTGTGGTGATCCTGATCCTGCTCCTCTGCAGAGACTTCTGCTGCCCACAAGGCATCAAGGGTAGCTCAGGGCACAAATGCCTGTTGCCCTTCAGGGTCTGTCCCTGTTCAGGCACTGTTACAAACTGCAGGGACCATGACACTACTTAGGGATGTCAGGCAAAACTATCTTTCAGGGCTCAAGTCTGATCTTGTGCCTTGAGACCCATGGTCCCTTTTAATTGCATCTCTCTCTCCTTTTCCTTAACAGGGGAAAGTGGAAGTGGAGGCTGGGAAAGAGGGGATGAAGTTTGAAGCTGGTGCTTTTTCCTACTATGGGGTGATGGCCCTCACAGCATCACCAGGTATGTCCTCTTATCTTCTGCTTCTGGAACAGTCTGAGCTCCTGCAGAGTCCTGCTCTGCTGTGTCTGTGGGACTGATGGCATTGGCACCTCCTTGCCAGCACAGCCTGCCACGGTGTCCCTGGGGGGACTGGCCGGTGGCGATGCTGGCACTGACCGCAGGAGCCAGCAGTTGGCAGTGGATTGCCAGCTCCCGGAGGATGTGAGTGTTGACTTTAGCAAGGGATATGGCTGGTACAGGTGGAAAGCTTTGTGGTTTTGCTCGCGGCAGGGTAACAGGGAGTGAATTAACGGGAATAAACAATTAGTGGCAGAGGGACATCTAGTGGTGTGAGGAGCAACCGCCCGGTTAGTTCTCTTTACCAGTCTTGTGCCTAAAGCTGTCTGGAGAGAAAGGATGGAGCAGTGCCAGAAAAGCAACTGCTTCTGTCAGCTTGTGTGGAAATGTACCTGAGAAATCAGCAAGGGAGAAGAGGTGGTGTCTGAGGGTGAGTGTGAGCCACCTACCAGCACACAAGTGGTAGCCACACAAGCCACCACCTCGCTGGCACAGGTCAGGGAATTCTCATATAATCCACCAAGAGTTGGCTCCAATGCTACATTTCAGAATTTGGTGATGTATTTTATTGCCAGCAGTGTCACCACTTAGGTCTTGACCTCAGCTGGAAATGTACAGCCCTGCTGGGTGAGCTGGTGTTGGTCTTCTTCTGACACAAAGCCACTTGTTCAGCTCCAGGGAGAGATGTTTCACGTGCTGAAATTGTGCCCTGTCACAGCAGGCTTTACATCCCACTTGAGAGGCAGCTTGTTTTAATTGTACACTCAGGAGTGCTCCTTCACATGTGTGTACCTGTGTGTATGTACACTATCAAATAGTGGTGGAATGGAAATGGTTTTGTGAGTTATGAGTGTAACCTTGTTAGACTCTACAATCAGCAGCAGTTCTCTGGACCTCTGTGAGCTCACTTTTACACAGAAGACTGTAATTGTTCCTTGTAAAAAGCTCCTTGTAAAAAATTGATAAAAGTTCCTTAATGATGTGCACTTTAATTTAGTCAGTAGCTTATACTTTTTGAGATTTGAGATATTTTAAAGCATGCAGAGCACTAATTTGATTTTATCTCAGTAATCACAGCCATGTTCATGAGGAATTGTGAGACATGTACAACTGCATCATGCCCTCAGCTTTTGCAATATGGGCCAAGCATGGAGCCGGGGTGGTCAGGCATGGTCACTTCTGTCAGGCTTACACTTGGAAATCACCTGTGGCATCTCTGTTTTGCCAGTGTTGTTCAGTTTGAATGTTTTCATGTGTTGTTGGGTTTTGGGTTGGTTTTTTTTTATCTTCCTAACCCTCCCCACAACCATTCCAGTAGCCTCAAGTCCTATCAGGTCAAATGGTCTCCTCTTTATATGCCCTGAAATCCATCTTTAATTTCACCATGTGTCACTTAGGAATATGCAGTATTATAAAGTAATCTTGGCCAATCTTGGAATTACCTTCAGCTGGTTGGCTTTGGGGTTTTTTTTGTTTTGGTTTGGTTTTTGTTTGTTTGTTTTTGTTGTTGTTGTTTTGTTGTTGTTGTTTTGGGTTTTTTTTTACCTGTAGCAAATCCCTCATTTTTATTTTGTCGGCTTTGCCTCCAGGTTCAGGGAATTTGTTATGTGATGTCTTGTGGCATCCTGAGATTTCTGTTGAGATCAGCTCATAAAAATAAGTTCCTGTTGCTCTGTGTAGACAGGAAAGCTCAGGGAAAGTGTAAGTTATTGTGGAATGAAAGAAAACACCTTCTCTTCTGTAGGTCCTAAATAAATTACACGTGCTTGCTCTCCTCACCTGGAAGATGAAGCCACTAACTGTGGAGTAAAACACTAAAACCAAACAACAAAAAAACCAAAATAACCCCACAAACAAAACCACAGAAAAACAAACAAACAAACAAACAAAAAAAAACATCTAAGAAAATAGTGAAGCTTTTTTCTTTAACTACAGCTGAGGAGGGATTTGCAGTAATGGTGAACAGTACAATACCCATCCCAACAGGGATGAACTTGAGTCACAGCCTTACATTGTATTTTACTGGAAACTTGAAGAACTATGAAGTATCTTTTAGTTTTATTTTTCTAATTTGACTCCCATAAGGAAGAGCAGCCCTGAATGTTTTCTGGCTTATTTTAGTTCTTGCCTTGCAGGGTGGAGTGGGCACCACTGCTCCCTTTGAACTATTTCATGAGTGTACCTTGATGGACTATTTGGTGCTGGATAGTCATTTAAAACAGCAAGTGAAAATTATCCACTTCATTCCAATTCCTTGGTCTTTCTTTTTGGTTTATTTCTAAATTTGAGTGTGTTTTTTGGTTTTGCTTTTGATTTAACCCTTTGTTTTTCACAGTTGATTTGCACTTCTGGTTTTAGTTCATCAGTTTGTCAGCTGGCTCCTTCCCCTGTCGAGTGTGGATAGCTGCCGCCTTTCTGGTCGTGATCTCATCCTTTTTCTCTCCCTCTTCTAGTTCCCTTGTCCCTGTCTCGTACCTTTGTTGTCAGCAGAACAGAGTTGTTAGCAGCAGGTTCTCCAGGTAAATCTGCATGCTTCTATTTTCACCATTCTTGTGACTGCCCTGATGCCATAAAAAGTCAGCTGCAGTCTGTATTTGTCTGACCCCTTTGCTCATTAGGGAGAAGTCCAGCACAGAGTTGTGCCTCACAGGTAGGTATCCTGAACTTTTGCTTATGGTAACTGGTCAGTCATCAAAATGGGAAGAACTGAAAACATATTTAAGAAAATGTGCTTAGTAATGTGTGCTTGTTCTGTTTTCTCATATGGACACTGGTGGAAAATTAGGAGAGGAGATTTTTTAGAAGAATGTATCCTCCCCCCAAGCTGAGGCATAAAAAATTATGAAGAAAGTGCATTTGGCAGAGGAGAATGTATGCTGCTAAAGTGCCATAAAAGGAAAAGTTATTCAATGAAAGTATTTTATATTCTCATATGGTAAATTCTATGGTTTGTATACAGTCTGGCCATTTCAATTCCTGGAAAGCTTTGAGCTTTCTCTCAGGGAGGTTAATGCCAGGGACCAGCACAGTGATCTGCTGAGTGGATGGATTTGCAATGGAATGCACAAGAAGGTTGTGGGAGGACTTTCTGGTTCCTGTTGTGCTTAAGACCTTTCCTTGCTGTATCACCAAGCTGACTGGCACAGAAATTCCTTTGGAGAGCAGAGACCAAGAAGGAAACAAACTGGGCCAAAAAGAGCTCTGAGATGTGGTTGAGAGATTATAATTGGGAAGCATCAAGAACTGAGCTTAGCAGACACTGCATGCATGGAATGGTTGGGAAAAATGGAAACCCATCAATAAAGTCTTTAGGAAAGCAGAATCCTAAAACAGTTTGGGCCACAGTGAGCATATGTCTTCCTTTTGAAGTTTTTTCCTTTTTTTTTTTTTAATCTTTTCTCAGAACTAAAAGCAAACAAGATAATGGTATGCATATTTAAGTGAAACATCTCTTAAACATTAATACATATCATGCATTTTATACACTTTCACCATCTGCTTCCTCCATTTCGCCCTCTTTCTTTAACTTTAGAAAATGTATTTCATCATTGATCCCTAAATTATCTTCATGCACATCCTGAACAAACTGCAGGTTGTTGCCTTGCAGGGGATTTTTTTTCCTGCCCTGTTAGTTTCCTGCTGTAAAACACCAAAGAAGGGGGAGAAATTTAATCTCTCTTTAATTGAAGTACTTGGTGGCTCTCCTTTAAGCTTGGCAGCTTTGATTATCTTTCTTCGCTTGGTTCTTTTCTTTTGGCAAGACTTCTTTTTTTTACTTTTATTGTTCCTTTCCCATTCTACAAATAAATGTACACTTTGCACAGGTTGTTTCCAGTATAAATTCCAAGCATACTTTCATAGCTTTTCCCCCAGTTAAATGAAAAAAATTACAAAAAATAAACAAGGGAAAATAATAGTGGGAAGAATCTCCTTTGTAAGGAACTGATAGTGTAAGCCTGGTCACTGGTGCAATGTGGTACTAGTTTTGATGAAACTCAGACCTTTTGTGGGGTGCTTATGAAAATAATCCTGTTGTTTAAACACACATTCATAATACACTTGTACTGATGTCCATCTTGTGCCTTGTGCTCTTTATCCTCTCTATAGAAAGGTGAGAAGTGTGGGAAAACCTGGGTAGAGAAGCTCTAACATGGATCTGCCTGGTGTTTGTCATCTGTTCTTTCTGTACCCTTTCCTCTTCATTATCTTCTCTTATCTCTCCCTGAACTGAATGCAATCCAGAAATCATGTTGTTTCCTTCACATTTTTAGAAATCATATCTTTTTGTTCTGTCCTTTTGTCTCATCTCTCCTTTTTTTTTTTTTGTTTGTTTGTTTGTTATAATGCTTTGCCATGTTGCTCTATATCCTTTGTTTGTTAGTAATGTACTATAAGATCCCTGGTGGAAAGAAAAGGCAGATGCAAGTCACACTAGTGTAAAGTTGTTCCAGATGGAAGCCTTTATCCCAAGCAGCAGTGATGCTGTTCTTGTCACACAGAGCCATATTTTATGTATACAGATGGGAAAGAGGACAAATTCATCCAGCCTTCACAGTTCCTTGTTCTCCAGTGGGAATTTCAGCATCAAGCCCTGTGTGCAGGTAGAGTTTTGGCTCCTGGCAGCAGTTATTGCAGCCTGCTGTGGCTTTCAAGTTGGCAAGCTGGCACAAAGGAAAACCTTGCAAGGCTCTGAGTGCTTCCCCCTAAGCCTGCACTTGGTGTTGCCATAGGGACCTGCACTAATTCCATGGTGCAGAAATGGTGGGGAAATTATCAAGTTGTCAGAACCTGTATTTTTTTTTTGTTCCTCTTTTTAAAATTGCAAGAAAGACAACATCAGAAGGATTTTGAGTGGGAATAAGAATCAGGGCAATTCTGCA
Source organism: Anomalospiza imberbis (assembly GCF_031753505.1). Classification (NCBI taxonomy): domain Eukaryota; kingdom Metazoa; phylum Chordata; class Aves; order Passeriformes; family Viduidae; genus Anomalospiza; species Anomalospiza imberbis. The sequence continues at coordinate 23,151,705 of NC_089688.1, forward strand.
TTCTAAAGTGTTAGCTATAGGAAAGGCTGGATTCAGAGATGTGGAACAGGCTGTGTTAAATTTAAGGGAGGTTTTTGAGTTTTTTAAATAAATAAAATTATGTGTAGTAAAATCTTCAAAAAATTTTGAAAAGCTTGTTAAGGGTATTTTTGTTGATTTGCTCAAGGAGACTTTATATCTTAAGATTATATGAAAATGATGCTTGAGAATGGGGATCATGTGGTGAGTAGCATAGTTTATATCAAGTTTGAGTTTGGGCTGGCTGAATGAGTTTTAAGTGCATTAAGATTCAAAAATTCTCTGGTCCCAAAGATAGTTCTTTGATCAGTATGTACTGTGTGTGTGTCCAGGGAGCAGCCCTTCTGCAGGAGGAAATCTCTCTTAGGATGTATTTCTGCCCTCCTATCATCTGGGTCACTGTGTGGGTGGAAGCCACGGATGCAGAATGTCTGTGGTGTCCCAAAAGCACGTTTGCTTTGGATAGACTGTGTCCAGTCACACTCACAGGGGACAGCTGCAAGGTCTTCAAGTGAAACCCTGCGGGACTTAAAGGCCAGTGGTGGAAAATGATGTCTGTAGTGTTCTCCTTTCCTGGACACAGTTTTTTCTCTCTTTTCTCTGTGGACTATTTTGTCTGTGTCACTGGCTGGCATGGAGTTTGCTTTCCTTCACTGAGGTTTTGCCACTTCAAGCGCTGAGAGAAAATGTTGAAGTGATTGTCATGTGCACTGCGCTCTGTCCACTGAGGACTCTGTTACTTCTCCTGAAAGTGTCTGCTCTAGCTGAGGGAACAAGGCATACGTAGGTATCAGATGAAATAGAAGGGGATAAGGTTCAGATGGGACTGACTGTGGATGAAAGTAACAGTGATTAAGAAAACAAATATATTAAGCATGGTCTGACTATCAAGAGCTCCTGTAAGGGAGGCTTGGGAAGTTACTTTTCTCTGGTAGTTTCTGCTCATCTGCTGAGGCACTGTGTTCTCAGGGCATGTCTGTTGCAGCATAAACAAGTACAGGTTTGTTTAGGGCATACTCAGTGATGTTGGCTGTCAGCTGTGGACTGAAAACGTACCATTTTTGAGGATAATTTGGTTGTTTAGCCACATATCTACTTATGAATGGATTAAGCATTTGCAGTTTATTTGTGCTACATCATAATTTATTATGTCCCTTTGAAACTGGTGACTTTGAAAGTTTTCTACTTGATTTAAGAAATCTCTTGCTCTTGCCTGTTTCCTAGCCGAAAACAAGTCTCCACCTCGGCCCTGTGGCTTGAATCACTCAGACTCTTTAAACCGGAGCGACCGCATCGACGCCGTGACCCCGACGTTAGGGAGCAGCAACAACCAGCTGAACGCGTCCTTCCTCCAAGTGTATGTTCCAGACTACTCAGTGAAAGCCCTCACAGACATTCAGTTTGTCAAGGTAGGAAAAAAGCTAGAAAGACCCCGCTGGAAAGTCGGGCTTGGCTGGTAGGATGGAGAGTCCGGGGAAGGGAATTCCATCTAGATTCTTCTGTGAGTAAATAGCATTATGAAAGCAGCTGTTTAAAGTTACTTTAAACTACTCTTTTTCCAATATCTGCTGTCCACTGATTTGTCTTCACTGTTCTTCTCATTTGGACTTGTAAGTAGGCTGGTCACATAATTTTCTGGATTTCAGGTCCTTTGAGGAAATATTATAGAAAATAACCTCTCTTCTTTTAGTCAAACCTATCCTCATGAAGTTTTGGACCCATTTGAAATGGAGACCCTTCATTATCAGACTGTCCTTTTCTAAAGGATGGGACATCTACTGTTGGTTGAAGTTTTTATTCACTTCTGATTTTGGTTTCAGTTTGGGGTTCTTGATCTTATTTTCCGACTTGCCATCCTTCTTCTGCTTGGAGAAGTCTTGGACATTTCTCTTTATCTTAACTTCACATGTACTAGGCTCATGTCTCATACTACCAGTGAGTTGCTGCATGAAATACAGCTCTGTCCCCCAGCATGGAGCATCCCACGCTGAAATGTGTGCGAGTCCTGTGGGAGAGGAAATCTAGCTGAGCTGAGGAACAGCTAATGCTGGCAGCAATTCCAGCCCAGCTGGGAGTCCAGGGAAGCTGATGTCCCATGGCCAGAAGTTGACACTGATGCTTTTCTTAAATTAAGTGCATGTTCACAGTTTGTTTGTATGCAACTCAAGTGATTTGTGAACTTAACTTCTGTTAGTTAATTCGATGTTAAGAATGTGGAATAGGGTAGACATACTAGAATGCTAAACTGAGTATTCTGTAGCCAGATTTTAAAAGGAGAGTAATGTCTTGCTGTCAAAACTTTGAGATGCAAGCGTACTGGTCAATGGTTCAATCCTTCAAGGATTACCTCAGTGGGTGTTTATCACTGGGCAATTGATTCTCACTACAGACTTCAATGGCTAATCTGCTGTACAGAGCAGCTGCTCACCCTATGCTGGTTTATGTGAAGTCCTTCCAAATCTCACTGTGCTCATACTGAGGCTAACGAATGTTAAACTGTCCTGGTATCTCTGCAGACAGACTTGCACACCTCTCTTTGCATCACTCTGCTTTACACATAGGTCAGAGTACGCAACATTAGTGTTTTCACTGTGCCACATGGTCATTCATTCAATTAATACCTTGTAAAACCAGGATTGTGACCTGCTCACGCATGTTTGGATTTTGCTTTTGGAGCTGTGACCTGGGCCATCTGACTCTGTCCATTTCCACTCCCTTTCTTGTGTTGCTACTGAAATTTACAGTTTTCTAAAAGTCATTTCATCTCTTCCACCTTCCTGCCTGCCAGGATCACTCACTGCTGTGGGCTCATAGGGCTGCCAGTGCACATGTACCCTGCTGCCTGTCCTGGCTGAGAAGGTTGGCCTGGAGGAGTTCACAGGGCTGGTTGCTTGTGGCTCCAGGAGATTCTGCCCTCCACCACCACGTGCAGATGTACAGGAGCTATGGGCTTCCCTGTCCCTGGGGCATTGTGGGCAGTGACACTCTGTGCTCTAGGCCAGCTCTTGTCATCACTGTTCTGCTGAGTGCAGACAGCTCTTGCAGAGACCAGTGGAAAACTTCATGGGTTGCTAATTTGGACTCATCTCTATGGGCATCCCAGTGTTTTCTAGACTCAAATGTCCTTATGTATAACACTGTAGCTCCTGCTGTGTTTGCTGGCCTAGACAAGAGCAGGAATGCTTCTACTTTATACTTGTTCTATAGAGCTGGCTTGGCTCTATAGAAACACTTAGAGCCTCACCAGGAGCTCACTGAAGTTGGGAGAAAGACTTCACTGATCTCTGGTTCTGGTCCTAAAGGTGTGCATGGTTGGAGGGAAATGGAGGTCTGATTTAAAAATCTCTGCATAGGAATAAATCCCTGCCTTTGAACAGCATGGTGATTGCACAGCACTGTTCTTCCACCCTCCCTGGAAATGTCACCATGCTGTGGGTGTTGAGCTGGGATGCTCTAGGCTTGCAAAGCACAGGGATGTTTTATGGAAACAGGTAAAGAGGGGTTAAGTGTGGTGATCTGGAAAGGGAGGAAACTTTATCTTCTCAGTGTGCTCCACAGGAGGCATAGAAGTGTGACTGACTTCTTTTGTTTCTTCCCTGTTCTTGGAGCAGATCTCAAGACAGCAGTACCAAAATGCCCTGATGGCATCCCGGATGGACAAAACACCTCAGTCCTCGGACAGTGAAAACACTAAAATCGAACTGACTCTTACGGAGCTGCACGATGGTTTGCCAGACGAGACAGCAAACCTGCTGAACGAACAGAACTGTGTGACTCACAACAAGCCCAACCACAGTATGCACAGTGAAGGAGCCATCTAGGAGCTGACTCCCCACAACCCACCCATCCCATCTCCTCAGCAGGACCAGCCCTCGCTCCTTCCTGCCTCCTCCCCGAGTGTGAACACCGTTAGTGTGTGCTTGCAACACTGCTGCATCCAGTGTTCTGAGACCAAAGACTTTTGCGTCCGTTCTGGGAGCAGAAGAGGAAGAAACAGGAAGAAAGGAGCAAAGAGCAAGAGAGACTAAAGACCCAAACGTAATTTGGGAATGGTGAGCCACCCTTGAGAACGATGAAAATTCTTCTTGCAAAGTAGAATTATGTTTATTTTTTATCTGTACTTTTGATCTTTGTTGGGTTTTTCCTCTTCAAACACATATGGGGAAGTTTAAAAGCTCCTCCATTATTTTTTCAAGAGAGATCATGTTTTTAAAAAGTGTTTTGCAGAGTTTTAAATTGTTTCTGTCCCTCATGAACCTCAAATGGGCTCTGTCATGGTTTTGTGAATTGACTCCAATGTCCTTAGGTCTCTTCTCACCCCTTTGTGGTCCTTTTTGTTACCCTGTTGAAAAAGTTAGTAACTGGTACTTGTATGTTATTTGTGTCCTAAGAAGGAGCAAGCTTCAAGGAGCCTCTGCTTTCAGCCACCTGGAGGACCAAGAGATGAACATTATTACATTCTTGCAGTTAATTTTCAGGGAAGGAGTGGTTACTTTGGTATTTAATAATGTTTCAAATTTCAGAAGGTTTCTTTGTTAAACAGGCAAAAGCATTGTTACACTTACAGTTTTGCAACCTCCAAAACCTTTGTGTATGTTGAAGATGATACTGGGGGGAAGGAATTAATTAGCAAAACTGCAGTCTCATGAAGTGAAAGCCGGGTGTGATATGCCATAGTGAAATAACTGGGTGATTTTTCATTGATGTTCCTGACAATTGCATGGAGAAGTAATGTGTGCGCCCTGAGCCGCCAGGTCTTTAAACACTCCCGTGCTGTAGCGGTCTGTGCACCGTTAGCTTGGCCAGAGCAGATGGTGCAGCCTTTGCTGAGTATCAGAACATCAGTCCCCATCCCCCCTGTAATCTCTAATATTAACACAGAAGATGCTGCTACAATTACAGCCAAAGTACGTGCTCCAGGTGACAGTAAACCTCTGCCAGTGCAAGGATGGGCGCTGCTGAGGAGCCAGAACCATCCTCTCCTCTCCAAGAGCTGACAAAACTTTCCAGACGCGAGTGTATTGCACTTCAGGGATTCAGAGAGGTTCATTTCCAGGCTGTTCCCAGCCACATTCATTCCTTTGAGTGGCTTCAGTGCATTTCCTTCTCTCTTGCCCCTTTTAACAGCCATTGTAGGGATTACCAAGGTAGCAGAGCAGAGAGCCTCCCACCCAGCTGCCACCAGTGCAGGGCAACACCTGCCTTGGGTAGCAGAAACCAATTCTTCCACCCCAAAACCCTGGATGCAGACTGGGTGCCAGCAAGAGGCACCCTATGGCAGTTGTGCATCACCCATTTCCACGGATGGAGTCTAAGTCCTCAAATGAATAAAAAAAGAAAGTTGTCCCCCCTAGTTCTCTCCCCTTCCAATACTGTCTCAAACACAATGTGAACATCAGTATCTGGATTGATAAATCAGGCTTTGTGGTTTCTCTGATTCAAGACCCTGCTATGGCCCCTGACTATGTTGCGTTTCCCTTTCTTTACACATGGATAATCTCTTTGGGGACATCCAAAGAAGCCCCCAGCCCCAAATGCAACTGCGAGAGCTCTCTGTGCCTGCAGGCCTGCCCCATCTCTTGTGCTCACGAGCTGTGGAAGGCACTTGCTGCGAGTTCCCGTGGTCTGTCTGTGTGACTGGTGGCTGGAAAGGTGCAATATTCCATTGCAGGATCTCCCCATGGGAATTGGAGTGTGTGGTGTCAGAGCCAATTGGGTTTGCCTGTGTCCCTCCTCCTCCTCTCTCTTCCAGTTTCACGAAGCAGCCCTAATTTTTGCTGTCCACCCTGATGGGAGCCACCCATGAGGATGAAGCCCCCCTGCAATGGGCATAGAAATTGGACAGTATCCAACTTGTGCACCCAGTGAGGAGGAAACAGGCCTTCCAAAGCCTTGCTCTCACATGTAGCTTTTTGACTTTTTCCCATCCAAAAGTGTTTCCTTAGCCTCCATCCCACCCTTGCTCTGATGTGCACCAGCACTGCTGAGAGCACGCGGCTTGACAGCAGCACGGGCTGGCCAAAGCCTTGCGCCTTCCCAGAGAGCTGCCAATATTGCACCTTTCTCACACAGCAAAATGTCCAGATGTTACAGCGTTTGTCCTCGGCAAGGGACTCATCTCGCCAGTTTTTATCTAGTGTTGCTGAATGTAAAAGTTTGTTGGAAGTGTTTGACACGGTGGTGAACTTGAGATGCAGTATCCATTTTGTCAAACCTGCCAAAGGAGGGAAGGCTCAAGTCAAGGCAGCTCTCTGGGAGGAGGTTGCTCACTGGATCTGACTTCTGCTTCTTATGGCAGGTTAAGGATTTGTTTCAATGTCTGTTTCCCAAAAAAAAAAAAAAAAAAAAAAGAAAAAGGCAAAAAAAAAAAACCCGCCAATTTTTCCAACCAAAGCCATGTGATCCCAAAGCAAATACCTCCTGCTTCTGCCCATGCTGCACTGTTCCAAAATTTGCAGGCAATTTTTGCATGACTGTTTTTCATCATTTGTATAGATCAAATAATAGAAAGTGAAGTAATTTCACTTTATTTCCATAAAAGTAGTTGATTATAGATGTGTTTCATATGGAAAATACGTGCCTGACCCACAGGGGTTAGGAGCTGCTACTACTAATTAGCTTGAAGAACAAAGCATGGTCCTCTCCCTGGAGGGGAAAAAAATCCCGTCTCCCTGTTCTCAGGGTATTTTCAGTTTTACTGTTTAACACATGTGAGGGGTTCCCAGCCCTCCTGGTGGGAACCATCACAGCAGAGGAGCCCCGTGCCCAGCTCAGGATCCCTCTGAGCGCTGGGACGGCGTTTGCCGATGCCAGGGCTTGGCTCTCCTGGCTGCAGTGGAGATGCCGTGGCATCCGACGCGTGCCCTTGCAGGGGTGTCCTGCCTGAGCAGATCTGCCCCCTGTGCCTCACCGGGCGCTTGGATGCCGTGCTGCAGTGCCATGAGGACACTCGGCCGGTCACCACAGCGCAGGGCACCAGCTGGTGGCTTTGGGAATCGTTGGACTTGACCTCAGACCTTGGCCAGGCTTTGACTTGTAGAAAGGATACTGCATCTTCCTATGTCAGCTCCTGCTGCTGCCTTTGTTCCCCTTGCCCGTCTGCCTCTGGGCGCAGGCAGCAGGGTGGAGGATGGCCTGTTGGCCAGGGGAGGCTGGGAGGGCATCTAGCCGTGGTTTCTACTGTCAGTACAATTTTGCACAAGAGTTCTTTGAAGTGAGGTTTTCAACACTAATATCTTAAATGCACAACTGTGAATTATATCTTTTACACTTCTGTTGGTTGAATTTCCTTTAAACAAAATGAACCTGAATCTGTTGTAACTATGATTTATTTTTTTAAATTCTGTGTATTGCCAAATCTTTGTAAAGAGTGAAGGAATGTTCTTGCTTTCCAGAGAGAATCTTTCTCCAAATGAGACTGACTCTGGTGGTGTGGAGATCATATGAAGCACATTATTTCTGAGAGGAGAGGGGCTCAGTGAGGGGCTTAGCAAACCAGCCTCAGCCACTCTGTGCCACAAGCTCAGACCCTTTGGAGTTTACAAAGTGCTTGTTGTATTCCCAGCTTGTCCACTCCCTGAAATCCCAGTGCAGCTGGAGACTGCTGCCCTGGAGGAGCTCTGGATGGGTTATCCCACAGTGGGATGAGGAATGCTGGCAGGGTGTCCGGACTGGCTGGTGAGTAGGGGCCCCAAAGCTGGTGTGGCAGGAAAAGGTGCTTCCCCCATCCAGATGCACCAGGAGAGCAAGGTCCACAGGGCAGATCCCTCTGCTCACCACTTCTTCTCCAAACCTGTGTCATGTATCGTTCCCTCTCACATTCTTTTTGCCCCTGTAAGCTCCTGCTCCAGACTATGCAGGAATGGGATGACGGTTGAGACCGATGCGGGGGCTGCTGGAGCTGGCTGCTGAAGGTGTGCAGTTTTGGGCCTTTTGGAGGAAGGGTTAGCCACTCATTCACATTGTGCTCACTTTTCTGTTCCTCCTCTCTTCTCCCGGACTCACTTCCCTTTTCCTCACCACTGGGGGCTTTTTTGTTTGTTTTTCTTTTCTTTAAGTGCCTTTTTGTGTGGGTGTAGCTGGCAAGAGTAGGAGTCTCAGGATATGGCCCTTTGCTCTCTGACCTGGAGAAGGCTCGGGGTAGCAGGGCGAGTTGCCCCGATGGCCCACACACATCACCCGTTGCTGCTTCTCAGCCTTCAAGGGCCAGCTTGGATGAGGATGAGATTTGGCACTGGTGGTGTCAGGCGCTGGTTCAAATCAGCCCAAAGAAAACCAAAGAGGTAGCTCTGTGTGAGGGGCTGCTTGGGCAGCGGTGGTGCTTCCTGTGATCTCTGCAGAGCTCAGCCAAGGGGGTGGGGGTGCCAATGGCAAAGAGCAGTCCTTTCCTCCTCGTGAGCATCCTGCGTGAGTATCCTACGTGATGGAGAACACAGCCACATTCTCCAGAACCCCTTAGAACATGCATCTTCCTTGTGCAGAATTATGTTCTCTATAGAAATCATTCCCACATGAAAGATGTACCATATTCTATACAGTATCTAATACATACATCAGTGGTTTTAAATCTAGTATCTGTGTACCAGTTGTCAAGTTATCCAGTGTCTGGATTACCAGTAGAAAACTGGGGCTGGGGGTGGGGAAGGATGCTGCAGAGTACCTCTTGTGATGCTGACTTGAGGCTTCATCCCAAAGGTGTCCCCCCAGCAGTGAGGGGTCCCTGTGTCCGCACTGTGCCCTGTCCCAAGGCAAGAACCCTGGCTGCGGTGTGGTACAGCCCCAGATGTGCTGCCCATCCCACCACCTGGCTCTACACCGGGGCTCTACATTGGGGCTCTACACAGACCAAAGAAGCACCTGTTCCCTGGATGCTGAGGGTTGGTTTGGCCCAGCAGTGAAATGATGAGCTCTACCAACACAATCGGGCATCTTCCCATGGCACGGGTGGGTGAGCAACCTTCATCTGACTTAGCCAGCAGGGAGGACAGGCTCTGCACCACAGGCTGGGCTGGGCAGCCACCCTCATCCCTGCATTTGGTCCATCAGCTGCAGGTCTCTTGTTGGTGTGATGTCTATGGTGATTCTGGCCTCACTCCCATGTGTGAGCAGCACAGGGGACCTGGACATCCGTGGCTTCGTGCAGAGCCCCCTCAACAAGCCAAGCTCTTGTCCTGGAGCCTGGCTTCATGCTGGGTTGTGTTCCTCTGGGGCCAGTCTCAGGGCTGCATCCAGATGAAGAGATGTTGTTGCTGTGGGTGCAAGGCGGTACAGTTGAGCTTTTCCATCTGGTGTGTGCATATTTTCCTGAGCTTCAGGGCTGGGAAGGGGTTGCTGGAAAGCTGCCTCCAGTCAGTGGCACGGTACAGGTGGTAGATGGAGTTGTTTCATAGGTTGGTAGCACTGAATTCAGTCAAAGTGATGTTTTCTTCTTGTTATCCTGAGATCAGACTCTATAGCAGTTCTTCACGTTGGAAATACGGTACTCAAAGCTGCTGGTCTTCTGTCTCCAGCTGAAAAACATCATTCTCCTCTCAGGTTTTGCCTTTGGGCTCTGTTTTCCTCTGAGCAGTGCTGATCACTAGGATCCTGCAGCAGATGTTGCCCTGGCTGCTCTTGCTTCTTCAGTGCAGATTTCTGGCCAAGGACGTGCTTGGTGTTTGATCCTCCCCCAGAAGCAGAGGTTTGACTGGACTCGGTAGAAGTGGTCTGTCATGGAACCAGGCTAGAGGTTTGTCAGCTGTTGTGAGCCTGAAACATGCAAAGGCTGCAGGTGGCTCCAATGCTCCAGGAGTAGATTTGTTTTCTTTGTTGTCTTCTCCAGAAAGCAGCGTGGCAGTTGTTTGGTAGCAGGATTTGTTGGGGAAGAAGGGCTTGTCCCAGCATTCGGGACAAACCTTCTCAACCGTTTGCTGATCACAGAGCTTTAAAGTAGAAGGTGGTGTTTTATCCTCTGGGCATCACTGTTGAACCAAATGCTTCCAAGTACAAGTGAAAAACTAGTTGGTGTCAGATGCCTTTAATTGGAAGTGCCAATATGGAATGCATGTCCCAAAGATCGCTGTGGGAGAGTGAGGGGTTCCTGATGAGCTCCTCTAATTAGAAGTGACAAACTGGTGAGGCCTAGATCAGCTCTAGAGTCATTCCTGCTTTAAAGTCTCAGGTGCAGCGGGCTGGGCTGGGCTGGGCTGGTGGGTTTTCACCCAGGGTAAACGCTCTGTTCCCCTGCATTGTGTTGGCTTGGATTCAGCAGTGTGGCTTCTGTGACAGCTGTGTTCAGATCGGCCACAGCTGCTCCTCTGCTTCACTCGCTGAGCTTCAGCTGAGTGTTTGGGAAGATGAGAAGGAGGAGCAGCAGTCAGGAACGGGCCATGCTGCAGCCATTCTGTCTTAATTTCTCACACTGAGAGTAGGAGATGCTGCTCAAGGGACTCTGCCTTCCTCGGAGATCACATGGAATTTGGAGAGTTGAATCCTACCAGGACCCCAGCAGCAGTGCTGTGGTCCCATTTGATCCACGTTCTCCTGAACACAAGGGTGGCTTACCAGTAGTTCAGGGTCAGGCCTTGCTGAAGGACCTCAGAGCTCTTGGCTTTTTTTTTTCTCCAGCAGAGCCAGCCTTGACACCTGAATCACTGGGCAGGTGCCTGGATGCCAAACACAGTGAATCTGAAACCCCAAATACTTGAGATGCGTTCCTGGAAGCCATGAGCAGCTGGTGCTCAGCAGCCAGAGGTCTTACACCAAACCTTTCTCCTTCCTGGCTGCCCCAAGCCCTGTCCTGGCTGCTGCTGGCTCGGCCTTGGTCCCCCCATTCCAGAGAGTGGTGGTTCTCCCTTTGCAGTGCGTTTTCATGGCTGTCTGATCCCACTCCAGCCAGCTCTTCCCTGTGTCTTATTTGCCATCATATGTGGTCTTTGCGAATTGTATCATATTGTACATGACTTCGGGTTTCCAGAGTTGTAGTATTCTGACTACAGTATTTTTGTGTGTGTACATAAACCTGAATAAGCACAACTGAAATCCTGAATGAAGTGTATACGTTTCATATACTGATTGTCATACAAATTAATTTTATAATTATTCCAATTTTGTTGTAGATTTCCAATCTTTCCTATTTATTTTGTACCAGATTTATTTGTATATTTTGTGATTTTGTTTTAAAGCATTTTGTTTATTTCTATTCTTTTTAGATAAATGATGATTTTTTTTTTCTGTTGAACATTCCAGTTTATGCATTTTTCCCTCCTCTATGCTTCTCCCTCATTTCCAAGGGACAGATTTTGGCATGTGGGTGGTGGGGCTGATGTTTGTGATCCTGTACCCAGATCTCTCCTACTGGCACATTTAACAGTCTTTAATCTCCACTTCAGCTGCCAAGAGCCACAGAGAGGCCGGATCTTGTTCCTTTAGAGGCAGGTGTTGCTCTTCGCTTTGGTGGGTCTGGGCCTGTAAGTCCTCAGGTTGGGGAGGGCTGTGCTGGTGGCTTTGCTGATCAGGGGCTGGCTGGGAAGCTGGTGGCAATGGCAAGCAGCTGGCTTTTTGAAGTTCCCTCCAGGGTGAGGGTCTTTTTCTTTCAGTAATAAAAACCCCTTATTTACAACGTGCTCTCCGTAGGTCATGTTTGTCTCTAAGCGTAGATGCCGTCTGTCTGTAGGCGTCTTCCTGCCAGGCGGGCCGTGACTGGGGGTCTCCAGTGAGGGATGTGGCTGGGGATGACGGCGACTCCGTGGGACGGGAGAAGGTTGATGGAGTGAGTTGGTCCATCCCCCTGCACTTGGGTTCCCTGCCTTCTCCCCTCATGTTGGGGTTTTGGCAGTGGAGCTATGTGGAGCCTGCAGCAACAGAGACATTTCTGAGCAGGACAGCGAGCCTGTGCTTAGTCCCTTGTCCATTACTTCCAGCTCACACTGGTGGAGGAACAGCCCCTTTCCTGTGTGTCAGATACAGCCCTGCCATGTGCCCATATTGTGCTTCTGCCATCCCTCAGCCCCTCTCCTCTTCACAGCTGTTCCACCTGGCTGCTCTCCTTGCGCCCAGCTTTCGTCACGCTCAGCTCTTGAGCTGCCATACACTGGGTTAGCAAGATGGGCAGCAGCTGCTCAAACCTTGTGGGGATTTTTGCTGCACCCAGTGCAGCCTCTGTCCCTGCTTCTGTGCTGCAGGATGGCCCCATCCCTCTGGACCTCGCTCCCCCATGATGTATCAGCAGGACAGAGAGAGTGGCAGGTCCTTGAGGACTCCTGCTCCCCTGTGTGTGCCTGTCCCTGGCAGCCAGTGGAGGGTGGTGGGATGCTAAAAGCACAATGGAGGTAGAATTAATGTGGAGGCCAACTTCAGGGCTGGCTCTGGTGGTAATGAACAGCAGGAATGAGGAGCAGGATAGAGAGCACCCAGCACTTCTGGAAGGGAGGGTGTAAGAAGCCAGGTCCCATCAGGGAGGTGGGATGGGTTTTGGCTGCTAGGTCCAGGCTGCTGTGGAAGCAGGGCAGGAGCAGTGCCCAAAGCTGTACCCAGGGCTCTGTGTACTCAAGGCTCCAGCAGTACCTCCTGCCATGGCCAGGCTCTGCATCCTAGTGGCCCACAGGGATGGTCTCCTGGAGGGAAAGCACCTTTGTGCAGGGCCAGGGTAGACCGATGGCTCTGCACTTATGGATTTCTTTATCCGTGTTTGTCATGCTGGGGCTTCAGGCCAGAGGTTGGAATGGCTGCTGCTCAGAGACTGGCACAGGGCTTTGCACCCTCCATCATGGCTGGGCATATCCTGATACGGAGTGCAGCTGGGCCTTGCTCTGCAGAGTGAGGAGGTGGCATAAAGGAGGAGGAGCTGGGAGCAGCTCTGATGACTGTGACCTGGTCAGAAGTGGCAGTGCCCAACACACGATGTCTGCAGGGCTGTGGCGAAGGGCAGTGAGCCTTGGCTTCCTGTCTCTGGTAGGGTTTGGTTTGTGCAGCCCCTGTGAGCCCCCTCTGGCTCCACAGAGCAGGGAAGGTGGATGTGAGGTGGTGGGGAAAGTGGGAGAAACCAGAAATCAGGTCAGCAAGAGCTCGGGATAGGGGCTGAGGCCTGTTCCCCCCATGCTTGCCTTGCTTCCACCAGGCTTTTTCTGCAGGAGACAATACTGCTGGTGGGCAAAAGCAAAGCATGTCTGTCCCTGGGCTGGGGCACAGGTTGCAGAGAGAGCAGAGGAGCTTTCCCTGAGGCTCTGCAGAGTGATTGGAGACACAGGTACTGCCGGGCCACCAGCTTCTGGAAAGCGGCAGCTGGTGCACATCAGCCATGGGCAGCTGCCTGAGGAAGGTGTGGGCTGGAAACCTGGGCTGTGACCATGTCCCCAGTGCCAGCCGAGGCATGAAGTTTCACTCTGGCTCTTGGTCCATGGTTACCACAACTTCATGGTGAAGCTAGCATGGAATGGATAGGATCCAGGGATGGATAGGATCAAGGCCAGGCAGTGCCTGTGCATCTGTCAGGCTTTGCCCAGTATTTTCCCACCATGAAGTGAGGGTCAAATACTTTCCATTGCTCCAGCCTTGAAGACTCTTCTCCCCATCTGAGTCAGAAATAGCCCTGGGTTGGGAGTGAACTATTTGTGGTGACCGATTGGGAAGGAGGAATGCATGGAGCTCCCCATACCTCCCTTTCTGCAGCCGCATGCCTCCCCCAGCTGCTGAGCTAAAGCTTAAAAAATTCAAGTAGCTATACTTGGAAAAACGAAGTTTAAACATAGCAGAGCCCAGCATGGCCTTTGGTGAAAGGGCTCGGGAACAGCTCCCTGGAACCATTCCTGCAGCCAGCCTCACCGTGGGTACGTGTTAGCTCCTCTCCAGACCCCAAAACTGAGGTGGCAGGGACCCAGTGCTCTGGAGTTTTCATCAATCCCTTAAGTGTCAGGTGTTGAGTGTTGGCAACCAGCTGTTGCCATTTAGTATTACTTTTCTGTCTGGCACCTTGGGCCCTGGTACTGAATATCCTTCTGTGGTGGTGCTGATGGGGGAACCTCCTCAGGTCTGGTTTGGTTGGCATGAGGAGTTGGTTTGTAGGGGAGCGTTGAGCTCAGCAGTGCCCAAGGCTGCCTGTCTTAGCCGGGCACAGCCTTGTGTGGCAGCACTGGCCTTCCCTGGGTATTCCTGTCTATTTAAGCTGGTTTGCAGCTCCTGGTGAGCACAGCCTGTGCTGTGCCCTGCTGCCACCCTGGCCATGTGTCTTGCAGGGGCAGAGGGACAGGGAGTGGTCCTTGGTAATGTCTGTGGGAAACAGCCCTAGCAAGACACAGTGTTGGAGGTAGTGGCAGTGTAGGAATGTTCCCCTTCCCACCATGAAAAGGCCCCTCCTCACTCTCTGTGTCCAAGACAAAATGTTTCTCTGCCCTCCCCATGCTTTCCTGGCTGATGCAAATGGTGGTAACAGAAGCCTCATGCCTCACCATTGCTTCCTGGGGCAATGTGAGGACCAGGCGTGCCCTTACTGCAAGATCCACTGTCACTGCTCCTGAGTGCTTCACATGACCAATTTCCAAAGATCCTCTTACTGTTCCCCAGTCACCTGCCCTGCTGGCCAGTCCCATCTCTTCCCACCAACTCCAGCACAGCCTTCATCATCTCAGCAACACAAAGCCACAAAGCACCACGCATTTCTTAGAAACATCATCATTTATTGACTTGAACAACTGCCACTAGAGCAGCATTTTCCTGCTCAGATGTTGGTGGTGTGGTTTTTCTTCTTTTGTTTTCTACTAAGGTACTTTAAAATGAAAAAGATTAAATGAGTTTATGGTACTGAAACAACAGTCAAATTCATTACAAGAGGGCCCTCGTTGTAATCCCTTTGCAGCGAACAGCAGAGGCTGGAGTAAGGGAGGCTGCACCCATGACTCAGAGGAAAACCACAGGGCACTGCTGCCCAGCTGTGTGCCAGCTCCGTGCCTTCCCTGGGCTGGCTTTCAGGCACCAGGACTATCTGCCCATCCCTGGGACACCCCGGTCCCCAGACAGCAGCCGTCACCCTCCATGGCCAGGGACGCAGCCTTGCCCACCACGGCCGGCAATGAGGCTCCGCTTGCTCTGCACCAGACCAAAGACCAGGGCAGCTGCTGGACAGCCATGAGCTTCCAGCTCCCACTGTGGGGCTGGCCCTGTGGCCTGTGCTGTCTCCTAGTTTAGGGCAGGCCCGTGTGGCCTGCAGCCCCCTGGCACAACAGGCCCTTTCACTCCAGGTGGTGGCTGGGGTTGATTTTGGGATGCTTCACTTAAAGTTGAGAGGACAGAAAGGTCAGGAGGAACACGAAGTGAATAATGTAATGCTAAAGCAGCAGCTTCAAGCTCCTGGGTTAATATTTACTGCTGAAACTGGAGGATTTGAGAACAGTGTGCAGCTCAGCTGCTTGTGAAATGCCCTGGAAATTATGCATCGCATGCCAATGGTGAGAGAGCTTGGACAGAGAGGGTAGAGGGTAACAAGCGGCTACAAGGTGAAATGCATATGGCAGCAGATGTGCAAGAGCTGGAATCTCACATCCCTCCATGATGGCTGGAGGAGTCAAACCACTGACACAGAGAAATTCACACCAACAGAAGGTAAACTGAGTGCTGGAAGGCACAGCAACACCCTGGCTAACATGGGGAGGGGGGATTATATAACCCAGGAGCAGAGGGTTAAGGGCAGCAACCTAATGGGCAGCAGGATTTGGATAATTTTGTCTCCTGCAGGGCCCAGCACATCCCTTCTGTCTCTACAGAGAATGTAACAAATGCCAAAAACCGTTCACAGGACACTGTTCAAATGAAAACCAAATTAAACACACCATGGGAAAGGGAGAAACATTCAGCATCCCAAAATGTAATGGGAGTAGCATGACAGCACAGGCGGGCAGTCCAATCTGAATGCACCACCCAGTTAGAATCCATCAGCTTTTTGAACCGTCTGCAAAACTGAAAACAAGGGTCTCCTCCTAATTAGTGTTAATTTGTTAGAAGTTTCCAAATACTTTCAAAATGTGCCTTTGCAAGAATCACACCCCCCAACCCATCACCCCAAGGGCCCCAACAACAGAATCCATTCCTGATCACTGCTAGAGTCATGGTTTATCTTCAGAAATACTTGGTTTCTTCCTTCTTATTCCTCTTCCTCCTCTTCTTCCTCCTCTTCCTCTTCCTCATCATCATCTTCATCGTGGCAATGTGTGATTTCCTGAGGTGCCTGGGGGAAGAGGTTGGGCGGTTTGATCTCACTGATGGAACGGGTCAGCTGGTGTCGCTTGTAGTCGGAATCTTTGAAATCCACCGAGGTGCGATTGCGTGTGGCCATCGGCGACTCCTTCTCATTGATGTCGACGTGCGTGTGCTCTACTGTGGACTCGTGTGGCATCTGCACATGGAACAGAGAGAGGAGGTGACAAGGGGTGCCCCAGCCCCAGGCTGCCTCCCTGAGACACACGGACAGCAAACCCCAGAATGTGAGCCTTTCTTCTACACTCTATCCCCTGCCACCAAACCCTCCAAGGTGCTGTTGTGTCCTGTGGAAGTGATAATGGACACAAGCGTGGGCACCTGTGGGACCCCTGCCCACCTCCCTGGGACTGGAACTCACCAGAACGTGGGCGGCTCTGAAGAGGTAGCTGAAGGGGTAGTAGAGGAGGTTGATGAAGGAGGCTGCATAGAGATCAGCGTAGCGCATCACCTGGCTGGCAAACAGCGTCTGCCGAGAGCCGCTGCGGAAGAGGCTCCCCATCATCCCGTAGCACATATCCATGTCGTGGGTCACTTTCTATGAGGAAAAGACAGGTGAGATCCTGGGCCAGGCAGGCAGTACCTCAGAGCCATAACACTGAGGCAGAGCACCCTGAGGGCTGGGGGCTACATGAGACCTGCAAGGATCTCCAGCAAGGTTTTCTGTGCTGGTATCCCGTGGCATCAGGGCACAGCTGAGCCCCAGGTAACAGAAAGGAAGGTGGCAGAAGGCTCAGGGCCAGCACTGCCCTGGGCTGGCACACCAGGGCTGGCCGAACCAGAGGCTACAGCCCCTGTGAGCCCGTGTGTGCCACTGCCATGTGCTGCAGCAGTGAGCACCTCCAGCCAGTGCTGCTTGTGGGCATGAGGAAAGGGACCCTATTCCAGACCAGGCTGCCTTTCAGGAGAGCCAGTGACACCAGTGAGCTGAGACAAAGTGGCTTTGCCAAGCCTGCTGTGCCCACCCAAAGGCAGAGCAAGGCATTTCAGGACTGAGCAGTGGGGTTGGGTTGTTAAGCCCTTTGGGATCCAGAAGGATGAAAAGGGATTTCGATGATTGGTACCTTAATGCGTCTCTGGATGGAGCTGATGTCGGGGCGTTCATTGCTGCTACTGTCCAGATGCCTAGTTACAGGCGAGAAGGTAAATACATGGTGTGAAAAGTCTTTCAGAACCAGATGCTGTGGGATGGAGCTCGGGGGAGGGAGGCTGGTCTGGAGGGGAAGGTTGGTCTCGTGGGCAGAGCCCAGGCCTGAGTCAAGGCTCTGGCAGCTAACCCAACCCCAAGGTTTTGTCATTGCTGCTCGCTCATTAGCTGGGAGAGGCAGCAGGAAATTGTCACTGTTTGAACACTCACTTGTACAGCTCGGCCAAGAAAATGTCCAGACTCTGCAGCTCTTCAAAAAGGGCTGGAAAATCCAGAAAAGAAAGGGGAAAAGGGTAAGTTTAAACTGTTGAAATGGAAAGTGCTGAAAGTGAATCCAGTCCCCTGCCCACTCCCCTCACATGGCAGCAGAAGGACACTGGAGCAGGGACACCGAAGGCATCTCATGGAGTCAATCATTCTGTGCCATGGGCAGAACTTAGGGCTTGGTTTCTGGTTGGCCCTTTTATTTTCGAGGCTGAACCTTTGCAGCTCTTCCAACCAACCATGGGGCAATTTGCATAACCCCCAGCCCTATTTACACACCAAAGGGCAAACCTGGGAGAAAAGCAGGAGCACTGGAGGATGGGAAACACACAGCACTTTGGCAGCAGAGCAGCAGAGGGAGTGGGAGGAACGAGGAGGAAGCAGCTGGTGAATAGGGACTCCCTGCAGATGGGAGAGCAGTCAGGGCTCAGGCATTACAGGGAGAATAACTCAGGTCTTGTCAAATATTTTTTAACATAGAAGCCACCGCTCCATATATGAAGAGGGAGAGGAGGTTCTGGAGTTATTGATGAGGAACAACTCAACCCCACCCAGCTGCAGCTTCTCCTGTGGCCAAGGCAACACTTGGCTGATTACACACAATGGCCTGGGAAAGAGCACAGAAAAGGCCTGAGACCCCAAGGCCAGCCCACAGAGAGGCACCCCAGCTCCTGCCACCAGCATCCAGACCCAGTGAAAAGGGCCAAAGGGAGAAGTGGCAAGCCAGGGTGATCTCTCCCCTGCACCCCTAAGCCCTGGCGATCTCAGGGGTGCAGCATCAGACAAGCAAGAGCAAAGCCTGGCCAGGGGCTTGCCCGGCTCCTGACCGCTTTTGTCTGTCCAGACGTGCAGCTCCTGCGCCAGCTCGGGGATCACCAGGAAGGTCCGCCAGCCCTGGCGTTTCTTGGATTTGAGGATGTCTCCAAAGATATGGTCTCCGATGTACAAGATATCCTTCCCTTTGGCCCCCAGCAGGTCACAGACTGTGTCCGAAGAGCCTGAGAGAAGAATGGCATGGCTCAGAACAGTGAGCCAAAACAGCTGCTTGACCATGGCTGCCCTGGACACTGCTCACCTGCCTGGGAATTCACCCAGGAGCAGCTTTGCCTATGCACACCCCTACATGAATGGCAGCAACAGAGGCCATGCTGCCTGCCCCACCATGTGAGAGTAATGGAGCTCTGGGTGTCACAGACAGCTCTGTATCCACCCACTGCTCCTCCCTGGCTGGGCGGAACCTTCCAAGCTTCACGCTGGTGGCAGCACCTTGAAGTACAGCTGGAGACACTGCACTAAGCCAGCTGCAGCCACCCCTTCACTAAAAGCCCTGTAGGCATTTCCCAGACCCTCCTTGGCAAAGAAGAAAAGGACATTTGAGGAGGAACGGGTCCATCTCTTCCCTGCGCTTGTGCAGCTCTGATCACGGAGAGCTTCTGGTGCAGTGTGCAGAGGGTACAGAACAATGCACTTTGGGAAGCACAACCTTGCCTGGCACAAGTCCTCTCACAGCTGGAGTAGCTGAAGGCCACATCAGAGCCACTCCACACAACGAGAAGGGTTCCTGCCTCACCTCCCGAGTACACAATGCCGTGCTGCAGTGGGCCAGTGTAAGTACCAATCTTCAGCTTCCCGGTCACCTGTGGACAGAGGTGTTGTGTTAGTGCTGAACAGCTGATGGTCTGGATCTTTTCTATATTGATACCATTGATATGTCACTCTTTGGCTGTCTGTCTCATTCCCAAGCAGCCCAGAGGTGGCTTTCCTACTGTCCCCTGCAGTATGTTGGGGAAGCCAGCAAAGCCGTGAGGTGATGGGGCTGCTCAGGAATCACTTAGAGGAGATTCCAGCCCACAACCTCTAGGGAAGGTCCTATCCAAACACCACATTGCCCATTGTCACTGAGAGATGCCATACAGGAGGTGAAGGAGCCCTCCCAGCCATGGAGGTACCCTCCACTGACCACTCACCGTGTCCACCTGCCGCAATACAGTGCCTTCCCCAAAGAAGAGGGGTTTTCGTGCATCCACCAGGATCAGGTCAAAGTAGGACTGCCATGGCCGATGGGCACTCCCAGGCTACAAAGGCAAAAACAAACCCCAGAATCAGGAACAACACAAAAAAACCACACAGAGTTTAACTGGACTGTCATTGTCCATAACCATAACCTTGTGACATTGCTGGTCCATCAAAATCCCTTAGTTCATACCTCCTGTGCTGAGTTGCCAGCACCATCTCCTAAAGCATTCCCCTTTTGCCACAAGCCCATCCCATCCCAGTCCTAGCAGTGGAAGCTGAGGACATGGTATGAGACAGGAGAACAGCACTGAACATCCCTGTCAGGGCACAGCTGCCATGTAAAAAATGCTGTAAATGACACCCTGCCACTGTTCCTGAAGGTGACATCCCACACAGATCCAGATCCAACTCCACACAGCTTCAGCTTACAAGGCCATGCCGGTGCTTTTGCCAAGAGTGGGAAAATGCCTGGACTCTGTTCCACAGAGCATGGCTTTGAAACACAGCCCTGCCCAAAGGATACCAAGCCCTTTCTGCTCCATGTTTCTGCTCTTTGTGAGATCAAGACCACAGCAAGGGGCTTCTTTAGCTATCAGCTGTGGTGAGAATCTATGCTCTCAAAATTTCCATCTTGGCTGCCTTCTGCTTTTAAAGCAGTGTGAGAACATATCTTTTGAACATGAGATAGCCTCTCACTGGGAGACTGAAATAGCAGTCTAAGTTTGCATCATAAACCTTTCTCCAGAAGTTGCAGGGCTGAGTCTTGGCCTCAGAAAAACAACAACAACAAAAAAAAAAGCATGACTAAAACTTCTGGAGTAATGATAATTAAGGCACAATCAGCCGTAAACGTTTCTGCTGTTTTATAAAACTATTTCCTGGCCCCCATGGCTTTTTTACACAACCTCTAAACCACTGTGCATTATTTCTAAGAAATCTGGCGACAAAATGCCACAGTTGAGACATTTTATCACTGAAATAATGTTATTATTAACACAGATTATCATTTGAGACCAGATGATGCCCCTTTTCTCTTTGTTATATTGTATTTGCTTTGATCCCATTCAAACAGGACACAAAACAGCAAGTGTATTTAAACCAGATTAAAGCAACTAATCCCATGCAGCCGATGAAGCAGGATTAAAATGCTTTCCAGCTACACAGATAATTAGACAATCAGTGTCTACTGCAACTGCAGTCCAGAATTCACATACCTTTGGTCCATGTGGAAAGTCAAACAAGTAAGTCATAATTTTCTAAAAGAGAGAAAGAAAGCATTAAAACATGTGCTTTTAGACATGCATTTGTGTAATTTACAAAAGCATGCTTTTCTGATTTTATCTTGTCAGATTACAAAACTTTATTTTTAGAATTTACACAGAAGTCAGCATAAGATCTGGAGACAAAATGAATGGAACAGGACAATGAGAGGAACCAAACCAGTAGTTTTTATAATCAAATAACACAGTTGCCTCAGGAAACTGCACACTGCTTCAGGAATATCTTGCAATGCTTTAAAATGGTATATAAATCTTTAGATTAGCAGCGTTGCAACATCCTGACATTCACCTGGAGATGGAAGCACCCGTGTTTATTTCTCAGCTTAGCCCTTTCTGGGTCTCAGACCTCTCCAGGACCTTGGTTTGGTGACCTGTCTATACTCAGACTATCTATCTCACTTGAAAGAGAAAGTCTGCATTTTAAAAGATGCTAAAATCCAAAACTGAGTATCACTTTCCCTTACAGCCTTTTAGTTGCTGAGGAACTGAGTGAAGCACAGAGGGACTTAAACCAGGCCTGTACTAGCTCAGCACCAAAACCATGATGACAAAAGGTGACTCAAGACTTCATCTGCATCCACCACTAACTCACCCTACACACAGATTAGAAAACACACGATTCTCCACCAGATGTCCCATCAAAACCCACCCAAATGACTGGCTGGCTTATGCTTATTCCATGAAATACCAACCCAACAATTCAAGCAGCACTTACGTCTGTGTATTTATAGTCGCTGTTCGTGACAAGAAACACCTTCCCCACTTCATTCATGCGGCTGAGCAGCAGTGGCAGCTTCCCCTGGAAGCCAAGGGGAACATCCAAGTCACACACAAAAGTTACATACATACATCATGGGAAAAACACTCAACTATGATCCCACCAGACATAAAAAAGGCAAATCAAACCATCGAGCAAGCAAACTCACGTGTTGTGCACTGGCCAGAGCCAGGAAAGCTGCTGGTCCATCCAGGTCACCCCTCCAGAGCACAGCCCAGGGGAGGAAGGCGAGGGGGAAGGGCTCAGCAGGGCTGCAGTGCCTTTGCCAACCACAGTGCCAGGCACCCTGTGCTGCTCCCACCGATCTGCTCCAGCTCCAAGTCCGTTCCCGAAATGGGCCCAGAGGCAGGTGAAATCTGAGCTCACGAGCCACAAGTTGGAACGCATTATAATTCCAACCTCAAATTAGGGAGAATTTATTCCTGGGGCTATTTTTATTGAATCTGAAATCTCAGTCCATTGCCAAAATAGCTGATTACCTCAGTGAACACTTACCTAGGAATTCTGTAGGCGTGTAACTAGAAACAAAGTTAACTGCTTTAAAGTGATAATCTACCACAGAGCTCATCTAAACTAAAAAATACTTACTCCGTAAGTGGTCCTGAGAGGCCTTGCATACTGCAGAGATGGCAGGAGTAAGGAAACCACTGGAGCTTGCTCAATTAGATGTGCTGAACACATGTTTTGGGGTTCTCAAGAGACTAGACACTGGTGAGTCTTTCAGGATCTTTCCCTCAGTCCCTCATGGCTAAGTGTAACTTTCTTGTCATGTGGCTAAAAAGATGCTCAACTGTTGCTTTTTAAAGAGAGGTTTACTTGGGCAGAAAAACATGGGCAGGGAACACAATTGCTTTCACCACTGAAAGAAACAACATGAGCTCTGCCAGTGTGTTCACCTTGATAACATTTTCTCTGGCTTTTACATTTTACGTATAAAACTGTGCACATCAATACAAAATCATGTGGATCACTGGCTCAGAATAAAGGCTGCATCTGAACTTTCCACTTTGTCTTTGGTTATTACAACAGAAATCACAGCCTTATCATTTTGTGATTTAGTAAAGCAAATCAGCATGTTTATTTCTTGCCTGCTTAGTCAGTACCGAACGTCACATAGCACAAGTAAAGTAACTTCACACTTACATCTTTCACCACGTACTTCTCCAGATTCTCAAGGGTCTTTTCCTTAAGCGATCCCTGAAATAGAAACAACAGAACCCAGTGAGGTCACGGAAACTTATGATGTAAGAGACAACAAAGTAATGCCAACTTTCACACTTTAAAATGCTGTGAAAGTACAAACCAGGGCGAATCTGAACCAGTGACTCTAGAGATGAGAGGCTTTGAGTAGCAGGGACCATCACAAACTCTGTGATCCATCGATTCCCTCACCATGGTAAATAATCCACTTCAACAGCATTTTAACCCTTTCAGAAGGGAATACAATAGAAACAAACAAAAAATAGATTTGCCATACCAAACAAGACAGTAAACGACCTGTCTCCAACACTGACCATAATGCTTTAGTCAAAGGCCAACTCCAACATGTATCACACAACACTGCATAAGGAAAGAAAAATAGATTCCTGACTTCTGCATGGGTAAAAGGACCACCACAAGTACAACTGTGAGCAGAGTTCTCCTGTGATGGTTCTCCATCCCACCCAACAGACTGCTTGAATGAGGGGGAATAAGAAAATCAGGTCTTTAACCATATATTAATGCTCACAAAATGATATTCTAAATTTGTGCACAAATGTATGCCAAAGTTGAAATTCTTCTCTCTAATTAGAGAACAGCTGATCTATGTCTCTCTTTAATGCCAGTACTTTTTAGACAATGTAGGATAGTGCCAATGTAAACAATTTGCAGTAGAATACTGCTTTAATTATTAGGACAATGTACAAGTTGTGGAGTTGAAGTGCAAATATCCTCGTGGCATCACACTCTAAAACTCATGAATTACAGCACAAAAATGAAATCTAGACACAATAAAAAGGAATAGGAAGCCAAGCCAGATATGTTCCCATACTAGGAGGGCAGCTGAGATCTTGACTCACTCCCATACAATTGCAATCTATTATTTGCTCACTAGGCGGCAAAGCAGGGCCCTTGCCCAGAGCAGGCAGAGAACATCTGAACTCAGGAGTTCCAAACCAGTCCCTCCAACCCAGTTACAACCACACACATCCCACGGAGTTCTTGCAGTCACCTTGTAATGAACCCAGTCAACAGCATCTCTGACATCCTGGAACATACTCCTGAAGGACATGAAGAGGTCTCCATCCTTAAACCCTGTTTCACAGCTGTGAGGAGACAGAAGAGAGATTTTAGCAGTCAGTCACAGCAGATGAGAAACACACCAAGGAGCGAGACAGTTCAAAATGCTGTTTGGATCTTGTGTTTTCATCTTACCATCATGATTTCTTATCTACTACTTTACTGCAGCTCAGGCTTGAACGAAGGCTACAACTGCAGTTTAACAGGACCGGGAATGTCTGTGCCTCCACAGCTGTACCACAGCTTTCTGTGACTCTAACTCTTAACTTTTCACCCACGTTACAGGAAGGTAAAAAGACTGCAGAAAACTGCAAAAATGCCATTTGCAGCATTTAACAGAAGATTCATGGTGCTGAGGGAATAATCAGAGTGGTGCTCTTTCTCCCTCTTTCCAGCACTAAACAAAGGAGAGTCATGGAAATCAACTAAATGGAATGTTGCTGGGAGGAGGAACTGCTTCTATGTTAAACACTTAGAATTAACATTAGAAATTACAAGATACTCTGGAGGTATCTTTGAGACAGCATGACAGCTTGCATCAGAAGAAATCAAGAAGGATTACACAGAGCTGTATTTATTATGACAGCAATCATCACGCCTCTCCTGAGAAAAGGTACTTCCTCTGATGGATTGCCAGCATAAACAGTTCCTCTGCTCCCAGGTGAAATCACTTTAAACCTTTGCCTTCCACTCACATATGCAAAGATGACCCATCACAAGAAGTGATGAGCAGCACAGGAGCATTCACATTTGCCAGTTCAAACCACAACTTGTTTTTATGCTTATATGTTTTTGACAGCAAGGTAAATACTCATGCTGCACAAACAGCCTTTTACACCACACTGAGCTCTTCACCTCTAAGTGTGCAATGTCCTTTATTACGACATGAAGCACTTGTGGTAACTGGCTGAGGAAATTCAGCCTTTCAGTTACCAGTTCAGACATGGCTCCAAGGGACACAGGTACAAAATGAACTGAATGGTGCCTGTAATCATCCTGTAAAAAGTGTGCAGTCCTAGATGCTGCCCCAAATACCAATGTCAGTCACAGCTGGTACTGCTGTACCCTGTGAAGGAAACCTTCATAACCAGCCTCTGCTGTACACACACATCAACTTAGCACCACAAAATTATAGGAGGCCCACCAAAATCACTTGAGGTTTTGATATTAAGAGCAGCTCTATCTGTGTTGTATTGCTCTTGTATAAAAAAATAATAATCTCACTGTTCCAGCATCATCTCAGAGTGGAGGGAATACGAACCTCGTGTACCGGTCACAGTTAGTAAAGAAATCCACCAGGCAAGCCAACAGATAGGTTTCTGCAAAAAAACAGAGTGAGATTATAAGACAAGGATAACATCATACAGCCAGCTAACTTTAGACTTTGTGCCCAAAGGAAGAAAAGGCAAAAAATAACCCAAACAGAAAAGCAGAGTACATCAGCAAAGCTTTATTGGCTTAAAAGGCAAAGAAAGAGGCCTGTGTTGGCTCATATTAGACTCACCTGGTAGATTGAATAACGTGTTCAAAATGTAAAACCTATCTGTGTCATCCCTCTGGATAAATTTATTTGGATATTGCTCCCGTGTTTCAGGCCTGAGAATAAATAAAGTGGAGAAGAGTGAAACCTCAAAGCATAATGAAGATAAAATGTGCTGACCTGCAAAAGGGAGTTGTAGCAGGGTCCACTAACCAAAGTCTGCCGTGCTTTAATCAACACCCAGCTTCCCCACATGCACTGTTGGCAGAAGAGCAAAAGTGCATCCAGGGGTGTTCCCTGGGCTGTGCTGACTCCAGCAGAGCCAGGACCAAGCCCTCATTGCTGAATCAGCAAACTGAGCCCACCCAGGGACACAGAGTGGCCCAGAGTCCACAGCTTGACCTTAAGCCCCAGGCTGCTGGCTAGGAGAATGCTTTAAATCATCTGCACTTTCATTGTTTGCTTATCTTAAACTCTCCCCCACTTTCCATGTGTTGCTCTCCACTCTCCCAGCAGCTCTCTGCTGCAGGATGCTTGTGTGGGGCCTCTGCAATTCATCAGCAGGGTGGCAATGACTGAACTCATGTCATTATTCTGGTCTCCTTCATTTCTGGAGCTACTGAAGATCATTTTAGGCTCAAAGAGGAACTTGAATGCACATATAAGGGCTTTTACCTAAATTTTGGAGTCCCGATGCAAGAATTTAGAGGCCTGCAATGACAAGGTTTGTCACCCTGGGGCCCCTGAGCTTGCCTTGCCTTCCATTCATATGCCCTTGCAGCAGGAATGTGGGAGTGGGAATTTGCTGGGACACATCAGGAACATGGCACTGCAGTCCTCTCTGCTTCCTAAAGCACCTTCTCTGGGACAAGAAACACAAGCAGCCAGGGAAGGCTGCAGGAAATGGCACACAATGCTCAATTCTGACACCCTCAAAGGTCAGAAACACTAAGGGGTAGAGCAAGATTGTTCCAACCCCAAGCCAGCTCAGGCCCTCAAACTTTCTTAGCAATGGCTGTGGAGCTGACAGTCTCATGGGGCACAAGTCCTCATGTAATGACTTTGTCTTGACCAACAAGCTGCTGATGTTAAACTGTGCCAGGACAGGTGAACAGCCCCTGGATGATCCCATCAACTCTTCCCCACAGCACATGTTCCTCTATTCCCAGCTCCATATGGATGTGCCTGCAGTGGTACAGACCTTTTCCTTGTAAACATCTGGGCTGTTGCTGTACCTGAGACCCTGTGTTCGTCCACAGCTAATCCTGGAGCTGTAGGAACACCAACCCAGCCTCTGCTGTTAGTAGAGTCCCTGTGACTCCATATACAATGGGTGCCCTGCTGGATCACTGAGACACAATAGAGTGTATTAAGTCAAGAAGAACAGCCAAGAGTCTGCACTCACCCTCTGAGGAAATTAAAGCCATGTGCACATACTAGGAGGTTTCCATAGGCATCAACTTTCAGCAGGTTTCCATAGTGGGTGTCAAACACCAGGCCTCTGTTAAGAAAGCAATTTAGGATATGAAAAGGCAAGTGCATTAAGGGGTGACCATTTTAGCAGCATCTAGAACAGCTCTAGAACAGCTTTGCTCATTTGGCATGGGGCATCAGAACAGAGCTGCTGTTATGATGCAGATGGGGTCCCTACTGTCCCTTTTAGCTGGCAGCAGGTGAGCAACCAGAGCCCAGCATCACCAGGCAGGAGAGACACCTGAACTACTCCCCACGGCCTCGAAAGGCTCAGCTGTGCATCTGCCAGGGGAGCTGTGGGCCTCTTCCGCAGGGTCACAAACCTGACACCCCTGTCAGGCTGCAGGGAACAGTGAGGTGTGATAAAGGAATTTCTCTCTGCTTTTTCATGGCTCTGTCACAGACAAAGCCAGATGGGGCATGTAACCATGGCACAATACTTTGGACATGCCCAGCTCTGACTCTGGCAAAACCCTGTCTC
Source organism: Anomalospiza imberbis (assembly GCF_031753505.1). Lineage (NCBI taxonomy): Eukaryota > Metazoa > Chordata > Aves > Passeriformes > Viduidae > Anomalospiza > Anomalospiza imberbis. The sequence goes on from NC_089688.1 coordinate 23,179,146, forward strand.
ATTTATCTAGCAGCTTGCATCTGGCAAACACAGCCTTCCCACAGAGATATCCCTTCTGTCCCCTCCCTGGGATGGAGGATTTAACACAGTTCTCATCACAGGTTTGTGAGGGGCTATGCCTTGTTACAGGCAAGGGCACAGCCAGCAGCAACTCTCGGTGTAAAACACGCTGAGAGGAGGAAAGGAAGGAGGCTGCCAGACTGAAACTGGAACAAACCAACAGAACCTCTGGTCCAGTCTTTTATAAACAAACTCCAAAGGAGTCAAAAAAGCAAAATCCAGCAAAGGCACAAGTGGGAAGAACTTGAAGGTGCAGAGTTAGATCAAAAGCTTTGTTCAAAGCAATGTCTTTTTTACCTCTTCCACCAGAAGACAAAATGTCAGAATTCAGTAATTTTGCACCATTAACTTAGTGTAAAATTATAAAACCAAGAAGTTACTAAATCAAGTGGTTTTGACATTTGATTCATCTTGACAAGAAAACTTGATTGGTCCCACTTCTATTGTTGTTTACTGTCACCTTAATTTTCAGGATGTCTTATGCACCACAACACTACTAATTAAAATCATTAAAGAAGAATGTTCTGAGACATCCCAGCAGGCTCTTGGACAGTAATGGCTCATCCTCTCCCTGATTCTGATTTCACTCCCAATCCAATTGTGTCTCTGCTGTCTTTGCTTTGAAGGGCTATTTTTGGACCATGTTTTCAGTAGGGTTCTTTTCTTGCACACTCCCTCTTTGTTGGCAAGAGCTCATGTGTGCCAAGGCCCCCCACATACTGGATTAGTCTTCTCCCTTCCCCATGATCTGTGGCCAGCCATAGGCTTCACATCCACAGCTGAAAGGCTGGCCTCACATGTCACCTGTGAACTGCACAGAAGAAGCACTGGGGGCCTCGAGCAGGCGGGGTCGGACGCCGTTAGTCATTTACCTGGTAGGGAATGCAGGATCATACACAAAATTGAGCAGCTCATGAGGGTATCCAATGGAAACTAATCTTTCTACGGTCAGGTCAAATCCAAGAGATTCGTATTCAGGGGATTTATACACTGTACCAAGATGAGATTTCAGTTAGAAAATTTGAAAACAGCTAGGGGGTTAAACAAGAAGGCAATTAAAAGTAATGTACCCATTCTCCCTCCTCCACATACCATTCCCTCCTTTGATGCCTTGATGGAATTAGCTCCTGCCCCAGGGCTGCAGTGAAGCAGAGCTGCAGTTTCAATTTCAGCAGCAGAGTGCACCAGATGAAATATCCATCAGTTTATCATAGCTCTCTGCATCAGGAAAAATGTATTTCAAACAGCAGCTCCTCTCCCTGCAGTCCTGTTAGGCAGATGCATGAACACTCCCTGTTGCATCTGCTCCAACAGATTTGCTATGTTTTTGCAAAGCTGATAAAAAAACCAATAAATTGCGGGAGCACATGTATTGGAGGTTAGAAAGCCTGAAATTCATCACTTCTGTGCTACTGTCACTGCTCTGGATACAATCCCAAAGTTCAGTATTGCTCCAGATTTCATCTCAGGGGAATTAATGTTTGCTGCAGACTAAGTTAGTGTGAAGGTAGAGCTGTCAAGTTAACATATGATTTGTTTGTTAATAACATCATATGGAACTGCAAAAAATCTGTTCGTTATTACCCTTGTGCATCAAAATGCAACTTTTTAAAGCAAGCTCACTGATCTCACATGTCAGAGGAGCTGCTCATCTGGGACACACACCTTCCCTTCACTCCACGCAAAAGAAACAGACTTGTTTAACTAAGTCATTCCTACCACGCAGGCTCTCTTCTTCCTGCAAATGACCTTCCCACTTGCTGAAAATGTTACTGTTTAATCAGATCATTAAGTTACATCTAAAAGGCAATCAGGACAGATGGAAATCACAGGGTTTCTCTGGCAGTATGTTTACTCTCACTGCATGTCTGCAGAAGCCCAGAAGATAAGGGGCCAATGTGCATGTTCCAAACACTGAGACAGCTGGATAGTCCTGAAGCTGACCAAGGACTGTTGGTAATAACAGCCAGGGATTGTTGGTAATAACATGTTGTGAGAAAGAACAGGATGTGGCTGGAGAAGGGGGCTATGTGGAGGTAAGGACAGCACTTTTCTGGGGCAAATGTCCTTGTTCTGGCTCCCAGAGATAAGCACAGCACAGCTCAAGTGCAGGAATGAGGTCGAGAACCGGGCACAGACTGTTATGGAGGAGATCAAGACCACCCAAGACCCTCCAATCCATTTTCAGAAAGGTCTGGAAGAATGGAGTACACATGGTAACTAATTTCCATAGAAAGCAAGAGCCCTCTCTTCAAGGTGTGCCCCAGGACACTGGGCACCTCCTGAGTGCTGCTGCTAGGACTGGTGATCTCTTTTTCTCACTTTCTTCCTTTCTCTCTCTCTTCCCCTCTTTAATTAATCTCTTTCTCTCTTCCCTTTTACCCTACCCCTTTATCCAAACCCCACTGCTGTGTGCTTATACTAGAAGGTCAGGGATTAACATACCAATTCTCATGCCAAGTGTAATTTACTAATAAAACTTTGTAAGCTTCTGTGGACCCCCTGACTTTCCTCATTCCTTTCAACCACAAGCACCTACAAATCCTGGGTGCTCCCTTCCCCTTAAGGAGTGGGATGCCATAATGTTGTTGTCTGAAACTGGTCCTAAGATAAATAAATACAACCCTTGACTGCAGTGAGGGTTACCATGGGCTCAAGGGGTCCAACTGCCTCCAACACTTGAGTATTTCAAATTTAGCTGAAAATGTGCAAGTTACACAGTAAACTCATTAGAGGACAGACTGCTTTTCTTGAGAGAGATCTAACACATCTGTGGGCCTCATGATTTATATTAATAAACATTGTCTATACTTTGCCCAGTATTCACCAGCATATATATATACTGTGGGATACAGAAGTTTAATGTGAGAGGAGAAAGAAAATATATTAAATAATAATAATTTAAAAAAATTAAAAGGCAATGACTTTAGATGAAACAAGACTGCCAGAAGACTGAGATCACAGTACCCGTGACAGAGGGCTCCTGTTTCTCTTAATAACCTCAAAAGTACCAGAATCCCAAGAGTTAATTTTCCCCATTAAACTAACAGCATTAAAAATGTAATAAGCAAACCTGTAATGGTCTTAAATAGGTAACTAAAATCAATAAAGCAGTTATCAAAATCTCCAAGCAATATTATATCAATGGCAAACATCAACAACATGATACAACATTCAATGCACGTAGTCTTTTCTATCCTTTGGGAAAGGAAGGATTGATTAAGCTATAGATAGGAATAAGCAATCAAAAGGAACAGCAGTGACTGACAAAGTAATTCTGGGGAGTGAGCTAGAGTTGGAGGGAGCAATAGGCAGTTAGGTGATAAACAAAATTGTGAGAGTGACACCAGAGCATCATCTGGAACAAGGAATTCCTCTGATTCAGGACACTAAAGGCACTTCCCAGGGAAAACTCTTATAAGTACACCTGCACATATTGTCAGAATGTGAAAGCTCTGTAAAGCTCCCCATTATGTGAAACTGGCGCCAATGCCCCGCTCTGTCCATGAAGCTGCTGCTCCTCCTTCTCAGCCCCCCAGGAAATTGACCATGCTACCAACTTAATCCATATACATCACTTCAAACAAAACATTTCTCCAAGGAAACCCTGGTCTTTCTGAAGTCACCAACCATGGTGATGCTGCCCAGACAGGAACCTGGGCAGGAGCACACTGACATCTCCTCTGGACAAGCAGAAGTGGCTCATCAACAGCTCCAGCAGAGCCTTTCCAGGGAAATTGTAGGGCTTTCTGATGAGCAATCTGTGTATCTTTCTAACACTCCACCAGGGAACAGCTGTGTGGGACACAAGGTCAGCTGCTCACAAAACACCCTCACTCAATTTATTTCTTTCTGTATTTGCCCCTCTTTCTTAGAAAATCACCACAGACCTCCTTTTAACTCTCTAAGGAAACAAGCTGAAGCACCATTAGGAAAAAAAACCGAAGAAAAGGCATCAACCTCAGCCTTCATCATCCCAAGTCTCTGCTGAGGCAGTACATTAATTAGGATTAATCTAAATATTTCTTTTGTGGGGACAGTTATTCCCCTTACCTCTCAAGCCCTAGATTTTGCTTCCTTGATGTCTCTTTGAATAAAACTAAACTATTAGCTCATTCATGCCTCAGATCCCATCTCTATTTTTCTACTACTCCACAATATCTGGGAAATGAGAGCCTTCTCCTTGACACATGAACTAAACAGAGACACAGGAAACCGGACTTGTGAAAGGGACAATAAACGTTCTCTGGTTACCAGCATACTTACTGTTCCAGATAAATTTTCCATCATTTAGACACACAGCTGGGAAGAGACTGAGAGCTCCCTGAGAGTACCCTACACCACAGCACTGGCTGCATCGACTGCAAGGAGCCACAACCCCCTGACATTTCTCATAAGCCTATTTGAGTAAAGGGAGCTTCCTCCGGGCAAACAAACCATCCACCTCCTCAGATGAAGAATGGACGGGCTGGCATCACTGCAACTCTGGCAGCACATTTGGGGAAGATGCCCCAATTACAGGTGTTACGCTACCATTCCAAAATCGTAATCAGGGCTGGTTGTTCTCTCTCATGTCTTCAGGCAGCCGTGAGGAAACAGAGTAGAGAGGACAGATCAATACTTTTTCTGCTGCATGATGAAAACATGGTTTTAAACTTTGCTGGAATATCCCCTCCCTCAGACCCGGCTGCTGAATCCTGTTACCTCTGATGGAGACCATTTGTGTGTCATGGCAACATCATGAATTCAGCTATGTGCCATGCAGCTCTTTCACCCAGCTGAGAAGGGCACAGTCTTTGAGCATTCCCAGCTCTGTGACAGGGGAGGAGGCAGAGCCACAAACACAGTTTCACACCATCCTTGCCCAGCACGGGATGACAGTAAGACAGTAAAACCCAATGCACGTGCTACAACTCATTCTGATTTCTTTTTCTTACTGCTTGATGGCCATGTCTCTGCCACAAAGCAAAGTCCCCAGCTCCAGAGGAATTGTTATTTTAATAGTCCTGTTCCAACACAGGCAGATGCTTCAGCAGCACAGGGCAATCAGCATCCAGTGCTCATGGATTATGCAACCAGGGTGGAAAGAAAACAACTAAAGGTTTTAAAAAAACAGAAGCCAGTTGACAGCACTCCAGCTTCCTCTAATACCATTACTTGGCTTAACAATACACCATTAAAAGGTAAAAAGCAGTACCCCCGAGTGAACACTGCAAGCCTTCAGGTCTGTGATGAGTGCAGCCATCCCTGACTGACACAACGTGCTAGCAGGGAAGCTGGTCTGGAATGAGCAGGGGTTGTGCAGTAAGGTATGCAATTCTCATGCATTTGTGTGACTGTGTTTACCTTTGCTGCCAAGACACATATAGTTACAATTTTATAGCCTTCCTGAAAAGAAAAAAAAAAGAAAAAGAAAAAAAAAAAAGCTCTCTACAGAGGCTCCAGCTTATGCAAAATGCTGCTGCCAGGATTTGAACTCACATGAGGCAGATGCAGATTCAGAGTGTCACTCCAGGCTTGACGGAGTTACACTGGACTCCCCTGTTAAAGAAAAAAATCAGACTGATTTTAAAACTGCAACAGCTCTGTGCCATGTGGGACTGTGTCTGCTGGAGCTCTGTCCTCTGGCAAACTCAGAAGCTGGCCTGGCAGTTATTCCAAATACACTTACAACTGATTTACAGAAGAGGCACAGTTGGTAGTTGTGCATCCTACAGGCAAAATTCTGTCCTCATATCCACAAAGCAGTCTTAGATCATCAGCTCAGGGATAATTAGGAGGAAGAGGCTACAAGTACATTGCCCAAGTGATACAAATCCTTCATGTTTCTCCCAGACACAGAGCAACTGGTTCAAGAAAAGGTCTGGTGCTCTTTTTGTGGCTTTGCCATTATGGTCCATTCCTCAGCCAGTGACAAATTACTCCTTTCAGGACACTCTTTCACACCACACAATGCCTGCATGTGTCAATGCAGGAGACTTGGGAGACTGAGTCAGCAGCTACTCTGGGAACCTGAGAAGAGAATTTTGCCCTAAACCTTGAAGGTGCTCCCAGCGAGAGCCTCGCACAGCGGGTCAGTCTGTGGGGCACGTCTGCATTTAAACGTGCCCTGGGACACGCTTTCACTTGACCTTTCACAGGATAAACCAGCAGCAAACCTGCACACAGAGCTGCACTGCAGGGCTCTCGCTGGCAAGCACACACAGGGAGAACGCCAGAGATACTTTGCAACTTACAGGTATGCACAGAGTGATCAAGAATTATCGTTGAGATCCAATTTGCACTAAATACAAAGCTGAACTGGTTGGAATGATGTTGCAAAAATGACCCACAAAAGTATGCAGACCTCCTGGAAGGCTTCTCTGAAAATAAACGTTTAGGGCCTGTTTTGTTTCAAAATGAAGAGCTGAGGAAGGCTGAAGTGCATGTGATGGCTCTGCTTAAGCTGTGGGGAGGAGAAAACCCTTTAGAGGCTGCCCATATCTTCCCCTGTTGCTCCCACACACAAAAGTTCAGGCAAGGACGCTTCCCACTGAAGATGTAACATGGTTTATTCCAGGGCTTGCCAACACTTCTTGCAAGGTACTCATGGATCTTGGGAGAGAAGCAGGAGTTGAAGTTAAAATAATGTCCCCTTTCTGCACTGCTTCAGTTCTCTCCCATTTGTGAGATGTATTTGCTGTCTCAAACTGCACAACTGCAAGCAGTCCAATCACTATGGATTTGGTGCTGGGAAAAGCCCTGAATTGGGAACAGTGACAACACACTGATTTCCCATACCACCGAGGCAGCTTTGAGGAAGCAGCTCTCCTTCACCAGAACCCTCATTCAGGAAGGGAAAAACAAGCTCAGGAGGTTGCTACAACAGAAGCCTGCAGGGAGAGCAGCTCCTCCGGGCAGAGAGGCAGAGCCAGGACCACTAAATGATGACCTGAAGTATCATTTGCGTCTGCCTCCGTTTTTTCCCCATCTGTTGCCCTCTTATGATGCCCTACCACCTCCTGAAGGAGTTTCATCCCTTCCATCTGCCAACTCCCCACCTGCCTTTCCTCCCAGCTGGAAGGCAAGAGCAGCCCAGGGAAAGGTGCTTGCGATGCCCCCCAAAACGAACCCACACTGTCGGGGCACTTGACGGGAGCAGCTGCTTCCTGCAGGTGGGACATCCCTGCTCTGATCCCTTGGGCACACGCTGTCTCGACTCCTTCCCCACTCAGGTGCTGTCTTCCCCATGCTGTCTGTGCTGTTGACTTGCAGGTGTCCAGATAAGATCAGTATTTCTTAAACTAGAGGTGATGACCTCCTCCAAAAGGGTTGCAAAAAAGCTTGTACAAATACTCGCTCTTCAGAAATGCTACCCACTCTCTGTGTTCTCCAGAGGTCACACAAAGACAGATAAACCAAAATGTAGGCTCATAATGCACAGGGTTTCGCCTTTTCTCTGAAGCACAGGAAATGCAGCCCAACTACTTTGTGTTAAGTCTTGAAGAAATGAAAGTAAAATAACTAAAAACAGGTTTCTTCAGTTACTGCTTATTCTCCAGTGAGTAAGGCATGCAAATCAGGCAGTTAGGGACATACATGGGCAGGTAGAGAGCTGGTATCCAGATTTATATGTGTCTTGGGCACAAAATGCATAATTAAGCTTGTACAAATACATTTCTGAAATTACACAAACCTGACTTACAGAGCAGGATCAAAGTGTTGCTCTGAACTGCACCACAAATAAGTAATGTGTAGTGGGTTTGGTTTGCCAAGTATGCAAGTGTGTATTAGGAATAGATTTATATCAGTGTTGTAGTGACAAAAACTGCTTAGTTAAAGCCTTGAGGACTGAGATCTCCTGTTACAAACCCACTCCCTGCAACAGTACAAATATCTGCGTATCCTGCCTCAATGATGTCTATCAAATGAGATCCTAGTGTCCCAGAACAGCATAGATCTATCCCCAGAATTCTCCATTCTGTCAATATCTCCTCTGCACATGGCCCCAAAGCCAGGCATTTAGTGTCCACTACACTGTGTCTGTGACAGTCACCCCTCCACAATAACACCACCACTGCCTATTTCACACAAGCTCCAAATACTCATTCCCTGGCACTTCTGATCACCTGACCTGCAACTCCAGCTGAGAATACAGAGGGAAGCAGCCAGTGACCAGTCCTGGAGGTGTTTGGGACACTGGACTCAATTAAAAACCAAACCCCACTGAAATAACAATACCAATTAAATATACTTCTAAGTGTTGGGCAAGCATTTTGCATACTGCCGCAGTATGAGGAAAGTCTGTCTCAGCTGCAGGGCCAGAGGTCTGACGATCCCCAGCAGTAACCAGGTAGAGAGGAATGCTATCTGACCTTTACACACTGACCCTCCTTTCAGGGTATCTTATCTTCAAGATTTGTTACAGAGCAATGCCACTTTTCATATACAAGTGGAAAAGAGGAGGATTTCTGCTCCAGCATACTAATGACTTCAGCCTCTGTGTTACAGAGCCTTTTCTAATCAGGCAGGTATTGTCAGGCACTGCCACTGAAATGCAACAAAAGGGGAATGCTAAGGTTTCTCAAGCTATGCTGCTCTCCATGTTAAAATAATTCACTACTTACACAGAAAGGAATCTGAAATGTCATGTTTAAGTTTCACACCTGGGTGTTTACTACCCTCAGCTCTGACAGCGCAGTCAGACTGCTCAGCTCTGATGGGAGCCCAGACTCACGCTTGGCTTGCACAGCCTGGCAGGGTGCTGTCACTTTGCACTGGAAATAAAGCTGAGGATTTTCTTTCCCATGAGAACTACAAACCCTGCAGAGGGACCTGAACTGTGGGACCCTCTGTAGAAACACTCAGCTGGCTTGGCAATCCCAGGAATGGGGATAAGCACAGACCTCCAGATCCCCCTGCCTCGTGTCTCTCTTTCCAATGACACATCAAGTGTTACCCTCAGCTCCTGGCACAGCCACTGAAGGCATTTCACTTCACAGCATCCTCACTGGCCATGAAGGGAAAAACACTCCTATTTAAAGCTCTGGTGTGTCCAGCAGCGGTTTGGGTCATCTCTGCCCACATAAACACGTGCCCTGCGTGCAGGCAATGGAGTAGAGCACCTCTGTGCTGTGCTGACCTGGGAGCTCAGTGCCTGTAAAACAGAGTGGTAAACGTGCCTGATTGCAACCACAAGAAATCCCAAATTAAATCCATGGGACAACTCACATGTTTTCAATTAGGAACATGGTGAACTTCTGACTTGCCATTTGTTTATGAACTCGGCTGAACTGTGACCATAAAGGGTTTGTCTACAGTCAAAATGAGTTGAAAACCAATTAGGAACTGTCTCCAGTCCTCTTGACTCCTGGGGTTTGATTTTAAGCACTAAAGCATAAATAAAAATGCACGGTACTATGGAAAGCAGAATTGCAGCATTTTAGCCTATATTTAAATTGACTTCTCATAATACCAAACAATATGGGTAACAACATTGGTTTGTTTCTCTGAATTTTTTTTTCAGTCTAAATGAGAAGAAACTGCTGCCAGATTGAGTATAATTTTCACTTACCCATAGAAACCTTTTTAAACACAGAAGTGACCTGGGCAATAAGACAAAGCTTAGCTTTAAAACACACTTCAATATATTTAATGTGCCTTTTCTATTTCATTAAAAATTATGTGTCTGTAGTGATCAGCAAACAATACCTTGACAAAACCTCCAGGTGCATCCCAGAATACTTCTGTATGCGTAACACACAAGCTGCTCTGCCCTGCACGAGCAGCCGGATCTTGCACTGTGCCCACAGATGTTCTTGACAGTAAATCTGATAACAGAAACTAAGGCAAGGGTCACTCCTCATCAGAGGGTTGAATGCTTTGGATGCGAGCTCCAGTGGCTCCATGGCACCCTTTTCTGAGGATGCCACACCCGGGGCTCTGGGGGGAAACCAGAGCTCCCCTCCAGAGCAGCACCAGGGCTCTGCAGTCCCCAGCCGCAGCAGAGCCCATAAAGCAGCAACGCACCCACTGCAGCCCAAGAGCAGTGGAAAATTCCTTCCCTCTAATGCTCCTGCAAACATCCCCAAGTGCACAGCACAGCTTTCAGCTCTAAAACCTCTAACCTGGAACTGCATCAGCTCTCCTTCTCCCGCTCTGCATGCTAACAGGCTTGTGAAGAGGGCATTTGTTGCTGCTTCAAGGACTGCCACAGCACTGTATGTGCAGCCTAGCTCTGAATTGCTGGGTCCACACTTCAGGTTGTTTCTACTGCTGCCTTTCTGCTTGTATTAAAAACAAGTGTTGTCAAGAATCATCAGCTTTAACTCTTCCCAAAGCAGGCCTATTAGTGCTCTCATTGGTAAATTCCAGATATTTTTAGCGCTCTGCTGCTGCACTTTGTTTGCCTTCACTGTAACAAAGATTTGGGCTGTTTGAACATGCCTCAGAGGCTGGCAGAGCAGAGCTGAGTGTTGGAAAGATTTCTTCTGCTGAATAAAAATGAATGGCTTGAGGTAAGAACAGCAGCACTGAGGTCACATTGTGCAAGTTGAGAGAAGCAACTCAGACAGACTGCATTTCAAGGAAACTTCAGTTTGTCTATATTTTAATAGTTGGTATAACTTTCCTTTGCACTGGATTAATATTTTAAACATTACTACAGAGTCACCTGTCCTTTCACAGGGAATTTTTAGTTTCTCTGACACAAGAGAATGCTTTTTGTGGTTAACAAATGGCCTTCACAATTTACCTCTCTCAGATACAGCCCACTGTGAGTTATAATCCCATGTTGGAAATATCCCTGCATTTCCATGGAAACAAACTACTGTGCCAAAATACGGGCTTAGTTCTTCAGTAAAGACTTATGAACAGGGAAGAAATAGTTGCTTGGGCTTCAGGTTCAAGCATAATTTTTGATCATCTAGAAATAAGAAGCAAATTACTTAAAGGTCTAGAAGTCATTAATATAATATAGCTAAGGCATTTTTCAGGTTTATCAGCATCCAAACAGATTCAGCTTCTTATTTTTCTCCATATTCATTGAAGAGAGTGAGCCTCCAAGGCTACACATTTGTTTAACAGAGTGCACCTGTGCTTAGATACAGTACAAGTGCCCATGCTGGCAAGAAGCCACATAGAGAAGTTTTTCTGTAGTGCTAAAATAAGGCATTCACAAAGCAATGCCACACATGTGATCTCAGAGTTAAAGCCTTCTGTACTCTCAGCTTTGGTTCCTCCTACAGAGTAAGCTGCTGGAGTCATCACAAGGGTATTTGCAATTTAATAGTACTTCTGTTGTGGTATTAAGATTACTAGATAAGGGGTCGATTAGATTGAAAAATGCTTCCCTATTTTCATTGTCTTGCACGCCTTGGTGTACTGACAGCCTGCTGACCCAGCTAGGTGTTATCATCTTGTTTTTAAGAGCAAGGAAACAGAATATAGCAGCTTTTGAAACTCTCCTTACACTGTGAAGACTCGTTCTTTCAGCAGCTTCTGTTTATCACTCTGATTCTTCAAGAATCCACAGACAGCAGATTAGCAGTTTGTCAGTCAGTGATTTACTGGGCAGAGCAAGCAACACATGCTCTCTCCACTCCTCATTCCCAATGCCAGCATGTGAGATCCCACAGCTCCAGACCTCATTTGCTCATTACACAGCTTTAAATGGTCAGGCTCTGAAGAGCAGCAACACAAAGAGAGCAGGGACAATAATCACTGCACTGGTATTTGAAAAGACATCCAGCTCAAAGCATACTTGGAACAATTTGGCTTCTCCATGTGCCTTTAGCTTTAAAACACCAATGGCTAACTCTGCCTCTGAAATCTGCAAAATCTGCACCTGTCAGGCTGGCAATGTGCAAATGTGAAAAGGCAGACAGCAGATGTGCAACAGCGAGGGCATCTCCCAGTCCTGGCTAGTAGAGTTGGAAGGCTTCTCCTGCACATCTACCAACTCCTTTCTCCAGCCACCACATTATTTCTGTATGACACAAAGAACTGCATTATCCAACAAACTGGGAAAGAAGCAAAACTGCTTAGTATCTCCCCAAAAGAGCCTCAAAGTCTTACATCACAATGAAACTAAAGGCAAAGCTTTAACCTGAGCAGGAGTGCCTCATTAGATCATTTGCACTAGAGTTCAGCACTAATAAACAGACAATAACAGCACCTGAACTGACATCCAGATACACTGTAGTTGTTTACATGCTCAGAAGTTTAAGTATTCAGCTCAATCTTTCATGTATAAAACTCCCACATTTATGATTTGTTTTTCATTTGTGCAATCCAGAAATTTTTTCATTCAAGGTATAAATTCATGAGTCCCGTTTCTCATGAAAATTAAACAGAACTGAAACACAGGAACCTGACAGACTCGGCTACAGTAAAAACACTAGATGGACTGAAAAACCAGTTCTCAATTCTGCTGTCACCGTTTCTCCCAGGTCACACACAGCAACAATCCAACTCTACCTTCTGGCCGAGTGTATCTTTTCCAGAGCAAACAGGAACAAAAGCATTTCAAAAATGAAATGAGGGTGTGAAAAAATTTCCTCTTCCAAACTGCAAGGATGGCTCTGACACAAACACCTGAGGAAAGGGCAAAACCTGTTTATGCGTGTTGCACTTTGGATTGAGTTGGGAAACACTAAAGCTGTCTTTCCTGTATCTTTTCCCATGTGATGAGAAGGGAAATGCTACAAGCTGAAAGCATAAGCAATTTTGCAATAAAATCTTTGCAGTGTACCAAATCTTGGCATTAAATTGACAATGTTTCCAGGACACAAGCCATATTCCAATCAGATTATGTTGCATCAATCACATTTGCACACAATAAAACCAGCATTTTCCAAGCCTCATTTCCCCTCCTTTTTTATTGAAACAGTTTTCAGCGGCCATTGATAATTTCATTATCACTTTCTGGAGAACACAGAAGCAGCAATGAATTAAGCACAGGAAAAGCATTCCAAATGAAAGCATCCTGTCTACTGATACTACCTCTTATCTACTTCAGAGACAGAAGATAAACTTTCAACAAGGCCGTAACTTTTGGAGAAGAAGAGTAGTCACAGAGGAATCTTTTCAAGAACAATTGAGTTTGTAATTCTTACTTACTATCCTTCTCCATCTGCCAATGGTCCAGTGTGAAATTACAGCCAGTTTGGGAACCCCACTGCTTTAGCTCTGCTCCTGTCAAGGGACATCTATCCATCACCTCATTGTGCAGCCTGTCCCATTTAAGAGCTGGTAATGCCAAGGCCTCCTGCATTATTTGGATCCAGATCTAATAATTAAGTGTAGCTCATACTGAGTAGGAAGCAGCCAAATAAAATGCTGTGTGAAACCAATCTCTCTCTGCTGCATTTCCAATGTGAAACCAATCCCTCTCTGCTGCATTTCCAATGGGTGTCACCATCTCCTCAGGCTCAGGTGAGTGTCACAGTGAAGACTCTCCACTGACATACCTTTATTTTACTTTATGCACTTAGCAATAAACACAAAATGGAGAAGGCTGTGAATCTTTTGGATTGCATAAACATTTTCCTCTACCAAAGCATGAGCAGTTTTGACAGTACTGGTGAAAACAGGCAGGCAGACCAGAATTGTTAGTAACTGTTGATCTTCTGGCTGGATGAATAAGCAGAGATGAATCACTCAGATAATAAATGAAACTACTATTTAGCAAACAAAAATTAACAGCAATAGGACCTTCAATCTTTCTAATTTAAACAGGAATCATTCAATAATTCTCAGTTCTGTCCTGATTCAGCCCTGGGTGTAACGCCGTGGCTCCCAAGGAGCAAGGGCACCGTAGGGAACCGGCAGGGCCTCGCTCCCAGGCTGGCAGGCAGCAAGGTCAGAGGCAGGGAATGAAGGGCTGCATAACATCACAGAAACTTGTCTTAACCTCCACTAACAACAAGGGCTGAAATAGCTGATGACTCCTGCTTGTGTCAACTGCTGCAAGACTTTAAACAGAAACTACTTAACTAAGCACACAAACCACAGTCAACCCCTGCTGTTCTTCCTGCTCCTTCCACTTGCCTCCCAGTAACACCTAGCTTTAAAAAGCATTATGTTATGTACTAAATGAGATTCCCAAACAGACTGAATAGGAAGAGGACAGCCAGTTTCATACATAACACTGAATTCTGAGCCTCTAGTATTAGTGTATCTAGATCATTAACCTAGGGAGATTTGGGAGTTTCCATACACGTAAGAGATCTTAGTCACTCCATGAGAATACAATAACAATCCTTTATGGGAAAACAAGAAATCTAAAAACCTGTGAGAGTTATTTCAATTTGCTTTCATTTTATTTTCCCAGCAGTCAAAATTAATTCTAGATGTAATCACCGTGATTACAAATTCAGCTATTTAAGGTCCATAATTTCTCAGACAAAAAAGCTAAAACCTTCGGGCTCTTCTACACAAAAAGACTTTGTTTGCCCAACCCAATCATTAACAGTGTTTCTCAGCCCTATGCAAGGAAAGAGACAAGCACAATCAGGAAACACAGGAGTTATTTACAAAAATTCTAAGTTTAACCTATTTTGGCTTGAAAGCGAACAAAATCACTGTGCAAATGCTGTATGAGATAGCCTTAAATTCTTTTAAATTCTGAGTTAAATATTCTTTAATTTAATACCTCTAAGAAGTACAACTCTATAAAATAACATGTTAAATTGTACTTTATGTGCAATGTAACATGATGATACTAAAACTGCTCTCAGCTGGCAAGCTGACATTCTCAGACATGCTGGTAGTAGAACACGATCACTGCAGCATGTGCATGGTAGCTGTTACTACAGACTTCAAAATGGAAATGCCATGTCCCTACCAAAATTAGATTATTCTAGACAGAAAAGATGGTTATTGTAAGTAGATCTGTGTCCTTAAATTCATAAGGTACAGGAATAAAACTGTCTCAAGCTTCTAAAGTTCAATATACATGAATGATTCTGACTGCTGAACCACCTCCTAAGGAAGACTTTTGGTGCTACCAGTGGTCATTGATTTGAAAAGAAGAAAGAGACGAGACAGGAGTACTTTACAAGACAGGTAATTCAATGTGTATCAAAATAATCATTCTGAGATGGCAAATGTATGACTGTCATCAGTCTATTTCTGATGTCAAAGTACACAACAGAAGGGGATGTCACATACAGATTTTGGCAGGGTCAATGACTCTGCCTGCCTTAAGTTGTTGAATATGAAGATTGTGCTTGAATATTTTAAAAAGCTCTACAGAAAAGTAACCTAGCAATGTCTGAAAGTACAAATGCAGAAAACTAGACAAGGAGATAATGACACTGGCGATGCTTCTGTTCTTTTCTTTGGCCTATTTACGTGTTTTGGATGGTCTCCAAAAGGCTTCTGCTCAGCATGAGCCATCTGGTATGCAGATACCATTTCCAGATGTTAAATTACATATAAACTGGCTTTTTACTTTTTTTTTTTTCTTTTTTTAATCAAGAGAAGTAGCATGTCCATGTGAAAGAGTGGATAAAGGATAACGTGACCAATCAGAAAACACAACAGGGTCTCATGAATGCACTAACTATAGCATATTACTGTAATACTTCACTTGTCCCACTTCTTCATTATCATTTCAAATTAATTTATTCTAACACTGCACTCCTTAAATCCCCTGCAGTGGATAGTATTTTTTCTTGTATGCAAGCTACAAGTAGCTAATAATGGTCAGATAATAAATGCCCACATGGAGAGGAAAAGATGACTCTGAGACACAAGAAAATAAACAGGTAATTTCAAAAGTTAATTTCCAGTTTCAGTGGAAAAAAAGGGAAATAGTACTTACCAGTCATAATATTTTTCATCTGCAAAAGGCTTTCTAACCTAATTACATTCTCACAACTCCTAATGAAATGATCTGCAACTATTAACTGTTGTACTATGGAAGAAGTCACAGGACAGCAGCTTACCCCAGAGGGGTCCAGATTTCCAGTTTTCTGCCCAGACCACATCCCATTTCTTTTTCTGCTTCACACCCTCTCTCTCAACTCCCCTGAAAGCACTGACTGCCTGCTCAACTGGAGCACTGTGATCTTCCAGCCTTGGAAGCTGCAGGCTTTTATGTCTCTGGTACTGCTTTAGGATACTTGAAACATTCACAATTTTTCCTTTCATCCAATCAAGCATCATTTTGTAGATAACAACACATTTGCTCTGTGTTTACAGGAACAAGGAACATTTGAGTAAAATGAACAGTCAGATAAGTGAGGACAGTGCTGAAGCTGTCCTTCTGTCAGGATGAAAATTAGCAACAAACTTCATGCTCCACACCAGTCCCACTGGGATCACCTGGGTCCTTGGGAAGTGCCACCACTGCCTTTGCAAATGGCACAGAAGTTGTTTTTCTATTACTGAAGTGAAACCCACAACTTTTTCTTTTTTTTTTTTTTTAAGCATTTATTCTTGAACTGTTTTGCATGCACCCCTTAAAAGCACTGCCCCAAGACTGTCACAGTTGGGAAACACAAACAGAAAGCACATGCCTGCAGTCATATTCAGCACAGATTACCAATATACTTCATGACTTAAAAAGTGGCAAGAACTTTAAACAGATGTATAAATAAGGTGGGTAACAACCAAAGCTTTTATATGTAACGACTTCCTTGTAGATAAAAGAACACAAGGACCTGATCTAAATAAAAGCTATGATTACCTGCCACAATCTCCAAAAGTGCACCTTGCAGTTGAACCATGAGCCTATGGAAACCTTCCTGCCCTTCACTTAGCCTCTGACCCCAGCTCTGACCCTCACACTGTCCCCAGCCACATTACTCATCTCTCATTCCTTCTCAGTACACAGTAACCAGATGACCATAGCTGACATACTGCTTTAACCTATTATTAGGTGACCCTGACACTCTACCTCACATTTTCTCAGTTCATATACACAACAACTCTAAACTGAAATATTGGTGGTGATAGGACCTTTTTATCCATAACCGTGGAAGTGGTAATGAGAAAGAAGGCAGGACAGTACATGACATTCTCAGTTACAGCCTGTGTGATGCTATAACCTAGGAAAGTGGAAGTGAGCTTTTTATCTCTTCCTTCCTTAAAATACATAACATGAAAGTCTGACTATGAAGAAAATGGTAGCTTTATTTCCTCTCATCAAAAGTCTCAGGGAACTTGCCTGTTGAGTATCTGAAAGATGGAGAAGTCATGCAAACAATTTTATGAAACCAAAAGATCTTATGCAACCTCCCAAAGCTTATCTGTCATAAAGAATGGGCAAAGCTTTATGAATTAACTCGTTCAGCTGACACAAGGCACTGCCCCTGTCATGCCTCTTCTCAAAATGAGTCACTGATGCGGCTAACCCAGGAAGGGGAAAGAGGAAAACCTATTCAAAAATCACTCTCAGGACTAGGAGAAACTGCTAGCCAAAGGTGTAGCTTGCTATATGCACCAAGGATGAAAGAAATCACCTTGTTATTCAAAGCCAAGCATGCACAAGGGGCATTGTCAAAATACAGTGGAATCTAAGGAAGCAGACTTATTAAGCTTTGGTTTTCTCAACACCCATAATCACTTGAAACTGTACCACAGTAACATGGCTTGTGACCAAATACAGCTTGCAGATAACAAATTTAAGGGAAACACCTAAGATGAAAGGGCAACGAATAGTGAAAGATAAATTTACTAATACAAAAAGCACCTGTTAACTGGAGTAGCCCAATCAGCTTTTTGCTGTTTTTTGCTCAGCAAGAAGCAATATTTCAAACTAAGTCAGTGTTCAAAAAACTTAAGAAGATACTCACCAGCAAGTGTATAGTCCATATCAAAACCAAAGCACTTTATCTTTTCCATGGCTAAGCTTCTGTTTACAAAGACCCTGAAAAGAGAGAAGAAATATCACCAGAGATACGAGCATTTTCAAAATACTCATGTTTTAGAACAAACACATTCTGCCACTGTCAGGATGTCTGGCTTCCATAGGTCAAAATCAGCAAATATACCTGAAAACAGAGTCAAGTCTCATTTTTTGCGAGTTCTCCTGAAGCAAAGCCATGACTTTGCAGAAATATTCTAATTATTGGTATGCTGTCCAAAGACATACACGCATGCATGCGCACACACACGGCCTTCCATGTGACCTGCAAAAATTCCTAAGAATACAAGTGCCAAATCTCCTGAAGCAGAATGCAGACCTCAAAGGATATGAAACTGGAAGCAGTAGATGCAAAGCAATATAATTCGTTTGATTAAAACAAACTATTAGGAAGAGGTAAGAAGGAAAATAAAATAATTTCTGTGAATAAATTCACAGCATTTGCCTCCTATTTGGAACTATATCTAGAAATTCAAAGCAAACCCAAACAGATCCATTTTCACATGTTCACCAATCCCATTAAAAACGTGTAATAAAGTTCTGGAAAAGAGTAACTGAGAAAAATTTTCATACACAAGATATGCCATTTCTATTGTGAAAATGTTTTATTTATAACTCCTCTGAAACTTGCCAACTGCTATTTTGTAAATTCAATTTTTACCATTAATGCTTACTACAAAGAGATTCTAGGCTGAATGCTTCCAGGCCCTTTTAGATGACAGCATTCATACATGATATCCAATTTAGTTCAAGTAAGTAACAGGGTAAAGAAACAGCTCAGAGAATACAACAAAATCTTTTCTTGCTTCCTGTTCGAACTACGACAGTAACTAAGCTGCTTATGTTTCACCAGAACTTTAAAGCATAAAGCAGATCTGTAATTCAACAGGACTTCTTTCCACTGGCTTATCTGAACTTTAAAAACGAGAGTCAGAACTCGTCTGTGGCAGGGAAGCTGAGCTTTTCAACACCCATCTCAGACCAAAACCCCATGCACTGCTCGAGCTGTAATGCCAAGACAAAATTCTCCTGCATGAGAAAAGTCCCAGAGCCTTCACTTGTACTCTGATTTCAGCACGTGAAAATTCCCCAAATATTTACTAAGCGCGCTGCCCTGAGCGCAGTCATTATCCTCTTCGGCGCGCATCGGCTCAGGGACAGCGAGACACAATGGAGACGGCAAGTGCACAGCCGAGCGCTGCACGTTCGGAAAGCCGGGAGAGCTGGGAGAGCTGGGGAAGCTGGGGAAGCTGGGGAAGCTGGCAGGAGCCCCGGGGAGGTTCTGCTCCGGGCAGGTGGCCGGCACAGCGCGCCCGTTCCACCGGCCCTGTCAATCCGCCGCAGCCCGGATTTCGGCAGCGCGCTGCTCAGCCCAGGCTGCTGTGCGGTCCTCTTACCTCATCTCTCACCGATGTGCTCCTTGCTCGGCTCGCAGCAGTCTGATTCATCTACTTGTCTGAATCATATTACAGAATTCCTTTAAAGCTTCCCTGTGCCCATGCAATTTTGCTTGGATCTGATTTGACTTCAGAAGATCATTATGCCTGAACCAAGCCTTAAAGTACTGTATATCTTCTTGGACAATGTTCTAGAAAACACATCTGTGGCCAATTTAACCAGTCACTGGATATTGTTGTTGTTCCACACAAATCCACTTGGAATACAGTTTCTCTGGCAATAGTGTGCTTTCCCTCCAACCTTGCACACTCTCTCTGGGAGTCACTGTTTCCTGGCAAAGTGCCTGCCTTTGACAATGGGGCTTGTCTCCAAGGGGCCTTGGAGGTTACAGATGACGCTCTTTTCTAATAGGTTTATGTATTACCTAAAGAAGACAAAGTGATAGGGTGAACACTGGAAACCAGTAAAGAAATGCCTTTTGGAAATATGAGATGGGCTCGTAAGTCACTAAAATTCGCTCCTGAAATAGCTGGCTTTTCAGTAGGTGGAGCAAATTATCTGAATCTGCAATCTGAATCCCTGTTTGTCTTTTAACATCGAGACAGCTCCGACTTACAAGAGACCAGGGAGAAGCACTATTTCGTACTAAACACAGTCTGATACCTTGTATAATGCATATGATTACATGGTGCTGCTGCTGCTGTCAGGAAACATTATTTAATAGCTACTTCAAGCATAATTTCTGATCTCATGTTTGTGCAGCTTGTTTCTGAGAATGCAGAGCTTTAAGAAGGAATAACATACCTCCAGGAGACACCAGCAACAATTTTTGTCTAACCTGCAGAGTCCAGTTCTGCTCTTGCCTTTAGGCTTAATCCCTGCAGCACGGTTTTCTGACTGTCTTTACAGGACAGGAGCAAGAAGTGAAATTTAAAGAAGATCACAAGATCGTTTCAGAATTGCAACATTTGGTAAGTTTCCCAACTGAGGACAGAAACTGCAAGTACTAAGACACAGCTGAATGCACTCACAAAAAGGGTAATATGACAGTGCCTGTGGAAGGCAGAAACAAGGGAGCTGTGACCCGAGAGACCTGTTCCAGTCCAGCCTGCCTGTGTTTAGATGATGATGACACCAAACTGACCAAAAACCATGGAAAGATCACCAAACCTCTGACAGATTGTCATCCCTTGCTTTTGTAATATTTAGAAACTGAACCCAAAACCAGCATACCTTGAGACTGAAGATCTGGAAAAGTTTTCTGAACAACAAAACAAATAGCACCCATTAGTATCTTTTTGTTCCAAAATAAGCCTTTTGGAAAATTACCATAGCAGCACCCTTTGGTAACAGTTGGTGAAGATGACTCTTTCTCCACCAATTTGCACTTATTGCCTATGACCTATAAACTGCACTGGCAGGGTCTGATCACACCCCAGCCTGGCAGATTTCAAGGCATGTTACCAACTGATCTGATGTGGTAATTACTTCACCCACCAGTGCTGGAGTGAGACAGAGCAAATATTTTAAAAAGCCAAAGAAGGTTATTACACAACATGTTCAGGACGGGAAATGAGAACACTTTAATCAATTTAAACTTGCATATACCTTGGCAGATTGAATGCAGACTAAACAGTGGTAAAAAAAAAAAAAAAAAAAAAAGGACCATTTTTATTTCTCTTGTGAAGGCCAAGATAGATGTTGGTTTATTTTGTAGGCACTCAGGACCTCAATTTTAAATCCTGATAAAGAAATTTCCCATGAACAGAGCTCCCCTAGGCACAAGGGAGTAAGTAGCTACTAACAAATATTTACTCCCAGAAACTGACCAGCTTAATTCGGGGTTTTACTCAAAGTAGCAAATATCTGCAGTGTCCTAGAAACTAAAATTAAAAGCTGAGATTAAATCTCTAGCACAGTTTCTGGGAAGAGCCAGGTGCTTCTCAGAAGATGCAGACTTAGCCCATTCCAAAGCTGTTCTTAAATTCTAATTGAAAGTACACTCAGCCTGACTACAAGAATACTGATCAAATCATAGGATCACAGAATGGTTTGGGGTCAAAGGGACCTTAAAGATCATCACATTCCAAGCCCCTGCCATGGGACACCTTCCACCAGATCAGGTTTCTCCAAGCCCCATTCAACCTGACATTGTGTCTATTGGCTACAAAAAGGTAACATCTCCTCAGAACAAATGCTACAAAGAAATTACAAGAGTTGTTTTTAATGACTATAAAGCAAGAGCAACCTGAGGGCCCTAAGAACCTCGACCACCTGAATGAAAAGATCCTCTGGTCATGAAAGGAAAGGATGAAATAACAAGTTTTTTCCAGCTCATCCAGATGAACAAAAATCAAAGAAGCTTCCAGATTACAAACAGTAGAAATAATATCGGAATAAGAGGAAAACTAAAATTATCTAACATTTTTAGGCAAGGAAGTTTTAATGCAGAATAATTTTTCCACTTGCCAGAATCAGAAGAAATCACGCTCTCCCTTCCCCTGAATTTTTTTCCATTTAGAAAACAGTCACTTCAACTGGAAGCACTGGAGTTAAAATTTAAGCTGTTCTAAAAACTTAACAGCACTGGGCATTAAGACAAAACAAACTGCAGGCACAGCATGAGAAGAGCCTCTGCATTCCCTGTGCTGAGGCAGAGGTGAGTATTGCCTAAAACCCAGTTCCACACCTGTACACACGCAGAGCATCTCCTTGAACAGGACACTGCCTTTCTCTTGCCTGCATCTTTTCCTCCTGATGAAAACCCAAGCTTTACATTTCTGCTCTGAGGAATATCCCTGCAAGTCTCCTGTATTTGGACTCCCTGTCAGTTTGGCTGGAGCGACACAAGGTGTGGAGCATGTGGGGAAGGCAGTTCCAGGGACCAGATCCCAGCTCCATGGGCTCTCTGAGCACAGCTGGGACTGGGGAGCAGCACCTGGATTTGGGGTGGCTCAGCCTGGCACAGATCCCCACCTTTGGAAAAACAGACTTGAAGAGCTGTTTTAGGGAGACCTCGAAGCATGTTTCCTCTCTAACGAGTTCTTCCTCAAAGATCAAACCCTGCAGCTTGGCCACAGCAGAAGGCTCTCAATGTCTACAGTATTTATTTTCTTTCTGAGCTCTATGGATTATGCTGGGTAAGAGAAAAATGTGTTGTATTGCAAGGAAGAAGGAACTGCTGAGCACGCAGCAGGGAAGCCACACAGCCCTCATAGCCACAACTCTGCAATTCATAGTCCTTTATATTTTTACAAGAGAACCCATCTTGGTTTTGTTACTGTTCTTGTCAATCAATTCAGAAGCAGGAACCTAAATCCCAACTCTTCTCAAGTAACACTGGAGAGGAGCAAACACAGAGAGGGAGAAATGTTTTTATTTTATTTGTGCAATACCTCTAAAGAATTGTATGGCCTGACTGAAATTTGCATGTATAATAGTCTTGTAGTTTGACCAGCAAAATAAACAAAATGCACAGAACTTTACAATCAAGGAGGAACTTAGCACATGGCTACCAATTCCTCATAGCGAAGAAATGAAAATGAAAAATGTGAGGCAAGGTTTCTGGAACAGAGCACTTCATAATAATTTTGCAAATGTGTCTAGAAATATCTTGCAGCAATTAGCATTTTTCTGGGCAGTGTGTTTCACTGGAAATAAAATAAATACAAAGAAAATTGCAACACCGCTGAGTGGAACAGCAAATACAGTGGGAGCTGGCTAAGCATGACTTACATGTGTGTTTAAAAAAGCCTGTGGTGGACAGTTGGGCTTGAGCCAACCACAAAACAGGGACTAACTAGCCAGAAGGCTCAGATTCCCGCTTACTCAGGGTTTAGGAACTTTGGTTAATCTTCACTTTATGGACAACTTCCATTCTTTAATAAGCTAGGAGATTTAAAAAGAAATAATGGGAACTAAATGGATTAGCTTTTAATAGTCTCCCACGCCCAAGGTCCCCGTGGCCGCTCTAAAAAGGCGAATAATGAAATAAACATCCCTCTACTGTTATGACAACTCCGTGTTCTCAGTATGACTAGCTAGTCCCCACATGTGGTCTGCTTGGGGACTTGTGTCACATTATAGTTCTGGTCTCAGGTGACTTCCACCAGCAGCAGCGAACTTCCCCACTGACCTTATTTATCTGGTACAAAGCTTGTGAGCAATCTAAAGAAGATACTACCATATCATCCAAATGTCTCATCTTTGGGTGCTGGATGTTTTGGTAGCTGCCTTAGAGAACAAATAAACAGCTTTAAATTTTTAAAACCAATGAAATTGTTCCTTTGCTAAGTCCTGCCTCTTTAGTCAGGTATTGACCACTCCATATACTATTTTTTATCATACTATTTTGGTTTTATTTTTTAATTCAAGATTTTTGGAGTTATATTTTATTCCTTCTTCAACCAAATATGAATATTCTGAATATTTGTAATTGTATTTAGGGATAGTATTTGGGCTCGAGATAACTTATGGGGATGAAATAGTATCAGACAGGGGAAACAAAGAAAGGGCATAAACATTTCCTGGCCACTTCTAATAACATTGCCAACACCATGCCCCACAATTTCTCAAGTCTAAATGTCCTTGCACAGTTACAGTGACATTAAACTGGAAAATCCAGTAACGACTGGATTCAAAGCCTGATGAGGCTGTATCCAGAAACACAGCTATGAGCACTTCCCTCTGAAATTCTGCAGGAATCAGATGCAAAGAGAGAGCCTTGGCCATTTCTATTTTCATTGTTTGGGTTTTCTTCCCAGGCAACAGCAAAGTGCCAAGAAGCTCACATATGGATTCCATCCCAAAATAACACTTGTCTGCTCCCTGAAACTATTAAAGCTAAGGCTCATGGGACATTTACAATGCAATTTCTTTATTATTAATTTGGCAAGTGGTGTGCTTTTTTATAAGCTCACCCATTCTACAGACTTGACACACTCCCTCTCCCTCCTCCAGTGTCTAAAGCACTAAAACAAACCAGAGAGAGCCACACGCTGCCCTGTGTCACACGCATGCCACCACACAGGTCCGAGGAGGCTGCTCAGACACTCGAGGACACACCACGGCCAGCAGAGCCTCCAGAGCTACCCAGTACATGGAAACACCACTCGTGGCCTGTCCAGTTGTGTTTCATGCACAGAGCACCTTGAGACCAGTAAAGATTTGTTCTAGTTTTCCACCTCAGTGAACTGATCATTTTGAAGCGACTTTAAATAAAACCACCTAAACAGATGGACAGTTTCAAGTCTCACAGCCTTGTTTATACATTTCCACCTGTTTGCAATCACTGGAGTAACAATTAAGTGAAGAAACAAGATTAGCAGTGAACAGCCCAGAGTCTACAAATTTGAACAAGCTAAAGTACGTCTTTAATACATGAAATCAAAACAACCAACTGGCAATCCTTTTGCTTTGTCACTATTAAAGCATACACTATTTTTTAATCCAGAATCTCACTGTATAGTAACAGCTAAAATCACTTATATCACCACCTTAAGCAAACTGAAGTACAAAACTATGAAGCAATTTACTTAATACTCTATCAGCAGTCAGCAGGAGAATTAGGATTAGGAATCATGATGCCACACACCCTGCACTAGCCAGTAAACAAGAGAGCAAGGAAAAACCCCAACAGTAAAAACAACAACAGAAACCCCACATTCAGGATGAGAAGTCTCAAATTATTCTGATGCTAAATGGTAGAAGCATCCCAAAGCCAGTATGTTTAACAAAAAGGCCATTTCAGCCTTACTGCTCTGTTAAGCCAAAACCACAGACAAATAAATATAAGTGCAAATACCTGTCTCCTGGATCTTGGTAACTGTCAGTAACAAGAGTGGATGGAACACCAACTTTTTCCATTATTTGCTTTAACTAGATGGGGTTGCTATTTAAACTCTAAAGAGCTATGTGAGATAATCCAGAGGGTGCCTAGAAGTGCTCACTCCAAGTTAAAAAATAGACACTAGGGCAATTTGGTGGCTCAGAGTCAACCTAGTTCTTGCCTAATTACAATCACATTAAATGACAGTGCTCCTCCAGAACAAATGATCTAGTGATTATCCTCTACCCGGAAAAGTCAACAAGCAGCACATGAGGGAGGTGGCCTCACAACCACACACACCAAGGAAAAGCCTCCCGAGAACTGCACATCCATTTATTTCCGAATTAAAATCTGTGTTGCCAATAGCACAGTAATGCAGGATCCTCTTACCAGTGACCTCTGCTAGAGAATGAGTAACATGTAGCTTGCATATTAATTCATCTTCAGACTTCACCTCCAACAGGCGCCAGCAGTGTTGTGCAACAAGGTCTGACAGCAGCACCAGCCAACCAAAAGCTTTCATTAAAGTTGTCAGAAATTCCCTGAAGATAAAACCCCACCACTTCTCCTCCCCAACAGATTTTTCTGATTCTATAGCTATAAAAATTGGATTCTGAACATTCTTGCCCATGGCATTCAGATATGATTCAGATATAGTCATTATACTCTGAGTCAGTATGCACTACACCAGTTAAACCAGTCCCAACTGGGACTTCTGCCAACAATTATTATATGTTGAACATCCATCCATCAATTATGATACAATTAGAAGTGCAGCATCTGAAAAAATTAAGTAAGAATGACCACCGTAAACTATGACTATTAGAGTGGCATCTTCAGAGGTAATTTTTTAAAAGTTTTTTAAAAGTTTTTTAAAAGTTTTTTAAAAGTTTCATGGCCACAAGAACATTTATATATATTTTTTAAGGTTAACTATTTTGCTTTTGGAAGCTTTCCCCCTTATTTTGTCTGAATTCCTTTACAATTCAAGCATATCAAATCTAGTGTATTCCATGAGAACAAGAATGTCAAATTGATTGGTCTAAGTATCTCCGCCAGTATTTAAGTAAGCATGAAGCAAACAAACAGTGAAACAAAGAGTGAAACAAGTTTTTTTTCATTTCACACTTCAGAAAACTAGGCATTCCTAGCAGCATTCAGAAAATCTGCTGAATTTGAGCTCAACTAGGCTTTCAACACAGGTAAACAAAAGCCAGCCCCACTTATTCTCATCTGAAAATGTGATGTAGCTGCCAAGCTCCTCCAGCCTTTCAGACTGGGCCCATAAAATAACTTTGACCAGCTTTAAGGTAACAAAAACATAATAGGTTTAAATTCAATGTTCTTATTGGTTTTGTTTCTAAGTCACTTTAGATTCATGTTTTCAAGTATTTTTCCTTTAGCTGCTGGAGTAAGAAAAAAAAAAGACAGAAAAAAAAGACTGAAAAAGAGAAGAAAAAGAAGAAAAAGAAAGTAATCTTGACAATGACACCATGTATTTTCAATTTCTCTTTTTCATAAAATTTGCAGTGCTTCAGCAATATCCAAGAGTCAGAGCATACCTGGACCTTAGTGAAACAAATTTACATCCTACAACTCATGGCTGTGACCAGCACATGTATTCTGCATCTGAAGCATTAATAAAATACTAAAAAATAAAATATCAAACACCAAGGGGAAATAACTGCAGTCATATTCTATCATGTTAAGTTTGCACTTTTTAAAGTAACGTCACATCTGTTAACACTACAACCATGAAAAGTACCAGAAATAGAAATCTGACAACACTGCCTCTGGAATGAGGTTGTTTCAGATTCTCACAATACTGGATTATCAAAATAACTCCCATGAAACTGGTATATACCAAAGCCATTAATAGCACAGATTTATATTATATTTAGATTTATATTTATACTACAGTCTTGGCATCAGGTTCTCTCATTCTCTGCCATTCCCTCCCTCCCTCTCTCTTTGAAAGAGGATAGCAATTCCAAAACAAAAATGTGCCTCCCCTTAATATTGTGCCTCCCTAGTATTTCCAGTGCTTCCATGAAAATCTGAGATGCTAGCAGCATTTCTGCTCGGTATGTTTTGCATAAGACATTTCTAGACACTAAAAACAGGTACCTAAACTTTACCACAGACTAATTTTGGGCTACCAGATCCCAGCTCCTAATGGGAAATCCTCCTTAACGTGACTGCATTCCCATCTTCCATAAGGAAATTCTTTCTGAAAGTAAGGATTTCTTACACAAGTAAGGGTAAACGTCATGAGGACTTCAATGCATGAACGGCTTCCTTTGGATCCTGTACAACATTTAGCAAACTGTCAGCACTTAACCATAACAAATGTTAAGGAAATACTTAGAAAAAAATATAGGCATTACTCTGACTTGACTTCCATCAATCTGAATCAAGAGGAACACAGCTGAAGTTTTAAATAAATTTATGACACAAAGGTAAACCTGCCAATGACTGCAACAAGGTGAAGATTTTTTGACAGGGAATGGTATAAAATCCCTCTCTTATTACATGCTATATATAGTTACATTCATTAAATGCTCCCATATCTGACAAACCAGCTGACAGAGAGATTCAAATAATGCCACCACTTAAGACATATTGCTCAAACATATTCATTGGAAATTGGAAAGCATTGGAAATGCATCACAGGATCCATCACTTAGCCCTGGACACTGCAACCTGCACAACCTGGCCAATCATATGATGCACTAAGACGTTTTTCTCAAATTAGATTCCATTTGGAGCATCAAAAGATATGTAACACTTCCAAAACACTTCCCCAGAAATACCACCAATGTGAATCACAAATGCAACATGGCATTTAAGCATGAGGTTAAATGTTTCTGTTTCTACATCAGACATACATTTCCCCTTCTGTTGAATATCCTCTCATCATCACACTGTATGACTTCTCAAAATAACGAAGCTAAACTTTGAAGATACACCTCCCACAAACAGAATACTGACAATTACTAGATACTGTTGTTTTTAACTCTGCAGCAGTCCAGACATGTGATAAGGATACAGACTTCATCTGTCTTTTATGTTCTATGCTTAGAACCTTGAGAGCTGTGGACTAAATTCTTGGCTCAACCAAACCTCCAATGCGATTTTGTAAAACCAACCTAGTGCCTGCACTTTGATTCCCAAACTATAAACTAAGAGTGATATCATTCCTTTTATTTTGAACTCTATCTTCTTTACTTACTGTAATTGTTTTATAGCAAAGATGGTTTTAGGTATACCTAACAGTGAAAAGGCTGGGCCCTTGTCTAGTGCTGCTGCATGCTCCTGTGGTCACACAGTTAATCACACCAGGTGTAATTCTCAAACAATTTCTGACCCCATTTGATTTCCTCCTTATTCATATTTGTGCAATCCAGTGTCTAAGGCTCTGCTCTCCCAGTGTGCACTGCAATAATTATTATAAAACCTCTGCCACTGATTATTTATTGACTTGAAAGCTTCTATCCAAAATCTGACTTTGATTAATCTTTTGACTGCAATAAGAAGCATATCCTCTCTCTCTCTAGTACATGTATCTCAACTCAGCTGTTTGCAAACTCCTGCAGGCCAATACTGTGCCACCTTGTAAGCTCTCTTCTACCAACACTTCTACAAGGAAGGTAAGAAAATCCTGTTTTACTAACAAGCAAAAAAAATCCCAAGAAATGTGCGGTTTATGTTTAGTTTTGGAGCTTCACGGACGACTTACCGGTGATAGGCTTCCCGGCGGTACTTTTTCAGAGCATGTCCATCCATGTTTGCAGGGAGATCTGCTGCATTCTGCAGTCGGTCGCTCCATGAGGTTGTCATCTTCAAATGCTTACTTATTTCTGAAAGAGACAGAAAAGAAAAGCTTCCTTAAGTTCAAGGTTTGTTTTGCCAGAAGTTGTGTTTCCTGGTATGAAGGAACTCCTGTGCCACTCAGGAAGTCTTGCAAAGTACCAGGTGGAATGACCTGAGTATGCAGGTCAAGTAAGACACTGCTCTTTGAGATGTTAAAACAGAGAGCTGGGAAGGCTGTTTTATATGGCTGCAAAGATATTCCTATCCATTGCGGCGAAAATGCCTTTACAAACAGAGACCTTGTTTTCATTGCTGAAAAGGGGTATTTTTTGATGCTAGAGTTACCAATATGCATTAGCTGTAGGTGACAGAAAACCCTTAATACATGAGATAAATTCAGCAGTGTAAACCATACAAGCCCCACTGGGACTGACCTTGCCACTTTTACCACAGAGTGAAAACAAAGAGCCTTGTCCCTGGCCATTTGATCTCTAAGCAAAGACAAAGCTTCAAACTGATGCTAAATTAGCAGAAACAATTGGAAGGAAAGTAGAAAGATGATCCTTTGTCCTCTGCAGGTCAGACGCACTCAGGCAGAGCAAGAACACACTGCAAACCTGTAACATGAGCGATGCAAATATTCACCAGCAGATCTTCACAAACATGAGCACCCCTTCTCAAGTGCTGGCTGTCACCACCAAACCACAGACAGTCCTTCTCATCAGGAGGGCCCTGCCATGAGGAGAGAGGGGCACATTTCCCAATTTTGTTATTAGCACACTGGGGCAATCCTGCTCACGTGCTCCTCCAGCCAGACACGCGCTGCTGCATTCCCTGGCACCAGGTGGGGTTATGAAGCAGCCCCATGGTGGGTCAGTTCAGCTCACCAGTCCAAGTCCTCACCTATCAAAACCAACTGACCGAAGGTGAGGAAAGGCTGAGTAGACCCCACTGGTCAGCTGAACCCAAACTGAGCCCAGCTCCACCTGCCACAACACTGTCATTAGAGCTGGTGGGGAGAACAGGGTGGGAACACAATCCACAGTGATACCAAATTAGGTATTACATGAAACCACATTCTTGTGTAACCCACACAACTGCTGGACTGCAGGTCTTGGCTTGTTTGCTCTTCTTAAAAGAAACAAAAACACCCACAATCTATATGGGTAATGATATAGCAACTATATGTGGACACCTCTAAAATATGACTGCATTCATTTTAGAGGAGGGAATTTAAAGATTCCAGCAAAGTAGAGAGCAGAGCAAGTATAGAAACCAGTGCTAGAAGTCCCAGCGCTCTCAGTGTCACATACATGCTCCTCAAGGAAATGTGTATAATTTCTTCATTTTAAACTCTATTAAAGAGCAACAGTTCCAATTGTCACAGCACTTCTTAGTAGATTTACCTACTATCTGCTGGTCATAAACATCAAACAGAGAGTAAACAGCTTGTCTGTAAAAAATACGTTCCTCCTCCTCCAGCATTCTCCCAGTTACTATAACCAAGGTTTACAAATGCATTTTCTGCCACATCCTAAAGGTCACCAAATTCAGGCCCTGGCAGGCAGCCCAAGAGACCACATGCCATTGCTGAGTGAGAGCTCTCCCCCTGAATTCCCTGCCACACACCCAGGAGAGGAGGTCACCACAGCGAGAGGGTGACAGGCCATTCCAGCCAGCCACAACTTCCACAACAGGGCATGCAGGGAGAATCAGCTTCCAAAATAGCCCCAGCCACAGCCACCAAGGGCTTTACAAGTAATTACCAGCTATCTATTTAAGCCATGCCCAAAGGCAGACAGAAGGCAGCACAGGACACAGAACTCAACGCCCCTCAAGCAGCGACCTGCTCCCATTTCTCTCGGAAGGCAGGGCACTGCCTGCAGCAAGGCTCCTCAGGGACAGCAAGGGCTGCTCGGGAGAGGAGCAGTGCTCCTGCAAGGGTCACAGACTCAGCCAAGGCATGCAGCAGAGGGAAACACCCAAGTCTGCAAACTACAGCAGGGGCTTGTGCTCTCTGAGGGTGGAAAAGCAGCTACCCCACGGACATTTCACGATGGTCCAGATCATCACCACCTTGGTGTATTTTGAAGCTACTAGCTAGCCTAGAGCCCCAGATTTGGGTCCGAGAGACACACTCATTGAAGGCCTCCAAAAGGCACATTAAAAAGCTCTGAAAAAACCGTTGCATGGCTGGCCTTAGGACTGTTAGACAGCTCTGGGGCTAGTCCTGCAAACAAGTCCAAATCCAAGCTTCCTGCTGTTTAGAAGGGGTACACCACTCTGCTTACCCAGCCAGACACTTAGCAGGATTCAAAGATTTACACCCACAGACTACACCAGAGACATCATGTTCTGCCAGCCTCTTCCCATTTCTTCTGCTTCCCATCACCCCAACACCACATCAGATGCTGACACAGGTACTAAGCTAGGACTGCTTCAGAGGCCATCCATGCCAGGCAGCTGACAGTATAAACCAACAGTATCCTACAAAATACCCTAAAATCCAGATGGCAGAAGAATTTTAGCAGGCTACGTTTATAATATCCATTCTAATATAAGGAATCGGTGAAGCAGTTTGAGCTCCTCTGTGATAAAACCCTCCTCTACAGTACGAGAAACCAGACAGCATCATTTCATGTGTGTTGGGATTCAAAAATCTGAGACTTGAGGAAACCACAAAAATCTGAGTTTCCATAATTAAGCAAAGAAGGCCTGAATTATTTTAATAATCTAGCAGTATTTTGCTGCAGATGCAATCAACAGAGTTTGCAGGCAGGACAAGGTTTGTAGACAGAGGCAGTATCTAATAAATAGACTGACTGGTATGACTGGAAAAAATAGACAGGCTCTTGGGTACACAAACTTTCATGTTTTCAAATTCTAAATGTTCTTCTAATGAAAAATATTATCCCTACCTTCAAGCTTTGCCTTGATTTATTAAAATATTTCTTCTAATGTTCATACAGCATTAAGTAGCAAAAAATTATGCTGAAGGTTTCTATTACACGTACTCAAAGGCAGGCTTACAGCTTTGCAGGCTCCACTGACACTGTGACAACAGCTTGCTGCCCTGAAACAAAACAGTGACAACTGACAAAATATATTGTGAGGGACCTCCGCCATCTGAAAGTCTTACTCATGCAAAAAGCCTCACAGACTTCACTGAAATTATTCTGTGCTTCAAAGGCATAAAAATCAGCCTGCTTGCCTGGGTAACAAACCTGGGACCTGGTCCCTGAATACAAATTCCCTCTTTCAAATAGAGAGAGAAAAATAAGAAGGACAGAATCACTCCATACACTTGTAAGCCACTGGAATAAACATCTCAGAGAGCAGGCAGACAGCCGGGCAGGATTCTCAACTCCAAGCAACTGAAATATGATGCATCTTTCTTTCGTTACGTATCTATTTTTGAAATCAATAATCTGTAAATAGCTTCACATAAAAATAGAAATCTTTTCATAGATAAAGCCTGTCAGAACACATCCCCATAATTTATTGCAAACATGCTCCTTGCTTGTGCTGTCTTAATTAAGCATCTGATAGCATTTATGGTACATGATTCCTTTTGAAAAGGTATTTAAATCTCAGCTGCAAAGCTTTGATACGGAGTTGTTGCCCAGCACATATGCTTTGCTTCAAAAGAACGTGAGATTTTTAGCATATATTTTGAATTAAGTCCATTTGTCAGATTTTAGATTATTCAAAGTATTATCCATAGTGTATTTTTTCAAATACTCATATAAATTAAATAAAATATTCTGAAGCATTTTCCTTCAAGTTTTACTATTAATTTTATATCTTTTTTGGGCAGCAAATAGTTAGAAATTTCTGCACCTGATAATATCTGACATGCTCATGCTAAATGCACTGACTGCCTCTCTTTTTTTCTGAGTTCATCTTGACACTTTGATGATGCAATGCCAAATCAGTGGCATACATACTAAAACAGAGATGAACAGAACTCAGGTGAAATCCCACTATTTCCAGGATATTCTCCAAGAGCTTATACAGCCGAAAACAAAAGCATCCCTAAGTGAGGCCAAGGTTGTAGCGTACTCACACTGACTCACCGTGCACTACATCTGCCTCTGCTCACATGTTCTGCCTCAAGAATCATTAATACCTTGGCAGCACAGCCCACACACGTACGTGCACAGTGAGAAAATCACCACACCCAACGTTCTCTGCTCAGGAGCTGTGTCTAGTCGGAGCTGTGGGAGGACAGACGAGTCTTGTGACGCCCTTGCCAAGCCTGGAGCAGCTCCTGGCTCCCCGCTGCAGCGCTGCTCCATCTCAAAGTGCTTTGTGGGGTCTCAGCAAGGGAGGAGCAAAGCATCCTAAAACCCTGAGGACTGCAAAAAGCAAAGGGAGCAGGAATAGGGTTGGCTTGTTCATGACTCATGTCGAATTCCTGGTCTGGGTCATGATAAAGCCTCACGAATAGGGCAGGGGAGGGGAAAAGTGACATTTTCTGCAGCTTAGGAGACTGTCCCTGTAAGGGTCTAGGAGCATTCCACTCCCACCACTGAGAGCAGAAGTAGCTTGCACCTTGTTCAGGCTAGGCACCTGGGACAGCGAGCACTGCAGGAGGTGAAATCCACTCAGGTTAGCATCACACCTCCTGATCCTCTAGGATGGACAGCAAAAAGTGGCCAGGACTGTGTCATCCCCCTCAATGGCACCTCCCAGTGCCACTGTGCAAGCAGGGGCTGGGCAGGCTCCTGGCCTCACCAGAAGTGCCATTCTCACACCTGCAACCCCAAAGCACTTCACCAGCTCCCGTTCACATAATACATTTCGGGGCAGCAGAAGTGCTGTCCCCATTTTGTCAGCTAGGGATAGCAAGGCACAGAGAAGGCAATAACACAGAGCAAGGGAAGCAAATGCAGAAGCACTAATTCCTCAGTCCCTGTGCTAAAAGTCAGTCTGAGTTCCTAGAGCTGTCAGCATGAATCACAGATACCACTGCATGCTCCTAGCCAAATTCAAATTGCAATGCTTAGCCTCAACTGGCAGACACAGAGAGGTCAGCCTGCACTTCTGCGTGACAGAAGCCACAGAGCAGCAGGCTTCTGGTGGGCTCCAAGACACAGGGAATGCATGGATGCCAAATGATGCTCTGATTTTATTCTGAATTGCAGCCCTACACACTAGCTGTTAGTTCACATAGCTCCTTCCCTATCCCCCATAGTCCTGGGATGACAATTCAAACCACTCTTGTCTTTTACTGCCAACACTTCTGCTTGATGGCCAAAGGCAAACTGTTTCCAAAAGGTGTTTTTAATTAGCGACGCTTTTGGAAAACTACTATGTCCATGACTTGAGAGATAAGCAGTGATGCTTGTAAGTGATCTAAATCAGAAAATTGACTTTTTTTCTCCTCCCCTCCTTGTGCCTGAAGTTAAATTCTTCACTTGAAGATCTTCCACTTCTGTGTGGTTGCCTATCTGACAGCAAGGCTTCACGTTCATTATAGCAGGATGGGCAAAACACATCCTTCATATTAGAAAACTAAATTACTTCCAAGAGACACTTCAAAGTGTACTCTCACCTCATGGTAATTGAGGTTGGCTTTAAGCAGGATAATTCTGTATACTGATTACAGGGCATTAAAGAGGTAGAGGGCTGCTGTTAAGAACCTGTTAAGGTTAACCACAGATGTGTAGTGAGCTTACAGGTGCCACCTGTGGTATCCAAAGATCCACTGGATTACATTAGCCTGATAACACTCTCCTTGCTCCATGGATCATACTAAACCTCCTAGCTCCAAGCCTACAATCTCTGACCCTGGCTCTGACTCTTCCTACACGAAGGGGGTAGCAATTACTCTTGGACACCACCACAGTGTTTACATCATGAAGCTGCTTTTTCAAGAGCGTGCTTTCAGTGAAATTGGTAAAGCATTCCCAGTTGTATGTTCATTTGACTACGGTCTGACTGGTAGACAATGGTAACTCATGGACTATTTCTGAACAGGTAAGGTATAAGAAAGGAGAATTCCACTCATCCCACTTATTATGGGATTTGATCTAATTTCAGGCTGAATTTTATCTGTTTTAAAGCCAGATACTAAAGTAATGTCTGTGTATGAAATACATTGTAAAATATATTTAACAAAACCCTGCTTATTTTACATGGATTTTTAAATCAGAATTTTTCTACTGACAACCATACCCACAGAGTGGCTGTGCATTTCCTAGAGCTCCAGCAATACTGCAAGACCCCAATGCATTAGACACACTAAAACCCAGAAATAAATTAATTTGGAATTTCTTCTCATGTCCATCCATTTCTATCCAAGGAGTTCTATTCTTTTGTGAATTCCAAGCAGCACTAGTTCATTAAAATATTTTAAGTATTATTTAATTATCATCAATGTTATGGATGGTTAGAATAGAATTTGGAAAATGATGAAATCTGCAGTGCAACTCTGAGGAGCAAACTTCAAATCTGACCCTTTCTGAGTACCATGAGACCATCCATTCTCCTCATCTATCTGCAAATTAGCTTAATGCCAGGAACTCCATTCTCCGGTGAGCTAATACGTGTATTTTCTACATTCCCTATAGCTCGTGCTTCTCACCATCTCTTCCAGAACTACCATTTTAGTTATTTCCAATTTACACAAAGAGTTTGTTAGGGGTAATGCTATTTCTCCACTTCTCTAACTCTAGTGTGCCCCACTCTCCCAGCACTAGAAAAAAAAAAGAAGGATCATACTTAAGGAATGTGAGACTTGGTCCAGAAACACAAGAGCTATGTCACAGAGAAGAATTAGCGAACATGAGCTCTCATAGAAATGCTGCAGCTGCAGGTCAAAATGATCCTTGGATGTACAAGACTACCAAGCAGGACTCTCTGTCACTGACACAAACTCTGCTGGAAAACTGTCTTCAGCTGGCTGTCCCCATTCAGAATGACACTGATTATACTGAGAAAGGAATAAAGCTGAGAGAAAGTAAGGCTAGAGTGGAAGGCTGCCAGTGTACAAAGAGTAGATCTGCAGGTGATTTGAAAATGGCCTAGAAGCATTTGCACACAGGCTAGCAGCCTGAATATGGAGGGTTCTCAGACTAGCAATGACAGAACAAGACCGCGTGACTGGGAGTTAAATAAATCAACCAACACAAAAATATTAACAGAGAGGAGAGTTAGCTATGACACAACAAATTTCTGAAATCATCATCAGAGGGCTCTTAATGAAGGGTGTGGGTGTTTCAATCAGCCTTTTTTCACGCAGTCAAGAATTAATGCAGAAAAGTCAAATGGTCTGAGCTATACAGCAGGTCAGTCAAACTGAGTATCATGCCTCAGGAGACTCTTCCTCACCTTATACCCCAATGCCTCAGTGGATATGAGGCTGAGGCACAACCAGTACTTTAAAGAAATCTCCAGAGAGTGGTTTCACCTGGACAAAAGGTGAATGGATAAACAAAGGCTCTTCTGAGCCAACAGCAATATAAACCATGCACCCTGATGGCCCTGGGAAACTCTCCTCCTTGGGGAAAGGCCTTCAGCAGCCTGCAACAACCTCTGCCACAGAGGTTCTCAAACTGCTGTCCAACTGAGCACCTGCCAAAGGCAAGCATGGACCTGGCTACGAAGATGTTCTCACTGCCTTTTGTTTCCAGCTGTTAAATTCCAGCAAGAAACACGTAACATAATTCAAATACTTTACTCACATTGTTTTTCCCGTAAGCAATTGCTCTAGTTGTCCAGAGTCTTGGAAGATTAAAAACGAGAGATTAATCTGATCCGTTTGCTGTAATACAGTTCACCCTACAGAAACTATTTCTAGTATATTTATTTTAAAATATTTATCAGAGTTCCCATATATTTGATTTAGCTGAAAAATTGGGCAGTAAACTTTGATGCCAGTGCCCACCACAACATGAATTCAATGTTTGAATGATACCTGCAAATACTTGATTTGCTACACAGATGAAGCCTGACAGCGTGCCAGCCAAGCTGCAGGTTTACATAAAGATCACAAAAGGCAGAAATGTCAGCATAGAAGTATGCACACTGAGTTCTGCAAATCAGAAAGGGAAGTCAAGATAATTTCTTTTTATTCCAGCTCTTTTTTTTTACATCAGAACAATGTGCTGGCAAGAACAGACAAATGTAATCCCTGGTACTCAGCAGACAGAGCACTGCTCCCCGTTCTCAAAGGAAACCGCCATCTTCTCTTCCCTTGTCACCCCTAAGTAGCACCACTGATGTTCAGCCTGTTCAAGGGTCTATTCCCAACTCAGGACAGCTGAACACCGTGTGAGTCACAGTTCCCAAAGGGAAGAACAAGATGAGACGTGCCCTCCCCAGAGAGAGAACTGGGAAGCCATCCTGCCACATACCAATTTCAAACCTAGGAGCAACTGCCACTCTAACCTGCTATTAAGGATTATACAACAGTAACTCTTTTGGCAGCAGATCAGTGTTTTAAAACAATGATGCTTTTCATTACATTCCACTGCGTTTTGGGAAGCAAATGCAGACGTAACGGGCCTTTCCAGAAGCATGGTAGCAAATGACAAAGTATTTGAGATGCACAACTGGGCTCAGTGGCACAGCCATTCTGAGAGCATGCAACCAGGGCAGCTTGGATAACGCAAACAGCCAAAAGCTCACTCAGGACATTTCTGTTGTCTTTCCTTACTGAGCTTACTGGTAAAAAAACCCTCGTCTCTCAAGATCACGTCCTTGCTTCATTAATATTTTAAGGGAAAAGCAAAGATACTGAAAATTCATTCTAGCTTTTTTCGAGTCTTGAAAAAGAAGGATGATTTTTGTAGAGACGCTTGAACCCTCTTCCATGCAGGATGGGCCCTCTCTACACATTTATGGGCTACACAAACAGACCTGACAGTAGAATCAACATCTGAACCATCTCTGCAGGCTAGAAATATGAACTCACATCTCCCTCCAGCCTTGGCAGAAAGGCTCCCCTGCTCAGCCCCGGTGAGGAGAGCCAACTGGCTGCTCAGCCTGAGTCCCAGGGCTCTAGACAAAACACTCGCCAAGGGACATGCTGCTGAGTAAAGAACTGGGGAACACTGGCTCCTCCTTCATTTAAAAAAAGGGATTGAAAATAAACACTGAGATCAACAGCTGAATACAATCCAATAATTCTGAGAACTGCTCTGTCAAAACCAGTGAGAACTTTCTTTCCCTGCTAAGAATTTTCTTTTCCAGTGCCATTCCCTTCTCCTCCCAGCTTAAGGAAAAAGCTGACCAAATGCTCATATACTAACCTGGTCTCTCTTCTTTTTGAGAACTTAGCCAACAGTAAGAGACAGATCTTTGACAAATAAACCCATCTTTCAAAAAACCAGATGACTATGGAACTATGCCAGACAGAGAATAATACCCAGCAAAGCCAGGGACTTCATACACAAAACTCAGCCAATTTTCAACTTGCTATTTGTTCACAAAACCCAAACCAAAATAATTAAGTGCTCAGCTATAAAGGGCACTGTGAAATAAATACAGAGATAATTTAGTAAGGAGGATCCTGATTCTCTGCTATCCTAACATACAGGGCTCCAGACACATACTAGCCTAATACAGACTTTATGGGCTTCCTTTTTTCATCCATAATAATGGTTACCCACCTCCCTTCCAAGAAGCCTTCCCTGAGACTGATCCAGCCTTTCAGATGAGCACAACCTGTGTGCAGGCTCAGCTCATCGAAATTGACCCTGGGCTGGCTCTCATACTCTCCTGAAGTGCTCACAAAGGCCAGAAGTACATCTTCCTTCTGCTCTGTGTTCCTCCCAGTTCAGTACCCACAGGTACCCCTGCCCTGCAACCCACACCACACAAAAGTCCTCTTTCTCCCCAGATCAGAGGCTGGCTGGTACCTAGCACTCACCATGGAGATCACAAAGACAAGTACCCACAACCTATCCTGCACTCTGCTCTCAGCAGGCAGCGGCTCCCTGCCGATGTGGAACAAGCCACACAGACCTACCACCCGAGCAAGCACAAAGATGGAACATCGGGGAACCTGAACGCTGTACAGTGTTTTGAAGTGCTCTTACTGTGTGAAGTTCCCCCCCCATCCCATAAGAACAATTCATTACTTTTCTGACCTGTTTTTTTAATCAGAGGCAAATATAGTAATTATAGTCTGCCTGATTACAAACGAAATTACAAATCTGTCCTAAGGGCACAATACTGTCCCCATCTAGATGTTATCAGCCCCCAAATCTCATTTAATCTTAACAGATGTGTAGTACCAAGGCACCACTACAGGAAACTCTATAAGTAAATTAATTTTACGAATATTTTCTTTGCAGTATACACAAGCTCTTCCAAGAGACTCTAATTTGTACAGCTTTTGTTAGGCATCCTATGTGACTAAATTCATCAGTAAAATAACTGAACATCTATGATGACTTTGAGCTCTTGCTAGGTTTCTGGCTTCTCTTTGATAACCTAACTGACTCAGCTTTATCAAGTGATTCCAAAGACCTACATCAAACCGTTTTCCAACTGAATCAACCTCTTTTCTTTGGAAACTTCTTGCTATCTGTCCAAGCAAAACACAAACCACTAAGTTTATTTGGGGAAAGAGCCACCTTTTCATGGGCCGTTCAGTTCCCTAGGTTTTAATATTAAATCAATCCTGCTGACACAGGAGCCTGTTCCCTGGCAGGAGCAGAGGAGGACTCGGAGTGTTGTCTCTGCATTTGCCTCAGCATAAGCAGTTCTCAGAAGAAACACAATGAAGTGACAGTTCTACTACATCAGCTGCAAACTGGAAGAAACCTGCCAGCCTGAAAGGTGACAGACCATTAACAAACAACTAAGAAGGCATCATCAGCACATCCCTGTTATACCAAACCTGAGCTGAGAGTTCCCAACAGCGAACCTTCCCTCTGGCCAGGACTTCTCTCTTCAGGGAATCTCAAGTACCTTGTTGACGTAGACTTGCAGATGCATTCAACAGCGAAGTCTTGTCCTGCTGCAGATGAGCAAACAGCTTGGATCCCCGGGGTTTTGAGATATCTTTAAAAACATCTGTCCCTAGCAGAGCAATATGAAAGCCCTGATTCACCCAGGACTTCTTTTTCAGCGTGTTACCTGACCTACTGTAGCCACTAAAAAAAAAGAGCTGACCACACGCCCAGCCAGCACAAAGCCTCCTGGGCAGCCACAGAAATGCCTCCTCCTAATTGCTTTCAAATCAGCAAATGAAAAACTCCCAGCCTTGCTTTGAGCGTCACAACATGGGAACACAGTTCTCTACATGGTCCAACCTTTCCAATATTTGTTCCTGACCCCCCAGCACACATTGATTTATGAGGCCTCACAGTGCGTTTTATTGCTGTCTTTGTTAATATCTACTCTCTACATGTCTGTGAAGAAAAATGAGTGGTAGATGAGTAAAACACTGTTAGTTTTTCATCATCTGTTCCCTCCTGATTGCTCAAGTTTAGCAAGCAGAGTATTTTGGCCTTGGTTCATAAAACTGGCAGTGCAATATTGAAAGAGAAGTTAAAACACATGTAAAACAAGAGGTTAAGAACCTACCTAATCTCTTATCACATGAAAAAGAAAAAAAAAAAGGTTTGATTGCAAATGTGGTTTTATCTAACTCTTACAAAGGCTACAATGTTATTTTGATCAGACATGAAAAAGTTCCCAAATTATTGAAGGCTATAGATGGACACTTCATTTCAGATCACAGCAAGTAAAACTCTTTGTTTTGGTTTTTTTTGTAACAAAGGTAAGTGATGAGGAAATGCAGCATCCCCAAACACCGAAAGACTTAAGATAGGCTGTCTTGCTGACCAGCCCTTAAACATCACTGATGCACTGACTGATAACTGCAGCATGAAGTGGAAAATGAAATTTGATTCCTGCCTCAGTTTCCGAACAGCAGAACTAACAGATGATTTACCAGTCTGGCTTGCCTCTATGCTAAATTCCTCTTTCCAGCTTCACTCAGCCGCTGGTATTCGATGATGAGGAAGCTACAGGAACTGAACTGGAAGAGCAGTTTCCAGGGTCAGTCTCGAGTTAACTGATGCTCAAACACCTGCAATTTATGGTCAACTGATCAGTTTTTTTTCTTTAGGGAAAGAACTCATCCTGACCTAAAAGAACACACTGAGAGTAACATGAGAGTAACACTAGGAACTGAACAAGCAATAAAAGAGAAACAATTATGTAGCTACTAAGGGCATCTGTTCTTAAAAGCTCTCAGGAAATACTGCATAGGGTGTCAGAAAGAACATGATTTAAGCAGAACATTTGGGACCAAATTTCACAGCCCTTTCCCGTGACTTCAAAGGCCACATACATCTTTGCACAGTCTTGAAATGGAATTGCTTTGTAACATCCAAAAAAATCAGAGAGAAAACATTTGAAATACCTTTGCCAATATGTTTTGCTATTCCTGGGGTGGGGGGAAAGATATCTTGGAGACAGAGAAAGCAAACAAAATCAGCATTAAAAGATGATTTATTTTTGATTGCAACTGTTCTATTTACTGACTTCCAAAATTACCTATGCTGCCTGCCATTTGCCAGCACTTATTCTTAGATGTTGTTATTGGTAATTGCCGTGTTATGATTACAAAGCTTGGGCATAAACCTCAGGACCTCTTTTGGTTTTCTGAGAGCAGAATATTCACATGCTCCTCTCTGACCTCTTGTTCCTAATTATTCACTGTGCATGCCTATATGTAACTCACCACCAACTGAATCAACCCAAACACCAGCAGATTTCAGCTAGTCTAGAGAACTCTGGGTGCTTTATGCTAAACCATCTTCAGTCTTCTGAATTCACCTTCCTTTCCAGGTTACTTTAAAAACTGACTACAAACTTTCTCTTGTTATAGACCATGGCCAGACACACCTGCATTTGATGCAAATGCCAAGAGGAGTATAGTCCAAGCAGTAAAGTATGAGCTGATTCCCATCCACAGCTAATATTCTCCAAAGGAGATAAGGAATACTGATTTCAGCAGCAAACACTGCCTGAACAGTGCAGCTAAATGCTTCCTCCTGAGCCCAATGGATGCAGCTGGGATGCAGCTGTTCCTACCACAGCAGTGCAGGCAGCACCTGCTGCCAGGGAAAAGGCAGGAGCTTGCACAAGAGGAGGACAACCCACCCAGAAGGTCTCACAATCCAGATCTGGCCCCCACAACTGCCAAAACTGGACCACCCCAGTTGGAAAATATTTTGGGAAAATGTACCTTCCTGGAAGGTCCAGTGAGAAGCTGCTTCCTGAAAATCTAGCAAGAATGTATCTTTAGAGTTTTATCTATTATGCCAATGTTAACAGGGAGAACTACAAGGCTTGGGTCAGAGCCAGCTAATCTAAAGGCCTGCTCTTAAATACACAGTGGAAAACCACTCTACCTCAGAGCCTCCTGCAGAAATACGTACAGGAAATTTCTGTTTTATCCCTTCCTCTGAACCAACTCTGCCAAGCAAGGTTCAATGGTAATCTTGTAGTAAGCACATAAGCAAAATAGCAAGTCTTTGAAAATATCTGAAACATAGCTAGGAGCTGTGAATACTTTATAACTAAATTAAGCTAAATTTGGACCACATAATGACTTCAAGGAGCTTTTGTTTTTAAATAAATCACTTGTGGTGAAAAGAGCTGGAATGGCAGTTATAGCGACGACCACAACCGCCTTCTTATTTACAGGCTGGGTACAACATGAGCTGCACTAGAGCACATTGTTCCTGCACATCTGTTTCTACTAACTTCACTTTGGAGCCACCTTCCAATCTCAGAAGAATCACATCTCCTTGGACCTCCCTGTCTTCTTCCATCCACCTACAGAAGCTCTGCCCACACATTTTTCAGTTTCAAAAGGTTTTAGTCCCAGCATCATTTCTATAGGTGTCTCATTACTGTGGCTCCTGCTCTCCACAGCTGATGGGCTCACACCTTTGCAGAACTTCAAATTCAAATTCAGTTTGAGCTGGTATGATGCACAGGGTAAGAACCCACTTGTTTTCTTCCTTGACTGTTAAGCATGCAGATGATCACAGTGGGGTGTCCAGCCTCCACAGTTTAGTCACAAACTAAACTCTAGTTTCTCTAGTGAAACCACCAAAAAAGGGTTGACTGTGCTGATAAATCCCACAGCAGGTATTCATGCCCAGAGGCTAAGTTAAGATCGCCAGCAAGCCACAAGTTTAAGCTCTACCATGCTGTACCAGACTTGGAAAAGTGACAGGACTAAGAGTTCTGGCACACAGCCACTCACTGCTACTATGTCTGGGGACCCAATTGTCCAGGAAATAAGAGCAAATCTGCTTTTGACTTTATAGTACGGTGCACACACTGTTACACATTCAGGTAATAACAGACTGCCGTGGGTTTTTTATGCTGAATTACTCAGGCTCCCTCCTTGATCTCATACTGCCATATAAAAATTGTATTTCTCCTAATATGGAGATTTATTTCTCCTAATATATCATACAGGCAGATCTCCCCAGCACCTTTTTAGCCCTGCAAACACATGCATGAGACTTAGTAACTACATTTATGCAGGCAGGTCTAGATTATCAACTGCTTACAGTGGCTACCTTAAAGACCAATGCAATTTTTCCAGATGTTGCTTAAGGTCTGTTTACCATATATAAAGTTCTACTTATTGTATATGCTAGATTCTCTCTGCAGTTGTGTTAAAGAAGCAGACTCATGTTATACATGTGATCTCCGTGTAGAGTGCACAGTCCCAGGTTTTAGGAACCATTCCAGTTAATAAGTCACAATGATTAAAAAACAAAATACAGCTCATTGCTACAAGCATCATAATCACAACACATAGTAATTTCTTTAAT